>NC_064231.1:13630991-14346825 GCF_023101765.2 Spodoptera frugiperda | reverse complement strand
CCTAACCTAACCTAACCTAACCTAACCTAACCTAACCTAACCTAACCTAACCTAACCTAACCTAACCTAACCTAACCTAACCTAACCTAACCTAACCTAACCTAACCTAACCTAACCTAACCTAACCTAACCTAACCTAACCTAACCTAACCTAACCTAACCTAACCTAACCTAACCTAACCTAACCTAACCTAACCTAACCTAACCTAACCTAACCTAACCTAACCTAACCTAACCTAACCTAACCTAACCTAACCTAACCTAACCTAACCTAACCTAACCTAACCTAACCTAACCTAACCTAACCTAACCTAACCTAACCTAACCTAACCTAACCTAACCTAACCTAACCTAACCTAACCTAACCTAACCTAACCTAACCTAACCTAACCTAACCTAACCTAACCTAACCTAACCTAACCTAACCTAACCTAACCTAACCTAACCTAACCTAACCTAACCTAACCTAACCTAACCTAACCTAACCTAACCTAACCTAACCTAACCTAACCTAACCTAACCTAACCTAACCTAACCTAACCTAACCTAACCTAACCTAACCTAACCTAACCTAACCTAACCTAACCTAACCTAACCTAACCTAACCTAACCTAACCTAACCTAACCTAACCTAACCTAACCTAACCTAACCTAACCTAACCTAACCTAACCTAACCTAACCTAACCTAACCTAACCTAACCTAACCTAACCTAACCTAACCTAACCTAACCTAACCTAACCTAACCTAACCTAACCTAACCTAACCTAACCTAACCTAACCTAACCTAACCTAACCTAACCTAACCTAACCTAACCTAACCTAACCTAACCTAACCTAACCTAACCTAACCTAACCTAACCTAACCTAACCTAACCTAACCTAACCTAACCTAACCTAACCTAACCTAACCTAACCTAACCTAACCTAACCTAACCTAACCTAACCTAACCTAACCTAACCTAACCTAACCTAACCTAACCTAACCTAACCTAACCTAACCTAACCTAACCTAACCTAACCTAACCTAACCTAACCTAACCTAACCTAACCTAACCTAACCTAACCTAACCTAACCTAACCTAACCTAACCTAACCTAACCTAACCTAACCTAACCTAACCTAACCTAACCTAACCTAACCTAACCTAACCTAACCTAACCTAACCTAACCTAACCTAACCTAACCTAACCTAACCTAACCTAACCTAACCTAACCTAACCTAACCTAACCTAACCTAACCTAACCTAACCTAACCTAACCTAACCTAACCTAACCTAACCTAACCTAACCTAACCTAACCTAACCTAACCTAACCTAACCTAACCTAACCTAACCTAACCTAACCTAACCTAACCTAACCTAACCTAACCTAACCTAACCTAACCTAACCTAACCTAACCTAACCTAACCTAACCTAACCTAACCTAACCTAACCTAACCTAACCTAACCTAACCTAACCTAACCTAACCTAACCTAACCTAACCTAACCTAACCTAACCTAACCTAACCTAACCTAACCTAACCTAACCTAACCTAACCTAACCTAACCTAACCTAACCTAACCTAACCTAACCTAACCTAACCTAACCTAACCTAACCTAACCTAACCTAACCTAACCTAACCTAACCTAACCTAACCTAACCTAACCTAACCTAACCTAACCTAACCTAACCTAACCTAACCTAACCTAACCTAACCTAACCTAACCTAACCTAACCTAACCTAACCTAACCTAACCTAACCTAACCTAACCTAACCTAACCTAACCTAACCTAACCTAACCTAACCTAACCTAACCTAACCTAACCTAACCTAACCTAACCTAACCTAACCTAACCTAACCTAACCTAACCTAACCTAACCTAACCTAACCTAACCTAACCTAACCTAACCTAACCTAACCTAACCTAACCTAACCTAACCTAACCTAACCTAACCTAACCTAACCTAACCTAACCTAACCTAACCTAACCTAACCTAACCTAACCTAACCTAACCTAACCTAACCTAACCTAACCTAACCTAACCTAACCTAACCTAACCTAACCTAACCTAACCTAACCTAACCTAACCTAACCTAACCTAACCTAACCTAACCTAACCTAACCTAACCTAACCTAACCTAACCTAACCTAACCTAACCTAACCTAACCTAACCTAACCTAACCTAACCTAACCTAACCTAACCTAACCTAACCTAACCTAACCTAACCTAACCTAACCTAACCTAACCTAACCTAACCTAACCTAACCTAACCTAACCTAACCTAACCTAACCTAACCTAACCTAACCTAACCTAACCTAACCTAACCTAACCTAACCTAACCTAACCTAACCTAACCTAACCTAACCTAACCTAACCTAACCTAACCTAACCTAACCTAACCTAACCTAACCTAACCTAACCTAACCTAACCTAACCTAACCTAACCTAACCTAACCTAACCTAACCTAACCTAACCTAACCTAACCTAACCTAACCTAACCTAACCTAACCTAACCTAACCTAACCTAACCTAACCTAACCTAACCTAACCTAACCTAACCTAACCTAACCTAACCTAACCTAACCTAACCTAACCTAACCTAACCTAACCTAACCTAACCTAACCTAACCTAACCTAACCTAACCTAACCTAACCTAACCTAACCTAACCTAACCTAACCTAACCTAACCTAACCTAACCTAACCTAACCTAACCTAACCTAACCTAACCTAACCTAACCTAACCTAACCTAACCTAACCTAACCTAACCTAACCTAACCTAACCTAACCTAACCTAACCTAACCTAACCTAACCTAACCTAACCTAACCTAACCTAACCTAACCTAACCTAACCTAACCTAACCTAACCTAACCTAACCTAACCTAACCTAACCTAACCTAACCTAACCTAACCTAACCTAACCTAACCTAACCTAACCTAACCTAACCTAACCTAACCTAACCTAACCTAACCTAACCTAACCTAACCTAACCTAACCTAACCTAACCTAACCTAACCTAACCTAACCTAACCTAACCTAACCTAACCTAACCTAACCTAACCTAACCTAACCTAACCTAACCTAACCTAACCTAACCTAACCTAACCTAACCTAACCTAACCTAACCTAACCTAACCTAACCTAACCTAACCTAACCTAACCTAACCTAACCTAACCTAACCTAACCTAACCTAACCTAACCTAACCTAACCTAACCTAACCTAACCTAACCTAACCTAACCTAACCTAACCTAACCTAACCTAACCTAACCTAACCTAACCTAACCTAACCTAACCTAACCTAACCTAACCTAACCTAACCTAACCTAACCTAACCTAACCTAACCTAACCTAACCTAACCTAACCTAACCTAACCTAACCTAACCTAACCTAACCTAACCTAACCTAACCTAACCTAACCTAACCTAACCTAACCTAACCTAACCTAACCTAACCTAACCTAACCTAACCTAACCTAACCTAACCTAACCTAACCTAACCTAACCTAACCTAACCTAACCTAACCTAACCTAACCTAACCTAACCTAACCTAACCTAACCTAACCTAACCTAACCTAACCTAACCTAACCTAACCTAACCTAACCTAACCTAACCTAACCTAACCTAACCTAACCTAACCTAACCTAACCTAACCTAACCTAACCTAACCTAACCTAACCTAACCTAACCTAACCTAACCTAACCTAACCTAACCTAACCTAACCTAACCTAACCTAACCTAACCTAACCTAACCTAACCTAACCTAACCTAACCTAACCTAACCTAACCTAACCTAACCTAACCTAACCTAACCTAACCTAACCTAACCTAACCTAACCTAACCTAACCTAACCTAACCTAACCTAACCTAACCTAACCTAACCTAACCTAACCTAACCTAACCTAACCTAACCTAACCTAACCTAACCTAACCTAACCTAACCTAACCTAACCTAACCTAACCTAACCTAACCTAACCTAACCTAACCTAACCTAACCTAACCTAACCTAACCTAACCTAACCTAACCTAACCTAACCTAACCTAACCTAACCTAACCTAACCTAACCTAACCTAACCTAACCTAACCTAACCTAACCTAACCTAACCTAACCTAACCTAACCTAACCTAACCTAACCTAACCTAACCTAACCTAACCTAACCTAACCTAACCTAACCTAACCTAACCTAACCTAACCTAACCTAACCTAACCTAACCTAACCTAACCTAACCTAACCTAACCTAACCTAACCTAACCTAACCTAACCTAACCTAACCTAACCTAACCTAACCTAACCTAACCTAACCTAACCTAACCTAACCTAACCTAACCTAACCTAACCTAACCTAACCTAACCTAACCTAACCTAACCTAACCTAACCTAACCTAACCTAACCTAACCTAACCTAACCTAACCTAACCTAACCTAACCTAACCTAACCTAACCTAACCTAACCTAACCTAACCTAACCTAACCTAACCTAACCTAACCTAACCTAACCTAACCTAACCTAACCTAACCTAACCTAACCTAACCTAACCTAACCTAACCTAACCTAACCTAACCTAACCTAACCTAACCTAACCTAACCTAACCTAACCTAACCTAACCTAACCTAACCTAACCTAACCTAACCTAACCTAACCTAACCTAACCTAACCTAACCTAACCTAACCTAACCTAACCTAACCTAACCTAACCTAACCTAACCTAACCTAACCTAACCTAACCTAACCTAACCTAACCTAACCTAACCTAACCTAACCTAACCTAACCTAACCTAACCTAACCTAACCTAACCTAACCTAACCTAACCTAACCTAACCTAACCTAACCTAACCTAACCTAACCTAACCTAACCTAACCTAACCTAACCTAACCTAACCTAACCTAACCTAACCTAACCTAACCTAACCTAACCTAACCTAACCTAACCTAACCTAACCTAACCTAACCTAACCTAACCTAACCTAACCTAACCTAACCTAACCTAACCTAACCTAACCTAACCTAACCTAACCTAACCTAACCTAACCTAACCTAACCTAACCTAACCTAACCTAACCTAACCTAACCTAACCTAACCTAACCTAACCTAACCTAACCTAACCTAACCTAACCTAACCTAACCTAACCTAACCTAACCTAACCTAACCTAACCTAACCTAACCTAACCTAACCTAACCTAACCTAACCTAACCTAACCTAACCTAACCTAACCTAACCTAACCTAACCTAACCTAACCTAACCTAACCTAACCTAACCTAACCTAACCTAACCTAACCTAACCTAACCTAACCTAACCTAACCTAACCTAACCTAACCTAACCTAACCTAACCTAACCTAACCTAACCTACCCTAACCCAACCTAACCTAACCTAACCTAACCTAACCTAACCTAACCTAACCTAACCTAACCTAACCTAACCTAACCTAACCTAACCTAACCTAACCTAACCTAACCTAACCTAACCTAACCTAACCTAACCTAACCTAACCTAACCTAACCTAACCTAACCTAACCTAACCTAACCTAACCTAACCTAACCTAACCTAACCTAACCTAACCTAACCTAACCTAACCTAACCTAACCTAACCTAACCTAACCTAACCTAACCTAACCTAACCTAACCTAACCTAACCTAACCTAACCTAACCTAACCTAACCTAACCTAACCTAACCTAACCTAACCTAACCTAACCTAACCTAACCTAACCTAACCTAACCTAACCTAACCTAACCTAACCTAACCTAACCTAACCTAACCTAACCTAACCTAACCTAACCTAACCTAACCTAACCTAACCTAACCTAACCTAACCTAACCTAACCTAACCTAACCTAACCTAACCTAACCTAACCTAACCTAACCTAACCTAACCTAACCTAACCTAACCTAACCTAACCTAACCTAACCTAACCTAACCTAACCTAACCTAACCTAACCTAACCTAACCTAACCTAACCTAACCTAACCTAACCTAACCTAACCTAACCTAACCTAACCTAACCTAACCTAACCTAACCTAACCTAACCTAACCTAACCTAACCTAACCTAACCTAACCTAACCTAACCTAACCTAACCTAACCTAACCTAACCTAACCTAACCTAACCTAACCTAACCTAACCTAACCTAACCTAACCTAACCTAACCTAACCTAACCTAACCTAACCTAACCTAACCTAACCTAACCTAACCTAACCTAACCTAACCTAACCTAACCTAACCTAACCTAACCTAACCTAACCTAACCTAACCTAACCTAACCTAACCTAACCTAACCTAACCTAACCTAACCTAACCTAACCTAACCTAACCTAACCTAACCTAACCTAACCTAACCTAACCTAACCTAACCTAACCTAACCTAACCTAACCTAACCTAACCTAACCTAACCTAACCTAACCTAACCTAACCTAACCTAACCTAACCTAACCTAACCTAACCTAACCTAACCTAACCTAACCTAACCTAACCTAACCTAACCTAACCTAACCTAACCTAACCTAACCTAACCTAACCTAACCTAACCTAACCTAACCTAACCTAACCTAACCTAACCTAACCTAACCTAACCTAACCTAACCTAACCTAACCTAACCTAACCTAACCTAACCTAACCTAACCTAACCTAACCTAACCTAACCTAACCTAACCTAACCTAACCTAACCTAACCTAACCTAACCTAACCTAACCTAACCTAACCTAACCTAACCTAACCTAACCTAACCTAACCTAACCTAACCTAACCTAACCTAACCTAACCTAACCTAACCTAACCTAACCTAACCTAACCTAACCTAACCTAACCTAACCTAACCTAACCTAACCTAACCTAACCTAACCTAACCTAACCTAACCTAACCTAACCTAACCTAACCTAACCTAACCTAACCTAACCTAACCTAACCTAACCTAACCTAACCTAACCTAACCTAACCTAACCTAACCTAACCTAACCTAACCTAACCTAACCTAACCTAACCTAACCTAACCTAACCTAACCTAACCTAACCTAACCTAACCTAACCTAACCTAACCTAACCTAACCTAACCTAACCTAACCTAACCTAACCTAACCTAACCTAACCTAACCTAACCTAACCTAACCTAACCTAACCTAACCTAACCTAACCTAACCTAACCTAACCTAACCTAACCTAACCTAACCTAACCTAACCTAACCTAACCTAACCTAACCTAACCTAACCTAACCTAACCTAACCTAACCTAACCTAACCTAACCTAACCTAACCTAACCTAACCTAACCTAACCTAACCTAACCTAACCTAACCTAACCTAACCTAACCTAACCTAACCTAACCTAACCTAACCTAACCTAACCTAACCTAACCTAACCTAACCTAACCTAACCTAACCTAACCTAACCTAACCTAACCTAACCTAACCTAACCTAACCTAACCTAACCTAACCTAACCTAACCTAACCTAACCTAACCTAACCTAACCTAACCTAACCTAACCTAACCTAACCTAACCTAACCTAACCTAACCTAACCTAACCTAACCTAACCTAACCTAACCTAACCTAACCTAACCTAACCTAACCTAACCTAACCTAACCTAACCTAACCTAACCTAACCTAACCTAACCTAACCTAACCTAACCTAACCTAACCTAACCTAACCTAACCTAACCTAACCTAACCTAACCTAACCTAACCTAACCTAACCTAACCTAACCTAACCTAACCTAACCTAACCTAACCTAACCTAACCTAACCTAACCTAACCTAACCTAACCTAACCTAACCTAACCTAACCTAACCTAACCTAACCTAACCTAACCTAACCTAACCTAACCTAACCTAACCTAACCTAACCTAACCTAACCTAACCTAACCTAACCTAACCTAACCTAACCTAACCTAACCTAACCTAACCTAACCTAACCTAACCTAACCTAACCTAACCTAACCTAACCTAACCTAACCTAACCTAACCTAACCTAACCTAACCTAACCTAACCTAACCTAACCTAACCTAACCTAACCTAACCTAACCTAACCTAACCTAACCTAACCTAACCTAACCTAACCTAACCTAACCTAACCTAACCTAACCTAACCTAACCTAACCTAACCTAACCTAACCTAACCTAACCTAACCTAACCTAACCTAACCTAACCTAACCTAACCTAACCTAACCTAACCTAACCTAACCTAACCTAACCTAACCTAACCTAACCTAACCTAACCTAACCTAACCTAACCTAACCTAACCTAACCTAACCTAACCTAACCTAACCTAACCTAACCTAACCTAACCTAACCTAACCTAACCTAACCTAACCTACCCTAACCTAACCTAACCTAACCTAACCTAACCTAACCTAACCTAACCTAACCTAACCTAACCTAACCTAACCTAACCTAACCTAACCTAACCTAACCTAACCTAACCTAACCTAACCTAACCTAACCTAACCTAACCTAACCTAACCTAACCTAACCTAACCTAACCTAACCTAACCTAACCTAACCTAACCTAACCTAACCTAACCTAACCTAACCTAACCTAACCTAACCTAACCTAACCTAACCTAACCTAACCTAACCTAACCTAACCTAACCTAACCTAACCTAACCTAACCTAACCTAACCTAACCTAACCTAACCTAACCTAACCTAACCTAACCTAACCTAACCTAACCTAACCTAACCTAACCTAACCTAACCTAACCTAACCTAACCTAACCTAACCTAACCTAACCTAACCTAACCTAACCTAACCTAACCTAACCTAACCTAACCTAACCTAACCTAACCTAACCTAACCTAACCTAACCTAACCTAACCTAACCTAACCTAACCTAACCTAACCTAACCTAACCTAACCTAACCTAACCTAACCTAACCTAACCTAACCTAACCTAACCTAACCTAACCTAACCTAACCTAACCTAACCTAACCTAACCTAACCTAACCTACCCTAACCTAACCTAACCTAACCTAACCTAACCTAACCTAACCTAACCTAACCTAACCTAACCTAACCTAACCTAACCTAACCTAACCTAACCTAACCTAACCTAACCTAACCTAACCTAACCTAACCTAACCTAACCTAACCTAACCTAACCTAACCTAACCTAACCTAACCTAACCTAACCTAACCTAACCTAACCTAACCTAACCTAACCTAACCTAACCTAACCTAACCTAACCTAACCTAACCTAACCTAACCTAACCTAACCTAACCTAACCTAACCTAACCTAACCTAACCTAACCTAACCTAACCTAACCTAACCTAACCTAACCTAACCTAACCTAACCTAACCTAACCTAACCTAACCTAACCTAACCTAACCTAACCTAACCTAACCTAACCTAACCTAACCTAACCTAACCTAACCTAACCTAACCTAACCTAACCTAACCTAACCTAACCTAACCTAACCTAACCTAACCTAACCTAACCTAACCTAACCTAACCTAACCTAACCTAACCTAACCTAACCTAACCTAACCTAACCTAACCTAACCTAACCTAACCTAACCTAACCTAACCTAACCTAACCTAACCTAACCTAACCTAACCTAACCTAACCTAACCTAACCTAACCTAACCTAACCTAACCTAACCTAACCTAACCTAACCTAACCTAACCTAACCTAACCTAACCTAACCTAACCTAACCTAACCTAACCTAACCTAACCTAACCTAACCTAACCTAACCTAACCTAACCTAACCTAACCTAACCTAACCTAACCTAACCTAACCTAACCTAACCTAACCTAACCTAACCTAACCTAACCTAACCTTTTTTTTTTTTTTTTTTTTTTTTTTTTTTTGACCCTGGGAAAAATACTTTATGTATCGTCCTCCCGTCGGGGGACGGGAGGGATATGTGGGACTCTCCGGTCGAAGCCGGCATACCCACTAAAAAACCCAGGAGCACACCCGCATCGCCAGTTAGGGGGTCTGGGAGACCGGCTGAACCTTTACTACCAGAACCCCCCGGCGGAGCCCACCTGTGGTGGCAGGCCATTACAAGCCCCTCCCTAGCATGGGAAAGGGGCATCGGGAACGGTCGTGTGCCAACCGCTCCCGTCCCGCGAGAGGTGAGTAGTGCAATGCAGGTGTAGGCGCCCCCGCGCCTAGCACCCGCTACTCACCCCCGGGAGGGAGAAGACGGTTGTATTATCGTCTTCTCCTGCCGACTCTTCTTCGTCGGAGCGCTGGAGCGAGGGCGTCTTCCTCTCGCTCACGCTCCGCCACCTCCTTCTGCGATATTACGCACTCGCAGAAAGAGGCGACCGCCGCCCATGCCTCCTCACTCCCCAGCATAGCGCGAACAATGGAAGGGAGCGAGAGGTCTGCTCCGACCGCCGCAACCAAATTCTGCCGCGGCTCGGACCACGATGGGCACTCCTCCAGAGTATGCCGCACCGTGTCCGCTGTTGCGCCACAGTGGTGGCACGACGGGCTCTCCTCCCGCCCGATGCGGTGCAGGTATGAGCCAAAGCAGCCATGGCCTGTCATCACCTGCACCAGGCGGAAGGAGAGGAAACCAAACGGCCGCTCGAGCCAAGCCTGGAGGACTGGCCCGATGGCGTCCAGCGTTCGTCTGCCAAAGGCAGCAGCGGCAAGGTCGTCCGCCCAATGGACGACGATGGCCTCCTTGGCCTCCTGCCGCACGGCCTCCCTCACCTCATGAGCCGGGTGCTCTCCGCGCGCCCTCCGCTCTGCCGTCCAATCATAGACTCTGGCGAGCACCCACGCCTCCAGCTCCCACGGAGGTGTGCCCGCCAGTGCGCATGCCGCCGCGAAGCCCACTGTGCGGTAGGCCCGCGCCACCCGCTGAGCGATAGCCCTTTGGGGCACACGAAGGGCGGTGGCATTCTCCCTTCTGTGTAGGGAGTCCGCCCAAATCGGAGCCCCATAAAGGGCCATGCTCCTGAGAATGCCGGCGTACAAACGCCGGCATCGCGCGCTGGGCCCCCCAGATTTGGCATAAGCCACGAGAGGGCATTCGCTGTTCTTAGAAGGCGCTTGGACAGCTCGGCAAAGTGCGGGCCGAAACGCCACCTGCTATCTAGAATGAGGCCCAGATATTTCATCTGGCCCTCTACGGCGACCCTGGTGCCGTCCACATAGATGTGGGCGTCGGGAGGGGGCGCTGCCTCGGGCCGTGGAAGAACACGGCCTCGGTTTTGTGCAGCGCCACCGTCAGCCCCAGGCGGTGGATCCTGTTGGCAACCAGGGAGCCGCCCGCTGATGCCAGGTTGGCCGCCGTCGTGAAGCCCCCGCGGGCAGTGAGGAGAGTGTCATCCGCGTAACATATGACACTCGTCCCGCGGAGGAGCGTTCCCCGCAGGAGCCAGTCGAAACCAACGTTCCATAGGAGGGGTCCTAACACTGACCCCTGCGGAACGCCGGACTCCACGACGTAGCGCCGAACCTCTCCGTCTCTGTCGACAAGGACGACAGCCCTGTCTGCCAAGTAATCGGCCAGTAGGCTCCGAAGGTATTGAGGCACCCCGTGGAATCGGAGCGCCTCAATGATGGTTGAATGGGGGATGGAGTTGAACGCGTTGGCTATATCAAACGACACAGCCAACAGTCCATCCCCTTCTTCCACGGCCTCCTTGACCTGGCCCTTGAGACGGGTCAGGGCATCTATTGTCGACCGCTGGGCTCGAAAACCGAACTGAGCGTCGGAGAGATCCGGTCCAACGTTGGCAAGATGGCGGTTGAGGCGGGCAGCGATGATCCCCTCGAACATTTTTCCGACCTCATCGAGCAGAACGATGGGCCGGTATGCCGAGGGGGAGTCCGCCGGGCGTCCGTCTTTGCGCAGCAGGCACAGTTGCCCTTCCTTCCAGGGTTTCGGGAACCTCCCCGTTGCGAGACACGCGCTGAAGAGGTCCCGAAACCGCTCCTCCATTTGGGAGGCGGCAATGGCCACTACCCTAGCGGGGATACCGTCTGGGCCGGGGGCAGTTTTCTTTCCCCGGAGGCGGACTAACGCCGTGTGAAACTCGCCTTCCGCGACAGGAGGGACCTGTACCTCCGCCTCCATATCCCGAGGGGGGTTCATTGCTGGAGGGGTGAAATCGGCGTTCCGGCGCGGGAACAGGGACAGCACCACCTCATCCAGCAATGAAGGCTCAAGGGTCTCGGTCACCGGGGGACCTGAGGGGCGCAGTTTGTTACGCGCCGCCCTGTATGGTCTCCCGAATGGATCGCCGTCTAGTGTCTCCAGCAGCTCGGCTCTCGCTGCGTCTTTGGCGGCGCCGATAGCTGACTTGAGGGCCGCCTTTGCCGCCTTGTACGCTTCGTACAGACGGTCCTCGTTTGCTTCGTCTCGGTGCCGCCGGCGACGACTCCGCGTGAACTGGCGCTTTGCGGCCATGCACGCTGCCCGCAGCTGCGCCAGCTCCTCCGACCACCAATACACGGCACGGTTTGGAGGCGGACGACGAGTCCGAGGCATGCTGGAGTTACACACTTCGGTCAGAGACCCTCTGAGTTGTGACGCCGCGGCGTCAACGTCCAGGTCAAGGACGGCAGGGGGCGAAAGCCAGTCCTGCAGGAACGCGGCCTCTTTGCAGCCTCCCGGTCCAAGCGAGTGAGAGCCCAACGTGGAAACGGGGATCGGCCCGACGATGTGGAGTTCCCCCGTCGGCTCTGGGTGGAGATTTCGAACCGAATATATCTGTGGTCCGACAGAGTCTCCACCATGTCCACCCGCCAGTTCTCCACACGTGCGGCCAGCACTGGGGAGGCAAAGGTAACGTCCACTATGGACCCACCCTGCCGCCGCACGCATGTTTGAACACTCCCCCTGTTCAAGAGGGAGAGACCAGAGGAGGCTGCCCACGCCTCAAGCGCCCGCCCACGAGCGTCGGTGGCAGAGTTGCCCCACGTCTCTGACTTGGCGTTCAAGTCCCCCAGAACGGAAACCTGTCGCGGCGCCATCCTGCCGACTACGGCCGCAAGTCCCTCGAGGAAATCCTCGAAGGCCTGGAGAGGGCGGTTTGGGGAGAAGTAGACCCCCACAAGGGCCAGGTCCCCCCACACGGCGGCCACGTATCCCGATCCTCTCTCTAGAAGCGAGAGGGGAGGGGAGTCTGTGGAAGACCGTGCCGCAATCGCGACTAGGCCATCCCTGTCGCCCAGCCAACGGTCGGGAATCCGGTAGGGCTCGGCAACTACCGCTACGTCCACCAACCAATCTGCCATGGTCTGCACCAGCAGGTCCTGGGCCGCTCTGCAGTGGTTGGTGTTGGCCTGTAGGATGAGATGATTGCGCCCCATTATTCAATCATCTCATCTCCCGCGTCAGCGACCGTGACCGGGGTAGCGGTGGCGGTAGCATTGGCAGCGGCAGGACGCTTTGGCGCCTGCATTTTGCCCTTCTTGGTGGGAGGAGTACACTTCCTCCCAGCCATGAAATGGTTCGCTGGGCGACCACTGGCCGCGCACACAGCACAGTGCGGCGTGGTGGCGTCACAGGACGCCGCCAAGTGCCCCGACTTGCCGCAACGGTAGCAGGTGTCTGCCCTCTCCGCGCTGGACGGACACATGTATCGGGTGTGGCCAGTGCCGAAGCACTTGAAGCAGCGCAGAGGTTGCTCCTCAAGTGCTCGGACCACAGCTGAGCTGAACCCGATCAGCAGCCGTCCTTTGGTTCTGTTCAGGACGGCCTTGGCTGCGGTGACTGGGCAGTCCACACGGGTCATGCCCAGGCCGCGGCGGCCAGTCCAGATGGTCCGACCATGCACCGCCTCGACGGAGCAGCCTCCTGCTGCTGCAATGGCCGCAACCACTTCGTTCATGGAAACTGAATCATCGAGATCCACAACCTCCAGTGTCGCGGACTTGACTGGTCTGGCGACCTTTGCCACGTCCGCGATGCCCTCTCGCAGCTTAGCCGCGAAGAGATCCGCGTTTTGCGAACCCGCGGCCCCGGGGAACTCGAATAATCGAGCGCCGGTTTGGGTACGGCGACACTTGATGGGGCCGATGCCCAATTGGATGGGGTCAGCAAACCCACGAGCCCGCGTCAGCACCGACTCATATGTTTCCCCCCTTTCAGCGGCCTCTGGAGTGATGGTCACCGTCACCGCCGCCGACCTGGGAGCCGCTAGTTTCACACCCTTGTTTAAGGGAGCGGCAGGAGCCCTGTTGGCTGCAGGAGCAGCCGGGGTGATTTTCGGGACCGTCTTCTTCTTTTTCCCTCTTTTTACTACCTCCGTCCACGTCTCGGTGGGAGGGGTGGCGGAAGGTTCCCCCGCGTCGTCCGGCTGGCTCAGAGGAGCTGCTTGGACGGTTCCAAGCTCGACTTGTGCATCTGCACATGTGCTGGGCGCAAATGGAGCTGACACCTGGGACTTTTTTCCCTTCCCTTTGCCCTTAGAGGGCTTTGGGGCCTGGGGTTGCCCGCTGGTGGATGGGACCGTTGCCGGTGCCGGCATCGCGACTGGCGCTCTGTCCGCCGCGAGTGGAGGACGGATGCGCTTTTCCGGCAACAGCCGATCCTCTATACCTGCAAGGCAGGCTCTGGTGAAGGCTCTCTCCTCCTGAGTGACCTTGCGGATGATGTCCTCAAGGTCGGAGGAGGAGCCTGTTGCTGCTGAGGTTTTGGGGGCAGGAGCCGTGGCTTCAGCCAGCTTTTTATGCAGCTGGCTTACCTCAGCCTGCAGGCGATCCACCCGCGCCTGCAGCTGCCGCGACTCGTCCGTGGCCGTGCGCTGCACCAGTTCCGCAATAATGCCGTGCAAGCTGGCTGCACGGCATTTAAGGGCCTTTTGAAAGGTTCCCTTGAGGTTGGAGGACTTGGAGGCCACCTCCAAAATCTCCTCCTTGTCCTCCAGCGCCATCTGCGCTAGCTCGGCCACTGAGTGGTCTGCGTACAGGACGTTGGAGGCCCCGTAGCCGGCCCTGGACCGTGCAGCACCGGTTGCGCGCTCCTTGGCGGCGACCTTTTCTTCTAGGTCCTTTTGAACCTCCACCCGCTTGGCTTGCGCCAGAGACGCCCTCAGCTGGCGTTGAGCCTCATCAAGTCCCACATCGTGGGAACTTGATTTCGCCTTCGCCTTTTTAGTCCTACCAATTACAGATTCCGAAGAATCGTCGGATTCTTGCCTCAGGTAGGCCCGCTTTAGGTACCGACTGGTACTGGCGACCGCCTCGGTCACGGACTCGCAGTCCGACGAGTCGTCCGCCCGACAAAACAAACTAGCCGCAGATGGTGCGCGGCTAGTATCCGACACAGATATGTCGTCAGGTTGGCCCTGAGAAGGGCCGTTGGGTTGGCCCTGAGAAGGGCCGTTGGGTTCGCCCTGAGAAGGGCGTTTTGATTGGAAGCGCCCGGAGGCGTCCCGCAGAGGCTTCGATGGCATCGAAGAAAAGTCTTGTTCGTACTCAACCGCAATTAAGGAAAGTGTACGAATGCACAGCGCTCGTTAGCCGCCGGTCTGCCACTCCGTTACGGTGGTCAGACACGGCGTTGCCCGGGGATCACTACGTGGAAGTCAGCACTGTGGGGGGATCCCCAACCTGACCTAACCTGACCTAACCTGACCTAACCTGACCTAACCTGACCTAACCTGACCTAACCTGACCTAACCTGACCTAATTTGTTTAACCTGTTTTGTTTCATCTTTATTAGGTATTATTTATTTACTAATAGAAATACTTGATATAACGTTTTATTTTTAATTTCATATCAAAACATATTTATCTATCTTTATTTCATTCGTTCGTGTTGTAAGCAATCTGTGAAGATTTTTCATTCGTTCGTTCAATTAGAGTAGGCCCGCTGACCTGACCTATAGATATAAATTGTGACGTGGGTATACAGTCATACATATTCGAATATAATGTACACTACGTGACATTCTGTATTAGGAATAAAGGTCATAACTGACGGTAATTGCTTTAATTAGCTTTAATTTCCAATAAGTACAAATGTTTGTTTCTATATCTCTTTATGTAATAAATTTTTTATTATAAAAATCTTCCTACACTCTCATGACAGGATTTTCCCAATTCGACAGTGATGCTTAACCTGGAGTAAGCCATCGTATTCTGCATTGGTCTCTTTAAAATGACATAACTACTTACCATATGAATTTGTACGCTTCAACGCAAAACAGATGGTCGTGCTGTATTGTACCTACTGTATGTAATAATTCAAAAAACTGTATTTAACCTTTGGTTACAAATAAATGATTTTATTTAATTTGATTGAATAAACACCGTTTAGGCATTTATCACTCCAAAGCTGCGTACTACCTAGCGAGTTTACCGGGGCTCGGGTTGCCCTTTTTGGCGAGGCCAGAGGGAGTGTCGCACCTGCGTCAGGAGGTAGGTGAGGACGCCGTGGTGCCTCTCTAGCCACTCCTCAAACAGGGGACTTACCGCTGCAATGACAGCGAGCCCAGATAAATGTCCACTAGAAGGGCACTATTTAATATTCTAGTTCAGAATGTGTGAATTTGTTGTCCTTTCGTTTTATATCAAGTTCAAGTTACCTTGTTTGTGTGATTTCTAATTAATATAATCGTAAGACTGTGTTTAATATTATAAATAAATACCTGCCGGTCAAAAAACATTGGGTTTATATTTATTTTATTACTTTCACCAATATGTGTCGTGATAATGTAATAATTACTACTAAAAGTAATAAATTTCGATCGATTATTCACATTTACCAAAACATGTGGTTATCTATACATATAATAAAATCGTAGAAAAGTGCTGTCTGTACATTGAAAATAAAAATAAAAAAAATAGCAGGGGTTATTGTTATGTCGATGTCGAACCCAAAAATGTAATTAACTTTTTTTTTGTCTGTTTGTCTGTGTGTCTATGCGCGCTAATCTCAGAAACGGCTGATCCGAGTTGGATGCGGTTTTCACGAATATATTGTGGTATGCTTAAATTTATATTTAGTGTTTGTTTCATGTCAATCGGTTCATAAATAAAAAAGTTATGTCAAATTAAAGAATCACGTCGAACACTATTCTATGCTTATACCATTAATCTCCGCAACTATTTGACGGATTTGGTTGAAATTTGGTACAGATATAGTTTAGAACCTTAAAAAGAACATATTTTTATTTCAAAAATCAAAAATATTCCGGGACATACAGCGCCATCTATTGTTCAATTTCGTACTTATAGTACGGAATTGAACAATGTCGGGCTGTTCCTATACTCCGTAGATAGATGGCGTTGATCGCGCAATGGTGTCATTACAATTGTTCAGTTCATGTTATTGTTTTAATTCATTGGAAATTTGTTTTTACAAAATAGTAAAAAGCAATGAAAAATATAATATAATACAACATTTAGTACAAAGAAAACGCTCTAACGGAGTATAGATAATTCTATGTCGATCGTTACACGACTTCGGTTCATGTTATTGTTTTAATTCATCGAAAAAAAGTAAATAAATAGTAAAAAGGTATGAAAAAAATAATATCAATATAATTAAACTTTTAGTACAAAGAAAATGCCCGAACGGAGTATAAATAAATAATCCAAGTTGTCTTTATCCTCGATAGATGGCGTTGGGATCGAAATAGATCGCGCTATGGTTTCGTTACATTCATTTGGTTGGGTATCGGCCGAGCGCTTCGGTACTATCGTAGAAAAAGTGTATTATCAGTCGTATGATTATTTGTCTGTAGTGGTCCTGCTGTTTCGTATATTCTAAATAAATTGGTTTCGTTGTATTTGTCAATTAATAAGTTTATTTGTTGGGTTTTCCTGGTTTTTTGGTTAAACTATTTAACGTAGGTTTAGTTTGATATCGATTATTAGTAGTTACTGTAGTTAGTTTTTTTAATAAAATTGTAAGTCTAATTTATTAATTAATTAGATAGATTAGATTTAAGTCGTTTCTTTTAAATTATTTAGTTTAAGCTTGGTTATTATAGCATAGAGGATAGGTTGTAATATAATTTCTTTTTTAATTGTTATAAATTCGTAATTCGTAGCTTTCTTTAGTTTTAAGTTAGTTTTCATCTTAAGTTCGGAAAGATTATAATATTTCTTTAGTTTAAGTCCGTTTTAAAACTATTTTTTCAATGCCCTAAGTGAGTATACATCTATTAAATTCAAACGCAGAGCTCATTATGTTGATTTTTGAAGAGTTCCCTGGAATATCTTCTACATCTCATTTTTGAAGAGATTCCGCGAGATCGGGAACTATGTGGTTAAAACCAAAAATTTGCCGGAAGTCACTATTACACGCGAACGAAGTCGCGGGCAAAAGCTAGTTATTAATAAATTTTCAATTAATCAGATTTACCGTAACATAATTATATACTTGTATATTGACACCCTAAAACCTACATAATATGGTAAAGCAACTATTAAATTTTAAGGTCAAAGGTCCCAAAAATGGTTTTTTTTACGCTTTTTTGGAAATATCTCATTTCCAATGGGTTTTTGTATTTGCATTTAATATTAATATTGTAGAATACAAAATTCTCTACAACTTTTGTTTAATTTTTTTTATACGATGAACCGTTTTCGTGATATAGGGACGGAGAGCGTGCATCACATCAATTTTTTTTTCAGATAACCTGTCCCTGATTTATGTCTATGGATCGGGCATTAAAAAAGACGTCATGGTTCCTAAAACCATTTTTCGTCAAAATCAATTGTTTGAAAGATAGAAGCTTCCAAAGTGGAAAAATGCTTTGAAAAAAGTCAGCTGTCAAAAATTATAGCTGTAGACAAATCAGTCCAATTTTTTAAGTCAATATTCGCATTCACATTCACACGAATATCTTCGCCAGATAATCGTATTCGCTTTTGCGAATGTCAAAATTATGACATTCGTTACATCACGTTACATCATGTGCGTAACAGCGCACATTAATTAATTATTAATTGTTTTGCCCTAGTTTATTCAAATATTCACACACAATCGCATCGACAGCCTATAGGTAAGCCACTGCAGAAGTGCAGACCGAAGGCCTCTTCTCACACAGAGGATTAATCACTCACAGTGAATGTGGTCATTCACTTGTTCACTCATTCATGCAATCGTTTATTCATTCATTAATTCATACCTGGGGGCCTACTCTAATTCAACGAAAAACTAAATTTCGTCCGAAACTTCGCAGATTGCATACTACACTTATATTTATTGCAAACTTTCGTGAACAAAAATGAACGAATGAAATGAAGATAAATAAATAGATTTTGATATGGAATTAAAAATAAAACGTTATTTTAAGTAATTTCATTAGTAAATCAATAAAACCTACGGCCGAAGATTAAACGAAATTTCGCATTCGAGAACCGGAGTAGGCCCCCTGTTCACGTTCGGTTGACAGCTCGTTCGTGGCGAAGCATGGCTCCTACATTGCAGAAATCCATAATATACAGGGAATAAACGGAACGCACCCAAACGCCGCAAACAGGTGTTAATCTAAACTTTGTGAGACAAACCTTCTATAAGTAGGTCAAAGAATCGAAATCGAGGTGTCACACACACTACATACTATATTCCAGATCCAATAAACCCAGATCTTTCAAAAATATACTTACACAAATACACATATAATTTTGAAAGAAATTCATTGAGGAGTTGTACCTTCATTAGCTCTTTGAGATGAAATTAATGATGGTCATCAGACATAAATGGTTGAATAGTCTTAAGAAATTGTCAAAATAAGCTTATAATTTGAGGGATGCCCTCGATTTTCCTGGGATCTCATCATCAGATGCTCACCAGGAAGCAACAGTACCAACTTGAAAGTATACCCTACCGAACAAAAAAAGAATCGCGCAAATCGAAATAGAACTGTTTCAGTAATTGATGTTCAAATCTACGAACTATCATGAAAATTATATCGTTCAACTACGAATGTATAATGCTAGTAAAATAAAAACTACTGAACCAATCTGAAATAAATATCGCATCGAACAAAAAGAAGCACACAAATCAGTCCATAAACCTCGACGTAATCGGTGTACATATGTAGAGAAACAAAACAAAATCCGCATTTTTGGGAAGTCGGTAAAAAATAATAGTTCTTCGAGACCGTTCCGTTTACACCCTGTATATCAAATTAATATTCAGAAATAAAAACAGTTTTACTCCGCTTAACGGCTTAGCCACAGGCTTAGCTTATTTTAATTAAAAAAGAAAAATAATGTTGAAATGAGACATTCATTTTACAAACCTTATATTTTATTCAAAGTTTATAATAATATAATATAACAAGTTTTAAATAAACAAGTAGCTTAAAATTACGATTTTAAAATATTAACAACTTAGAGGTAGCAGTAATTTACTTCTAACCAAGCAAATTATTACATAGCAATCAGGTCATAACTTTAAGAGTATACATAATTATGTAGGTATTATAACATGAGCCAAACTTTCAATTCATTATGCTCATTACTATAATATAGATATTATTGGATAAGAACGCTTAACATTAATTATTATGGCACTCGAATAAAATAGCATTTTCCTACGGCAGACTCAAAAAGTAGAATGCGAGGAACGAGAGCGCATAGAACAGACTACTAAACGCCAACATCGCACGGATCGTCGCGCGCAACTGCCGGGCCCCGCGCGCGCCGTCCCCGGCCCCGAGCCAGGCCCCGCCCCCGGCCCAGGCCCCGCCACCCGAGCCACGCCGCAGTGCGCGCGCGCCGTTGTTGTAACGCTCTGTGTTCAGCACTTTGCGCGCCAGAGCCATGGAGTGAGTCTTGTCGCCCTCCGTCGCCGCCGGCGCCAGGTTCGCGCTCAGTCGCGCCGACGCCTTCGACAGTCGCTCGTACAGCGAGTACGCGCGCGACCGCTCCGTCTCCGGCCCCGCCTCCTCCGCCTCGTCCAGCGCGAACTGCGGCCGCGTCGAGCGCTCCGGCTCCGGCGCCGGCAGCGGCGCGGCCGGCCGGGCCCCGCGCCCCGCGCCCACCCGCGGCCACACGCCGCCCGCGCCCTGCCGGTAGTCCAGCGCGCGGCGCCGCAGTGCGCCCGGCCCCGCCCGCGCCGCGTCCAGCGCGTCCTCCTCGAACCGCGCCGTGTCGCACAGCCGCAACAGGCGCTCCGCAGGCGCGGCGGGCGGCGCGCGGCCCGCGGCCGGGCGCGGCGGCGCCTGCAGCAAGGCGCGGGGCGCGGGGCGCGGCGCGGCGCTGCGCAGCGGCATGACGTGCGCGCGGCGCGGGCGGGCGCGCTCGGCCGTGGCGCCGGCGCCCAGCAGGTCGGCCACGAGCTGGCGCGCGGGCGCGGGCCGCGCCAGCAGCGGCAGGCCGTAGCGGAAGTAGCGGTCGCTGTACACGACGGTGGCGAGCGGCGCGCGGCGCGGCTGCAGCAGGTTGTAGAAGGAGCGCGCGGGCCGGCCGCGGCGCAGCAGGCGGCGCAGCGCGGCCAGCGGGCGGCGGCGCGCGGGCTCGTAGGGCGTGGCGTAGAGCGCGGGCGCGGGCCGCAGGCGGCGCGCGCGTCAGTCGGCGGCCAGCGGGCGCGCGCGGGCCGCCAGCTGCAGGTCGTGCAGCGCCTCGAGCACGGTGGCGGAGCTCCAGGCCTGCGTGCGGCAGGAGTCGCTGCAGTAGGCGCCGCCCGCGTTGGTGAGCTCGGGCAGGCCGCGCCAGGGCGACGTGCGCAGCTCGGCCAGGAGGGGCGCCAGCGCGGCGTAGGCGGAGGCCAGGGTGCGGGCGTGGCGGCCGGCCTGCTGGGCGAAGGCGAGGCGCGCGCGCAGGTAGAAGCCGAGAGGCCACACCCACTCGGGCCCCTGGTGGTAGTTGAATCCGTGCGCGACGCTAGGGTCGTCCCCGTTGTTGGAGTTGTCGTAATCTCCGCGGTACGCCCAGTCGGCGGGATCCAACGTCTTGACTCCGAGCGGTCCTAGCAACAGTTTCTCCACGTTGTCGAGCGCCAGCCAGGCGTGCTTGGGATCGAAGAGTTCGGGCGCGACGGCCATGGCGATGGGGAAGTTGCACCGCAGTTGGTAGTCGGCCCAGGGCCGCGAGGCGCCGTGCGTGTCCTTGTAGATGCCGCGGCGGTGCACGAGGTCGGGGCGCGCGTCGGCGGCGGAGGGCGCGACGGGGACCCAGAAGTGGCGCTCGAAGTTGTGCTTGATGCGCTCGGCCCACTGCGCCCAGGTCCAGGACGTGAGGCTGCCGTCGCGATGCCTGCGGACGACGCCGGGGTATGGGTACCGCGCCGCGCGGTGCTGGGCGGCGAGCCAGGCCAGCACGCTGTATGCGAGCCCGACCAGTTCCACGGCGCTGCCGTCGCGCGGCGTGGCCGGCTTGCCCCGGTTGCCGGCCGCCTCGGACGACCCCATCTTGTCCATCCAGGTCCCGCAGTTAGCGTCGTTGCCTCCGAACGGGAACCCGGTCTCTGGATCGATCCCGATCTGCACGTTGAAGCCTTTGTCTGACATGTGAGCGTCGATGTTGCGACCGGCGTTCCTCTCTCGGTAAACGAGCCCCTGTGAACGATGCAAGTCATTAAACAGGTGCAATATATTGCCCTACACACGAATAATCTACAGGAAAATGCATCGATGTACACGATAAAAATTTCCCTCGCATGTGTACGTTCAAGTCTGTCGAGGGGTTTGTAAGAGAGAGTACCGAGGACATAACGAGTAGATGGTCACCTGGAAGTGCACGTCGAGCGCCTCCTGCATGACGTCATGCAGCGGCTGGTCGGCGGCGCCCGGCGGCGCGGGGTCCGCGTCGTCCGCCGGGTACAGGCGGGACACCGGCTCCGACAGCAGCGCCGCGCCCGCCGGGGCCGTGCTGCAGTACTGCACGATACTGTGCAGCCACCACCACACGGCGTCGCGGCAGTTGTACCGCGCGCGGGCCCCGCCGTCCAGCAGGTTGGGCACCAGCCCGTGGCGCAGGCACGCCGCGAACCCCAGGATGTGCATGCGCGCGTCCTGGTACACATGCCCGTTACTTCGCTGCTCTCTCACATGATTATTTGGGCAATGAAGTCAATACGACGAATGCTACATTCAATGGAGAAACTCGCCTGGTAGCGGCCCGTGAGCAGGAGCAGGCCGCGCAGCGACACGAAGGTGTCGCGGCCCCAGCAGCGCATGTAGCCCACCGCGAAGTGCGGCAGGCCGGCCGACATGGACGCCAGCGCCCCGCGCGGGGGCGCCAGCGCCGGCGAGCACGGCGGCAGCGGCGCCGACGGCACCGCGCCCACCAGCTGCACGCTCGTCAGCGCCAGCGCCCGGCTGAAGGCGCCGCGCGGCGCGCTCAGCCGGGCCAGCGCCGCGCGCGACACCTCGCGGTACAGCGCCGACACCAGCGCCTCGAAGTAGGCGGGCTGCAGGAAGCGGGGCAGCGCCGCCAGCGGCTGCAGCAGCGCGCGGTAGCGGGCCGCCACGGCCTGCAGGCGCGGCGCGCGCTCCAGGCGGCGCCAGCAGTACTCGGCCAGCCAGTCGCCGGCGCGCAGGTTGTCGCACAGCGGGTGGCCCAGGTCGTCGGCCGGCGCCACCTGCGCCAGCAGCGCCGCGGCGCCCTGCAGGCCGGCGTACACCAGCGGCCCGTGGCCCGGCACGTCGTACACGCCGCCGCCGCCCGCCTCGCGCTCCTCGGCGTCGCAGCGGTACAGCAGCACGTTGAAGTCCACCAGCTCCAGCTCGGCCAGCGCCGGCGCCAGCCCCAGCGCGGCGGGCGACGCAAGCGAGCGCTGCAGCGCGGCCAGCGCGGCGCGCTGCGGGGCGCGCGGGGCCACGCGCACGGCCACGACGGTGCCGGGCAACAAGGCGCGGAAGGCCAGCTCCGTGTGGGGGCCGTCGTTGCGCGCGGCCTGGAACACGCCGGACTGCGCCAGCGGCACGCCGCGCCGCACGCTGCACTCGTACTCCGTGAGCCCCGAGATGACGCGCGGGTGCGGGGTGAAGGCGCCCGGCAGCCGCAGCGGGTCGCCGTCCGACCTGTACGCAAACACGCTTCATTAATATAAGGCATCCGAAAACTGAACGACTGATTTTCCAATAACTTATTACTGTCAAATCTATCGTATAAACGATTTATTGTATACTTTTTAATTAAATATTGTAGATATAGAAATAGAAAAAATAGTACTTGTGATCGACATGACGCAGACAGGCCTCGAGCACGATCTCCTCCAGGTCGCCCTCGAAGCGCAGCGGGCGCGGCGCGCGCGGCCCGGCCGGCGGACCGAAGCACGTGAAGGCCACCAGCACGACGGAGCGCCGCGACACGGGGTCGTGGCGCGTCACGGCCACCACGTCGGCGTCCATCTGGTCCACGAACACCTCGCAGTAGCCGGCGCGCGCCAGCCACACGTGCAGCTCGTTGAGGGCGCGGCGCGCGGCCAGCAGGCCGGTGTCGGGCCCCGCGCGTGGAGCCAGCAGCCCCGTGTCGGGCCCCGCGCGTGGAGCCAGCAGCCCGGTGTCGGGCCCCGCGCGCGGCCGCTCGGGCTCGGGCTCACCCCACTCGGCGTACAGGCGCGCCTCGTCCACCACGTGCACGGCGTGCGGCACGAGCTCGTCCAGGCCGCGCGTGGAGCCGCCGGCGCAGGCCGCGGCCGCCACGAGCGCGGCGGTGGGCAGCACGTCGAACACGGTGCGCTTCTGCAGCGGGGACGGGTTGTCGTGCGTCTGGTCCAGCAGCATGGCGTGGGCCACGCGGGGCGCGGCGGCGCGCCGGGGGCCCCGCAGGAAGGCGCCCACGGGCCGGGCGCCGAACCGATGCAGAAGCCGGCCCTGCTCGTGCGCATCCCACGCACTCAGCGCCTCTGCACCGAAAAGCGCACTTAGCTCTACTCTACTCTAACGAGGGGTTCGCTCTACATTGATATCATATTATACATAATATAATTATTATCCTTTTTATATATGTCTTAGCATCACACCTTCTCGTGGGATAAAAATTATCTTATCACCCAAGTTAGCTCATAATCGTCAGTATACCAAATTTCATCAAAATCAGTTCAGTACTTTAAGCGTAGTAATAGTTTAATACCACAATAACGTACCACGGATGAGCGAGGTGATACCCAGTCGGTTGACGAAGATGTTGTCGACGTGGTCGGAGTTAGTGAACAGCTCGGCCACCACGTACAGGTCCGGCTTCACGTTGCGCGCGCAGTCCAACATGTACTCCGCCACCTGCACAGAGCGCACAGTGAGCGCGGGGCCCGGCCGGACGGGCGGGGCCCGGCCTGACGGCGGGGCCCGGCCGGACTGGCGGGCAGCGGGCCGACCATACGCACGTGCAGCGGCGTGGAGTGGCAGTTGTCGAGGCGCAGGCCGTCGAAGACCTCGGCCGTGAGCTCCACGTACTCGCGCATGTGCGCCCACAGGAAGGGGCTGTCCTCGGGCTTGTCCCCGTAGCGCAGCTTGACGGAGTCGCCCCAGGCGATGAGCTCGCGGCGCAGGTAGACGCGCGCGGCGGCGGCGCGGGCGGCGAAGTCCTGCAGCGGGTCGGCGTCCATGACCCACCCGTTGTGCGCCATGCAGTGTCGGCCCGCGTCGGAGTACAGCGCCGCCTCCACCTCGCCCAGCGAGCTGCTCTCCACGCTGCAGGCCCACGTGAAGTACCTGCGGACGCGTGTGACGTCACTCTCTACTGTTCGAGCCGATCCTTCCCGGCCGTCTCTCGTTCTCACCTGGGTACTAGTGGATGTTTGGCGCTGACCTCTTCGATCTTCGGTCCGTCGGATTGTAATCGATAATATCTGGAATGATATGTCCGCGTGAGTTTTTTTTTTAAATGAAGTCAAAACGGCTGTAAAGGTTGTAATAACACATATGCTATGGATAAAACCGCGGACAGAAGCTACCACTTAAATAGATTACTAAAGGAGGCCAAACTTTTACCTGCGCTTACACCGCCCCTAAGAAAAAGTAAAGTCAAGGTAAAAAAAATAATAATGTGACAATACTTAATAATGAAAAGTATGAAAATGTAAGTTAATGTTCCCAACATGTGACCAATGCCACCCCCGGTAAGGTACGGTACTGTACCTGACGCCGGCGATGACGTTGTCGACGGCGGCCCGCAGATGTTCCCGCAGCGTGTCGGCCGCGGCCTCGTTCAACTGCTCCAACTTGCGCTTGAATTCTTCGCAGCATTTCTTGAGCCGCGATTCTTCATCGTAACATTCTGCTCTGATAATTATCAACAAAAAGATTTTAGCAAGTATTTATATCGGCGAATTTATTAAATATGGTTCATGTTCATTCGTGCACGCAAGCGCACTTTGTTACTATCCGTTCACGTACACTCGTTCGCTTATTCACCACTTACTCAGTCAGTCATTCATTCTACTCGAAAAACGATTATTCGTGGTTACTAGTTCACCCTACCCCTACCCGATCACGTTTACTCAATCACAGGTGGCAAAATGAGTCAATAAAATATCATTCGTCGGCAAAAGGGGGGTATTCGTATATCGGTGCATGAGCTACACAGTCCTCCCTGAATATTATAGTGTTTCGTTTATAAGTGGCTTTATGTAATGTAATATAATAATACATAGTTTGTAATACATAGTTTGTCTATTATCTGTTTGGAATTGTAATGATTATCTAATAGCCAAAAGTGTTGTGTGTAGTTGAAAGTGAGGAGTGTAATTGATTCGTGTATTTAAAAGTGACAAATGTAATAGACTGGTGTGTCTAAAAGAGAGAGAAAAGGCGTATTTATTAATCAAGAAGTGTCAACACTAGTTTTAATGACGTAATTTCCTCTCCTCTTACATTGAGACGCCGACAGCAGAATGAGTCCAGCGGTAGTGGTGCTCACCTGTAGACGTTGTAGAGCTGCAGCGCGCGGTCCATGTCCACCGTGGCGCGCAGGCGCCGGTACTGCGGGTCCGCCACCAGGCGCAGCTCGCCGGGGCCCGCGCCGGGGCCCGACCCGGCGCCCGGGCCGCCAGGGACGGGGCCCGCGCCCACCGCTGCCGGGGCCGGCACTCTGCAACCGACGCGCGAGAATAACAACCTAGACATACATTCTATACAACTGACTCGTAGAATCGTCGCACGCGTACAATAATGACTTCTTGCAGAATTTGGGTTTTTGAAATAGTCTTTTAAAAGCATACCTCCATGCTTTACGGCGGTAACTAATGTCATCAGAATCGGTTCAGTACTTAAGTTATATTTATTGTGAAATGAATTTATATTTGCATTAATACATTGCGCCATGTCAAATTTGTATGACCACCCACCGTATATTATTATACCTACCCGGTTTATTCGTGTGTAAAAGCATTAAACCCCATATTATGTATGTGATTTGCCTCACTTGTTGCGTGCCATGAAGTAGAACTCCTGCACGAGGTCGGGCGCGTTGCACATGTACATCTCGTGCAGGCGCGCCTCCGGCAACACTTGCGTCTGCAGCAGCGCGCGCAGCGCGTCCAGGTGGGCCTCTGACGTCACGGCGCGGGGCACGCCGCGCGGCTCGTGGTCGCCGCGCGCCACGTCGGCCGTGAGCCGCGCCAGCAGCGCGTCCAGCAGCGCCGCCGGCCGCAGGTGCGGGCAGTTGGCGCAGTTGTACGTGGCCTCGGGGTGCTCGCTCAGCCACGGCGTCTCGTTGGCCGTGTGGTTCAGCACGATGTCGCAGATGGACAGCATCTGCGCACGCATCGCTCGTCAGTCGTCGCGCAGCGCTCGCCGAGCGGAAGGCGAGGTCGCCGGGTCGAGACTCACCTTCCACTCGGTCCGCATCTTCGAGACGACGTTCTCGACATCGGCGAAGGTGGGCTCGCGGCCCGCGTCGGCGCCGAACTGCGGGTTGAGGCGCAGCTGGTTGGCGATGCTGTAGCTGGAGCGGGACGCGCCCAGCTCCTGCACGGGCGTGAAGTGCAGCATGTTGTAGCCGGCCTCGCGCGACACGCGCAGCGCGGCCTCCCAGCGCGGCAGCGGCCCGAGGCACTTGGCCAGCACTGTGTGACACATGACGCCGTCCAGCGGGATCTCGTCGCGGCCGCCGGGGCCCACGCGCAGCGTCGGCGCCACGTGGAACCAGCCCGAGCCTTGCGGGCCCACCGCCGACTCCCTGCAAGAGGCCGCGGTGAGCATGCGAGCGAGTAGCCGACTGCCTACAGACTAGCACGAGGGCGGGACTCACGCGTTGTCGTAGACGAAGTAGTAGTGGAAGGAGCCGGCGCGCGCGAGCCGCAGCTGGCAGTAGAAGTCGGTGTCGGTGAGCAGCAGGCCGGTGCCGAGCGGCGCGGGCTCGGGCTCGGCCTCGTCCTCGGCCTCGCGGTACCACTCCAGTCCGTAGTACTGGTTGCGGATGAACTCCGCTTGCTCGTTGTTTTTATCGTCTTCTGCTAGTATGTATGACATCATGTAGGCAAGAATATTATCAAAGTCAAAGTATTTAATTCATTATAAATGGAGAAGAACGAGCAAGAAACTCCATCGTAGTTGACGACACGACATAAAAATAAAAAATCTATTTTGTCCGTCAGATACGGTCAGGTCAGTAAGCTAACTCTACATCGTAGAATCTGCAAAAATATGAAAATTCATAAAATGAGATTCAATATCTATTACCAATGTGCCCCCACGTGTTACCTACAAGACAGCATTTGATTGTAAATAGCGTTTTGTTCATATTCAATCACACTCCCATAAGTCCTATAAGAAGACGACATGAAAAGTACTTAAACAAGAGTCATATTCACCTACGTACATAAAGGTACCTATTGCCGATTTTTATGAGTAACTAAGGAAATAAATATTGTTACTTACGATTATCAGACATCACATAATTGGTATAGAGAAAAACTTTTCGCCCAAGTAAAGAGGGCCCAGGGCAAAATTGTAAATAGCAGCCTTTTTCAAACCTGAAAGAAAATTACGTCAATTATTGAATAAGTGCGATTGTCGAACAAGTTCAACCCTCATTAAATCGGACGTACCTAAGTCATAACACATGGTAAAAAGTTGGTCCTTACTATGCTAAAGCCGCACTATGGTATTTTCCCAGCCCACGATATTTTCAACCTAACCGTACCAAACGTATTAAGTTCTTTGTGAACTTAAATTTACGGTCATTTTTAAAACCAGTCTCCAGAAAACCGCAAATGCATCTGCTTGCTGATTCTCTTTTGGTTTCCCAAACTCACGAGGTTAAAACCCGGTTCAACCGTAGTGCGGCCAAACCCTTACATTGTACCTTTAATTTGGTGAAAGAGGCCCAGTAGAACAGGCAGTGTTACCGGTACAGCGTGGAGTCGTTGTGCTCGCCGTGCTCCAGGGTGAGCAGCCGCGTTTGTGGCGCGGCGGGCCCCGGCGCAGCGGGCCCCGGCGCGGCCGGCCCCGCGGAGCCTGCGCCGCCCACTGGGCTGGCGGGCCGCTCGCTGGCCGCCGCCGCCGCGGCTGCGCAGCGCTCGATCGCCATCTGTCTCTGCACCACGAGCGATATGCGTTTAGCCAAGTCGGTAATTAGCGCAGCTGGCTACTGCTAAACTTTAGCCTAAAGTTTAGACATAATATATCTTTGTACCGCATTTAAGTAAAGGTATTCGATGATTTTTGCCACAAGTAATTCGAAGAACGTCGCGGTACCGCCCATCTCTTCGCAATAAATATAAATGAATAAAATCAGCGTGAAGTATGACCTTTTCAATAACCGCTTTTTCCTGCACTTTCCTGCCGTAGTCACTCTTCTCGCGGGTCACCATATGAAGCATATCGAGTAGTCACCGTGTATGAGTACCCATGAAACAGCACATTCGGTTTGAACAGCGGCACTGTTTCGGCTGCGCTTATATAAACGCGAGGAGCGGCCAGCGTGACGCGCCTGCTCACATGCATCGCACGGAACCTCGCTTACATTGCTACGTATTTGGTTTCATTCCTTTGTTTTTCCTGGACTAGAATTCACACAATAGCCTAGTAACTGACCCTACAGCTACACACTACATGCACCTACTCGAATAGGTAAATAGGTACTACTAAGGTTTTCACCTACAAATTTACAAAAGCCGAACCTGGCGCAGTAAAAATCCGGAAATTTGGACCTAAAAGCCTGACGTAGCGTTGCATTTTTGCATTAGGCCTGACATAATTTTTTGTAATCTAGCGTATTTTACTATATGGGTATCTATAATTTCGTTAAAAAAGTGTTCTTTCTTCGGAACGCCAAGGAGAGAACAAGTAAAATAAAATAAAAAAAATGTTTATTATCACAATTTCCATACAAATTATAGTTGCCGGGGCTTCCCAGAAAGTAATCCGAAGATACCTAGGTACTTGTGATGGGATGAACCTCCCTCTTCCTCAATTTATTAACAATTGTATTGTTGTGCGAATTAGTCATAAGTTACACATTTCTATAAGACTAAAAATAAAAACAAATCGGATCGGACAAGTGTTAGACATGTATAGAAACTTTTTTCTCAGATACTGAACTTAATAACCAACATTGGCCGGGAAATTGTCGTTGAATAGGTACCAGCGAATAATTCGCGGGAAACTTAAACAAGCTAATTTCACTCCAAAAAGACCTGGCACAGGTCTAAAACTAACGCAAGGTAATCGAAAAGCATGCTTCGATTTGATTGCTCCCATATTGATCTAAGAATTTAAGCAATGGTAATGGCGGCATCCCGTTCAATCCCGTCCCCCCAATGCAAAAAGTGTTTGTGTACCGAGCAGTGTTCGAAGGAGTCAGATCTATATGCGGCCTAAGGAGCGATTAACGCAGTGCCAGTGCAGTTTCGTTACACAGTAGCTTTTAGAGGCGATTATTGTGAGAGGTGAGCCAACATTTTCTTCAACGGTAACTTGGAACTTGTGTTTGTGCCTGCCGAGAGACGAATAAACGATCTAGATCAGATCGTTACATTTTTGCTATTCTGCTGGAATGTTTGTTCCCTAGGTGGGATATGTCAGAGTCGGAAGGTTGGGGTATCTGATCAAGTTCATAACATTACACTATAAGCTTCCATACAACTTACTCAGGAAGAGCGCATAGAATGGCTACTGAAGTAGGCACTAAATGGTTAAAATATTAAGATAGAGTCTGGCCAAAGAAAGCTGACCAAAAAAAGGCAGCAAATTTAAAAAATTTAGAGCTGCTAACACTGACTATAGGCTGCTTAAAGGGTCTTGATATTTTTATTATTTAAGACTAATAATACGCCATATTTAGGTACACTGCCTCGTTGGTCTAGTGATCGCTAGCTTGACTGCTGAGCAAGAAGTCCAGGGTTTGATTTCCGAGTCGGCCAAAGTGTTATTAGGTTTTTCCATCAGGAACTACTCAGTAACAGTCAGGTAGTCTGGATTTGTATCCGTATCGGACTTGCCATATATGTATATCTATTATTGGCGTATACATATACTCTCTTCTCTATTCTGTGCATATACATATATGTATATACATCGACAAGATAGAATAAAAAAAATACTTAGTTTATTTTATGGGATTCATATTAATTAATTATGTTCTTATTATGTTAGTTTCTGGAATTATTCTGAGAGTTTTCACATTTACATCTGAAGATAACAAATTATGTAACCATATAATAAAAATAACTAGACTGTAAAATATTTTGTTATTGTACTCAGTCAGACAAAAGTCGCACAGGCACGACACTTTAAATTTTGGCCGGGCAAGATCCTAAAAAGCTGGACATGTCCGGCAAAAGCAGATGGCAACCATAAGTACAACTAAGTAACCTAGGGGGCACCCAGGCAGGTAGGCAGGTACCCCCGGTTGGTAAGATCCTGAATGGAACGCTGACACATACATCTATGAAGAAACAAATACCTATGTATGCAGCTAACCACTCAGAAATGGTTGCCAGTTCAATAGCCTTACCCAACATAAGGTCTACCTTATGCTGTGTGAGGCACTGATAGCACGGTTTCTAAACCTTGCTATCATTATTTTGATGCTTGCCTTTCGGATTACCTACATAATGCCGCCCGAAGCCGTCAGCCCTAACTTATTCTCTGGACAAAATATATAATTGGTACAATAGGTTATATGTTTATTAGAGTATACAGTGAACGTACCTAAATCGGGTGCTGCTGCAGACAAGGCTCGGAACCGGTTTAAAAAATATCGGTTAATACCGGTTTATATCGGTTTTCCTCCGAACTTTTCTTAAAAACGTGAACATTAAAGAACTTTATTTTAACCCAAATTAACCGGTTTATTCGACGAGGGGCATGTCGGTACACGCGTTGAAATATTATTATTGAATATAAACTGACCAGCGCGCGGCGTTTCTTTGATGTGCGTCGTATTAACCGGTTTTTATTGCTCTAAACCGTTTAATCCGAAAAAACCTTTATGAAAATACTGTTCCAAATACCGGTTTAAAAAAACCGGTTTTGCGAACGAAACCCAATGTAAAGGTTTTGCGTACAAATACATAATAGCGGTTTGGAAATTTAACCGGTATCCGAGCCTTGGCTGCAGATACGTAAAATCGTACCCGCTTTACATAATTGTAGTGTGAAGTCTGAGTTTTACGTATGTTGTAGTTGTAGGGATATTGTAAACAATTGCAAATACATAATGTACCTACCTCCTATAAAGCTTGTTTTTTCTTGAAACCGATAAGCACCGAGGTAGGTACTTTAGTTCCTACGCAATGTTTTGATGTCAGAAATTAAAAAATCAATCTACGTATAGATATTTACCTCTCTCTGATGAAAAGTTAGTCTTGACAAACAACAAAACATTTTAACTATCAATTCACATGCTGTTAATAACATTGACTTGGCGATATAGGTAATGAACAACGAGCTATGGTAGAGTCAAGTATGTAAGTACCTACTAATCTAAATTCCCATTAAAATAGTAACGCTCCTAGAGAAATACAATCGAATTGAGTAATAAAACTGTATTACTGTGACAATTTGCACCGACCGGCTCGTCAAGCGTGCTACACGCACATCAGCAGGGGATTTTTTATTTTTATAGGATAAGGCGGCAACCGAACAAGCAGACGCTTTACCTGATGGTAAGCGACACCCACAACAATAGAGAAGTTACAAACATCTTGGAGGTCAGGGATTTAAACAGAAAGAAAAAAGATCTACTGTATGTATCTTAAAACCTAAAATTCTAGCTTTTTCTGGAAAAAAGGCTTTTTCCAGCGTGATGCGATGATCATTTGTTTTGTGTTAACTCACGCACGACATAGCAGAATATTTAAAACTAGGGTAAGTGTCTGAGTGAGGTAATTTCGTTATAGAGGTAAAAATATATTTATATATATTGGTAATTTCGTTCGTCGATTATAATTGAATCATCATGTGTTAAAATAAATAAAAACAATGCTAGTCTCGCTAAAACTCAAGAACGGCTGGACCGATTTGACAAATTTTGGTCTTGAATTATTTGTGAAAGTCCAGGAAGGTTTAAAAGGTGGAAATAAATGTATGAGGTGGTACGAAGTTTGCCGGGCCATCTAGTAATTAATAATTTTAAGTTCGAAATCCCCAACCTGCATTGAGCAAACATGGTGACTAATGCTCAAACCTTTGATTATAATTATATCTAGATGGAGGAGGAATGCAGATCCACGCTAGACACAATGTATTTTCTATTGTTGTTATCTAGGGCAAGTGACCCGGTTGTGGCCATCGACCCCTTTGTGGCCATTTGGGCCTTCAAATATTTATAACTAAGGCATGGACAAATAAATTACTCTGTGATGTACAGTATTTAAAATATTGAATATTGGAGACACTGATACCATTGGCAGCTTTGATGTGTCAAACTTCACTTCGATGCAACAAGTCATTTTTTTTAGTTGAGGGTGAAATTGTTAAGATCTTAACAAAAAGGCTAAGGCGAGACGGTGAGGATTTGGTTTTTATTTTTGAAATCTTTGCTTATTGTTTGGATGTTTATGTTAATACTACATGAAGAATATATTGTTTAAGTGAAACTAAAGTTATTTTGTCGCCATGTTTCTGAAGTGATGTTACTAGAAGGTCCATCTTTGGCCATATGGCTGGCCAAAACTGGTGTACATAGACACCCCACTTCTTTCCCTTTATTTTATCGTGGCTTTTTTTCCTTGGCTTTACATATCAACAAATACATATTTTTCATTTTCAGAGATGCAATAAAGTGCCTTCACACAAAGGGGAGGTCATTTTACTTTGCAGCTTTCACCAATGTCATATAAATGTTGATCTCTTTATTTCTAAGTTAAATTCAAGTGAGGTAATAATATTTCATATTTTCCAAACTAATTAAAAACCATTGTTTGTAAAATGTTCAATTTAATTAATAAATTTTGATTACTTTTATTGTATTTTTTGATGGCCAGAACTGGCACACGACCGTGGCCAGAAATGACACGAATCTGGCCAAAAATGGCACAAACTCCCTTTTTTTTCTTTTTTATACAGTTATTTTTCTATTGGATGTTCTTTAAAAAAGGGGTTTTCTTAAGCAAGGTTAATACATGTTAAATGACTTTTTACAAGAAATATGTTCGTGATAAGAAAAACAATAAGTTAAGAAAACCGGGTCACTTACGAAAATATACGGCATACAAGAGGTTAATCATGTGAGGGATTTTTAATGTTTTATTTTATTCCCCCCAACACAAAATACAAGTAAGTTATCATTTTTAGGAACTAAAACATTTAAAAATCTCGCATTTGTCCAAATACTAAATATAACGGTAAAATGGGGAGAATAGAAACTCAGGGGGTGAATAGAAAAAAATAATTTATTAGGATTTTTTTTTTTTTTTTCATGTTTTTGGTTTTCATAATGAGTTAATAAAAAATATGAAAATGGTGTAAACAGTTCTAAATTACGTGAAAACACAACAAAATGTTGTTCCTATTCACCCCTGATTTGTTTCTATTCACCCCGTTTTACAGTACATGATATTTTATTAAACACCCCATCCTCTCTCGTAAAGGGGTTTGAGTAACTTTGTATGGACTTGTGGCGTCATTTTTTTTTCAGCGGCCACCAATAATTTTCATGTTACATTGTTCTGCTGTGTTCATTACACATATATGTTCAATTATTTTTATCCTAAGTTATATCAAAGCTGAGATATTTGAGTTTGAAGAATTTAAAAATGTAGTCTGATTGATATTAGTTATTGGCTTTACTGTTTCTCGACCTCTCGTCTGTCAATGTGACATTAGTATTGGGCCCTAGGAAATAATAAAAACACAGTATTATACCTTATTGCATTTATTACATGATTTTTAAAAACACATTTACATGTTAACTTTCTTCGTCCATTTCGTTCTCAATGTCATGTCGAATAATGGTATCTAAAAATTGTGCCGGCGGAGTCAGATTATTTTGATACCTGCCCCATCCCATGTACCATATAATGGACATTATATGCGAACAGCAGCCTGTCAAATTATACGATCTACGACGAGTGCCGCCAACACGATTTAAGCTGCGTCGGCAATAGATACAGAATGCACCGTAATTTTTTTTTTTTTTTTTGTATGCTGGGTCAGTCAATGAAATGTCAATGAAATGTTTAATGAAATGCTAAGTCGTTATAATTATCCACAAGTCCACGAGAGATTAGAAGCGTAAAAGGTAACACACAACAGTGAGGAACGAGCTGTTACTGTTACTACACACCATCGGCCCATAGATAAAAGACATTGGGGGTCCGTTCGATTCATCTACGTCACTGTATTTGAATTATTTTATTTAGCATTCCTAAAAAAATATGGCAGACACCCAAAAGAGTGCAATAACATTTAATAACTTCTTCGATTTCAATGACTAATATAAAACCAAATATCTCAGTTCCGATATGGTTTAGAGAAATATGGTCATAATAGCTTTTGATCGCTGTATTCTGTTCTTTCATAATATTTAAGTTTCATTACTGGCCGCTCAACTTCAAAACGACGCCAACTTTACCCAAACCCCTTTGTGTGATTTGTTGTCAAACCTCTCCCCTGATTGAACCTCATGTGATTGATGGATATCCCCTTTTTGCTTTCTGTTTATTTAAGTTATTTTTTTGTTTTTAGATGTTGGTTTTAAACACAGTTTATTAATCATTTTAATACCGTGTGCCTATAACCACACAAACACATAAAAAATATCCATCAAATTTTGGCCTCAAGTAAGTAGTGGTTACTATTTAATTGAGGCCAAAGTTTTGTTCCGTACTTCTTGAGAGAATAAACTATATAAATAAACTATGTTTGAGGGTTGTGGACTTGCGAACCATGATATTATAATGATCACTTTTTTATAAGAAATAACTTACAAAATTTGAATGGGGTCGTGCAACAGCAGAGCCTAACACAAATTGTAAATTAACTACTTATATACATAAATGAAAAGAAACAACCTCACCTATACTGATAATTTCTATTTGAAGCTCAGATATTACACAGTAAGTATATAATTATGTTACATAGACATCAGTAAATTACTTCAGAACATTAAAAATTAACGTAGGTACCAAAGACTTCTAATTTCGTTGATAATAACCTTATCAAACAAAAGACCAGCCGATTGTTTTCAACTATTTTGACAGTTGTCTCCTCAAAGTGACCTTCATTATCATTACCAGTGTTGTAAAACTTCGAATAAATAAGTTTTTGAATGGAATTGGAATTCCCAACTGGCTGTAACCAACATTCAGGAAAACTAGGAAAACGAACTGAGAAGTCAACGCTGACACTTGTCATTCAGTGAGAGGTAAATAAGATCAGTTGCTGTGTATGATCGATTTTTAAGTCATATCGAGTAAAAATAATTAGGCCTTATGGTAAAAATAATCACTGGATCAAAAAATAAAATAATATCTCAAGAACTTCTGAAATTCTAGCGTGAGACTGCGTAGAGTATTGACGAATCAATAATATGAAGACAAAAGGTTTTTGAAACAAAAAGTGTCACACCTTTAAATATTTGACTCTTTTGTTGTTGTTAAATCGACCTACTATTAAGACTGTGACTGTGACAAGTTTGTAAACATAATATTTTGTGAACCATCGCGGCAAATCTAACAGAAGAAACATTGGTAAACTTCCATATATGTATCAAGTGTTGTATTATGTCTAGTTTTAAAAATAAATACGTTAGTATTGGAACTGTATTTTTACGCTTAATATTTTATCAATATCGATAATTGCAATTCGTAATCCGCTAAGGCACACCCCTATCTTTGACAATTCACTAGGATTTCCATGTAGGTGACTTTAATTTTTTATGAGGTTGGTTAAAATCAGTTAGGAAATCCTCAAAAACCTGCTAGTTCTAAAAGTCCTAAGATCCGTCTCTTATTTTCTAAAGAAGTAAACATTGACATATCGTAAGACGTCGATGGAATATGGATTGACAGACAGAGTGACATTCTAGGGTTGTCAAGATTAAAAATGTTTTTTTTTAGTTAAGTCGCGTATTAATTGTTTCGCGAGGAACTAGATTAGTTTCAAGCAAAAATACTAAAGGCTATACATTACACTTACGTTTCGGAATAAAACAAGCCGAGTTCAACGTGAAACAATTACGCTAATACGCCGAAAAACATAATAGTTAATTTAGTATGTCTCATGATAGTTATTATAAAATAAACATGAAAAGTCGATAGTAATGATCTATTTATATGTCTTATTTTACAACAGATGCTTTTATAACAGACGTTTGGTTTTATGCGTCCTATAACAATAACCGGCACAAATTAAATTTTTGTTGGCTTTGGGTTTAACCTCAACTTCCTTACTTGACTATGGGTCAAACGAGTGGATGACTTTGGTTTTTAGTTACTAAACATTATACTAGCTACTTCCACGCGGTTTCACCCGCTCGGCTCGGCTCTTTCTGATCGTAGCATGATGCTTGTTGATAGCTTATAATAACCTTCCTCAACAAAATTTATTATGCAATTTAATGGACTATCCAACACAAAAAGAATTGTTCAAATCTGTCGGTACAGTAGTTAGGTACACAGTACAGTAGGTAGGCGTAAAGAAGAGATAGAGACGTGAATTACTTTCGTATCTACATATTTTTTTATCCACTGTTTGGCTCCTATTGGTCATAGCGTGACGTTTTATAGTATAGTATTCCTCGATAAATGCACTATCCAACACAAAAATAATTATTCAAATATTTAGATCAGAAAATAAAGATTACACTACAGACACATTAGCCATTAGTTGACTGCTGAGTCGACCCGACTAGTACCTATATAATGTTCTGTGGAGTTTACCAATGGGCACAGAAAATATTATGAAATATAATAACAATAGCTACTGTCCCTGTACATAATTGTAGGTACTTGTAATAAAACAGTAAAAAAGTGTCTTCGTATACGGAAGTGTGTAATGGACGGATTTCATTACACACTGAACATACGGGGTCTGGGCAATATAAGTACATATTATAGATAGGGTATAATAATATGATTTCGATGGTTAAAGGCTAATTGATCTAAAAGACACTTATTTGCAATACCTTGGTTCGGTATCACCAAATTTTTATCCATTGAATGACTGAAAACTAGGTATGTGAATAAAAAAATATGAAATGGATCATAAACAATCATATATAATACAAACGTATATAACAATATAACAACGTATATATAGCGTGATTTAGAAACTGGAAGAAAAGTTTGCCAAAGACACAATTGTACGCGGAAGTTGCAGGCAGAAGCTAGTACCTATACAAGTACATATACAATAATATTATTAGAACGTGCTCGAAAAGTTATTTTTGGGGAGTTTTAGTCCCATGAAGCCTTACAAGTTATATATGACGCCTTGGCCGTGGTGGCTCGGCAGCGGCATAATGTATTATCAGTCTAAGGTAAAGAAATTGAGAGGTTCATTATGTAGAACACATGGTTATGACCTTTAATAAAAATAAGATTTAATTAGTAGGTAGGTATTACAAAGATGTATCAAAAATTAAATAAATTTTCTTCTATAGCTTTCTCTGATTCCCATGCTTCTGCTGACTCAGGATCAGTTTTGATACGCTTCACTTTCTTTTTTGCAGGACCTTCATCATCAACAAGTTTACGTTTCTTTTTTTTCTTTTCTCTTACTTCTGCAGGTAAACCAGGTTCTGATTTCATCTCAGAGACACTCAGTTCTTGTAAATCAATCTCTGCAGCTTTATTTTCATCTTTATTGTCTTTCCTTTTCTTTTTCTTTTCAGTTTTTACCTCTCCACTGGCTTGCATATTTAGACGTTCTGATATAGCTGCAGGTATTTTTAAGGACTTCTTATAATTAGACCCAAAAAGAGGATGACGACATTTAGTTTCTGGGAGTGGTATGAAGTTACTTTGATTGTTTACCATTATATTATCATCACGGAAATGTGCCTTTGGGATCCTCTTACGTAAAGTAATAACCCCATTGAGTGATATATTCTTAATTTTAAGTTTGTTATGATCTAGAGCCAGAAGTGACAATGTATCCGATTGTTCTTCTTCAGCATTACCTTCATATGTTTGGCCAGACACCTTTACCTTGCATTTTCCGTGAATATTTAAAGTAGTATTAGTAAAATCTGAAATGTTAATTTCTCTAGGACACTTTAGAACCCATATTTCATCATTTTGGTTGACACAAGCATTACGGTTAAATGAATGAAGAACTTGTTTTAAATTTGGGTTGGTTTTCAAGACTTTCTTCAATATTAATGGCTTGTTACTACGTTCAGAGGAATTATCATCTTCTTCAGGACTTGATTCATGAATAGTAGAATCATTGTCGTCCTCAAAGCGTATTCTATCTGATATTCTTTTAGTTCGTGATTTAGATTTTTCTAAACTCTTGTCCATGAATGATATAGCATGGACAACTTGGCTGTCATCACATTTAATTGCAGATATTTCACCATTACTTTCTTCCTCACTCCCATCCTGTAGAGTGTTGTTCTCAATAACAGAACTATTGTTATATTTACTTTCACTATTTCTAAATGTTTGCTCCTGTACACTTACATCTGGCTCTGTTGAATATATATTATCTGTGTGATCATTGCTGCTGTCTTCTTTTTTAAATTTCTTAATTTTCTTTGTTTTCATAGGTTTAGTGTCATCATCAGTTTCTTCATTTAAAGTATGTGTATGCTCATGGTTTACTTCGCAATTGGAATTTGAATCTACACTTGAACTGCGTTTCCGTTTCTTCTGCTTATGTTTCTTAGAGGACACAACTGAAGTCTCTTCTAGTTTGACCTTCATATCGAGATACGTCTCGTCATATGATGCAGAGTCTTGTGACTCATTCTGGGTGCCGTTGCTGGCCAAGTGTTTGTTTCTCTTTTTCTTTTTAAAATCATTCTCACTGTCCGGCTCTAGCTTGATAAAACTTTTAATGCTACTGAAATTAGCTTCTTCTTTTATATCCATATCAGCTTTTAAATCAATAGATTCTTGTATCCTGGATAATTTTTCTTTCTTCTTCTTAATCTGTTTATCAGACTTATGTGTATTGATTCCATTGAATGCATTAGTCGCCCTGAAAAATTGAAAGTCAGATGCTTTATGGGTTTTCTACTTAATTGTTTAATTATTAGTGAAATTTCACATAAATAAATAATAAATTGCCGTTGATGGCCAGACATTGCTGGTCAACATTAATCTTGTTACATCTTCTGTAAGCATGATCTACAAATAAAGTTAATTGTATTTTAATTTGAATTTGAACAAAAGTGCCATCAAAACAAACTCAACATTAGACAAAATTATAATACTTACATTGCAGTACTGTTTACACTGTCAGTTGAAGTATCCGTCCAAGCAAAACTATTGTCAGAAGAAGAATCCATTAAACATTTATATCATTATCTACTTTAGTCACATTATAAAAATGATATAACCTGAAACAATATTAACTATAACCTCAAAATATGTTCATAAACTACATTGACAATATTGACAGGTAATGTAATGTATGTCAATGTTAAACTGCTGTCACTTCGGTCATGTCTTTTGACAGTCTTAGCCCTAAGTACTAGTTTATGGTCTTGAACGTCGTGATTTTTCTGTAATTTTGTGTAAAATTTCCAAACATAACAAATAAACTAACTATTTCACTTAGAATTTGTGGACACACAAATTGTTCGCCTAATCGTTGTCGTTGCGGTGAAGCAGTTAACAGCCTTTGACACCACGGCCTTTCTTATTTTCGTTTTGCTCAACATGCTAATATTAATGACATTATTCGTTGGACTCTTGTCTCCGTCAACGTACAAGCTACCTTATAGCATGCTGACGGCTTACGACGAATAATGGTTTGGTACATGACGATGGCAAGAAACCTGCTGGTATGTCCATATTCTTTTGGAATATGGGTAGGCCCATAGAGCAACATGAGGTCTGCGTTGCTCTATGGGTAGGCCTTTAGTATGGGACACCACTTGCGTTGATCTCTTGCGCCATCCCATCTTCCAAGCTCAGCATATCGATCCGGCGAAAGTATAATAGCCTAATTGGTAATTGTACTTTTGAACCGTTTGGGGTTGAAACTTTACTAGAATGGGTTAGTCGTCGTCGTTCGGCAGTTTTTACCAATCTAGGGCTTAAAGTCAGGGGCAGGGGCCATAGTATTCCGTAGTTGCCGTATAGGACTGATATGGTAACTAGACTTCTATTGCCCAATCATTTTCTTCCATGTTATGCAATAGTCCTGCATTAACCGGGAATATTGTCCTTTGGTGTACTTTCATTGTGCACAAAGGGATCATTATTCATGTTTACTTCTAGTACAACAAAATAAATCGCACTGGTTATCGACTCATTTACTTTCTCAATTGACATGTTTGTTGTTTCCTTGAATTTTTTTTTAACAAACTATATAATAATATTAAAATAACTAATTATTAAGACATAATATCATTTCTGGTTGAGGTCATTTGGCTAATGGTGAATATTTGCATAGACATAATCAGGTGGCCAAGATTATCCACCACCAGCAACTCGCTTTGCACTATCACATTGTTGAGTTTGAGGTTCCATACTACAAGTATGTGTCCGATCCAGTTCTTGAAAACGGCCATATCATGTTGTACTGGGATCGATCTATCATTACTGGCAAGACTATTGTAAACCTGATATAGTGATGATAGACCGACAAGCGCGCCGCACGATGATAACCGATGTCACCATCCCCCATGACGAGAACCTCGTGAAAGCTGAGAAAGATAAACAAATAAAATATCTTGACTTGGCTCACGAGGTTGTCGACATATGGAATGTGGACTCGGCTATCGTTGTGCCGATAGTCTTGTCGGCCAACGGATTAATACCCAACAGCCTCAACAACTACCTTAGGAGGCTAGGGTTGGGCGGATGGATCAAGGAGGCTAGGGTTGGGCGGATGGATCTCCTGATGTAGAAGGCAGTAGTCCTTGAAACGTCACGTATTGTGAGGAGGTTTCTGTCTCTGGAACCCTAACCACCAGTAGATTGGACCATGCTCCCGCTACTGATTTACTGATCAGCTCCTATTTTTATATTTTTAAATATTATTTTATTTTGTATTTATAAGTATAATTTTAGAGAATTTTGAATAAATATAATAGGAATTAAAATAATGAATATAATTTTAGAGAATTTTGAATAAATATAATAGAAATTAAAATAAAAAATATAATTTTAGGAAATTTGGAAAATAAAAGAAGACGTTTTTCTTAACAGTGCCATAAACCCGGGTTCCAAGCATACCAAAAACAAAAATTGTTTTTTTTTTAATAGTTGATATTGTCAAGATTCTCGGTTGACGTTTCTTTCTTGTTAAAAGTTTGTGTCCAACATGGTGAGTTTCTTGTGTTAACTTGATAAAAATCCGATTAAATCTTGAAAGTGTTTGGTATTTCATAAATATTAATTACATATTCTTTAAGCGCTGTGTTAAATTGAATGATCTTAGTCAAGATTTTTACGAATTTCGGTGATTGTGAATTAATGCCGATATCTAAAAACACTTCGTCAGTCGAAATTCATTAGAAGCTGGAGCTCTGTTTCTTTCTTTTCAACATATACTGATTATTAATAATTGTATAAACTTATTTACCATTACTTATGGTAAGCTTAATACAGTGCGGAATGTGATATTTTAATTTGTAAAGTTCAAAAATATAAATGATAGGTTAAGTTTGTGGTCTGATATAAATTGTGTTTGTTTAGGCTCGTGGACCCAAAAAGCATTTGAAGCGTCTTAACGCTCCCAAAGCATGGATGTTGGACAAGCTGGGCGGCGTGTACGCGCCGAGACCCTCGACTGGTCCTCACAAACTTCGCGAGTGCTTGCCGCTGGTGATTTTTCTGCGCAACCGGCTAAAGTACGCGCTCACCGGTAATGAGGTGCTCAAGATCGTGAAGCAGCGGCTGATCAAGGTGGACGGTAAAGTGAGGACAGACCCCACATACCCTGCTGGCTTCATGGGTGAGTTGTACGCGTGCTTCATCATACTCTGATGCCATTCATGTTATACTTTTGCCAGATAAGTTCTAAGTCTACTGTATGACAGAAGTATTTGTTTATTTATTTACAACTGCATGATCAGTTGATGTTACAAATTTAGTTAATTTGTGATGTTCTTTCAACAACACGATATCTGTTGTGAATATTGTGGAACTTAATGCCATTTATTAATGTCAGAGCAGCCATGGGTGTGTGCACATGGTAATGCAACACTTTCAGAACGCCAATGTTTGTGTTTATACAGAGAGACACTAGTGTGGGTGAAGAGGTAGTTTCATGTGGTTTATTTATATCATTACAGATGTTGTTTCTATTGAGAAGACAAATGAATTGTTCCGCCTCATCTATGATGTAAAAGGTCGTTTTACAGTACACCGTATCACGCCTGAAGAAGCTAAGGTTAGTATTTGTAAAAAAACACTATAACCTTATATTATTGTAATTATAATTAAAGGTTTATGTATAATACTTTATTTTAGTGTAATCATGTTTTATTCCTTATAAATATGTTCATAAATATGGTCAAATATGGCTAAATTATAATTTTAACTGTGGATACATATACTAGGCACTGACTGGCATACCAACTTGAACAGATGACTGGATAATAATAGACATGTGACATGTTCTGTATGAACTTATAAATGGTTTAACAGCCAGTCTTTGATGAATGTTAGATGTTAAACCTGACTTGATATGTATTTTCATTTATTAACCACAAAATGAAACTGTTTGTAAATTGTAATGAAACAATGGATGTCCAGATGTTTTGGATACTTGTGTATAACATGAATGATTTGCTTCTTACAGTACAAGCTTTGCAAGGTGAAGCGTGTGTCCACTGGCCCTAAGAATGTGCCATTCCTGGTGACACATGACGGACGTACCATCCGCTACCCCGACCCACTCATTAAAGTCAATGACTCTGTGCAACTTGACATTGCCACCTCCAAGATCATGGACTTCATTAAGTTTGAGTCAGGTATGCTTCTTCCTGACAATATGTTGGACAACTTGACTGCATTATGTAACTTGTTCACTTATACTAATGGAATAATACATGTTTGCAGGCAATCTGTGCATGATCACTGGCGGTAGGAACTTGGGAAGAGTGGGCACCATTGTGTCCCGTGAGAGACATCCCGGATCATTTGACATTGTACATATTAAGGATTCCACAGGACACACCTTTGCCACCAGGTGAGTCATTATTCTGTTATGGATTTCTTTCATAACCAACTGCCTGAAATATCTTCCCTCCACCTTTATACATGAATGGTGGTCATATCTTACTAATGCATACTAAACTATGCATTCATGAGAATGCAAATGTTTGTGAGCTTCTGAGTTTGTGTGTGTGTTTATAGAAATTTGGAACAGGGGTAGATTATGTTCTGGAATAACACAGCCACTTTTTATAATACAGATAAAAGTTGCTGGCAAAAGCTAAGTCCTTCATGCATTTATAAAATCATTCATCTCTTGAGTTTTTCTCCTGTTACATCACAAAAGGTATATAATTTACCTATATATCTACCTACCTGGTCATCTATACATATAACCGCAAGGTTACCCGCAGTGGACCTTGCCCTGTTATTGTAGGTAATTTCGACTAAATTACTTTGCACTGTTGTTATACATGCAAAATGTAAGTTTGTGTGTGTGTATGTATGTTGTTCATGTCAAAACAGCTGAATGGATTGAGTTGAAATTTGGGATGGGTAAATTTTATGTTCTGAAATAACACAAACGCTACTTGTTAACCCCGGGATCGCGGCCACTGGAAGAAACCAGTTTAATATAAATTTAGTACTTTCCAAATAGCAAGCTATTCATATTTTGCGGTAGTAAGTTGAGAACAACTTATAAGCAATGTTCATTTGTCGAGTAGAACCTTCTGATTATAAAACCAAAGCAAGTAAAAAAGGTTTCTTGAATAATAATGTACTACTTATCACAGTTTTAATTAATATCATCATTTCACAAATATATTACATATTTGTCATTTAGCTTAGATTTAACTACATGTAGTTATTATTTTATTACAGATTAAACAACGTCTTCATCATTGGCAAGGGCACGAAGGCTTACATTTCTCTCCCGCGCGGCAAGGGAGTGCGTCTCACCATCGCAGAGGAGCGAGACAAGCGCATCGCCGCCAAGGTCGCGGGCCAGTAGCCCAGTAAACAATAAACTCTTACATCTACCACTGTGTTTCATTTGTCACTTCAAGTCTCTCGTCTCCGAGCGCGTGTCACACAGCGCGTCACTGAGCGTATCACTGAATGTGTCACTGAATGTGTCACTGAATGTGTCATGTTGTTTGTCTCGCGCGTGCGTGCGCATGTGTCGCTCCAGGTCGCGGCGCCGAGCTAACGCGCGCCCGCACTGTGCGCACCAGTAGGGGCCCGGCGCGGGGCCCGGGGCGGAGCCCGGCGCGGGGCCCGATGTGGGGGCCCGGCCCCGTGCTGCGTGCAAGCGCTCGTGCTTGTTGAGGTTGCTGGGGTCGCCGAAGGGGCGCCGACAATGGCGGCAGCGTAGTGGCCGGTAGCCAGTGTGCGTGCGGAGGTGGATCTTGAGTCCGTAGCGCCGCGAGTACAACTTGCCGCAGTACACGCACACGTGGCCCCCGCGCGCGCGGCCCCACTCCGTGGCCAGCGCCTCCAGCGCGGCGGGCGCCAGCCCGGGCGCCGCGTACTCGGCCGGCCTCAGGCGTGCTACGACTCGGCGCCAGAAGTGCTCGGGCTCGTAGGCGGCGCAGGATAGGAACATGTGGACCTTGAGTGGATTAGGTTCGTCGAATGTGGTGCCACATTTGTGACAGGCGTAGTCGATGCGGCCGCTGATATTTTGCAAGGTCAGGAACGGCATGTCCAGGGCGGCCAGTACGTCCTCTGCAAACCACAACAGAAACTCTGCATGCGGCGCTAAGTGGTCGGTCACGTGCAGGCGAAGGTGAGCGGAGACGGACACCGGCGCCTCGCCGCGCGCTGCGAGCGCGGGCTGCGGCAGCGGCGAGTGGCGCCACTGTGGCGACTGTGGCGCGGGCGGACACAGGGACAGCAGCGCGCCGGCGCACAGTGCGGTGGGGGCGAGGCGCGCGCGCACGCAGAGCGCGGCGGGCCCGGCGCCGGCCCCGGCCCCGGCCTCGGCCCCACCGCCGGCGCTCGTCAGCCAGCCTGCGCTGTCTAGCTCCACGTATATCTGTAAAACGTGCAGATGTAAATGTAATAATTCTGGTCTTTCGTCACTCGAACTACCGGCACAACCGTGGCATACACTATGTATGCCATATATTTTGACGTGGGGGGGCTAAGTTCGCACAATATTGACAGTCTGAGTGTAAAATAATAAATTCATCATTTAATTTTATTCGTTTTGTTGGTAGAAAGAAAGTCCTAAGAACAATAAAAGATTAAACTAAATGAGAAATAGGTACACAATGCGCGAACTTAACCCCTCCACGTTAGAATCTGACAATCATCATTCGCGCCGGGACTTACACAAGTTTCTTATTCAAAATATCGATACTATCACGTGCACCATTCAAAATATCCTTGCTGTACAGTTGTCGGTTCTACAGAAAAAATATCGAAACATTTTTAGCTACTTGGTATTTTGTACACTTTCTGACTTATTTAAGAGAATTTTGGGGAATCTCTTTTTATTGAAAACTCGAAGGTGGTCCCATTTCAACCAGGTCGGGATCGGACGTCGGTATCCTAAGCGAAACGAGGGAAATTGGAAATTTTTATATGTTGGTTAATGATTTAATTCAGTACTTAAACCACTACATTACATTTTATGGGTTGACGTTTGGCCACTATCTCGCCTGATGGTAAGTGATGATGCGGTCAACGACGAAGCACGTCTACCCATGAGCAACTTATTCACTTGGGTTTTGAAGACACCCTGGTTACACTCATCAGGAAACACAGACTCCGGCAAGGAGTTCCACTCCCTAGCAGTTCGCACAAGGGAGCTTGAAGCGAAGCGCTTCGTGCGAGTGGGTCATCTACCATGAAACGGTGACGCCTCGTCTTGTTCGGTTCGATGATGGAAAGGACTCGGGGGAATCAAGTTGTGCAATTCCCCCGCACACTCTCCGAAATGTATCCGGTAAAAAACGGAAAGGCTTGCAACCTTGCGCCTGTGTTCAAGGCTTTGAAGTCGGGCTTCTACAAGCGCTTCATCATTGATTCGATGTGTTCTAGCACATTGAGCTGGAATTTAGCCGAGCCGTCCCAAAGGTGAGAACAGTACTCCACATATGACCGAACCTGCGCTTGGTACAGGCTCAGCAGTTGTTTTGATGTAAAGTGCCGTCTCACCTTCCAGAGGATATCCAACTTCCTCCAGCCAGATGCGCCTTCGACTCTATATAAGACCCGAAGTTTAATGTAGGCGATAGAGTTACGCCCAGAAGCTCAAGATGATCCGATATTGGAACGGATATATTTCAGAACGTAGGAGCCAGCGGAAATTGACTCCGTTTGGCAGAGAATAGACACGCCTGGGATTTGGTAGCGTTGAACTTGACCAAGTTGGCGTCACCCCAATTGGAGACCGCCTTTAAGGACGAGTTCTATCGTTCGACCATGGATTCTCTTAGAGACTGGATCTGTGCTCCGCTAGTCCGCGCATCGGACACATACCTTTCAACAACTGTGCTGTCATCTGCATACTCAAAGATACCGGGCTTAAACGGGTCGTTGATGTGCAGCAAAAAGAGCGTTGCTGAAAGTACTGATCCGGCGTTGATGCCAACTTGGTCAGACAAGCAGCCATCGATGACTACTCGAATTGACCTATCCCTCAGGAAGTCAGCAATCCATCTGCATAGATCAGTGGGAAGTCCAATTTGATAAAGATCGAGCCGATCTCCTGATACTGGGAGTCGAAAGACAGTTAAGGAAAGTTCTCGATCAGTCAACAACGACCCCGTGTATGGGTTTGGATTATTTGTACCTATTGATGAAAACTGCACCCTTTTGGGGTAATGAGGTATGGGCGGACCTTGTAGTAAAAAGAAATAAAACTGTAATTAAAAATACTAACTTCAAAAATAAAAACCTAAAAAGCAACAAAAGTTAAGAAAGATGTTCCCACTTGATTGATTTGCAACAGAAATAGGTAGTTAGGTATTTAGGTATCTACTACCTACATCTGTCTGATTTCAACCGTCTTGCTATCTGTTCATGAAATACAGCTTGGTAGCGGTGACAGGTTTCCCGTTTTTACCGTTTGGGTACGGAACCTTAGGAAAGTAACCAATAAGTAGGTACCGATATATCATATTCCGGACAGAAAATACCTAAGATTTTTAGGTCTATATCTAAGATAGGCAGTCGATATCTAAGGTGGTACTCACAGGGTCCGCGTCAGGTCGCTTGCAGGCGTCCAGCAGTAGGCCAGCATTGAAGGCGCGCGACACGGCGCCGCGCGGCAGCCCGCGCCGACACAGCACTGCCATGCGCGTGCACTGCTTCACTCGTCGCTCCACTCCGGCGCAAGGTGCGCGGCCAGTGCCTGACTGTGACCGCGGCGAGGGTAGTGCTCGCTATATACCGGGCATCCCTCCCGGAGCCGGCCGCCGGAGGGCGGAGGGTGGCTCTCTCACTCCAAATCTCCGTCGCGCCCTCCGCAAATTGTTAGTTAATTACACTATTGTGTTTGTGGTTACACAGCTGTAGGACGGTCTTACTTTCTGATGTTTATTGGTAGGTATTTAGGAACTCCTCAAATACTTACTTAAACTAAGTAGTTGATACCTAATTAATTTTGATAACAATATTGAGGTGAGTAGATAGCTAGTCGAACTAAGGTCTTGGCTACCCTACCTACGGAAGTAATCGTTAAATAATTCATAACTATGGAGGTAGGTAATTTTAAAAAGATGCCTACTTCCCCACTCCGTTTCTCAAACATGATTTGCTTTGATCGTTCAGTGCAGATACCTTGCTATAAAAACTTAAAATGAAAGAAAATAAAAAGTACCAAGTTACCTACCAAGTGGAATGAAATCCTGGATAGAAATGGATAAGCATATGGCAAAAATTAAAAAAAAATAATTGCGGTAGATTTTTGGAGGTATTCCACATTGGGCACCCGCCCAGTAATCTAGTTTCTGTGCTGTACATGATGTAAAACTCCAACTTGCTTATGATACCCTAGTAGGTACTTCAAAACACACAACTGCTCTATGCTGTAGGTTTCACTTGATGAATGATATATTAAACGCTCTACGGATCGTATTCGATATTATTTAACGTGCTGATAACCGTTTTCCCAACACTAGTAGGTAGATATCTACTTGTGCGCAGGTGCCATAATTATGTGGAATAAAATATAAAAGTGTGGGTGCCGTAAGTGGAATATTATCGGTGCCATTTACACGGGTACCCAATGTGGAATACCTCGATTAAAACATTTTCAGACCAAAATTGTCACCTTTGAACAGCACTTAACTACCTACTTTGCCCAACCCGAGAATCAAATCCGATTTTTTGCCCGGTAATCGTGCTTGCAACCTCATGTCTATAGTGTATGTACATACAATACATACATTTTCCGTGTGGCTGGTGAAATAGGTTCAATGTAGAGACTCGGTACTCGATTCTCGTTAACTTGATATAAAAAAATAGGTGCAATTTTTTATCGAATCTCTAAAAATAAGTGAAATTGGGATAGGTCTCGATGTAGGCTGTACAGTGTAGCTAGGTATTCTGTGTTGATAGCGCTGCAAATAAATAAATACCGTACTCTCGATGTACTGTGTAAGAAGTTTACTAAGAAGTTATTTAATATTTCATTTTTATGTTATTTTATTCATGATATATGTTCGCATACTAACACGTCCTCAAATATTGAACGTATCTCACCAGTCAGTCTGTCTAGGGTACAGTATACAGTATATGTCCATACCATTTCACCCATAATATCACCGACATCGGTAGGCAAATATGTTATCAGATCTTTCCATGCGTGCATGAGCGACTGGAGAGGACATGGTTGGAGGTGAATCACTGTGTTGCCCAATTTCTTACTGGGTAATGGCATTTTAAAAGCAAATTGTTCTCATTTAAACTCGTAGATTCACCATGGTGCCAATGTTCGACAGCGGAGTTGCAACACGAGCAGTCCGCCCATCACATAATCTGGGAGTGTGGTCTCTGGCAATCTGAGCGTAACACTATGTTGGATAATTTAATTGTTTCATCAGGTGTAGTTTATTACACGGACCTTGTCGAGTCTACAATTAATTTCCATGCGTTTAGGCGTTTTGCCATACTTATTATTGGAAGCAAGTATAACAGCTCACACATCACAGGACAGGTATATGAGGATGTGGCGGGCTTGTCCCATTTATCACCTCTTATGATGTTAGAGTAACTACCCACTTACTTAGATAGGTATCTCCTGCTACTATTGTCACTCTCATTGGTGGATTACAACTTTACCAGGTTTTATATGTACTTACTACCAAAGGATTAAAACAAACTCAGAATAATATGGCATTATTTTATTCCAAAACATCTAAAATAAGTATCAAGTAATTAAATAGCTTCAGTTAATATTATCTAAACTCTAAAGAGAACAAATAGGTTTAAAAATATGTAACAACGTAGTCGTCGGCACAGACGGGGCGGGCAACTCGCTCGAGTGTAATACATTATGTAGTATGTAGTGAAGTACCAGGACAGACAGGGTACAGCCTACAGGGTACGTACGCAACGTGCACGCTGTACCTACAATACAAGATTCCGTTCCGTACTGTCTAGCGGGTATCTATATTAGAATAGCTTTTGTATATTCTAGATTTGTCTAAATTGACTGCAGGAACTACTGAAGAACTGATGAGGAACTGTGATTCTGACATGAAAATGGCAAACCCAACTTACGTCCGCACATCACTGTGAGCCGGAGAAGGAACGGTTAAACAGGTTTAATAAAAGGTTAAACTGTGTATAATTAAGTATATCGCGTCTCGCCTGTACCTACTGACACTACAGAAAGACAGAACCGTCCTTATTGTCAGCGAGACAGAGTCGCTCCGGCCGTGAGCACCGTGGGGCCGTCAAACTGCTCCCGATCATCAATTTCTGGTTCATGGCTAGTGTGAATTTTAGTAAAGACATACAATTTAGTACCGTAACTAATCAAATTAAAGTCCATAGTTGATTACTGGCAATGATCACAAGTCAAGGCACACGAAACTTGAGCACGTAGTTGTCCTCATCTTGTTGTCCATAGTTATTCGTCCGCTGTAACAGAACAGACTTATTAAAATAATTAAGTTTTTAGTAATAGTCAAAGTAAAGAAAACAATAATAAACATGAACATAAACATTAATCTCATATGTACAAATGTCTCCGAAGTTAAACAGTTAATCTTTTGTACACACTTAACAAGTATTTCGTAGCACCGTAGATATTTACAGTGCATTCGTAGCATGTAACAAGCTTAGATACGTATGCTACAGCTACGAGTGGCGTAGCACGGTGCGCGGCGCGGTGTACATCTGCGAAGCGTCGCGTAGCCTACGGTATCCGTTACTTTCGAGTTCGTAGCGGTGCCAACACTACCTGTATACGTCGAATTAAAAGTTCCAACATCTTCCGCGAGGCTAGTAAATTATACTCCATTCGCCACGAAATATACTCGAACTAAGTATGGCGGTAACGCACCTCTCACATATAAGAAACACGACATGGATATGTTTGCAAGTAAAATACGTGTATTTAAAAGAGCTATTTATAATTTGCCGAATAAAAAAATGTTTGTACGTAATTTCTTTAAATTGTTTTTAATGTTTATTTTAACTCCTTAATTATACTTTTTAAGACCCGTCCTAGCCCATCAAGTACATATAAGACATATTAAGTAGCTCCACGCTAGTTTCGCTGAGTGCTGTAATTGTAACATTTAAGCTCTTTACATTATTATTGTATTGTGTGGACGCGACGGAAAAAATATTCGTCGCGTAGAAATGGAAAACGCAGCTGCACAAACAGCGGTTTAGTCCGTTGCAAAATGAGTTGTATGTCCCTAGGCAAATGGTTAGTTATTGTTTAGCGTACGTGACGTCGTGACAGAGAGAAGGCGAGTCCATGTCGAAAGCCACGTGCTATTCGCAATTGTTGTTTAAGAGGCGCACTAATGTGCGTACACAGATGATACAAAATACATTAAATACACTTTGTGTTGGGACTTGTGGAAATAAAGTTTATGAATGAGCGTGGTGTACTGGCAGGCGGGGGCCGGCCTGTTGTGTGTGGAGCACCGGGCACTGTGTAGTTATCGCACACTCGATCGGAGCACGTGTGGCTTGCAGCGCGACGATACAATCTACTGATTGCAATGTTGCACTAAACAACATTAACTTCTAATCTAAAGTACCATCTCTACTCTCGCAGTATAATCAATTATGCAGTGGACAGGAATCGAATAATAACTTTCATTATGTATATGTATAGGTACCACTAGACTGTTGCTCATCCACTAGCATTTGGGCCTACAGATCAGTTACGGAGCACCATTAGCTCATCGCGTGACTTTGTCTGCAGTTCAGCAATAAGTACAGCACGCTGCCCGCGGCACATCGTAACTCGCACGATGATAGTTTAATAAATGTTATTCTGTCGTTATATTTTACGTATATTATGTAATTAAATACTTAATAAGATATTTAAAGAGCTCTCTGTCAAGCCAGGATTACTGTCTAAGTAGTTATTTATTTATTTAATTATTTACTCGTACTCGTATTCGTAAATTACCTATATTTTTATTATGCAAATGAAGTGGAAGAAAATATAGTACCTAATCTAATACGAATTATGAAATTGTTCGCAGCCGCTTTGAAACTCTTAGCTTATTGATATAAGCCAAGTGTAATGCGAAGAGTTGTTGTTGCGCGCAGCAAGTGGCAGTGCGTGCGACGCACGTGCGCGGGCTACACATAAACTGACTAATACTCTTAACTAACTCATTCAAATGTGAGCCGCATCAAAACGTTATTATAATGTCATCACAGCGTATCAATCTTAATTGTTCGCGACCGCGACTCTAAACGCTTTGTTTGCTCCCCTCACCGCGCGCTGCACACATTCACACATTCAGCTCCAGCGTGCACTAGTGTGCCATTCGTGTGACACGCTGATTAAACTCCGCTACGCAATTATGTTTTGTAGAGCTGTTATATTAGAATTGAACTTTGCTTGACACCCCGAAATCGGTTAATGTGAATGGTATGATGGTAAGGCAAGTGACGGGTCGCCGCGTGACCGTGTCGGATGGGGCGCACGTGCGAGGTGGCGCGAATCGCGGCGCGGCGCGGGCTGCGGCGCACTTGTGGCGGCGACAGGTGGCGGTACTCACGCTCCTGCTCGGGGTCGGGCTGCGAGGGCGGCGTCACGGACTCGGCGGGCTCCACGTGGTCGGCGGCGCGCTCGCCGGCCGCGCGGTACAGCTCGGCGCGCGCCTCCACCACGTCGCGCACGATCTCTGCGGACACACGGCCGCGTCACACCTTGCACTCAACACACTACAGTACTCACTGCCTCAGCTGGCAGCTTACTTACCTATGATGACGTCGCGGCTCGTAATGATGGACTCGATTTCTTTCGATACTTCGTCCACAAGCCACGGCATGAACTCCTCATCGATACCTGCAAGTATTACACCATTATGATTATATGACTTGCCTCAGTATTGGCCGCTATTATTCTGTCCACAGCGTATTTTAGTAGCGTAGTGGTTAGATTTAAAAATGGCAAGTTGAAGTGAGAATTTTCCAACGTGAATGGGCTTTATTGGTGGTTGGGCGTTCCTGTGTAGTGGGTGCTAGCAGCCTACTTTATAATATAAAGTGTCAAAGTGACTTCGACAAATTGTTGTTCTGGCAAGTTATGGACTTTCTTAGGTTACGTTAGGTCAGGGACGTGTTACAGTAATGGGATAGTTACAGGTTGCTGCTGATGATGATAACATTTTTATAAGTAAAATATAAGAGAGTGAGAGCAGAGACCGCGTTCGATTCTCTCCATGAGGTAGCCCTGGTCGCGCAGCCCCGCGAGCACGGAGGGCAGCAGCTCCGCCACGTAGCCCTGCACCAGCACCGCGGCCGCCGCGCGCTCGCGCGCCTCCGTCGCCGCCAGCTGCGCCACGCGCGCCTCCGCCACGCGCCGCTCCTGCGGGACACAGGGACCGTCAGTCAGCCGCGGCGCGCGCTCGCCCCGCGGCGAGCAGGCGGCGGCTGTACCTTCTCCTGGTGCAGGCGCAGGTCGTGCGCGGCGAGGCGCTGCCGCTCGGCCAGCTCGGCGTCGCGCAGCTCGCAGTAGCGGCGCTGCTGCTCGCGCAGGGTGGCCAGCTCCTCCTCCTGCGCCACCTCCGCCAGCGCCTGCTCCGTCGTCTTGCCCACGAGCACCTCCAGGATGGGTTGCACCTCCAGGTCGAAGTCGAACAACTGCACGCAAAACATCACCACCATGAGACTCGATCACGTTCGCGGCTAGAGTAGCTACTGCTGGAGAAAGGTGTGCTCAGTGCTCACGTCTCCGGGGTATATCTGCGTGAAGGCGTCAGCGCCAGTCTTGGCCGGCACGTACACCGGCGTGGCGGGCCGGTCCACGAACAAGTCCGTCTGCACGCCCACCTCCATCTCCACGCCCTTATCGAACAGCTGCAACATTACATAATACTTGTATGAAACGTGAATACATTGTACCTATGTTAGGTACTAATAATAACACACTCTCAAGGTGCCTACATTGGTAAACTTACTAAGCATAAAATAATGATCTGCTCATTTGCAACCAACCTCTTTGAAACACCTGTTTGCAAAATTTAACAGAATTTTAGCTTTATACAATGTAGGTAGGTATAGCAAATTAATTGATTTGAGAATTAAAATTGTAATGTGAAGGACAAAGGATCAGAAACGATTCAGTACGTATGTATTATGAAGTTACTACGACATGTGATACTTAATATCGAATTAGTGATGCAGAATGTGGCCGAATTTTGACATAAGCTCCATACAAAATGTGTCAAAATTCTACGGCTCGTAAGCAAATGATCTGGCTGGAGTGATGGCTAGAATGTTGGTATTGTTATGGTTATAATAGGTACCTACTATGTCTGGCTGGATGATGGCTAAAAACAAATGAACGCCCAGGGGGTCCTCAGTTTCAACGTTGAGTAAAGGGCATGCAGTATAATACATAGAGAGTAGACAGTAGACGGTACCTCCTCGAGGTAGTACTCGGTCTGTATGGGGTGGTGGCGGCGGCCGGGCGCGGGCGGCGGCGTGCCGGGCCGGGGCCGCGCCGCCGCCGCGCGCCGCGCCAGCGCCCGCCGCCGCGTGCGGGCCGCGCGCGCCGCCGCGCTCTCCACGCCGTCGCCCTGCAACACACACGTACGCTGTGAGCTAGCTGCCGCTAATTAAATGCGTTTTTTATGTTTAGGCGCATAATATTGGAGGATGGATCTTACCTATGTGTAGCATAAAATGAATTTAAAATAATTAAAATTTTCATTGAATAAATTACAACCTGATCTTACTTAGATCACACACACACTCACTACCACTGCTATGATGCTATACCTACTGCATTACGTGCAAACTGACGCTGAAATCCTTACCTACAGTAAGGATGCTTTTCCACCAGAGATGTGCTATGTCTAGCTATGCTACGAAGATGTGAAACTATGTCACCGTTTCCACTGATACTAAGCTACTCGTATGTAGTTGTTCGAGCAAGATGCGCAGCTCGAGTATACTATGTATCGATATTAGAGAGAGATAAAAAGCTTAGCTTAGTTGAGACCTTTCCACTATAGTGCTATTGTATTCCATATAAAAATATGTCATTTGATTCTACTTTGTTTATTTTAGAAGTTAACCTATGTTCACATGGTAAGCGGTAAGCATACGTTTTGATAACTCGCGTCTACAAGTACGTGTATTTCACATACGAGTACTTTATATTCAGGCCGTAACGCGCGCGGTCACATGTGAACTTCTAGGCTGAATGCGTGAATAAAACGCATGTAGTTGTAAGCGCGGGCTATTGCCACCTGAGCATAGGTTTAGATTCTGTTTATGGCGTCTGTCGTACATAGCTCGTAACAAATTGTTTGCGTTAGCGCGAGCGATGGTGGCAGCGGTCCGCGCGCTGCGGCAATGGGCGACGCATACATAACGCGCCGCACTAGTATTAAATACGTCGTAAATGATGGCTGGTGGAGTTGGCACGTACCGCGGCCAGCGGGTGCGACGTGATGGTGCTGCCGCGGACCACGCGCTTCTCGTGCATCACGTTGGCGTACTGGCCCGCGCCCATACTGCCGCTGCAACATAAATACTTGCGGTCAGACATACCTTCGTGCACGGGAAGGCACATCCTGGCTAACTGCGCGACAGCGCCACACTACCACCCCGCGCGGTGAGCCAGGTGACACTGCTAGGTGAGGCAACTCTGTGGCTCTACCCGCACAGTGATTTCTTCTTACAAATAATTAAATAAGGCTGACTACTTATAAAAATTGCTGAAAGGAAAGACTACTCTTCTTACACAGTTTGAGCATGAATCACGACGCTTGCTCAATGCAGATAAGCCTGTGAAAAGAGACATTTGGTCAGCAGCGGCCACCTATAGGCTGTTGATGATTATATACTGTATGGAGAAACCTCTATTACTTAATTTAAACCACACATTCATAAATATCATCTTGGCAGAAAATATACGAAAAATTTGCTACAAAAAGTGCATTATTCTCTTTGAGCTAATTTGACCACTCTTTACAAAACACCATTATAACAGACGTAGCACAATATGTCCGTAACATTCCTAGACAACCAACAACATTACAGCTCTTTTGTGGTCAAGGAACATGTAGCTGGCGACATTGAATTTAATACTTGCTTGTTTTAATTATTTATTCTATTACAATTATTTTTTGAATTTTCGGTTTTCGTTGAAATATTTAGTTGTATAGTTATGCTTCGGTGGACAAGTACTACTTGTAGTTTCACTTAAGTCATATGAGTGATCTCCATATTGTATAACAGGGATTAGTATTTATGAAAACGCACGTTACAATAACTACCGGCTTTAAAGGAATCAAAGGCTTTGGTAGTTGTTATATTCAAGGCTCAGGAACACATTCAAGTAATAATGTTTCGCTCACGTAACCTTGTAACCACGCGCAGTCCTTCAGACCATTCAAAAAATATTTGTTACTTAAATTAACAATTATTACTACACCTGAAAAATTACCACCATCAGAAATATGAAAACTAAAAAAACAATTATTAGTGTGTTATATTGTGACCTAACTCAAACATGTAAATTAAGCGTATCGTGTTTGTAATCACATAAACATTGCGCATATTATTATTACCAATAAAATGTCTGAACTAAATGAACTCTTCAGGGGTTCATATAAAGATATCACGACTTGATCAAGTGTAATACTCGCAGCGGTCGCGGCATGGAATAAATATCATTAAAGAGTATCGGATTACAAACGAATTGAACGTGAGATAAGATACGACAAGCGAATGTATTGTGGAGCGGAAGTCGAAGCAGTGTTGTTGACCTCGGCGGGCGGTGAGTCGCCGCGCCGCGACACAAACTGGGCCACCGGACTGCCACCCTCGCACACCACCGAGTGGTACACAATGCCAGCAGTCCAGACGAATTCATTTCATTATGTGAACCAAATATTTAAGTTGTTGTTGAGGTCGGTAGGGTACAAAATGCTTGTGCACGTGATATGGAAGTGAGCAGACGAGCACGTACGTGTCGGCGGCGGGCTGCAGCAGGTGGCGCACGCCCGCCACGCCGGCCAGCAGCGCGCGCACGCCGCCGAACAGCTGGCTGGCGCGCGCGCGCCGAGCTGCCTCCTCCACGCTGCCGTTGGGGATTATGTTTTCCTTCTTCTCTTGGACTGACCGTTTCGACCTCGAAGCGACGGCCTTCGGTTTGCTCGCGTACGAGTATACAATCTTGTCTCTTTCTTTAGCCGGGTACAGGGTTTCTAGGCCGAGGATCCGCGCTACCTCAGGCGGCGGTAGCAGAAACTGACCGGTCTTTACAGTCGTTACGAACCGAGGCTTGTCTCCATCATTGGATTGTGTGTTCCTCGACCGGAGCTTGCGCCCGGGGGACGGGGACTTATCCATTTTCGGGGATATTTTCTTTTCAAGCTCCTGCTCAATATTGTCAATGCGCGGATGAGATTGACTAAGAACTTTGGGCAGCGGTTGTTCTCTCGAGCTGACATTAGGGTTGGAGGCTGCTAGTGCTCCGTTCTTGGAACGGTGTCGAGTCGGGCGACGAAGATTGGCTTGCAGAATTTCTTTCTCTTTAAGTCGTCGGAGCTTAAAATCCAGCGCGCGTGAGAACTTGGGGTCGAGGATGGTGTGCGTGGCAGGCGGCGGCGCGACCTGCAGCGGCTTGACCACGTTCACGTTGCGCGGCGGCGGCGCTGGCTCGGCCGCGGCCGCTGCCTTGCTGGGCACGCTCTCGGCATGGTTGATGATGGCGAAGGCGCTCGAGTCGTCGGTGGGGGCGGGCGCGGGCGGCATGGCGTCACATGGCGCGACCGCTGCGCTCGCCGGCTAACGATCACTGCCGCGTGCTGGCGGCCGCTGGTCAGCGCGGCTCAGTGGCCACTGGTCGTAAGCGCCGCCACCCCACTGCCCACCTGTGCTGTTCCGTCCACGCACACTAGTAATGCGGACATTACCGCGCAGGCGCCACGAGTACGCCAACGAGGGTAAACACTGGACTGCCTTGGAGGAAACGTTTGTCGAGTGCGACTTATATTAAGGCATTGTTCGATTTGAATAGTGTTGTATTCGGTCAACTTATTAATCGATGCTCGTAAAATACATTCCTAGTAATTCTTCATATATTCAATGTTATGTACCTAGTTAAAAGCGGTTACTTTTCCAAAGTGATTAGGTGATCCAAAAGCATCGAATACTTCTATTAGATAATGATGTGGTAATTTGTCAGGTGTAATAATAGACTGCACGGTTGGTGCGATGGCTGAGCGACCGGCTGCCACGCAACGTCCAGCGGGTTCGATTCTCGCACGGAGCAACTCTTTGTGTGATCTACAAATTGTTGTTTCGGGTCTGGGTGTGATGTGTATGTGAACTTGTATGTTTGTAAATGCACCCACGACACAGGATAAAATCCTAATGTGGGGCAACTTTTAAAAAATATATACAGGGTCTTCCGTAAGTCGACGTCCAATTGGCACCAGATGATTGGCAAGATTCCAACTGTTATCAGAAAAATATAAAAAAAATTAAGTGCTACAGTTTTTAAATTACAGTGATGTATGTGTTATCCACCAAAAAGTACCACTTGTGCCAGTCTTGACCCTTGTTGCTACAAATCTTAATTTTTTCGTTTGTATTTTTACTTACGTAATCCTGAATAGTGCTTCAGTAAGTAATATGGAATGATATATTATGAGCCAATTGTTTTAATTTGGAAAAGGAAGTCATTTTTAGACGCCCCAAGTACTCTAGATATAATATTAAGTTAAGTGACTGTACTGATTGCACTAGTAGTAGCAAATTTCACCAAAGTTGGCGCACTGTGTCCCAGCGAGGTAGGCAGACACCACAGAGCGCACATTTAGACATGCCGCGTGCTCTCGCTGCGCCCCGACGCGATGCGATGATTGATGCGAGCAATATTTGTCACGTTGTACGACATTCATGTTCGACTGAGTTTGATGAGGTAATGCTACAATAATATTATAGAAAATTCAGGAAAAAATCAAGAGAAAAGCAGGAACACAGGGAAAATCATTGATGGCGAAACGGAGTTCGCCGGGTTTGCTGGTACTAGTATAATTATGTCATTTAGGTATTTGTGCATTATTATTTGAATGCGTGTTGATGCGTAGACATGTTTCATGCGCAATGACTGTGTGTATCGAAGACTATATCGAAAAGTGTGAATGAAACACGCTGACATGATGAACATTGTGTTTTTTTCTTAAATAGTTTAGGGAACCGAGGTGATCGTGCCTGGCTGGCTTTCTGCCCAACTGTTGTTCGTTGCGATTTTTCATCAATGTTTATTCGCATGTGTTCATCGATCATCTATGTGCCACTTGTCACCACAGAGTAACCCGTATAAGTAGTAAAATATTGCCAATTTAAATATGTAACCTCAAGTTACCATTATAAAATAATTGCTGTAATATTACATCCGATACCCAGCAAGCGTTCGCCATGTATTCCGTGTATTCATACCAGATTTTAAATAATTTTATACGATGGCGACCTTCGTCTGACCTTCAGCTACTTAACTGATTGTTAGCAGTCGTTGTTCTCAGGACGTGCGTCATTGAATCGCCAACTTAATAATAGTCCGCGGCGACCGTAGCGACCGCTACACAAGTGCTACACAGGTGCTACGCGAGTGCTACGCCAGCTACGACCAGCAGTCGCTACGCGTGTCGGTACAGACTCACCTCACGCACTAATGTATGTACTAACAGATTTCCTACCGGTCTTGTCTTGTGTCACTTGTGGCGAATATAGTCAAAATGTAGGGGAAACTAATGTATGTATAAGTATATACATAACTTTGTTATTTAGGAACGACAGGTTCCCAAACCTGAGTACGACCACTACTATAAATTATATCATTATATTGTATCTATAAATATAGATACAGACACTAGGTAAATATAGTACAGCTTTTTATTAATTCGAATTAATGAGAATCGACTGTATTCTAAACTTGTAATACGAAACGGAGTAAAGGCTGATAGTGAAGCAGCCGCCCTCTATGTGAGCACAGCTTGAGAACGTCTGAGTCACGGTGCATGCTGGCCGTCGGGCTGGGGGATGAACCTCTACTGACGCAATATGCACTGGCACATGGCAGACAGGCGACAGTCGGCGCGTGTCGTCGCCGCAGCTGGCGGAGACACGAGAGCCCGCTGCTGCCCGACGGGCAACAATTATGATCGACGACCATTTAGTTTCGTAAGGCGTTGGCTGTTACTTAAGTGGTTCGTGATTTAGTTTCGTGATAAAGTAACAGTTACGCAAGTATAGCTGGAGCCCTTGTACTTGTAAGTTCAGCTGGTGCGTGTTTCATTCGTCCTTCACGTTATCAACATTTCAAGATCTACCAAAAACGTCAGCAAATGTTCGCGAGGCGTAAGGAAACGCCTACAATTCGTGCGTAGTCAAACGGTCCGCCGGCGCCGTGCCGGGGGCCCGTGGGCGATATATGTAGTGGAGTCAATATGTGCCTACCAAATAAAACTCTTGTTATTTGGTCCGTAGGGCCATTTTAACACGGTCCCGTTTCGTGGCCGGTGGCGGGTAGCCAGCGGCATTGTGTATACCATGCAAATATATGTTCTAGCACGTATCGACATACATTCGCCGCCAGTTGCCACAGATCGACAATTTACTAGGAAGGTGACCAAAGCCTACAATTTTACCTTCGAGTCAAAAGTGTTCGACGTAGTCCCTCGAGCCATATCATTAATCAATTGAATGCATTATAGCATTTCCTCGCAAGCACGTGTCAAGGTCACGGTGATGTAACCACTACCGACTGGTGACTTGGTTCAATACTAACTGGTGACTCACTGGAGGTCACTGGCACTCACTGGCAGTCACTCGTCGTTGAGATGCTTGTAGAAACTGTTTCATGTGGCAATGTTTTGGAGCATTTCACATACTCACAAGAGAGGAGGCCACAATCACGATACTATATTGGGAAGTACACAAATGTTGTCCTGATTATTGAATTTTGAAGATTTAGAGGACCAACCAAATAATTGTATCAGCTGGTATCTCCACCAGCTGAGAGGCGTCTGCAGTTCTTTAGAATTGGTATATTTATACAAGTCTTGTATTATTGCTCGAGGGTGACAGGTGTTGGTATACGACTGATGTGTCTCTGATAAAGTGACATCGAAAGTAAAACAATCTGCCGGATTGCAATGTAAGGCTAGCTTGGCCGTGCGGGTGCGTGTGTAACAGTTCGAGTATCTGTTTAATTGAAAAAGCTGCGTTTTTAGTTTTTGATTAAGAAAGAAATAAATTGCATTCATTGCCAGTGTCGACAGTGAGGGACGGCTCAGGGGTATTAGGTGTGGGGTGCGAGGTGCGGGGTGCGGGGTGCGGGGTGCGCTCGGAGGTCGCGTGGGGTCTCAGCGCACTCCGGCCACGCGATGTCGCTGCACTCGCGATGTTATCAGACACTGTGACGTCACACCGGTCTCGATCAGATACCACGTGCACTCGCTATACACTCCGTACTGTACTATTGCAACATCTCTAACACAAACAATGATACGATATTATATTCATTAACTACCAATTTCAAAAACCAATCTCAATCCAAAATCTTTAAATCGATTTTCAGTTTTGACTGAAACTCTGAAGAAACAATATCAAAACTCGATCTTAATGTAAAGATTATGGATTGAGATCGATTATTGAAATCGGCAGTAAGTCAGCTGTACACGTTCTTTTGTCGTCAAAGGCTCTCGCAGAAGTTTGGGTGACGCTTTACACGCCGGGTTCAAACAACATCGACACTGGTATCGACATCGACACTGGTATCGACATCGACACTAGTATCGCAGCGCTCATAAAAAAATGGACTGACAACGAGTTTCTGGGAAGTACAACATTAAGAAATTCATCGAAAACACGTGTAATGTTTAATTAATTTATTATTTTAGTTTAGTAATATATCAATGGATAATAACCGTAGCCCCGGGTGCCATAGTCTCCGTAACCACCGTAGCCGCCGTAGCCACCGTAGCCTCCGTAGCCCCCGTAGCCGTCATATCCACCGAGACCTCTAAGACCACCGAGGCCGAGACCATAGCCGAATCCAAGATGGGGCCTTGAGAGCACCAAAGTCCATACCATCGCTGAGACGAGTAACAAAGTTGCCTGTAACGTACCCATGACGTCATTATACACCATGATTCACACGCCCACTTACTCTATGTGTCAGGAACTGATTATAAACGACTTTGTTTAAAATATTATACAACATCTTTATACGAGTTACTTACGTGCTTGATCATTGTTCGGTTCGAGGCACAATGGTCATAAAATACCAATCCGGCAATTTTTATATGTGTCTAATGGAAAACTCGTTGAGTATAATATAAAACGTATTTTGGTTAATTTGTATTGATTAATTAATAAGTCGTTAGCGATGACGAAGAGCGAACCGCACTATTATCATATTGATAACAAAATCGATGCGCGTCCGCCTCTCTGTTCATATTGCGGGCTTAGTAAACAAATACAGCGTGTACGTGAATACTGCAATACTACGTCATTTCTAAGATTCAGACACCAGAAGACACCACTGAAACACGGCGAAGGACAACATTGTGAGGAAACCCGTAAATACATATCATTTCTTATTAAAATTAGTTCGAAATCGCCAGACCGCCTTGAGGAAGCGTGGCGTGTGAGAAGAGGCCTTTGGTCAGCAGTGGCCACTTACAGGCTGCTGATGTTGATACAACATACACAATGTGACGCGGTTCCAGTTCCAACGTTGTGATTATCGTTATATTGGTAGCATGTGCGGGTATTGGTACCTCGTGTGGTACTATGTATGGTACGTGTACAATATTTATTTATTCCTACATTATTCTTTGACACAACATCAAAAGTCCACACTCAAGGTCTGCCAGCGAGCCATGCAGCGCAGTATAATAAGGAACAATTGGAAGGAGGGCAGGGAGGCCTTTGCCCTGCAGTGGGACGACCACGGCTAAAAATAAAATAACTTCTAAACAAGTGAACAGATTTGGACATATTTGTTATCATCCCCACGCTGTGTCCCAATCTAACGATACCCTGATCGTTAGGGGTTTCATTATTGTTCGGATAAATTACAGTGAACATACATGGTTTCCCATTAGGCTGAAAATGAGTACATGTCTTTAAAACATAATAAAAACAATAATTTGCACCGAATCTGATAGTTTTATCATAATAAATTACTTCAAACAAAAATTGTATATCTTACAAATGTACAAAGTAGTAATCAATACTATTTCCTTAAGAGCCAATGTATATGAAATAGTTGTAAATACCACAATGACTCTTTACGGCAGTCGGGTAAAAGTAAACACGTTGACATCTAGGAATCGAACTCAATGTTCAGTAGTCGAGGCACGCGACCACTAGGTTCCGTTGTAGTACCGTGGGGGCTCCGGAGCTGGTCTATTAGCGGTGCCCCTTACAGGTGCTGAGGGTGGCCACCGGGTGGTTTAATCCCACACTCCCTAGTATTTTATCCCCAGAAAGCTAGGCGCCTTTTGAAGGTTTCTCCCCTTGAACTAAAAAAAAGGTTTCGTTGTAGTAGTGTCGGCCGCCGTGTCACGTTTAAAGATGTAATCCCAACCATGGCACCTCCCACTGCCGCGCTGCAGCGACCCAGCAGTACGGCTCCTTGTTTGTGTTTACAGCGAGTATTGTTGTCCACACAGAACCTAACTACTGGCACATACAACTCGGACATAGCACGGACAATGGCACTATTGGAAGTAAACAATGACCTCTGTAATTACAAGCTGTTTACAAAATCAATAAACCTATAAATACAAACGTATTTACGTGTGTGCTACGAGTATCGGTATAGTTCACCGGTTACTCGTGTGATGTTACATAGTGTTACTGGCTTAATGTTACACTTGATACTATCGAGTCTTAAATAGAAAACATGATTCCATAACGTCTTGGAGTTGTGAGACAGAGAGAGTTAGCTTGATGGTTTAACAACGAATCTATTTTGTTTGTGCTGTGTACAGCGTCTTACAAATATGTGCAGGCAGACGTCAAGATCTAAATGTATTGCTAAATAAATAGTTGACATTAAGGCGTGCACGTACCAGGAAGGGTTGCTCTTGAACTTCGCATTGTTGTACAGCGCTCGGGGAGTGTTAGCATATGTAAACGGGCCCTTGCTTTTTGCCACCTGAGGGCCTTCCACCAAGACCGAGCGCACTGACACGCTCATAGCTGACCCCGGGGCAGTAGCGCAGCACCGTCAGCAGCAGCAGGTAGAGCTCCTCGAGCGCGGCCAGCAGCATGCAACACATGCGGGCTGCGAGCCGAGCCGCCGCGACCTCCGCACGACACACACATTTGAAAATGGAACGTCACCGCCGACACTGTCCGCTGTCCGCTGTCCGTCGCCACCGCTGCCACCACTGTGTCGCCGCCACCACCGCCACCGCTACCACTGTACCACTCACTCACGGCCGCGGCACTACACTTCAGTGTTCCTGTTTCACCACTTCTGTGTTTATATTTAATGTGAGGACGAGACAACAACTAGACAAGAAGTGGTTGCCATGGCGATACTCAAACATACGTTTCCGGTCAGGGAATGTTGACAAGCCGTCGCCCTGATGTTTCACCGTTGCTATAGGAACGGGTTTGACAGTTTATTTTTATAGCGTTTATCTATAGATTTAATTTATTTATCATTTTATCGTCCAAAGAGTATAGTGAGTATATGTAGGTACAATCAACTCTGCGATCAGACTTTCAAGGACCAATTTTAATGTTCGACCAAACGCTTTAATTCTTTGAGAGATTGAACCAAAGTTCCCTGTAACACTGCACTGAGTATCCTCACTTTGTCCCGAGAGCGAGCGGTCTTACCACTAAACCGCTCGAGATGCCCACAACACGGTCGTAAATCGCGGACTACCCACATTTCCAAACATTTATTTTTCTATTAGGAAGCATTACAGGCCCGGAACATCAGATACTTACTAAATACATTACAAGTTGAGTTTATAATTCTATACCAGTTTTTCTGAACAATGGATGTTATTTGACTTCTTATTTTGATATTCCCGAAAACTGACGGCAGCAGTCTCAGATTTGGAAATACATAATTATTTAAATGTGAGAAAGTGTGTCTCGCTTCACTTTATGCATATTTAGAATATTTTACTCGTATACAATGTGATAGGGGTGAGACTTCTAACCCGTTAAGGCTGAGTTCTACATCTAATTTTATGGACAAAAGTCGGGGGTCGAATGGGTCGAATCCCCTCCCCCTAAAAATTATGGCTATTTTAATATTTTTTTTACTTTTTTTGATATCAAAGGTTGTATGCGTCATAGAAACAAAAAAAACGACAAACGGTAGCTAATAACCTTGGCTAACTAATTCATTACTTTTTCATATGATTGATAATGTTTTGGTGAGAAAAAAATCATTTGTGAATTATTTTTGCCGAAAAAATCACTATTTTTCAATATTTTCAATTAGGGGTTCAACCCCCCATATTATTTTTGGTGATTAAATTAGATGTAAGGTAAGCTAACCAAATAAGGCCTACCTTATTTTTATTACCGCCTAGCTCGTAGGTTTAAAATGACAATGGGCTGATAATTTCAAAATCTTATATTTATTTATTAAACTTTGTAATAATGGAATCAAAATGGCTTTAGAAACAAAATTTACAATTTTATAAACACAAATAACTAAAGTGTCACTTTGGCCTTATTGGGAACCCTATGTCTTAATAAGGCCTCAATAAAAACTAGTAAGTATTCAACTTCTTAATTATAACAAAACTTTGTCAATGCTTATAATAAATGTAATGAGATCTTATTAATTAATTTTGGTCATTATACATCAGGCTAAACGAGTTTCTCATCATGTAATACCCAAGTAACATCTTTGAAGTCATCGGTACCCCAGCATCAGTCAAACGAATGAGAATAACTTCTTGTTCTGTAGCCAATTTAGCGACCGACCTAGCTTTCGTGTAGTGGAAACCACTCTTTAGATGATGCGTACTTCTTTGGAAGTTATATCTGGCTGCAGCAACCTACCGGGTAAAACAGGGTGCATAAAATTCGAAGGGTGAATAGATACTATGAAGAATTTCCCGATATCCATTCACCCCTTTTCTGTATCTATTCACCCCGTTTACCCCTTTCTACCATTTTAACAGCGTTTTCCATCTTTTGCAAAATCCATTGGCTTTCTTTTTGACAGAAGCTGGTGATCCGTTTTCTATGAAATTACTGAAAAACAACTATGCCGTAATAAGGCCTACACGTTTTATTGTAGGCTTTATTAGGACATGGCACATAGGTAAACAAAACAACGATTATATGAAATGCATCGATATTATAGCTATTTCACTAATGTGAGGAGATGGCTAGATGTATAATTGTCATACAGACAAAACACGGCACGTCGTATACTGATAAATATAAAAACACTAACAGTTTACGCTACTCGAATTTTATAAAAACTAAAGTGCGCTCCACGTCGTGATTGTTTTCGTCTGTAGGTTCCAACATAATCGCGGCACGGGTTGCTTGCTGTGCTCAAATTAGTTAAGTAATGTGCATGCACACTTCTACAAACTTTGGCGACCATTTGACATCGGGAAGAGGGAAATTTTCAAAATAGGCTTTATTGGGGCATAGGCCTTATTTGGTTAGGGTACGTACTCAGCCTTAACGGGTTAGAAGTCCCAACCCTATCACATTGTATACATATGTTTAGAAAACGTCTATTAATAAATTACAAATTATTATTGGTTAGTTTAGTAAGTAAATTGTGCATTGCGGTGCCCTCTATATTGCGGCTTGTGCAGCTATTGTCTGTGTGTAACGTACTAGCGCCTCCTGCCGGGGAATACGCCGCACTACACACAGTGCGGCGCGCGTGTCAGTGTCACATGGGGTAGCGCATAGCGGTGCGTGGTAGCGCGAGTGCGAGCTACGGATAACACTAGTTCACAGCTACGCCGATAGATGGCACATTGTTTTAAAGTACGGTTTTGGGTTATTTATTTCTCAATTTACATTGGCTTGACTGAGGAATACAAAATATACATAAGGGGGTACAGAAAGCGAACCAGTGCCAGATAAACATACCTGTACTCATAAACTACCAAATTATTACATTAGATACATACACAACTCAATGCTAAGAACATACACAATAAATTAACTTTGAGTAGACGAGGGTAATCATTCATAAAAATATTGGGTCGAGAACATCAAGTAGTATGTTTCTACTACATAATAGGAATTCGCAATTGCAATGGTTTTAGTACGTATCGAAGATTCGAAACACGTCAGTTGCCATCACAGATGTATAATAACAATTGTATCGTGAATAACTTAATGCTGTTTCAACAACTTTGTATTGGAGACTCGGTTGCCATCAAGAAAGAAACTTAATGCTGTGCGTTTCATTTATTGCGTTTTGGCATAAAGTGGTCAAGTAGTTATCCTCAAATAACAATTAGGAAACATCAATATTGTATGTGTGTGTGTGTGTGTACGCAACGAATGCAACGAGTTATGGAGTACTGTTCGTATTATTTATTTATTTAAAGTACAGAAACAGTGTCTGATGCTTTAAATTGTAACCTAAATAAAAGCTCCAAATACACATTGTACCGTAGTTTTGAATAATTGAAAAATCACTGATTCAAAATCAAACAACTGGATATTTAAAAAAATCTCAGCATAGAATCTGGAACTGTTTGTTTGTTCACGTAAATATATTTGTACGTAAAATTAGTTTGTATTTTGGCCAATAGATGGCGTTGTTAGTTGAGCGCCGATTTCTGAATCGCGGTGTCGAGATTCTCCGGCGTTTAACTAGGTCAAAATTGTAAAAGTTTTTTTTGTGAGCTGCAAGTACTGTGGTTATTATATTATACGCGCTTAATATATAGTCCAGTGTTTGATTGACCATCCTCTCCTAGTCGACCTTCCTGTTCCTAAAAAAATATATTAAAAACACATTTTTTAGTTTGGCATAATGTGAAAGTATACCATTTCTTGATCTGCTGTCGAAGTCGAAATCGAAGAAGTTGTCGAAGTCGAAGTTTGTCACAAATCGGAGCCGGTTGAGTGGGGATATTTGCTCGACTACCACTTCACAATGGGCAGGGTCCAGCCACTGATCAACATAGAACATTTGCATCGAAATTTTAACCGATTTAAAAAAGGAGGTTCTCTGTTTGACCTGTATATATGTATCTATGTAGTCCAGTCAAATTAGACATTCGTTACTACATAAATTCGCAACAAGCTGAATTTCGGTACAATTGTTCAAAACACGATTATAAACAATAGCTGAAAGTTCCCCATCATTCCCGTTTGTGGAAAAAAGTTATTCAGAAAGATTTTCAGCAAAACGGTAAGTTTTATCAGAAAAATACCTCAGACAGTAAAACATGAAATGCGAGAGAATTTCATGAAATAGTGACATGGGGTGGCATTTCATGAAATTCAGCGGCTGCCGAGCGCTACTTCATGTAGCTGCTTATGTAAAAATGGTGTTATATGATCACCCTATTTATATGATCTGGCCAAATGTGGATGAGAAAATCATGAAACGTTGACTGATACGTGTATAAGGTCAAATTAAGTTGGCCACATCATGAAATGGCACTGTTTCATGAAATTCTCGAGCATTTCATGAAATGAGCAAATCTAAAACATGGAGGCGGTGAACAAAATAGAAAGCTGTTCCCTTTTTTTAAATACAGGATTTTATTATTATTATCTGAAGCAAGTTCTTAAAACTGTTGCCATGTTGTAACCGCAGGTAGATTTTGTCCAGTTTGCTCGTGATTATTTATTTAAATGTAGGTACTTCATATATGTATATACCAGACACGAGTAGGTACGACGACGTAAGAATAAATAATATTTAACGACACTTTGCCCTCCTCGGAACAACTCTGGTATGAACTGACAGTGGAAGCGCAGCGACGCGTGCGCCGTGACCAATGCGGCCCTCGATGAAGACATCATAAAATAATGACAGTGTAACTTTTCACGACATCATTCGGAGCATCCCGGGTAGCAACCCTCCGCCGGCATTTCCTAACGCCGCATTACATGCGCACACGACACTTCCAATTGTGACTTTATAGCTGGACGTTATGGTCGAGATCAGTTTGCGGCGTGGCAGTGGTGCACAGTGAGCGCAGGGCCGGACAGGGCTGTTAAAGCGTATAGTAATAAATATAGTCGCGCTTTCACTCAGGAGAGGAGAATGGAGTTTAATGATCTGTGCGTAATGTCCTTGAAACATAACTTCCGCAATGTTTTGTCGTCGTAAAAAGTCGCCGGATCATCCGCCGGTCGCGTGGCGCGGATTGCTGCCTTCCGTTCGGGGACCTTTTAATGTTCCTAATACATAGGCATCATGGGAACTTTTTTGTCAAAACCTACCAGGAACGAGCTGCATGTGCCATTTATAAAGATCGCTAAATTCATTTCAATTGTTGCGTTCGCTTTCGTTAAATATCTACATACATAAAACTATGCTTATCCGGTGCCTTGTACCTCCAGTGATTGATTATGCTGATGTTAGTTACTATGGTCTACGTAACTCAGGGTCTTTTTAACAAATGGGATCAAACCTTATTTTTACTTTATCTTCGGTCTTCGTCAATACGACAGCTAACGACCGATTTCAATAGTCGATCTCAATCTAAAGTCTCCGGATTAAGGTCGATTGTAAACATTACTTGTATGGATGTTATGCCAAACATCAAAATCGATCCAGAGATTTTGGATTAAGATCGGTTATTAAAATCAGCTGCTAATGAATTTCCATCCGGGAGAGGAGATCTCTCAAATCCTTCTGTCAATTTTAAATTACCCTTGTACTTCTGAATAACCTACTGTTATTAAAAATGCGAAAGTTTGTATGTTTGATTGTAACTCCTTCACGTCAAAACGAGATGAAATTTAACAGGAAACAACAGGAACAGGGGATAGATTATGGACTGGAATAACACATACGTCACTTTCTATCCCACGGAAATACGGACAAAGCCGCTGGCAGAAGCTAGTCAGTCATATTGTTGTATCTTTGGTAGCTCTCGCAGCTGTACGTGCATATGAAAAGCTCCCTAACCAACCTGCATCGTACTAAACAGGTAATTTATTTTTTTCACAGTTAGTGTATTCGAAGTATGGAACAACAAATTGCATTCATATAGTGTTTCTATTTAAAATCGCTGTGTGATGAGGATGGCAGTGATGGCGCCACAGACAGAGAGACAGGCCAAACATAACTTTTATAATAAAAAATAAATATTATTTATTTGTGTAAATAAGGTACGAGTAGTTCGATGTTAGGTCCTCTTATTTTGCCTTCAATGCCACTAGAAAACAACACAGCTCAATTTACGTCGGCGTGTAGAAATAGATATTTAAGTAAATATCACACATGATAATGGAATGTATTCCGTCCTTGAATAATACTTGGGAGAAGGAAATATCAATAATTAACACGATGGTGTAGTAATATGTACCACGTATTATGGCGCGCGACGATGCAAGCTGCCATAGTAGGGAGTATGGAGCTGGAATGTAAGGAGCTACTTGCAAGCATCCAACACATGTCCCGCAGAAGTAAGTAAAGTAGGAATATAATGATATACAGGTCAGGCAGCGAGACTGTTTCGCAAAGGTTGTGTGTCCGCTGGAAGTGCGGCCGCCATCGCGGCCGAGACGACCCTCTAAAAACCTGGCTCAGACCAATTTATTAGAGGGAGCCCATACATATGTATGTACTGTCGTGGTGACCCGGCGACGCTGAAAAACTCAACTAATGAAATCGATTGAATTATACATTAGAGTAGAGCCCATTTTGGGAATTGTCCGGTGCCGTGGTGAGGCAAAAACTGTACACGCGACGCCCTCACCAGCCGTCCATGTGCGGGTGGAATACTTTGCTGACGTAACAGCTGCTGTACCATTGCTGTACGCTCGTCGCTCGTACAGTGCTACAAGTCGCCACGGACCACACTACTCGTGCTGTAACTTGTACCACTGTTTGCTTTACATTTTTTTTACTCTAAAATTTTTAAACCTACTGGTTACAATGGTGTCCTGCGAACAGATGTAGTTAGTAACAAGTTGGCGCAGGCGCACCTCGATGCTGTGTCACGTGTGCTCGTGTACCAGGTAGGTACCCTACAAATAGGGCACGTAGCGGGTGTTTGAAGGACTCAGCTTATGCTTATGGAATACTTGAGATTATTCTGGAAAATCTCCGGGCGCTGTCACTCAATTCAAATACATGGTAATGTGTCACGTTGGCACACGTGACAAAAACACGCGTTTTATTTGTAGACAGCCGTGAGCTGCTGTAGGCACTGAGTACCGACCACTAGGTACTGACCTGTAAGTAAGGTACCTAATTACTTATCTATCACAATAAGCAGGCACCTGTTTGTCCTGACTGGGCCGTGATATTGATACTACGCACTAACTAACATCAGTCGGTTCCACAAAGACTTTCAAAATTGCAAGTCCATCGTATCTTAAACACAAGTTGTTATCGTAATCGATAAGATGAGAATTAAAACGCTTAACATGCGGGAGAGGAGACGTATGAGGAGGCCATGCTTCGGTATGAACTGACCGAGGTGGTCACCACGACCACGGCGTCATGAAAAACAATGTTTGCCTTGTGTTTCGTCATGTGAGTGAGTTTACCGAAGGCGTAATCCTCCCCCTCAACCCCCAATCTCCAAGAGGCAACGCACTAGTCGCTACTCTAGTGCTGTGCTGGCTTATTCTTGAATCCAATTCCGATCGATCGATATTGATATTGTAAAATTTCGTACTTTTGAGACTACACTAGCGCCCATTGTATCCGTATTGCGTGTTTGTGTGGCCTGTCTTATTGGTGGTTATTTTGTTGCTGTACGCAGTGCTGTGCTGACAAGAATAATTAACTCATTTGAACCAGTGTTAAGACTTGAACCATGAACGCAGTACAAAATCAATCCATGTTTAGTAAGGGCGGTACTTACAGGTGCGGCAGAGGGCGCGCGAGTGCGTGCCAGCAGGCCCGCGGCGGCGGCGGCGGCGCTGGAGTCGATGCGCGATATGCAAATGTCGGCTACCGTATTGACCGCGCTATTGTTCCGGCGCGTCTCTTTTATTTGGTGTAACGACGCAGCGCTGGCCGCTCATACGCATGTAACTTATGGCTCTCAAGCCACCCGCACAATGAACGCCGACCGTTTTGTTCATATAACTCATGTTCTTGTTTTAAATCCAAGCTATGGCCGATTGTTTACTCATACCTTCCATTGGGTATTGTTACTTTCACGCCGCACTATCAGACCGAAGTATTGCACTGTGCACATATATTATGGCATTCACCGCAAGTCTAAGCAAGTGGCGGCCATAGAACTGCTTCGTGGTCGAGTGGTCGCAAGTGCGACTGCTGGACAAGGGATTCCCGGGTCGGGCAAAGTATTGCTAGGCTTTTTCGGTTTTTCAGCACGAAGTCTGGAATTGTGACCCGTATACAGCATATAGGCTATACCGTACATAGGCTCACCCCCTATTACATGGGATTTGTGTAACACAAATGGTGAAAAGTGGGTGAACATTGTACAGTGGCATAAAGTGTCGTAATGTGCAAGTGCATCTCTGCCTAGGACCTAGAATATAGATAAAAGGCGTGTCGTTGTATATAATAATCCATACTAATATACATATAAAGCTAGAGAGTTTGTTTGAACGCTCTAACCTTCGGAATTACTGGTCCGATTTGAATAATATTTTTTTGTTGGATAGTGAATTCATCGAAGAATGGTTATAACTAGACATCGGATTATATGCACTATCAAAATGCTAAAATATGCATGCAAATATGCACTAAAAAAGGGCGAAATATGCACAAAATATGCACAATAAAAAACCATTTATAGTAAGTAATTTCTAATCATTAATTAGAATTTACGTTTATTTATATTTTAATTTTTATACATTATACATTGACATATAAATCTGTGACATTATAATCAAAAGAGACAGCAGACAACCTATAATAGGTAATGTTTATTTATTATAATTTTTGTGACAATAAACAATAATATATTTTTCCAGATTTTCTATAGCAAACTTGTGACGTTTGTCACTTAATATCAATTTATAGGCAGAAAATGACCTTTCGACGTCAACTGACGTTACCGGACAGAACTTGAAATTTGGCGCCATTCCTGCAGAGACCTCTTCAGGAAGAGTTTGTCCGCTGCCGTTGATAAATGCATCGATTTTTCTTATTCCATCAAGATCAGGGTTTTTATACAATACTGCATTTAATTTGCCACGAACCTTTTGCGATATTACAGACGGTCTATAGTGTGAAAATATAATAAGTTACATGATTTCACACTAAGATTAATCGGAGCTTAGTGGAGTGGGTGAAACCGCGCGAAAATAGTTAGTAACAAATAAACATGCCACAACGTCGACAGGGGTACCTTAGTGGGACTTGGACACAAATAGCACCTGACATTATAGCGTCATTCCATTTAATCTCTGAAGTGGTGGAACTAGCGTATCAATGTGTCTAGTGGATGATGTGTACTGTTGAAACAATACTAATTATGTTATCGTATGCAGTGTCGGCGGTGCATGGATGAAAGTGGTGAGACCCTGGCGGGTAGTGCAGTGCAGTGGTGCACAGCGCGGCCGCGGCGGCGCGGGGCTGCCACTGCATTGTTGCTTAATAAATCACGACGTGAGACGCGCGGTGCCATATATCACGGTGCGGTCCTTTCATTTTAAGGTCTTAAAGAAATTTTGCTTCTGTCACGTATTATTTTCAAATGTTTTTTTCCTTCAACACAATTTGTTACGTTTTTGGTAGTGCGAGATGAGTGAGGACGGCTATTGTGCAGACTGCATTGTGACCTCGCTGCGACCGCGGCCGCGGCTCCTCACGATTTGTTTGGTCACAAGAAGTTGCTCATTACATAAGTATAGAGATTCCAACAACCCCAACACTATTCGATAAATAACGCTTTACATACTTTTGTGGTTCGATGAAACATTCCTGAGTGCTGATGCCACCCCCGCGCACCCTGGCAGCGCGGCGACCGCAGCCCTATAATGATGTTGTCTTGTTGATTAAACTAAAAGTGATCGTTGCTATATAACATCCACTTCATGATCTTTCATTGTCCCTTAACCCTGTGAATGCGAATGATTTCTGCATTTGATGAGCTTGATGTAGTTAGTTGACATAGTAAGTGTAACGGTGCGATGTCGGCAGCGATGTCCTGTCGGTGCCACGGCCGCGGGTCCCACATTAATCACACTCCATTGTGTAGCGGAGCAGGTCACGACGCGAGGTGCCGTACGCGGGCAGCCGTGGAGAATCTGGCAAAGGGTTGCTGTGACGGGAGATGATTTAGGGCAGACAGACAAAGACACAGGTGCACGTCCCGTTGAGCCGCGTCCGATACCTTTCTGTGGAACTGATAACATCGCAGCGTCGGAGGCTGTCGTGCTTCGATCACTATTAACACGTGTGTCGGTGTGTCGGTGTGTCGGTGTGGGTGCGCAGATTTATTGCATACGTGCACACTGCGACACCACGACACTCGCCAACACTCACGGATCACGAGCTAGCTGCCGATTTACTAGAACTGTTAGATACCAATCTCGCAACTGATGCTCGCAGTAAATAATAGGAAGTTATTTTTATCAGGTGACTCGATCAAGTGCGACCTATAATGAACAGATCTCCGTGAAAGTATGGATCGAATTAAAACGTTTTGACTCTTTTTTCTGTAATATTTTTTTTCTGGAAATGATTCCATAATAGAATTTTAATTCAATAAGTTCAAATTAATAGGATAATAATAGTTTTGCCCCTCGTATTAGTCACATTCAGTTCGTGTATATGTAATCCAGAAACTGCCAACGTCGTGCGAGCCGTTCCATCTCCAGATGTTAACAGTCAGTTTACTTACACTGGCCAAAGTTGTGATTGTTTGTCGCCGAACAGTGTACAGTCATGTAGTACTTGTACGTACGTACTGTACAAGTTGTACAAGCGTGTGTCTGCGGCTGCCTGCTGAGGCTCGGTGGCTGGAGTGGCTCCTCGCCACGCTCGCCTGGCCACGGTCTATGTCTCGCGCCTCGTCGGGTTTTAATTACACAGGCGCGCGCCCCCGCGCCCCGCGCCCCGCGCCCCCGCGGGCCCATTGTCACGCGTTAAGGGTAACTCGTATCTCTCAATTATATCTGCCATCACGTTTGCGTGCACATGACACAAACATTTTTATAAGCTCCCAGTGAGTGTTGTCTCCACAACTGCGACACAAAGCAAACACCAAACAGATTTCACATGTAAATGAGACGTCGGCATTCCCAAAATGTGATTAAACGGTTTAGTACCTATTTACATTTCTACATAAAAAGTAATTACGTTGAGCTGTACTTTTCAATTTTTATAATATCTATAGTAGGTAATATAGTAGACAAGTAATATATTGGATGTAGCCTGCAACACTCAATCTATGCGGTGATGGTTTTTAAAAACATTAATTAGAATTTCATTAAACAATTGATGTGAGAGTATAAAAGATCGGCGACATGTGAGACAGGCTGGAAGTAATAAATGTGTAATTAAGTAGGAGGCGCACGTCCGAACGGCTCAGTTAATGTATTCGCGAAATAGTTTAATTTAGCGGCGACATCTATCGGGCTTGTTTGTCGGGCGACAGTTTTCATTAGAGCAGTTGATCCGGGCTTATTGCGGGACGGGATTACTCGCCCCGCACCCCGCCGCCCGCGCCGCCTGCTTCGGACAAATTAAAAAGTAAAACGACCAGTGTGCGTTATTGTTCTGTAGCATACACCAACAGGCTCCCACGGGGTGAGACCTCACAACCAATACAGAGTAACACACCTCTATTACACTTGCGAAAAGGCTTGACACAAAGGACAACGCGCAAAGGATGTTATTTCCTTCGCCGAGCAAAACGATCTCAGATCGCTCATAATTATACATCGCTTGATTCTCTATGTTGATGTAGCGCGCTGTGTTCTAATAGGAATAATATGAGAAGTAGCGTGAGGTCGGCATGAGAACAAGCCCGGCCTCGGCACGCACAGAGGCCGAAGCGTGCCAATCAATGGCTCTTTATGAATATTGACGTATAACGGATCATTAGGGCATCGGTTTAATGGCATTAGTGCTGCCCTTTGATCGCGGCGCCCCCTGCCGGCACATTGTGCGCTGCTGAGCCGGACCCAGCCAGCTCCGCTGCGCATACAGAAGGTCTACTACCTCGCAGTGCACTGTGCATTGTAAGTAAGTACCATGCTGTCACGTCAAAAACAGTGTGTCCCCTATGTCTTATTATGGATTATTTTAATTATTTTAAATACTTTTTCCTCTGATACTATGGACAGACGTGAATCCGCTTTCAATATTAAGTTCTACTATCTACTATAGATAGGGCTATACATACGTGTCGTAGTTTATTTAGAGGTGGCGCGGAGTGGAGCTTCTGCCATGAGCCGGCGGTGTGGCGGCGGCGCGTGGTGTTTGTTTGTTGTGCGCAAAGTTGTGGACAAACAAAGCGCGGCCGGCACGCGACTCTGCGCAACTACCGACTGATTGACACGCGTCGCTATTGAGGGGCGGCTGCACCACCATCACATGCTCATTCGGAATATTACACTCCATCACTCAGCACTCTTTATTACACTCACTCGCATAGTTTACTGATCAATGTCGCGACTCTTTGTTCTGGTATTGAGCTCGGCTCGGACAGACGACGGATATCGAATGGCTCGGATATCTGTAGTTATTTACAGGATGGATGTCGGATGGCTCGGATATCTGTCTATACTGTTAACATTGCCACCTCTAGCAAGTCATAGCTGACAGAAGATGGGGGCGCCCCGATTAAGTCACAACACCACACAACGTCTAAAGTTCAAATAGTTGTGGAACTCAGTAATCCTGACGTGACTTTTTTTATGGAACACGTCGAACGAAAAGACGTATCACCTGATGGTAAGCAATTGCCGCCGCCTCAAGGATTGGGAAGATTGGGCAGGAGGGAATTGGGCCTCCGATAACCTCATTCACACAACGCAAGCGTTGTTTTACGTCGGTTTTCGGTGAGGCCGTGGTTTCACTCCGGTCGAGCCGGCCCATGCATGCCGAAGCATGACTCTCTCACACTTGACTGACTGACAACCTAGCTAGAGGTGGGAAACAGTGCCAAAGTGTGTATTTCTAGCCGAATTGAATAACCGATCTTAACCCTAAATCTGAATCTGAATCCATGCAATGTTTTTGCCAGTATAGCCATAGCAGCAGTAACTCGCTTCACTGTTGTTCTTTACAGAGACTACTACAACAGTTCTTATCAGTACCATGATGACCAAATGCCCTTTTAGTGCTTGTCTACAGAGAGAATAGATAATAGGGATGATGACGGGGTACAGTCCGGTAATTTATAAATTTTGTGATATAACATCAAACGAATCAAAGTTTAGGAGTGCGAGCAAATACGTCATTTCTACGTATAAAACTTACCTAGAAGCGATGTCACGCGATATTTGAAATCAGTATGCCGTTGAAAGTATTTGTTTCCGTAAAAAATACGTTTACGTTAGTCATCTACCCTATTTAATGTTTCTACATAATAAATTATACCATTTACGACAATCCCGCACAATAATATTAAGGTTTTTGTTCTTTCTCTGTAGACACGCGCATGGATTTTGGCGCATAACAGTGATGTCTGCTTCCATGTTGCTCGATGGAGTCGTAAACGACGCCGTATGGTGATGTGGCGACAACATATTTTTTTTATCGTCCTTCTAAAGATGGGTAGAAATTAATGACTAGGCTTAGAATACAGTTTACATTGATATACAGGCTAGGACCACTTGTTTTTCGGAGGTATTCCTCGAAGCGCAACTGTTTTGAAGCGCACCTCTCCAAGCGCACCTATTTTATTCCTCGAAGCGCACCCGTTAGTTGCGCTTCAAGGAACTATTAAAAATATTAATTTTTATTTCCTCGAAGCGCACCTATGTTTTATTTTCGACTAGAGAGGGCATGGTAACTGAAACTATCGATAATAAGATATCGATAATCTAATACACGTAGCGCTATCTATGAGCAAATAAGGTTAAACCTTTAAAAATAGTTTCTTGTCGATGTATGACATCGCAAAATTAAATGTTCCGCTTGAAACCGCCAATCAACGACTTTTATTTGTTATTTTATACAATATTCAAGAACTCTGTATTCGTCGACCATAGATTGTTATTTTTTTACCCGACAGCGCCAGAAGGAGGGTTTTGTTTTTTGAGAGTATGTACATATGTATAATTGTTTGGCACGCTCTGCAGCCTAAACGGCTTGATGGATTTTGGCTTAAGAGGTCTCGTTAGATTCGTATTTACTGTGAGAGTGACACTGGATATTTCAAAATAATAAAAAAAAAACAAAATGGTGGATTTTTAGCGCCAAATTCGAATATTGCTCACTCTCTAGCCTGAACGACTCGATGGATTTCAGCTTGATAGGAGTCGTTTGATTCGTATTTACTGTGAGAGTGACACTAGATATATCAAAATATAAAAAAAAATACAAAGTAGCGGATTTTTGGCGCCAAATTCGAATATTGTTCACTTTATAGCCTGAACGACTCGATGGATTTCAGCTTGATAGGAGTCGTTTGATTTGTATTACTGTGAGAGTGACACTAGATATATCAAAATATAAAAATAATAAAATAAAAAAGGTAATTTAAAAAACTAAAAAACCCGACTGCGTTTCTTTATAATATGAAAATGAAAAAACCCTAAAACAAGAAAGTCATCGTAAAACTGAAGCAGTCGGGACCCATTCTAGAAAGCCAGCAGTATGTGCCCTCACTAAGTTTTCAGATATAGATTAGGGTTTTTTCATTTTTATATTATAAAGAAACGCAGTCGGGTTTTTTAGTTTTTTCATTTAGTAATGATCCTAATGAGTGAACAAAGACCTCAACCGAAAGTATTAGTATAATACGTATAATTATTATTAGTTACTTACTTAAACATCTGTTGGACATTTCCCAAACAAACGTTGAAGTCGAAACGTTGATTTTTAAATTGAATATTGTATAAAATAACTAATAAAAGTCGTTGATTGGCGGTTTCAAGCGAAACATTTAATTTTGCGATATCATACATCGACAAGAAACTATTTTTAAAAGTTTCACCTTATTTGCTCATAGATAGCGCTACGTGTATCAGATTATCGATATCTTATTATCGATAGTGTCAGTTAGCATCCCCTCTCTAGTCGAAAATAAAACATAGGTGCGCTTCGAGGAAATAAAAATTAATATTTTTAATAGTTCCTTGAAGCGCAACTAACGGGTGCGCTTCGAGGAATAAAATAGGTGCGCTTGGAGAGGTGCGCTTCAAAACAGTTGCGCTTCGAGGAATACCTCGTTTTTCGTGTCTGTCAGAAACCAACATCGATCCAGAGATTTTGGATTGTGATGGGTTATTAATTTCACCTGTTTGTGATGTACCTATAATTTTATTTATGTTTATGTAATAAATTATTGAACTACCTATACTTATCGCTGTGTTATATATGTTACTAGCTTTCCGCCCGCGGCTTCGCCCACGTGTAATTCGGTTATATATAGCGTTTTTTAATGATCTCGACAGGGCTTTTTCTTCCACAGGCTGAAATCTTGTTACAACTGGAATTAAATATAGCCTGTGTTACTCAGGGATGATGTAGCTTTCTAATGGTGAATATTTGAAATCGATTCAGTAGTTTCGGAGTTTATCGATTACATGTGTAAACAAACAAACATATAAAAAAATAGATTGTTCCTCTTTATAATGTTAGTATACATACAAATCTATATAGAAAAAGTAAAGCGAGACAAAATCATCGTCTCAAAAGAAAAAAAAACAGGATTTATAGGACGAAGAGGCCTTACAGGATTTCCTTGTAAACAATATTTTTAGTTTTTTTATTATTTACCAGTATGAACAGGTTAGAGGGAGAGCTGACACGCGAGCAAGCAACATACAGTTGTCCATGAGAGAAACAATCTTCTCTTAAATCAACACCAGCGACTTTAAAAGTTTGCCCTTGAGACTTATATGTTATTATGTATGTTAAAGAGACGACTGAAAGTTGTCATACAAAGTCTTTTTTTTTAAGGATGGGAAATCATAAAATGACCTCTCCCGCTCTGGGTGGAACGGAAGGGAGTGTCAGACTTTTACTGACTAAAACCCACCTCGTTCCTTCAGTTGCCCTTTGCGTTCCGGGGCCACGGTATCTCGTTAGAACTTTCCCGCAGCCCCGGCTCAGTTTATCCCGTTTCCCCCCTTGGGGGTTGACATTTCAAAAATCCCTTCTTAGTGCTCACTTATCTTACTAAAGGAACCTCTGTTCAAAATCTCAGACTCCTATACCGAGCGGTTTCGGCTGTGCGTTAATAAATCAGTCACCCAATCGCACCCCTAAATCACGATTGGAGGGTAGTTTGAAAAAACTTATAATGTCAAACATATTTACTTGCCTATGTACGTGTTCATGCCAAGTTTCAAGTTTATAAACCCAAGGAATAAGATTTTTCATAGAAACGTTTTTACCCCCTTTCCCCCCCTTGGGGGTTGAATTTCCAAAAATCCTTTCTTAGTGCTCCCCTACATATCCCAAGGAACCTACATTCCAAATTTCAGCTGTCTACGACCAGTAGTTTCGACTGTGCGTTGTCTGTCAGTCAGTCAGTCACTCAGTAACGGAAGAGTTTTATATATATAGATTTAAGCAGGCAGGTAAGTATTAGGAATGGTACTGGTTCGCACAATTAACAACGCGGACATGGCTAAACCAAAGTATGGACGTCGTAACCCGTACAAATAAATATTGTATAAATATGGTACCTAGCAATAAATAAAGCCGCATAATTAAAAATTGATATTTTGTAATTAAGAAGGTCCAGAAACTTGGCATATCTGCGCAATCCTGAAAATAAAGTAGCGTTCCTACGTCAAACAACGTTACAAAAACTTCAAACTACAACTTGCTCTGAACTTTTACCAAGGCGTTTGATGTACCTGAGCCGAAAGTTATTTATATATGAGGTAGATAGGTAAACAATTCTGCTTATACTAGATAATGAACACAAAGTAACCAAGGACAGACACAAAATATATAGTAAGATTGTGCAATCTTATACAAAATATATATTTTGTGTCGATCAAAACATTTACAATTATTTGGTTTCAGAAAAAAGTCATTATATTACCGTTATTAAAAATTGATGTTCGTTTAATTATTTCGATTTGATTTTCGGGGAAACTAATGTCCTAATAATAGCTTGCAGTACCTACTTCCGTGTTGTCATGTCAAACCACAACAGAAAAAAATCAAATATGAAACTTATTTTTTGTTAATTTTTGTTCACCAAGTTATAAGAATTAGTTAAACACAAAATAATTCATAAGTGAATATTTAAATGATACGGGTTAGCGTGAAATTCGTATTCTTGTTATTGTGCCTGGGTCAGTCATTTAGCCATCTCCTTTGGTGCCAAGGGTGCATATGAGGTAAGTATAAAATATAATGTAAAGTGGATCTGTGTGCTTCCAATTAATTCGTCCATTACAATGTTAGAGCACGGTGCTGAGGAGTGGTTCAAGTGTTGCCGCGCGTTAAAAGTGTGACGGGTCGCGCGCGAGGGGCGCTCGCCACAGACACGACATTTGCATCACAAATGCGCCACGTCTTTGTTATACCTAATTACATTAATTGCCAATTGAACAAGCTCTGTAGCTTGCTGTGTATCTGCCTACCTAAAATAACGTAAGAGGGTTCATCATAAAATTGTTACAAATTAAAACGACACAAGACTGTCGTATCTATGTTCGACACTCGGTAGTGACAAATTCACAGAAGGCTGTGTTCAGGTTTTGCTGGTTATTGTGAGGAGGCAGAGGGTACGGGGTGTAGGCGTCGAGTGCCTCCCTGGCACTCCTGCCGAGCGAGTGCTGCTTCACTGAGAGAGGAACGATTGCTCGAGAGCCTGCGTTAACAACACTCGTCAGATATTAAGTTTGTTTTGTCTCGCAAACGTCGACACTGATCGTCTCGGGAGTCATTCTCTAATTTCGAGCTGCGGGAGTCGCCGAGTCAACACCTCCTGAGGATGCTCCGTGGAGGAGCGAAACATAATATGTCGAGTGGTATATGTGTTTTTATGTTGCACCTCTGCTGCATGAGCATTTAATTGCTGGCTTGCTGCAAGCCGCATTATAAAAACACATCGATAAGCGGAATTAAAACAAAATGTTTAAGAGAAGCACTGAGTGAGTAACGCACGAAGCTTTACTTGTCAGTAATCAGAAAGTATTATGACGCGAGAGGAGAACGTGTGGAGTATGTGGAGTTCTGGTCAGGTATCAATATGTTCTAGTGGCCCTGATGCTACATTAGCATTGTTGAGGAGTATGGAGCAATGCTGTCTTCTGTTTCGATTGAAGTTTATGAATATTTAGACATTTGTTACAGGACGGGTTAGAAAAGTTAGAAGAGCTGTCGCCAGAACTGGAGTTTGGGCACGTTTGGGATCAAATACGGTCCGCGTTCTTAGTGTAACATACCTCATACTGACTAGTTCCAGATCTGTGAGTACGTAAAACGGAGCTGTCTTCTCAAGGTTTCGAGTGTTTGTGAGCACTACTCGGATCTGAATATGTAGGTACAGGTACATAGGTACGTATGTTTTCCCGGTACACTAGTGTAATGATGATAAGTCTGCTTTCTAAAGTTCTATATATAATCACGGCTCACAAAACATAAACTACTCCGGCTGTAGCTTATTCTAGTTTCATGTTGCCACTGGGGCTTTTTGGTCATGATGGATGAGCCAAAGTTTTATTAGAAGTTTGAGTTGAGATTCGAAACGTGTATCTTATAATATTATATTTTAATAAATAACTTCATGATATCAAAACATTTTATTGTATGCATAATAGCCGTTAGTTTAACTGCCGTATCGGTATTAGAATTACGTTGTGGTCATGAAATATCTGGTATATCATAAAAAGCTCTATAAAGTAACTAGGTGTCATTACCTTAACTTCTTTATATAGGGTATACGCAACCTATTTTAGACTGGAATATAAGTAGAATTTCAGTTTCATGTAATTCTTGAAAATGTTTCGTTTCCTAAAAACAAATAAAGGAATCGCGAGCGTGTTGCGGAAAGGCGCGAAGAATCAGCGAGCGCGTCCCGCCCACGCGCGGCCCTCCAATGAGCGCGCCGCACTGCTGCCATTGGACGACGTTTGCCGCCGAAACGAGAGGAAAAAACGCGCCATATGAAAAACAATGGTAGTCACTTGCACGGGCAGCACTCGGCCTGCTCATTGTGCCGCGGCCAGTGTAAGCTGAGCCCGGCGCGCCGAGCCCCGCGCCCGGCCGCGCCCGGCCCGCGGCGCGCGGCGGGACGCGGGACGGGCCCGCCGCCGCTGGCCGCCTGCACACAATCTGTTTACTGTACTTACGTATACATTGAAAGTTAAACTGATGTCCCAGAGTGACATACTAGTGTGGGGCGGACGGATTGATGCGCGTGCGCCTGTGTGCGTAATGTTGCGTTATATTCTCAACAGGTGGCAGGTCCAGCGCGGCCTGGCACTGCTGCTCCCTCAATCTAAACATTTTGGATGGAGATCGGTTTTTGGCAACAGTGCAATAGGTCTATCTACAGAAAAATTATTAGCTCCATGTAATTTAGATAAATGGACAATGGACCTGTTGCGGTGGATGGAAGTACGCTGACGGGTGTTCATCTATTCCATTCACATAACTTTACCAAAGATATGAATTGGCAAACGAAGTGCCATTGAAACTGTCTAAATTGTTCCCTCTTTAAAATGTGGACGAAAATTATTTTCAGATTATTAATGAATTAATTGTAAGTATTATGTACCTAATTAGAAATAAATGTCCATAGTACATACATACGGTATTTTATGACATCTTGTTTGATATTTACTCGGCATACCGAAGATAACGCCAAAATAATTTTAATAAAGAAAATTAAAAATCTGCCAAAAGATAATGTTTTCTTATTTCATATATTTTACAACGTGACCTTTCTATAGTAGTGATGTTACGAATGTAATTTTTTAGACAAAAATAAGTACGGTATTGACTTAGAATTTGGACATTTTTTTCCAAGACTTTATTTTGACAGCTTCTGGACGCCCGAGTCTCTGCATATATTTCGTAATTGGTGACACCTAGGTACTTCTAGTCTGGTTAGAGACGAGAGAGAGGTTCATCATTAGGAATAAAGTGTCAGAAGTCTCCATTGCATTCATCTGTCGAAAGTTATTTGTAGTCGAAGGTCCAATAATTCGTGAGTTCTAGATTTTTCTCAAAAATGGAAAGTCGGAAGAATCAGATTCTTTTTCAATATTTTAAAGAACCTTAATAACCAACAGTAGGTACCTATAACACGTAATTACAAAGTATACTCCTAAAAAGGCCCACTGAAGAAAACAAATTAAAATGGTGCCACTACGGGTACACTCTGAAAATATATATATTTTTTTAATTAAATTAATGTGAATTGCAATATCTCAGAAATTGCGATTCCTAGATAAAAAAATAGAAGAGAAAGATTATTTTTGTAGACGTTTTAAGAGCTACATCTTTGCTTTGCTTTATGATGCCAATTTTGAGAATAAATAAAAAAAAAATATTTTGAGCTTTGACCTAAAACAAGTTAAATCAAAGAAGGGATCAAAGGGGACTTTTGACACTTTATTCACTTTATAGTGAACCCAAGGTCTCTAGCAAACTTTTTATTATTTCAAATGTCTAGGTACTTTGGCCGGACTGTTCCGACTTCCGAGCATAGAAATATAATAATAACACCATGTTGATTATTTCATGTCACTTTAGTTTGAAAATAAGTTGAGAACTAGTTCATAGGTCATTTTTTACTTTCACCATTAAATTTTATTTTGAGTTCAATTAAAACACTGATAAAAGTTTATCCATTTTTTATATTGTTAGATAAGATAGGTACTCTTATTGAAAACGTTCATATTTTTCTTAATAGACAAATTACCAAAAGGTTGTAATGAAAAATTTATTATTCCTTGTATCAAATGACCACAGAGTTATAATTGCAAGACAGTTTGTTCATTACGATAAGGCTTTGAAGTAAATATAATTAACTATCCTGTGGTCGTGTTTTAGGTTTATAACTTCCTTTTATTACATCTTATGTTACCCTTATATTAATTGGAACATGGCCATGTATTGTCCACTGCTGTACAAGTGCACGTAACTAATGCACACCCAACAATATACCTACTTTATTATTTTCACATACTTTTACTGACTACTTGTTTACAATTCATAATCATTGTTTATTGCAGTGGCGTAGCGTAGTGGGGGCGGCAGGGGCGGCCCGCCCCGGGCGGCACTTTTTAGGGGGCGGCAAATTTTAAACAATAAATAATAAAAATATTTTGTAAATATTTCAACCATTTTATTTTTTTTTTCGCAACTAGAGATCGGAGAAAGTAGTGATAGTGGGGATGGAACCTTTAACGAGTGGTCCTGCCCCGAGAGGGAACCTTTAGATAGAGTCGACTGTACAAATTTGGACCGAATAAAACGAGCTTCTTCTTTAGGCGTAGTCCCGAAATCATGGAAGACGGCCTTGGTCCATCCGATCCCTAAACAAAAACCGGCCAAGTGCGAGTCGGACTCGCCCATGAAGGATTCCGTAACAGCAAGTAGATGACATAATATAAAAGTTGTAAAATAACTTGGTTTTACATAGTGTTTGTATGAACGACAAAGTTATATTTGCGTTTTTTGAAAATGTTTTATTTCTTAAAAACTAATAATGATATCTGGTTCAAACCAATTTTCGTTGTTAGTTTCTATTGAAATCTACAGCATATATTTATTTATATATTTGTTTTCTCCTGCTCTTATTTTAAAAGTTAGAGGGGGGGACACTCATTTTTCCACTTTAGAAGCGTCTAACTTTCAAACGGTTAATTTTGACGAAAAATGGTTTTAAGAACCTTAATGTATTTTTTAAAGACCTATCCATAGACACCCATTATGGATATGTTAGCTGAAAAAATATATTTTTTTAATCAGTTCCATGTATGGAGTGCCCCCTTTAATTTTTAAAATTTATTCATTTTTATTCAATTCGAATAGCGGTTACCGAAATACATCAACCTTTAAAGTTTCAACTATGTAGGCCCAACAGTTTCGGAAATAAATGGCTGTGACAGACAGACATGACGAATCTATAAGGGTTCCGTTTTTTGCCATTTGGCTACGGAACCCTAAAAAGGCGATAGAACAAATCCGTCCAACTACAGACCGATAGCCATAACTTCCCTCTTCTCGAAAATAATGGAATCCATTATTAACTGCCCGCTCTTGCGGTACCTAGAGGATCACCAGCTACTCAGTGACCAGCAATACGGTTTTCGTAAAGGTCGATGGGCTGGGGATCTTCTGGTTTACCTGACACACCGTTGGGCACAGGCGATCGAATCTAAGGGGGAAGCGTTGGTAGTTAGCTTGGACGTGGCGAAAGCCTTCGACCGGGTTTGGCATAAAGCGCTTCTTTCGAAGCTTTCTTCCTATGGTCTTCCCGAGAAATTGTGTGAAGTGGTCTACTGCTTCCTTGCAGACAGAAGCATTAAGGTCGTTGTCGACGGGGAATGCTCCGACTCTCTGTCTGTAAACGCAGGTGTCCCTCAAGGCTGCGTGCTATCACCTACCTTGTTCCTCCTCCATATCAATGATATGTTGCAAATCAGCAGCATTCATTGTTATGCGGATGACAGTACAGGTGATGCCTATTATACCGGCTGCGCTAACATTTCTCGGGAAAACATCATCGAGAACTGAAAGAGACTTGTGTATAAAATCGAGACTTCTTTGCGGAGAATCTCAGATTGGGGTGAACTTAATTTGTTCCAGTTTAACCCTACTAAGACACAGGTCGACGTATTTAGCCCGGTATTAGAATTGGGATACTTGGCATCAACATTTCGAGCGACGTCCATATCCGTGGCCATCTAGAGGATAAGGCTAAATTAGCCTCGAAAAAGCTTGGTGTGCTCAATAGATCAAGGCATTATTTCACTCCAGCCCATCGCCTGCTTCTATATAAGGCGCAGGTTCAGCCCCATATGGAATACTACTCTCATCTGTGGGCGCACCCCAGTACCAGGTTCTTCCTCTGGACCGCGTTCAGCGGCATGCGAATCGGATTGTTGAGTGGCAGGAAATTTAAAACCGACTTGACACTTTGGCAATGCGTAGAGATGTAGCTTCGTTGTACATTATATCGCCTATACCACGGGGAGTGCTCTGATTCATGACTGTTCTCGCCGAAAAGTTCTCTATTATGAATGTATGTAATGTGTAGTATATATTAAATTAAAATACCTAAATAAGGGGGCGGCAAAATTGTCTTCCGCCCCGGGCGGCCGACACTCACGCTACGCCACTGGTTTGTTGATTTCATTTGCAGATTCTCTGAATGTGAGATTGTTTAAGATTGTCGTCAATTGAGCGAATTTTGTTATTTCTTACAGTATAAGTAATATCATTAGCAATACTCCGGAGTGGAGATGAAAGCAAACAACGGACGTTGGAGCGGCCGTGGTGGAGTGGAGTCGGAGAACTGGACCTGGTGCTGGTCGAGACTACCGCCACCTGGCGTCGCTGTGCAGACCATACAGTGGTTCCACGTCTTATTGATTGCGATTTGTTTGCAGTATCACAACTAGATCCTGCTAACTGGTTGGAGTGAAGATATGTGTGCGTAGTTACAGTACCTACCAACCTACTTGTAGTGTGGTACATGTGTAGTGGAGGTGTCCACGGGTAGCAACCGAGTACTGAACCCGAGTGAACCGAGGCGAGCGTGTGTCACTGCGACGAAGCTCTAAAAACACGCCTGACTGACATAAATATTGTATAGACGAGCGGAGAATGACTAATGAGGCCGTGCATTTCTTGCGACTGGAGCCTCGAGCCTCACTCACTGTGTTTACGTGTCTCGTGAACTACATCATGTTGGTATAAGTAGCCATACTGTAATTATCTAACTATCCATGTACTTGTAGACGATGTGTTACTTACACCGCGCCATGGCCGCCAGTCGTGGTGGGAGGGGGGTCCACGGAGACCGCGGTGTCGGTGGTGTAAAGTAACACAATTTGTCGGAGCCAAGCAAATATTGTAGCAGCGGCGTATCTACTCACATGTCATACAGTAAACACACATTAACATCCCGTGACAGTTCACTGCTTGAACTGCTTGAGTTTGGGCTTCCTCTACAAAAGATTGGTTTGCCATAATGCCACGCCTGACAGGCGGATTGGAGATCGTTGTTTAAAAGAGCTCTAATAAAACATAATTACAAGTCCTTTAATCGAACTCGACGACTCCCGCAGGAAGAGAAGGTGTGTAGAAGAGTAGGAGACTGGTGACTGATGTGTTGTCCTCCGGCGTCATCCAACGATACGGCTAGTGGGAACAATATTCTTACAATATCTCATGATGTGATAAAGGTGATTGTATCCACAAAGTTGTATTCATCATATCAGCAACAAAACGTCCAATGACTACTAGTAAGGCTAGTTGGGAGCGACCTGCATCCAGCGGTAATCAAGCAAATCAAGCAAAAGTTGTATTGATCATCTTTTAACTGTTCTGTGTATCTTAGTAGTAGGATAATAGTAGAGTGAGTATTTCAATTGTAGTTTCTATACTGTTCATAATGTTCTTAATCTTAGGTTATAGGATACTGCGCTCCTACTAACAAAGTATACATATCACAAAAACAGTGAATAGTGATGATTCTCGCATTAATATGTATGTACTTGTTATCGTTGGTGTAGAAGGAGATTTAAACATTTAACGACCACCGTTAGTCGTTTAAATTGACAAAGTCTAACCTGAAGAAATTGATAAAGAACTCATCATTTGGATTCATTCGACTCGCGATTGTTATCTAAACTAATCCATGCTTGAAACTTATACGAAAACCGTCGGCAGACTCATGTCCGAGGATATGGCTGTCTCTCCAAACTGAACTTTATGTTTCTGACGTTAAGGTGCTGAGTTGAAGTAACACCGTGTGACGTGATTTAGAATGAGGGTTTTTTCTTGATTTCGCATTAGTTTCGGAAAGTGTGTGCTAAGTCAGCGGTCGCGAGGCTGTGGTGGTGTGCGTGCTGGCGTCGCGATGCGAGCGACGTGTGACAGGCGTCCCGCGAATGGCGGCAGCGCATTCCACTGCGCCGGCGCACCTTGTTGGTATTCCGCGGCCGCAGCGCGCGCGCAAACCAAACGCGCAAAAAAGACAATGACTTCGTATTTTATACGTCCCTAAAAGTTCCATCAGCGTATTGATACGATTCGTCTGTCCTGTCTTTAAATGATGAGCCTGGACGCCTTTGTTTTTGAACGATTCATCGTTTCTGATGTCGCGCAATTTTTTTGAATCGCCACGAAACTGTATTTTAATATTATGAAATACATTAATCTAGTATTATCTAGTACGTCTAATGTGACTAGATAATAAACTAAAGTAAGTATAAACCAATATTACCAACATCGATGGACTATTTCTGTGGAAAACGAATGAAAACAATGGTTTGTAAAATAATTGTATTGAATCTTCTGCTTTCATTTCTAAATTTTTGTTACGTCAACAAGTCCAACCAACTTCGAAGAAATCGAGCTCGGCTTCATGCAAACTGATGTTAACTCGATGAACATGAACCGCTAAAGATATAAACGACATCCGACTTCCAATGACGTGGTCAATGAGGAAGCTTTATGCTTCCACCAACATCTAACATAATGCTTACTCAAGCATACGAGGACACTACATTAGTGTATGAGTTTATACCTGATTATTGTTAATTTGACTCCGTGTTCGTTACTTTTATACCGAAAGTATACTGGTGAACGGATTTTGACAAATGTTTGTATGAACTGCAGATAAATAGCATAAACTTGATGTACACACAGATAGATGGACACTATTCGTCGGAACATTGTTATTTAACAGACGTGCTACAGGAAGGTGTACTAGCAGTAACGCACGCAGTGTGTAGAGCAGCGCGCGGCGTGCAGTGGCGGGCGGGTGCCGCTACCAGGAACCGCGTGTTTGCTCGCTGCTTGTTCTAATATGAGGAGCTCTGTTTGTGCATGTTTGCTGTCGTCAAAGCACTCGCCGCCGCCGCCGCCGCCAGTCAACAGCGCGGGGCTCTGTACACGTCGCCGCCGCCACTCTACACTCCACACCCACACACTAACTCCTGGTAGCATCCAACTGTTACACCACACTGTTTTACAATTACTTGCAAATGTCGATATTTTACATGCCATTGTGTGTATTTATAAAATACGCATTATACTGATTATAACTATATCACTGGTTGTAGCTGGGACAGTGCGACCAACGACTGCAACAATGTCTGCTTGGTCCTACAACCCTGCTAGTTTGTCACATACAATGAATGCTTTGGCTACAGGTCCCAACAACACGTCTCGTGTAGATATTATGATGAGTCTGTCACTGATTGTAATCTGTAGTCACAGAGACAGAAGGTCCAGTTGCCCCCGCATCATATTGTACGAAACAGGTAAATGTACACTGTTGTTATGGGATCCTGGCTGACTGAACTTTGCAAATATTTTTATTCACCGGTAGACATCTCATAGTGGACAAACGTTTAGAGGAGAAGGCGGAGTTTATCCTAGCTTGGGATGGTAGGTCACGGAAAAAGCTATTGATGACTGCTGCACAGACTTGGGTCCATTTTGATCTGTAATGAAAATAAATGAAAATATAGTGTCCTGCAATAGCTGTACTGCTGCGACTGGATGCTGGGTGCGCTGCTTGCTGCGAGACAGTGAGCCTTCTGTCGTACAGCAGCAGTGCGGCCGGCGCTCGTGTGTGGAGCTCGTGAGCTGCCGGCACACGGCCGGGTCGGCGCCCCGAACCGTTACTTTTATGGCCACTGCCGAAATTTTGGCTCGCTATGTACACTGGCTACCAACCACAATCCTTGCGTCTCATCTCCTTAGTTATCTGCTGTTGAGAACAACTTCATTTCTTGATCTGTTAATAATCATGTTTCACAAAGTATTGTATTTTTGTATAAGACTGTACTCTACACTAAGATTCTCTCCTGTGGGTGCGAGAACAGCCACACCCATTCTTAAATACTACACATTACATACTGGTAGGACAATACGTTAGGGATAACGCTCGATAACATTCGAACTGGCTACGCGTTCCATAGGCAGGTCACAGTCACAGTATTACTAAAGTTATTATAGTGCTGGCCGGTTAGCACCGTCAGCGTGTTTAGCAGCCAAGTAGATAACTAAGTAGCAGTAGGTAGCACAAAGTAGTTAGTATTGTAACTTCTTTGACTTTCTAGTTCGTGCAACATACAAGTACTTACTTTTCTCCTCGAGTAGTGCGAGGAAAGTGATTTGAAAGCGACGCATCATTATGCAGGGGAGACTAGACGAGGCTTTCCCAAATCATCGAGAGTTGGCGTGCTCCCGCTGTGACGCCACACCACTCAACACCACACGATACTTCAATACTGTCAATAAAACATATTGGAATCGCATATTAACGATAACTTTACGTGATATGTAAGCTAGTTGCCCATAAGGTTTTAATTGACAAATCTTTTTCACTGCTCGCTACTTCCCACGTATTAATTTCAGTATTATGTAATGTTGAACTTTCCATTATCTCGACCTATCCCAATGGGGAGGCAGGGTAGATGATAAGTATTTATGTATCTGTAAAGAGACGTAATCAACACCAAGCTGTGCCCCGCTAGTACACACTGCACTGGTATGACTTGGAGTCGGCGAGACCTCGCTCCCAGCTTGCGTAGCGCCCTCTGTAGCACTAGATATCAGTAACTAGTGGACCAATAGTTTACGTTTCTTACTTTGAAAATTTTAGTCATATTTATACCAGCGATGGTGTTAGTGTACCAGCAAGACATGTTTATGACGTACGATTCCACATGATTGGAATATTTCCAATTACTCAGGAAGTTAATTTTGTGACGACTGAAGACTTTTGTCACGATTTTGAACTTGTGGGTAATACTGTCTTGTAGTACATTGCACACACGTACAACTAGTACCGAAGCAGGTATAACATATGGGTAGTTAGATAGGTAGTGTTACCTAGAGTTAGATGTCGGCGCAGTATTCGTAGCGTCGCGCGCTGCGTCGTGTGGTATCGTCGCGCGTCGCTTGCAATTCTGTCACGCGGCGACGACACGGCCCGAATGTTGCGTGCGCGCATTACTGCGAGTGTTCTCACGTCGGTGGCAGTTAGCGCGAACCGCACCGTTAATCAATCGCCGAGCGTGGGAGCAGCGCGCCACGTGCGATCCTCTACTGCTAGCAGGGCGCAGGCGCAGGCGCAGGGGGCGCTGTAAGTGTCGACTATTTACAGCACCACCACGGCTGACTGACATCGCGCCGTGAAAAACGACGCCAGGCGCAGCGCGGGCGCAGCATTCTGTGCGCAGGCGCGAAATACGAAACAATAGTGGTTTAAAATACAATGAGTGCGACCTGAAATACATAACATCAGCGACATTCCCGTCACGACCGCGCGCTTACCTTTTTCGACTATTTTGTTCGTGTCCGCGGCGGCCGGCGGCGTAGGAGCCGATCACGAGCCCCGACCTCTCTCCTTATTAATAACGTGGTTTGAATTGGAGATTCAGTAAAGTTTGCGCTTCGGCCGATGATCAAGAGCTGCCACTCCGTCCACTCACTCTACTCATAAACTCTAGTGCCCACTGGAGGGTTGCGAGTCCCACGTCCCATTCCGATTTTCGAGTGCTTAGCATTCGTAGCGTTGCGTCGCATCGTCTGCGAGCGCAAATTATGTATGCGCTCGTGATTAAATAAACACGTCGCCGATGCAGCGATGAGCCACTAATTGCTGATCGCAATTCAGCGTGACGCGGCGGAGACACGACCGCGGCCGTGGCCCGCACATCCTAGCCTAATTGTCGCGGTCACACCACTTTAGCATACATTACAATAGGAATCAGCTATTCCACCACCGTCTTGGATGCCATTGTCAAGTACGTACGAGATCCTCGCGATTATCTGCTCTAAGACGGTCGCGATTGATGCCGGTTCGGGGCAGCACGGCGCGCGGTGCTTAGGTCGTCGTATAAGGCGAGTATCTCGCAGTGGATACGCAAATTGTCTAATTAACGTGTCGGTCAGGGCGCGCACTGGGCTTTAAATAAGAATGCGATGGTAATGGCGGCGGTGCACGCCGGCCGGCGTCACGTTATGTGCCCATATGTATGTCTCGTCCGTCCTCTTGATCGATGGAAGCCTGTTTTATAGCGTTTACGAGCGGCGACATACATTTTTTGTGTTATATTTCGCAGGTGCTATTTTTATTAGCTTGAAAACGATCTTAGAATATCATTACCACCATTCCAAGACGTTGGCAGTCAAACATTAGAGTCATTATTTATTTGATCCGAGCGTAATGTTGTGTTGGCAAGTGACGCACTACTGGCTGCCACCGCCTCGTGTCACTAGATGTCATCACACATCGAGACTTTAATACTTTTTCATTTATCTAGAATAATAAATAAAATTAGAGTGTCTATTTGTAATATTGAAATAACTACATGCATATGAATATAATAATTTATGTTTGTCAGTCCTGTCTGTTTTTGGACCGATTTTAATGGGAAGTTTATTGGCAATTAGCTGATGTACTAAGGAGTATCTAACACTACTTTTATTTTAGAAAATAAAAATTGAGAAAGAAAATTCATTATTCTACGCGGAAAAGTCGCGGCAGCAGCTAGTATGACGTATACTTGAAGACTCAGTCTGAATTTCAGACTGTCGATTTTAATTAATTCATAATCTAGTTACCTGGGACAGTACTGCGCAGACGCAGACAATGTCTAATCTTCTAAAAGTGATCTGTTCGTCAATGGCTACGCTGTTGGCCAATACACATGCGCAATGTTTAAATATTATTAAAGCAACTTAAACAGATAATATTGTACAGTACAAGTCATTACCTAGTTAAGCCAAACAGTAACACAGTAACTGGTCGAGTAACAAATTTCATTCTAAGTATGGTCTATGGTTCTTTGGTCAAGGCATGGTTAGAGATTAGAGCCGTCAAGTAATTACATAAGTATTTACCATAAACACGAGTATCCTCGAACAAGGAGACAGATACAATTTAAACAAAAACAGATCCTGCTTTCTGTTTACCTGACGAAGTAAATGGAGGAGCTTCTGTAGATGACGCGTATATTATTTTAATACTACGTGCGCATAAACATACAGCACACTTTTAGAGTAGTATAGCTCCAAGGGCCATAGGCCTGGGCCACAAGTGTTGCTGGCAATAGGCCCATGCCTATTGCCAGTACTTGTGATTCTTCTAATGTTGTGGATCAACATTAGGGACCCTGAATGCACACTGTCGAGACATCGACTTGTTTGCACCCAAATTCTGTACAAAAATTATAAACTAAATTATATATGATCTCGTAAAGTAAACACGTGATCGAGGCATTACTAATGCGAGCACTGAACAAATGGAGTGCGATTGAAACCAATCAAAGTTCAGCGGTGCTAGAGCAATGCATTCCTAGTGCACATGCAGTGTACGGCGTACTACGTTTGGTCAACCAATTGTTCTGAGTCTGGGCGTACTGAGTGTTTGTCCATATACCGACAGATATAGAGGGAATCCTAGTGTGAGCCACGTTTTTAATAGAATGAAAGAAATGGAAGTAAGTATTGTACAGCAGAGCCTGCGGATGGTGGCGCGCGGTACGTGCGCGGAGAGTCCTGCCACACAACCCTCGCCGTGTCACGTCACCGGAAATCACATTTTTACGTGTTCGTCGCCGGGACGGGGACACGCAACTCTTCGTATTATGGCCTGCTATCAAATACAACATTTTACACTTTTAAATCTTGGTTACTTTTTAAATCTATGCTATTTCCGGCAATCGAAATTACCTACTCTTTTCTTTTCTAATTTGTATCACTCGGTTTTGCTGAAAATAAATCTGCTATCATTAGTTCGCACTCCGACTTGCGAAAGAGTCAGTCACGGAGAGCACACAGTTGCGTAAAATATCGAGTGAAGCAGTATCTCAGGGTCATTGAGTTGAGATGAGGGAAGGAAACAATAGTGTAGCGCTGGAGTGAGCAGGTAGTGGCTGACGTTGGCCGGTTCCTTCCTGCACGTCTGCCGGGACAGGGCACGTACTGCACGCGACGTGGCTTCCGCCGCACCAACCACTGCGGCTCAGCTGCACACACACCATTACGGGACACATTTAACTTTATTTCTCTAACCATATTTCCTTGGATTATTTCCCTCAGGTACTATTTCATTTACCGCGATATTATTCTTTGATCTTTTGTCACTATGGATTAGTTGTAATGACGCTGTCGTTTATGTAAACAAATACTTTACTCACTCGTTCCTCAAGAAATGTTTGTTAGTGTTATTTGTCAAATAAGCTATAATATTGGTTGTCATCGATATCAGGTCGGCCAACGCAACTAGCGGTCACGATGCCAACTGTACGTGAAGATTCAGCTTCGTCTGCAGTTAATGTAAGGGAAGGAAACATAAACAGGAGTTTTTGTAACAAAGCGCTGCTCCCACGGGCCGGTACAGTCGGAAATACAGAATCCGTGGCGCATATAAATGGGATATTGTTCCCAGACGCACCGCCCGCCGCAGGAAATACTTCTCAACTTACAATTAAGACTCACGAACTGTTTATCAAGATACAACATCACGCCCGCGTTGCTTCCTTATAAACATCCAGGTTGCACCGGTACTGCGCCAGGTCCTAAGAGATCCAGATTACCTGTTGTGACTGAGTGAAACCTGGAGACCAGACCAATGTTAAACGGTGGAAAGATTAAGTGTAAAATATATTCGTTTCCGCAATAGTGTTGATGAACCAGTTGTCACTAAGATAATTGCAATTCCATATTTAGATGAACCATCGACCAGCAGAAGAGAAGCATTTGAACAACACACAAAATAAAGATTATTTACAACAATTAAGTAAATAAATATGAATAAGTGCCTTAAAATAGATGTCGTATGAAATACGGGTGATATTATAATCCGGAGTGCCGTACGTCACTCCGGCACATTAGCATGGTAAGGTGATGCAGGAGGGGGTCACTCCTGTCACTCCCGTGACCGTTCGACGACAACAATACAACACATATTCCAACGATAACGACGCAAATTAATGAATTATGTAGCGAATGCGCACGCGCATGATAACATCGGTAGGTACTGCGCGGGAATTATCAAACCCACGTACACACTGGCTACTGCTGTGTTTGCTTCATTTATCGTTTTAGCAAAGTTGTCAACATTAGGATGATGTTTCATTGCTACCGACCAACCGCCCGAGCGCGCGCTATGCTACGCAATAATAGTGCAGCTATCACTATTGTATTGGGGTATATACATATGTCTTACAAGATATTTTAATACTTATTACCTAGATATATTAACCTCAAAACTTAAAATCTGCAACTCTTTGTATATCTTCTTGAAGACGCTGTAAATCCGATTCATTTCTTATTTCAAGCAGCAACTTAAGCCACAATAGGGCTTGCCCGGTAATGTGGTGGACATTGTGCAAGATTTGCGGATGTTAGCAGGCTTTATTTTAATAATCAGAATTATTATCGTTTTTTTAATAAATAAAGTTTGTTTGTTTGTTTTTCCTTTCTTCGCGCTGCAACAGAGTGAACATTTCGCAATTTTCAAATGGGAAAGCTAAAGTTTGGTATGTGGACTATATGTCAGTAACAAAATAATCGGACATATTTTTTTGGAAATCTTTCCAACCCCTCATTAAAGTGTATGCGATGTCGCGGGTCGAAAGCTAGTTATTAAATATTTGAAATATGTGTAGTATACTTATTATTTGGGTCAAGTGTATAATTTCTTTTTCTGGAGTTTCATGCATCATGTCATGGGTGAAATGTGGTAAGAAACCCCTGAAAATAGTAATGTTTATAGCTAAGTGTTTGTAGTCAAAGCCGTTCAGTGTGGACACTGCTTACATTTTTATACCAATTCTCATAAATTTAAATAAATACATTCGGAGTTTCCCTCGTCAACGACTGCCTCATTACTATGGACCTATTAAATATTACCTTTAGACTTTACATCCGAATTATGTTAGTTTTATAAATATGTATCTTAGGACATGTAATTAAGGTCGGTATCGGCGTGGTTGGCTCCGGCCGGGTGATGGATCTCCGGGCCGAGGTGAGCAATGATTGACGCGTTCGATCGGATCTGAATAATGCGCGTCGCCTCCCGAACATTTCCATGAATCGCATGAATATCAAACGATGTTTGTTCTTCTTATTTTTTCTTCAACGTTTTTTGCCTCATTTGCAAGAAACGCCATTATATAAACAATTGTCATTAGCCGCGTGTCAACTTTACGACGTGACTTATTGCTTCGATTTTAGGACAGAAGCGTTCGACTGAAGCTTTACCACAGTTGTAATTCGAAGAAGGTGCCGGTATTAGAAAATAAAATGTGTATGTCATTTGAAACGAACTCAATTGTTTGTGTTCGATCAATCAATAAAAGTTAATTGATGGTGGTTTAGTCTTAGCACAGTATTTGCAGTAAGTCAGTCATTGAAGAGAATCTACATACATATGACTTTGTAAATATGTAGGTATACTGAGGTTCAGTACGAAAATGTTCATCTTGAATATTTTTTTAGACGTTGCCTCACGCTAGTATTTTCTCTCATACAAGTTCTAATGCACATGAATCCCAGACCCGGAACAACAATTTGAGGACCGGACAATAAGAGTTGCTCCGTGCGGGAATCGAACTCGCAGCACGTTGCAAGGTAGCCAGTTGGCCAGTCAGCGCGCCAACCGTGCAGTCTATGCCTTGAGTAAGGCGGTGATGGTGGAGTGTTGGGGCAATGGTGGTTGGTGTGAGCGCATGCGCAGCGGCTGCTTGTTGATTCCGGCGCGACTCCATTCGACGAGTTATTACCGCGAGCGTCAATTGTGATTCCGCGGGCATGCGCGCGCGCACCGCATACATAGCAGCTGGACGCTTTAGTGCCTCCGTGAGGCTTCACAATGTTAGAAAACTCTGTCCGTACGTGCCTCGCTCCCGTACATACGTGCGCGTATGTACCGCCGCACCACCGCACCACCGCACCACCGCCTCGCGGCGACGACATCTAGCTCTCACTCACAACACACAATAGCTATAGATGACTACATTATCAAGCTGAATACTAATTTCAATTTCAAAATTGGTTTTCTGAACTTTTCCATCTTTCAGAATGTATACATAAATACATACTTATGTATAGTAACCTAACCAAATAAGGCCTATGCCCCAATAAAGCCTATTTTGAAATTTTCTCTCTTCCCGATGTCAAATGGTCGCCAAAGTTTGTAGAAGTGTGCATGCACATTACTTAACTAATTTGAGCACAGCAAGCAACCCGTGCCGCGATTATGTTGGAACCTACAGACGAAAACAATCACGACGTGGAGCGCACTTTAGTTTTTATAAAATTCGAGTAGCGTAAACTGTTAGTATTTTTATATTTATCAGTATACGACGTGCCGTGTTTTGTCTGTATGACAATTATTATACATTTAGCCATCTCCTCACATAAGTGAAATAGCTATAATATCGGTGTATTTCATATAATCGTTGTTTTGTTTACCTATGTGCCATGTCCTAATAAAGCCTACAAAAAAAACGTGTAGGCCTTATTACGGCATAGTTGTTTTTCAGTAATTTCATAGAAAACGGATCACCAGCTTCTGTCAAAAAGAAAGCCAATGGATTTTGCAAAAGATGGAAAACAATGTTAAAATGGTAGAAAGGGGTAAACGGGGTGAATAGATACAGAAAAAGGGTGAATGGATATCGGGAAATTCTTCATAGTATCTATTCACCCTTCGAATTTTATGCACCCTATTTTACCCGGTAGGCTGCTGCAGCCAGATATAACTTCCAAAGAAGTACGCATCATCTAAAGAGTGGTTTCCACTACACGAAAGCTAGGTCGGTCGCTAAATTGGCTACAGAACAAGAAGTTATTCTCATTCGTTTGACTGATGCTGGGTTACCGATGACTTCAAAGATGTTACTTGGGTATTACATGATGAGAAACTCGTTTAGCCTGATGTATAATGACCAAAATTCATTAATAAGATCTCATTACATTTATTATAAGCATTGACAAAGTTTTGTTATAATTAAGAAGTTGAATACTAGTTTTTATTGAGGCCTTATTAAGACATAGGGTTCCCAATAAGGCCAAAGTGACACTTTAGTTATTTGTGTTTATAAAATTGTAATTTTTGTTTCTAAAGCCATTTTGATTCCATTATTACAAAGTTTAATAAATAAATATAAGATTTTGAAATTATCAGCCCATTGTCATTTTAAACCTATAAGCTAGGTGGTAATAAAAATAAGGTAGGCCTTATTTGGTTAGCTTACCTTAGGTAGTATCTACATTAGGTTGTTACTCAAACAACGGAGAATGTACAAACATTATGTTTGAAGCAGAATTACAGTCTCCGTCTCCGAGATAACGTCTATAACATTTGTTGATACTATCCCTGACGTAAGCTTCTCCCAAAGTGTAAACATTGCCATTGGACGTGGCAATCAATTGGTTTGTGTCTTTTCTGCTGCTGTTGGCATTGTGATAGAAGAGACCAGTGAGTATGTTAACGACAATCTCATTCTAGTGTCAAGACGAACTATGACAAGCTACAATAAGGTGTAGGGTTCCTTGTGGCTCAGTAATACGCGTAGGCGGCAAATTGGACGTTGGTACTTCGAAAATGTGTCAAATCCGAGAGACTAAGTAGTGTTGCGGATTATAACAGCAGTACTCCCCGAGGAGGTACAGCAAGTTGCCGGCGCTCGGCGGCCGCTGCAGCAGCAGGCGGCGGGCGCTGCTGGCGCGGCACGTCGGCCGGCGGCGGCGGCGGGCGGCGGGTTATCGCTGCACATCTCGCGGCGGCGCCACGCTGCCGCCCCGCGCCGCGCCGCGCTCCATCATGCAAATTGTATATTTTTATAGCGCTTCACGTAATTGAACCGTACGTGCTCGTATATTCGCGTCTTCTCTTTGAGACGGCCGCGACTCGCGACGCTTGTTTAGCCTTTCCGTGTCTCGTTTACTTCTCATTTGTTTTTGCTTTCTGTTCACATATCTACATCGTAGAGCGCTATCAACCGATCTACCGCGTCAGCAATGAATTATTGTTATTTATGTACTGGACATATGTCCCGTTTTCTATACCTGCAAGTTCATAAGTCCAAAGTTATATCGAGAACACTGCCTTTACGTATGACTTGGATTCAATTGACAAAAAGTAAGAAGCAGAGCTTCCACCGATGATTAACCATAGATATGAAGTACTCACAGCTATGGAACACACGCTGCCTGGTGCGCGGGTACTTCGAATGTACGTCCGCGGTGCCTCACAACTTTACATTGAACTGGGCTAATCTGGAACATGCAAAAACAATTTCATAAACAATAAATTCGCGTGCGGTGCGCCGGCGCATTTCTCTCCGTGATCCGCCAGATTAACGGGCTGTGCTCGAATTAAATTATTTCTGTGGCTGTGGGCCAGAAGGTCGTAAGTCCCAGTAGTGGGCAGCTGCGCCGAGCGACGTTTCGTGGTGGCGAGGTGACGCCGCCGCCGCCGGTAGCGCGCGCTCGATATGTATCGCGCGGTATAATATTGCTCGGCTCGTTTTGCTCGCGAATGCTCGCCGCTGTTTAATGTTCAGTTAATGCCGCGGTTCCTGCTCCAATTGCATCTGATGAGATTACGAGCTCGTTAATTTGATTGTTCTTGGTTTACTTATTTGAGAATAGGCTCCAAGTTATACAATGTTGTTTCAAATGATAACACTACTGTACTGTACAACACTTTCGATTACAAAGAGTAAGTGAACCGGTCTAATGTGGTGATACATGGGAACATTAAACAGCACAGATTTGCTACAACATTGCCAATAGGCTACCGTCTGTGCCGCTGTGCACGTAGATATGGCGCACCGATAATTAAGGTCATAAATTAAACAATGTGTGGTGCGCAGCAGGTTGGCTGCAAAACAAAGACCAAAATAATGCTTTATTTTTAATAACGTAATTACTGTGTCGAGCGGTGCGGGTGCAGCCGCGGGGCAATCCAGTACAGCCGAGGGCGGCGCTAATTCAGCCCGCACTGCACTTGCTGCTGCCATGCAGTATGGACGATGCACTACTGCACCAGTGGCACGCATTGCATTGCTCCGGCAGTAGCTGCAGCTATACTGCTGCTCTCATGATAACTAGTCAGATTTTTTTTGACAAAAGCGAAAATACTCTGTTTTGTCTTAGGTAGTTAAAAATGTATGTTTTGTAAGTTGTTCTTGTTTTTGGTTGTAAAAGTAGGCGGTTTTTGGTACGCATTTGTAAGTGTGACTAACTTCTTCATTTTATTTATTTTTCTAGTATTTGCATAATATTTTGTGTGAGCCCACGGAGGTTGTGTCTGCCGTTTTGGTCGATGACGTCGGCCGCAGCCCGCCGCGGCGCCACCACATCACTGATGGATGTGCGACGTGACGTCCGCGCTCCCAGCACATCGTGCACTCTATCTAGGTACTGCTACATACATACATCGTTACGATACATTATATTATCTCTGTCTGCTATCATAAAAACAGTTTGTTGCCAAAAGGAATAATAACAACCACAACATCACACACTCGGCACACACAACGTAAGCATTACATACTTTGAATGTAGTAGTGCATAAATCCAGTATGCACACTAAAGATCGCACTAAGCTAAACATCAACAACGTCAACAGCCAGCAAACGGCCCAGCTTGCCACGTACTATAAGGTTTTAGGTAAGCGTTACGAGTTGTTATGAGCGGAGCGACATAAGCGAAGTGTTAAATACGTCGTGTGATATAATCAAGAACACATTAAATAATAATGGCCACTATCATACATTGCGGCAGTATGAAGTATCACTATCCACAGCACAGCTAATGATGCGAAACTGTGAAGGTTCGTTAATTATTATTTGCTGGTGCATACATTGTGCGGATTGTGTCCTGGATGTCTCTGTGTGCTGGTATCGGCACAGGTACGAATTATTGAATGATTGAAGTTGTATTTACCTGTATACAATGAGTGAGGTACACCTGTTGCGGTATGTACATGTTGGTAACAGGCCATCTGATAAATTTCCTTCGCAAAGTTTCGCTAATCGCCGCTGCATTCCTTTCCACCATTTTATAATTCCTATCAATTTCCGAAGCGCGCTCGTAATAGGCTGGACTGGGAGCGGACACCGTGCTCGGCTAAATTGTGCCACGTAATCATGTCATTATATTGTAATTGTGCTCCCGAAGGAACATCGGTTAGTTTGAACACAATGTAGACCACTGGTTACTTATAAACTGACCTCCTTCATCAACAATAGAAACAAAAACTAACACATTGTTCTTGTCTTAATAATTGAGTATGGCTAGTCGTGAATATGTGTAATCAAATCATTCCGATAATCTCACAGCTGTGTAGTTGTATCGCAGTGGCTGGACATGTTTACTCAGTACATCTAGCGCATGTGGCAATACTTGTCCGCGTAGAATTCCAGCGGCTAGTAAGTTGTATAAGTGCGCGTAGTAACTATATAAGTCGGTTGCAATTCCTCCCGAAGTACACGCATGTACCAAAGAGTATGAGTATTTAGCAGCAATCATGATAACAAATATAATCTCGCGGTGTAGCCAGACAGCGAGGTGCGCGACCTTCTGCAACATTACGTTTAGAAGTTTAACAAAAAGCAAGCGCCGGATGCGAGTCGCAGTAATGAGCTGTTCATTCCATTGTTCATTCGGTGTCATTACATGTGATTGAAGTACATAATGATTCGCAACATAAACGCGTAACGTCTGCAGCCTGTCGTAGTAGACATTGGTCGGCGTCGTGCCGGTGTCGTGTCGCGTCGCAATTACGCAGTGCGTGGGATGAGCCTTAATATTCCTAAATCATAGTGCGGGTAAGACGGGTAGCGAGCCAATTTAGTGCAACATGGTCGCGACCAGCGCCCATAATGAACAACCGATTACGTCCTGTCGTATCCCTCCGCCGCGGCCCTCCCCGGCTCCTGCGTCCTCAGGCTCGCCCTCTGTCTTGTTTCTAATAACATCAGTGGACCTATTCTAATTGATCACTGATATCAAGTACTGTCTTGCTCATAATTATGTTATTTGTTTGATTGTAATTATTAGTAGTTATTTTCTCCTAGTTGTTTCAGTTTCACAGTGTGTGTATTTCCCTTTTAAGTTTTCAAAAAGTACGTAATTGAATCAAGCGAGTTTCATATGTACACAGTAGCTGCACTTAAATGCTGTTATTGAAGCTAGGTAATGTAATGTAGGTATCTATCACAAAAACACAGTGACACGATTCATTTATACATTCATAAGTATTAATTACAGAAGTTATGTATACCTATTATTTAGTTAAATGCTGTGGGAAGTGTGAGCAGCTTGTAGCTGGATATGGCAGCGCGGCACGAGCACTGCCGATGTCTGCCGACGTGCGGCGGTGGCCGGCGGCGCTGGAGCCGATTTATTTAGCGGTCGGCAGCCGGTACAACAACTATTTGATTGAACTCCTCCCACTAATTATGTTCTTATGAAATAAACTCTGTATTTTAACTCGAACACGCACCGAGTCTAAATCATAACTGCTCCCAGCGATAAAATGTCATCATTGGCTCTTAAACTAAGTATATTGTATTAAGGAGGATGGTTTAGTTTCGTCGCTGATTGATGCTTGAACAGTCGTAAACTATGCCACAACTTGGTTATTAATTACGTTCAGTACCTAGTTAAGTTAAAGAAATTCTACAAGTACAAGGTGCCGCAAAGTGTGTTTATCACACACGTAGTAAACCACTGCTCCTAGTTTTGCAAGTGAAGTCTGTGTCGCGAGTCGCGAGGATGTTGCGAACGTCCTGAGACTCTATTATGCGTGTGAGTGCTATTGTAAGATACTACATTACACCTAAATAGAACAATCCTGCAATATGTTGTGAACGTTACGATGATTTCCAAAATTCTGACCACACTACATCTTAATATAATATATAGTCCTATTAAAAGCAGACAGGCTGAAAATGAATGTATTTAAGGAAAAAAACAGATATCGATTGTATGAAATACATCAGCTGTCCTCGGCTCGTACGTTGTACACCACTTGACACTGCAAAATGGTAGTGTTAAATCATGACGCGTCGGTGCGGGATATTAATGCTCAATATGTATTGCATTAGCCGTTCCATCTGATACGAGATCTCGCACCCACGGCCCGGCACACGGCGGCACTGTGTCGGGGAGTGCACGCACTGTATGGAGTAAGCTTATACTTGCAGGACACGGAGTTTGTAGATGGAATGTGGTGGAAGTGCGCTCAGTCACGGGCGCGGCCCCGCCCCTGTGATGGCGACTGTCATCAGGAGCGACACGTGAAGTAATAGTGCCGGGCACACAATTAATTGGCCGCATCCTGGATGTAGCCGCGCGGCCGTTCTACATGCACATGGACAAGAATGTGTTCTCGTTAAGGAGTCGTAACGGAACAACCCTTTTTTTTTTTTTTGAGGGGGGAAAATCATCCAATGACTTTTCTCGCCTTGGGCGAGGCGAGAGGGAGTGTCAGACTCTTACTGACTAAAAACCACCCCGTTCCTTCTCCTGCTTTTCGAGCCGGAGCCCCGGTAAACCCGCTAGGTAGTCCGCAGCTCCGGATCAGGCATCAGCCCTGCTGGGCCCCATCTGTGGTGGTCTGATGGCTCTTTGAGGCGCGCGCGGAACGCGACGCGCCGCACGCACGGGTCTGGTTCTGTTCGGGCGGTGAGCTACCCTTGCTCGCCGTCCGCAGGCCCGCACTTACGGTGGCCGGAGATCGTCTCGCGATCCCCGACGCCCGGACTGTCCCTCGCGACGGCTGGGGCGTGAGGAGGTTGACTTTTCTCGCCTTGGGCGAGGCGAGAGGGAGTGTCAGACTCTTACTGACTAAAAACCACCCCGTTCCTTCTCCTGCCTTTCGAGCCGGAGCCCCGGTAAACCCGCTAGGTTGTCCGCAGCTCCGGATTAGGCATCAGCCCTATTGGGCCCCATCTGTGGTGGTCTGATGGCTCTTTGAGGCGCGCGCGGAACGCGACGCGCCGCACGCACGGGTCTGGTTCTGGTCGGGCGGCGAACTACCCTTGCTCGCCGTCCGCAGGCCCGCACTTACGGTGGCCGGAGATCGTCACGCGATCCCCGACGTCCGGAGTGTCTCTCGCGACGGCTGGGGCGTGAGGAGGTTCGTTTCTCCTCGCCTCCTCCTTAGCTAGCATGACTGCTTCGCAGAAGGAGGAGACGGCATCCCAGTCCCCCTCGCTCCGCACCATGGCTTGTACCAATGCCGGACGCGAGAGGTCGCCGTCGCCGACTACATCCCTGAGGACACGGCGGTGCTCAGCCCATGCAGGGCACAGCGCCACCGTATGTTCCACTGTGTCCTCAGGAACGGAACAACCCTTGGGACAGTGAGGGGTTAGTTGCAGTTCGCACTTAAATTGACTGGCCCTGTTGGTAAGTAGGTACTTCCATCTATAAATAGTTGTAAGATTATTGTATGTAAATCAGGAATCACTAAATAATTCCAAGATTATATACGTATTAATCAGAATAATTGCCATGTTGGTACCATACACCTAATTACCTATATTATATACACCATAATACTCTTTCATTACTGAACAAAATAAATTAAGTGAGCTTTGAAAATATGTAGGCGCATTTTATGACAGACAGATCATAAAAAAATTGTATTTGAAACAAAAAAAGAAAAAAACAGTTTTGGTGAATTTAGAAGTGCTTCGTATTTCGAGTATTTTGTAGACAATTTGCTACGAATTTACGCTCGGCGTAGACCCTCGATAGAATCTATAATAGAACCTAAAGTCTAGTAAATGACTTTCAAATAAAAAGTAGAGTCCTCAACAATGATTACAATAATTATAATAAGTTTCTTATTCTACAAATGGTTGGAATATTATTAAACAAAAATTAAAGCTTGCAAAAAATAATTTTATATATACAGGTAAGTCATTAAACAAAATATATATTTTTGCTTCTTCTAAAATCTGTAACTTACACGTTTACGAAACATTCTCGCCAACGACAGGCTTACGAGAAGGAAATACCTATTAGAGCAGATCAAGTCGGTGGATAACTTCGTTAAATACTGCCGCAGAAATATGTGAGGAATGGTTAGTACTATATCGTAGCGAGGCTTGGGTGAGACCTGACTTCACTTGGAATTTAAAAAGTCACGCGACAGCTGTCGGCGCTGCCGTCGATCTCGCAACCCACCCGTACTTGTGTGCGAGGTACTGCCACAAAACGTAACGTGTCGACAATTTATGATATTGCAGTAAAAACAAGCGAGCTTCGCATGCGTTCGTGCAATGCAAATACAAAGAATTATAATTACAAGTCGGCCCAGTGATGTATGTCAGCGAGTAGGCATCGATGTTCCGTCATGGTCCGCCAGGTATCGCTTGTACTTTGGTGTGCTCATTATTGGCCAACGAAGTCGCGCAAAAACCTATCACCTGTATGCTGTGTCTGTCATAGATAGGTAGTGTAGGAACATGTACTACATGTATAGCTTCCATACATTAGCAGTTGAGAATACCTATCATCATAAGCTGCCTCACTAGTAGAGTGGTGACTGCTTTTGGGGTGCCAATGCCCAGGCCACAAAAGTACGATTGAACTGTTTCGGATTTTCGATGTATTTATTTTAGAAAGGTAGCAAAACTTACCTTTATATATAACTAGTGCTATTAATTGACTGCAATAGGTACGCTCGCTTTTTGCATTCTGAAGAGTTAGGCAGAGGTGCGCTGCAATTTTACTAGATATGTTAAGATTGAGTCCTATGTGGAGTGAGCTTATTGCCATATTACGATATATTAGGTGTTTAAGGTTCTGGTATAAAAATATTGATGACGATGCACACCACGCACCGGCAGGTATTTTGGCGGGGCAGCATCCTGTAGGTGACACACAGTGCAAGATGGAAGTTAGACGTAGCGTAGGCGGCGCCGGCCCCGCCTGCGCACGCGTCTCTCATCAACGTCTGCCTAATTATATGCTAGTCCTTATAATAAGTTCTCCGAGCAGTAGCAGCAGTTCTATGTTTATATTGGAGACGTTAGACTAACATTATTGTCATTAAAACGTCACGCCTTGTAGTCCTCAGAGGTTTAGATGGTGCATTTTAAAAATGGTAACACGACTTTTTTGATGCTTATAACTCCATTATATTGTTACAAGTAGTTCATTTCCAAGTAATCAATCATTGAGCTAACCTGACTACTCAAACCTATAGGCATTAGATGTAGGTTTACAGTGTCCTGCAGTACCTAGGCGACTAGGTGTTACCTGAGACTTCGTGTGTGGTCAAGTGGTGAGAGAGGTGAGGTGTCGCCGCGAGCGCTCTCTGCACTCCTCGCGAGTTGAGGCGCGACCTCGGACCTCGGACCTCAGGCTCCGGCCGGACACACACTGCACATCAACGGACACGCATTGTGCATGTGCAGTAACTACTCGCGCTGTGTTCGTTCACACACTCACCACGGAGAGACTTATGTCTTAGGCGATTGCCTAGGTCTGGGTTCGATTCCTTTGTCGGACAAAGTGTTAGATGTGACTTTGTCGTATATAACTAAGTAGGTAACTCAAAAAATAAGGTAAGTATAAATTATTGTAATGATATTGTATAAATTATTGTACAGGACTTAATGTATACCAAAGACAATATTGCCATGATAAAATCGTTTCCCAAATTTTTCATCAGGGACGCAGCCGAACTTCTATCTATGCAACTGTTGTGCTGTGCATCGAATGTTTTACACTGTAGAGGGACTCGCCAGTCATTCTAAAGTAGTTTAGAATGACTGGCGAGTCTACCGATACAGGTACAGAAATTAAGTCACAATTACTTGGGAACAATTATGGAAGAGCAGTGTTCCCCTCTAGATTTCTTACCACTGTGGTTTTAAATATAGTTACTCTTAGGTAAGTCCAATGTTAATTGTTATGAAACAGGACTAGAACCTAAACCTATTTTAGACTGCATGATGTAGCAGGTTCAATTTCTACATGGAATATTTCTTTGTGTGATCCACGAATGATTGTTCTGGGTCCGGGTGTGACGTGTACAATAACTTGTATGTTTGTACACGCACCCACGACACAGGAGACGATACTAGTGTGGGGCAACGTTTTTTATTATAAAGTAGTACAGAACAATATAGAGAACCCACTTGAGAAAGGAAATATGAAGTACAGGAATTTAATTTTAGGTTCGTCAGTTTTAATTTTACTTAAATTCTCATAAAACGTGTATAGGAGGCAAGGAGGTTAATTTCACGAAAATATCGATGAGATTGGACACATGATACCCGATGTTATCGGCGGCGCACGCGGGCGCGCGTCGCCGACGGAACGGATCGATCCGACACGGGCACACAGCGCCCGCGCAGCTAAATTGAAAATATCTTGCACAACATTCCCACCCGCGAGTGCTGGCAGTAAATCAGTACCTTCATGTAGACGCCTCGAGCGATCGTCCTGGATGTTCATCATTACAACCAAAATGCCAAACTTCCGCCGAGCCAACACACTCACCATCCAACCAGTAGGTGCTGCACGGAGTGCTGCAGTGTAGCAGCTGATTAGGTTCAGCTTCCTGGTCACAGAACAAATGTCTTGACATTTTTACCGACTTCACAAAAAGGAGGAGGTACTATGTTCGGCTGTTTGTATGTTTTTTTTTGTATGTTTGTTCATCGAATACTCCGTCAATTGTCGACGGATTTTCAAAATTCTTTTTTTGTTCGAAAGTAGATAGTTCTGAGGTGGTCCCATTGTCACCAAGTTAGGATCTGATGATGGGATCTTAGAGAAATCGAGGGAACTCCTCAAATATTATAGGGAACTATACAGTGATTTTGGTATATTCATCTAGAATTGAAGCATTTACAGTCAAAAAGTAACCTTTGAAGAGGTGGAACTGATGAAGAAGACCAGAAATGGCCAATGGAACTTCATACCCACATAGAAATCACAATAAAGTTAATTAAGTGACTGTGACAATACAAATAAATAAAGTAGTTATTGAGATATATAATTTTAATCGACTTTTTTACACTTTTTACAAAAAAATAAACCGACTTCACTAAAAAATAACTTTAATTTCGGAAGTCGGTGTAACAAACAAATAATACCGAGAAACATCGACTTTCGAAAATAAACTTATTTTTAACTTTTTTAGTGAAGTCCGTTTATTTTTTTGTAAAAAGTATTTTATCAGTCAGATCATTTAATTTTCGTGAGTAAATATTATGCTGTCCTTTGTCGAGAAAGCTTTTGTCCTGCAGTAGGATTGTCTACACGCAGATTTATTGATATTGAAGTATAAGTTAGTGCGTTTAATTATTATTTCTATTGAAGAATAGTATGAGTATTCCGAAGGCTAACAGATCACATGTAAGCTACGTATTTAAGTGATCTTCCAACAAATTGCGACCTTCCGTTATTCGATGCTCCTCCACTCCGGAGGGAAACATTATCATAGAGTTAAGTTTCTGTTAATTTTAACTTTAATAACAATTCAATAGTTAACTATATATATTACGTAGTTGGTGCTCGGTGTATGAAGAGTTGCACAGGTCTGACGGATTTAGTTCCTATATATACGTGCGATGCAATCAGTAGTTGTTTATTGTACAAATCGTCTATTAATATTTAAGTTTTAAATTAACAAGCCATGAATAAGATGTCAAGGCTTAGCTACACGTGGCTGAAATCCCTTATACATAGAAGTTACATCATGGCAACTTGACTGTAAGCTTTCTTATAAGAAGAGATGGTCTGTCGCGTTGTACGAGGCAGCAGTCACTCGGAACACAACAAGTATCAATAAGAGTCCGTCAAGTGTTGAGTCAACAGTGCAGGGGCCCGGCGAGTCCCGCGGCCCCCGTGTTTGCGCCCGGTGACTCGGTGAGCAACATCTAATATGTTTGCCGGGGACCCCTGTTTGTGTAGTCACTCGCCTACCCTTCTACTTGAACATGCTAATATTACTAGCAACTGATTGAGACTGCGACCAACTCAATCTTTTTCTATTTATGGATTTTGAAAGAATAAGAAATGTACTTACAGGTATTATTTACTTTCAAATCCTATATTTTACCTAATAAAACAACAAGGAAGTTCGTTTTGAACACTCTTAAAATTTTGAGCCTTAAAATTAACCTATTTTAGCTTAATGAAGTTTTAGTTTTCACCAATCTGTAATTGTCATCTAATAGTACAGTAAGGAGTTAGTTTAGATGCTCCCTCGTGCCTCGTGGGTGAAAACAGTCAGTAGAGTCTAGATGGCGGAAGCTTAATTGTTTCTGTGCACACCATAACACATTCACAATACCACACAATCCGTATTTACATAATGAAGGTATATACTTAATAATTATTAACAAAAAATATAATGAAGTATACGAGCAAGTAAGGGCTTCCACAACGTATTTTGACGTATTTACAAAATAAACTGTCATTTTTCCCTTTAACAAAATATTTTTAGACGACGACAAGTATAACAAGTATGTGAGTAAAGGATTTTATTGCAACTTGTGTGCTACTTGTAACGTAATAATATTATATATTATTTATAATAACTATTATTTTTTTATATTATGCACACCAAAATAAAATAACATTATAACCAAGTAACGTCACTTATAGAAGACAATTATTTAAACTTTCCCTGGCTAAAGCTTATACTTTATTGAGATTATTAAAAAAAAAATATTTCACGATTAATAAATTGTTTTTTATAAATTGCTAGTTGTCATTAACACTAGTGATTCAAATACATCGAAACTTTTCTCAACCACATCAGTCTGTAATCGTTCCACTACGGGACAAAGTCTCACACGGAGAAGGAATGAGCATTCATTTAGAAATATTAAAAGTTCAAAAAGTACGTAAAGCATAATATCTACTAATTAGCAAAATTGTGGTGCGTCACAATGGGTGTTATAAATTATGTAAAAATATACATAATATATTAAAATATAAAACAATTAATTTTGTAAATGTTATAAACAAATATTAGATAGAATTAGGTAAGTTTTTTATTACGAAGACAATTGTTTAATACCTATATGCATTAAACATTATGTACCTATAGTTAATATTGTCTACTTTTAATAGATATCTACGAAAAATTAACAAGAATAACGTTTCTTCTCGCAGAGTACTACAATTACCTGTATTATAATAATACCGCGCAGGTAATGTGCAGCGCCACAGTTCGGTGGCCGCAGTACAAAACATTACCTCGTGTATCTATCAATGCGCCCTTCCAAGTTACCCCTGTAGCAGAGGGTAGGTGATAGTTCCGCTACCCGCCGCTAGATACCGCTACACGGGGTGTCGTCAATTTTATTTTATATTTTTTATAAAAATAAACATGACATTTTAAAAGTAATTTCAATTAGATGCATTCAGTGTGAATTTTACTTGTGAATTCATATTAATCTGTGATTATATTTAAAGTTAATGATTAATATTAACTTAAGCATGCTAACTTAAGTTTTGTTACTACTTTGTTTTAAAAAAAGGTTTTCGTTACGTAAAACAACGATATATGTGGAATTTATGACAAAAATACGTGATCAAATATTACGCTTGTAAATGTATAACTATTGTTAAACCAATAGAAAAAACAAAAAAATCCAAAAATATTTCATTAGTGTGACTATTCGATAACAGATGGCGCTAGGAGTAACATTAGAATCGTTTGCTGTGTTTGTAGATGTGTGGCGCGCGGCGTGCTGCTAGTTCTCGACACGTTTTGATATTATTTTAACAAATAATATTTAGATTTATCTGCATGAGTTTGAAATATTTTAAAGTTTCATAAGTTTGGCAAAACTGTGCGTAGCGGAAAATTACCTGTTTATGGTTTTTTATATTTATTAGTTTTCGAGTATATAAATGTGAATAAACTATGTAATAAATTCAGTATATTTGTATGATTTTAATTTATTAAACCATAAAATATTTTTTTTCTTAGAACATAAGTACCTTGCTTAGCAGTTAATATTAAATAAATAAGAGTGAATGATTGAGTTAGTTTCAGATGTGTGTTGGTAAATATCTTTAGGTAAATAGGTAGCCACGGGTAATTTAAAATATTATTTTGTAATTTTATTAAAAAATGTAATTATTAAATACCTACATTCGGTTAGTCTATGTGTTGTGTAAGTACAGGCAAAGTATTAGTCATTAGGTATATTTACGTGACGTCATTAAGCATATCTAATTATATTTTCATAATGATAAAAATGATAAAAAAATATTGTTAGGTAATATGTCACTGTTTAAATTGTTTGCTACATTTATCCTGCACCTTACATTTATTTATTAAACGCAAGACACTCATGTTATTGTCAACTGGGTACCTAATTTTCAACTAGTCAAATGGAATAGCTACTTATTAATTTCAAATGGCCAAATACTGTATGTGATGACTTATAAGTATGTTAACCAAAATAATTCGAAAATGAATATCGTCAAACCAATAAACGAAAATTTTATTTTAATGAATATTCTACTATATTGAAGAGCAGAATAAGTTAATTTATTTTTGACTGAGAAAACTACCCAATTATGAGATACTTATTGTTTGTACGTTACCGTTACACACTCATTTATTTATTTTATTTATGTTTCACTTCATTTTACAACATTTACGAGTGAGCGTAGAGTTCTTTAACTCTATCTGGTTTAGGAGACACAATATTAAAACTTAACAAAAATGTAACAAAATCTCAATATAACATATCTGATCCTATCCTGTAATTAATTTCATACTGCACCTAATTACTCAAAATGAAATTAACCGATACTACAGGTTCATTCTGTTCGTTATATTCTACATAGAGCTAAACATTTAAGTACCTAAGTAGGTACTATTAGACAGAGTGGTGACAGAAGGGTGACAGCACCTTCCAGTGGTATCATAGCATTGGTTTGATAAATTATATAAGTAATAATGTACCTAGTGCCAATTACTAATTTATCTCTGCGTAGAATCATTACAAAATAAATTCATTTCATTTCAAGAAGAATCTATGTGTAAATTATTATTATCACAGACGTGAGATTGATAAAAGTCAAAATAATATTATTTTTTTCAGTTGTCTAACTGGAATAAAAATAATTGTGTACTAAAACTCAAATATCAAACTGATACGTAACTTCTGACAAACAAAATAAAGCTTCTTGATTACTGTTTAGTTGTGTATAACTTTGTAAAGTTTGTACTGAGATTATTAAATCAATATGTATGCATTATATTCATAATGTGCAACTAATTGAATGCAAGTTGAAGTCTGCCAAATAGATCGCTAGCTGTACAACACGTAGCGCTAAGTCGTGTCGTGCAGTCGTCCGTCGGCGTCGGTAGAGCGGTTGCGGAGAGTACAGCGACGCGACGCACAATTTTCGTGTGCGAGGGGCGAGCGGGTCGCGGGTCGTGGGGCGCGGGGTGGGGCGCGCGGGGTGCGAGCGCGCGGGGGGCGGGGCGCAGTAATTACATCGTCATTAGCGGGCGGCGCCTGGGCGGGGCCGCCCCTCTCCGGCCGCGGGCGCGCGCAGCGCCGGCGAGCGCTCCAGTCCGCTCCGTGCTGCCGTCGCGCACGCACGCGCATGTCGCTCGCTGTGTTACCCGGTGATGTGAGGTGGCCCCCGCCGCTGCCGCAGCGCCGCGCGACTAACGCGCTTTTTTCGCGACCGAGTAAGCCAGTTGAAGGCTCGAGAGCCTTCGAGCCGGCAAGACGCCGTCCACCGTGGATTTGAGGTACGGCGCCATGGCGGCGACCACATACATGCCCGCCGACATGGACCTGGGCAACATCGGCGGGTACCATGCAGCGTCGCCGCGCAGCGCAGAGCCCGCAGACATGAAGTACCAGCACGGGCTGCACGCGGGCGGCTCGCCGTCCCCGGGCGCGCCCGTGCTCAACCCGTGGACGTCCCTGCCGCCGGCCGACCCGTGGGCCATGCACCAGCACCACGCACACGCGCACCAGCCCGACGTCAAGCCGCCGCCGGCGCCGCACGAGCACCGCCACCTGCAGCACAGTGGCTGGCACGCTCCCGTGGTGTCCCCGCACTATGGTGCCGGCTCCCCCGTGGCACTACATGGCGGATATCCCATGCCAATGCACCAGCACCACATGCTCCGAGATATCCAGCCTTCGCCGCATCCGTTGCACCACCATGCCATGGAGCGGGATCCTCCCGAGGAGGATACGCCTACCAGCGACGACTTGGAGGCCTTCGCCAAACAGTTCAAGCAGCGCCGCATTAAGCTCGGCTTTACGCAGGCCGACGTCGGCCTCGCGCTCGGTACTCTCTACGGCAATGTGTTCTCGCAGACCACAATCTGCAGGTTCGAAGCACTACAGCTCAGTTTTAAGAATATGTGCAAGTTGAAACCTCTGCTCCAGAAGTGGCTCGAGGAGGCTGACTCGACTACAGGTAGTCCGACGAGTATCGATAAAATAGCTGCACAAGGAAGGAAAAGAAAGAAGCGCACTTCAATAGAAGTATCAGTGAAAGGTGCATTAGAGCAGCACTTCCACAAACAACCGAAACCATCGGCGCAGGAGATCACGTCGCTAGCCGACAGCCTGCAGCTGGAGAAGGAGGTGGTGCGCGTGTGGTTCTGTAACCGGAGGCAGAAGGAGAAGCGTATGACGCCGCCCAACACGCTGGGCAACGAGATGATGGAGGGCATGGGCCACGGACACTACGGGCACGGCGAGGTGCACGGGTCCCCGCTGCAGCACTCGCACTCGCCGCCCGGCCTGTCCCCGCAGCACGGGCTGCCGGCGGGCGCGCACACGCTGGCGGCCCACTAACAGTTCGCCCCGTGGGCGCCGCCGCGGCCCTACTACTCGGAGCCTCACTAGCGCCGACTAGACGCCGCGCCCGCGGGATACCTGACCGTGTACATACGCGCCGCGCGCCTGGACGTGCCCGCGGCGCACAGTGACCGCGGGGCCCGCGCCTCTGTACATACCTCTGAGCGGGCCCCCTCACGGACCGAACGCTACGTTTAAGTTGTTCTTTATAATTTCAGTGAAGTCATTGATTAATTATGTGAGTAATGTTAAGATCGAAGCCAGTAATCGTTTATACTTTATCGAAACGCCGAGGTTCGGAGTGATCGCCGATACGTTTAGCTAGATAGTCTAATTGATAAATAAGAGCTTAAATCGGAGGTGGATCCCGGCGTCGCTCGCCCTCGCCGGCGGCCGCGGCCGCATCAGACGTCGTGCGGTAAGTACGGCGACATTACACACACGAGTAGCACTGTACCGAGCGCTAATAGACGCGCGATCCCGCGTACTTAACGCACACGTAGCCGCGACCTGCGAGTCGCGCGCGAGCCGCTCGGCCGCTCCGGCGAGGAGTGCGTAGCACCATTCAGTTTTGTAAAGGACGATTTCATCGAATTTATTTATAGATATTACAAATTAACGATGTTCATACATGCCTACCTACCAGTAGGGAGTCATTGTGGTGTGGAATAAATTTAAATTGTTGCTATTACTGTAAATTTATGATTAGTGACGAAGACGAGAGTAAAAAATATGAATCGGGTCGAAGCTTCGTTTTGTAAGGGAATACGAGTGAGTCAATAGGTGCAATTTTTATTTTAAGTGTTTAATGAAACGATCCGGATGTGAGAGCAATCATGATTGTAGTAGAGACGAGTCGCGCGGCCGGGCGCGGCGCGGCGCGGCGCGCGCTCTGTTGGTGTTAGTGAGCGGGCAGTAGCGCCGCGCCGCGCCCGGCCGCGCGACATTGCGCCGACACGCACTCGACGCACACCTAGCTCCCACTACATAATTTATTAAAAATGATTATTAAAAGGATGCAGACACGATGCCAAAATGGTTTTATTCCTGTTTTTTACTTGTTTTGTTGTTTTTTTTCGTTTGTATGTATTTGTGGCCAACCTTGGTACTTAATACTTGTAAAAATAGGTATTTTTTCTATATAAAATAATGTACCTACGACGTATATGATGATATATATTAAAAAAGTTCTTTATAGAAATTGAAATATGGAAATGACTTTTATTGAACATGTCCTGATTATCTCTCTGCCTGACAGACATTGTGTTTGTTTACGTAATGCTAGTGTATATAGTGGCACGGGTCTCAGACACAAGTGTAGCGCGTGTCGTGCCGGTGTCAGACATCAACGAATGTTTAGTTTTAGGAAGGATTATTTGCATAGAATTACTGTTAATGAACAAAGCTCAGTGACACTTGTGAATGTGTTTGCTAAACTTGAATTAGATGAACAATGTAAATAAATAATCGCATCTCGATGGATTCGGAATGCAAGTCTACATAGCGAGTAAATATTACTTAGTGATATGATATTTTATATTATCGTCTAAGTATTTAATAAAACAGAGTAAATATTTTACTAAAGAGTATTATTGGAAATTCCCGGTCAGTAGGTCATGATTATGGTGTGAAAGAAGTCGACTCGACTTAGTGTTGTTTATGATATTTATGAGGGTGCGGGACAGGTAGCGCAGGCCCGTCACACACCCGCCGCACGACGCACGCCGTCACACAAAAAATCACAAAGAATTGATAAACTACACACTGATCCCATCTCGTAGTTATTAAACACATCGCACACATTTTTTACATTTCGTGAATAATGCCTTTATATGTGTTGTTCTGTTACCATATGAACTACAGTCAGTGTGATCGCATGGCGGTCCATATTTATTTGTTACAAAGTTACGAGAATTAAAGTGAGTGACACTTACTGTTACATCGCCACTTCTTGTTTTATTGTTGTCCAAGTGTTGTCGTTTTGAATAATATTCATCTCTATATAAATATTTTTAAATAGGCTTTCTCGCGTTTATGTATCAAAATATTTTACAAGAAATCTTGTTTTGAGTTTCTTGACATTAATGTTTATTTGAAGAAAATATTGGACGCCAAATATGCTACTTGACAACAAAATGCTTATTAGAAAATGAATTTGTCTGTTATTAGTCTTAATCTTCAACAAGTTATGTTGTTTACCTGTTCTTTTTTTATTTGTGACAAAAATATTCAGTTGTTTTTGATAAACTTGCACACATACAACATATTTATAACTAATGGTGATACCAACGATCGATATAATTCCTCAGGACATTATATAAATACCTACATTACAACTGTAACATGTTGTTTGTACCAAACTGAAGTGTTTGCTTTTAGAAGTATAGGAGTATTTTATTTTAACCCAAATCTTAAAGTTAACAGATATAAATGACAGTGTTGGACAAGTTATTTCTCAAACTGGTATATCTGCTTTGTAACAACCAAACTTTGTAGAGCAATTAAAACTGAAATAGTTTCTGTGGCCGAAAGCAAATAAAAAAATCGGTTTAGCAAGTGTGTTTGATAGCTTTCTCCTGTCAATAGCGACAGTCACACAAAAAATAAGGAGTGGATGTTAGCGGCACGGACACCACGGCCATCGGCGCAAAAACATTACGTGTGTGTACACATAGCGAGCACAGTCTGTGTGCTGTGTGCGCTGTGTGTGCTGTGTGTGCTGTGTGTGCTGTGTGTGCATCCAGTGGCCGGTGTCGCGCCACACTCGCCATCCACAGCAGACCAAATGACATTCCGTCTGTCTAATGAAGCGTAGTAGCCGCAGTGAAACCTTCTCACCTGAAAAAATATTACTTCGAATACCAACACAAACAATTGTTTCAGGAAACATCATCCATTCTCTATTGACATTCAGTTTTTATGCGACTTTGAGCAAATTATTCTCTCCGAGTTACATATTCAGGAAAACGGTTCTGACGAGAATCCTATAATCATAATTTATTAATATACAATTATGTAAACTGCTACTATTAATACTTATTAGTTAAATAAATGAAATAAGTGGACGCCATATATTCTATTTTACTAATTAATCTAATTATGTAACAGATACTCTTGACACATGTATATAGGAGATGCCAAACACAATAGGTATTTACTCAATAATTAACTTGTTTGATATTATTTATCTTTCTGTCGGTGGTCTAGCCAGTTTGACGCACACACACGCACGGCACACAGTGACAGTTTTTGTTTTATTTTCCGAATTAAAACGACAATCGCTCGTTTGTTTCCGCCTGTTAACCACAAACTTTTTTGCACATTGTCGAATAAGAATTTTAGACAAAAAGTATGTATACGTAACCATTGTCGAAAATTATTAAGAATAGCTCGGCACTAGCCGACGGCGCTGCGCGGCGGCCGCGGAGCGTCGCGCGCGGAATGTATAGAGCTCATTGGTTTACTGCTACAGGCACAATTAATGCTCTTATTACTTGCTTAAATATACACTAATCCTGTAAGGCCAACAATAATCTTTTCTTTGAGGGTTTAGTTTCGATATAGACAGCGTTGTCAACATTGTAAGTGCGTTTTAAAATGGGTTTTAAGACTGAATGTCGAAAATAGTTTGTTTTGTAAATTACTTAAATATAAACGCACTGACAATGTTTTTTTTAACTACCAAAACTTTATAATTGTCTAATATTTGCCAATAAGGTATTTACAGTACGATGGAAAATGTTCCTCTAAGTAGTATCCGGCCTCAAGGCTCGAGGCATGTTACTGCGACATACATAGACAGCATTGAGCGTGGTTCGGCCTTCGCTCATAATCCTACACGAGCGGCACTAATGCTGCGACTGAAACACTCGCCTAGCGTCCACCTCCTACATTAACCCACTTGGAGCTGTTCACTTGTCTGTCGCCCGCGACGGTACATTAACACCAGAATGCTATTGCCTGCTAAATACTGCACGTACTTATTTCTATGTTCCATCGACGCGACGTTTCAAAATGTGCTTGTGTAACAGCAATCCTCTTTGTAACATGTCAGTGTTTCCCCGAGACACCTACTTTCCATTTTAAATAATTTACGTAGATATTTTAACTAACTGCACAACGTAAACACTTAATGTCACTTTTACATGGAATGTCAAGCTTCTGCTTTACCTTTGGTAGATATTTTTTGTGATAAATAAAAATATAGAGATCCGAATGATGAAGCACACTTTTGTTGTGGAAACATTAGTTTGTGAATAATGACGTCGCTGACTCGCTGAACAGTGACTACATAGGTGTTGATAGAATTATATAATTTAACTTATACAGTTTGCGCCTATTCAAATAGTATTCAATAAAACGCCAGTCTATTTTGGTGGTATTGACCCTTTCCGGGACCCCAATTGTATTTTTAAACCACGAGATTCGCATGTCTCCGTGTACTAGTTACTCAAGAGGGGAAGAAGTCATTGTTATTGTTCAGCGCCAGGTTGTTACTGAACACGAAGACGCGGGTATCAGTGGCCGGTGGCATCCTGCAGAATGCAGGATAAGTTGGCATTATGTTGATGTTACCGCGAATCTAAAACAAAGGACGGGTAAATACAACACGTATAAGGTGGCTATTAATATGTGAGTTCACATCTGTATTTCAATTGTGTCAGAATGTCTGGCGACAAAAACGGTGCGGCGACAGTGTCGCGCAAACGAGCGCTCGTACCAACTTACCTGTCAGTTTTTCTGCGTTTTGTCGTAAAATATGTATTTAAAAAACGGCGGGTCCGTGGCAGGTGCGGCGGCGGCGAGGCCACCTTTATCAGCGGCCATGTTCTACTCAATTTATAGTCTCCTCGGTTTTGGTAGCGCCGCGAGCGGTCCCGCGCGCCGCCACTATCTCGCCCTTCGGGTATTTTTTCCGCGTAGTGTAGGCGCAACGCGACCGACGGTCGACGTGTCGCGGCGCGCCACCGTCCGCTGTGTGCCTCACACCCGACGTCTAATTAGTGTATACAACGCGTGACACTCGCACCAATAACATACAGATTATCTTAATATGGAGTTTAACAAAGCACCCGACCTGTAGCCACAGCGTCTCGTAGCACGGCACGTATGATTTTATGAGATCCCCTTTTTACTTATTACTTTAATAAAAAACAATGTGTTACATATACAAAGTAAATCCACTGTTGTTTTTAGATATAGAAGACGCCAGACAAATATTTTCAATTACTGCAGCAATTTATTTAACATTTTCTGAAAAGTTGAAAAACGTAATGTAACTTTATATGCGTGCGTAATATGTTATGCAGAATTTAAATATTAAATGATCTCAAATTATTAATTTTCTCCTTCACGGTGCATGCTCAACGCTAGGGCAAACTATGTAGTTTCCTATAAAGTAGCGATCTATTGTAATGTAAAATATAACTTGAAGTGAGTCTAGAGACGAAGGACTGCTAGTCACTCGTTAATAGTGAGGATTCGGGAACTCGGTAAATAAGCCTACACCTTCTGAATATTGTTCAAAACAGGCGCTCCAATAGAGGACTACTGAAATTACAAAACTATATTCGTTAAAATGCCTTGTTTTGTTTTCTACACCAGACATACAAACTTCTTTCTTAAATTTAACTTTTCTTATATCAATGAATAACGCAATTTTATTGTAACACTATTTACAAATAGCCTAGGATATCATATATTATACATCAAATAACCCCATAAAGGCTGTAGGTTGATGAACATAAGACCTAGACATAGATACGGTGATATAATACCTAAATCTATACAAAATACATTGATTTACTGATTAGAAACACGAGAGGATTGTTAGAAATTAGCAGAATAAATGGAGCAGGCTACAAGTCAGGCTCCTTGTCAATTGTCCGACGGTTGGACACAAGTTTACACTAACCGTGAGTTTATGTTTGTGAACAGTCCAATTATTTATAATAATCGGAGATGATTTACTGCTGTTTGATTGACTGCATTATGTTTACGTTGAGCAACTAATTAATGTATACTCTAGGTATCTATATCATTATGCTAAATATCAGCCAATTCACATCATTCACGAAATCACAACGCATTTATAAAATTATGTTTTGTTACAAACTACATCTTTTTATATTAATGATAATATGATTACCGATATTATACAAACATGTATGTATGTATGTATAATATGATTACGGAGTATTTAGTCTCTCTCTAATTTATTTCCCGGGTTCGGATTATTAGTTAAAAGTGGTGAAGTAGTGGACTTGTTTCTATAACAAGTTACAAAAGGACTTATATCCAAAATTACCCCTTTAATAACAACAAGCGCGATGATTATGCTAATCTTATGTTTTTGTTGTATTGTGTTATGATATGGATATACTTTTGTTGGAATACTTGATGCTGTCACAACTACCTGATCCTCCATCTAGTTTATTACAATATTATAGTCAATTGAAGTGGTGCAGAGATTAGCGAGCAATGTGAACACTTTAGTAATCATATTGAGTTATCAATCTATACTTATAATATTATAAAGCTGAAGTGTTTGTTTGATTGTTTGTTTGTTTGAACGCGCTAATCTCAAGAAATTCCGGTGCGATTTGAATAAATCCAGATAAGAACATGTTTGTATTATAAGTAATGATGTGACTTGGTGCCAAGCAACAAGTGCGTATGATTTCCGTGCGCGTTGTGTATACTGTACACTGTGTAGTGCCCGCATGCGCAGTGCGGTGCTGCCACAGGGTATCTGGCCACTGATAACAATATTGTCAGCCTACACGTACTCAGTACTGAAACCTTCAGCCACCCAGCTGCTACTGACTGACTTACAAAATTACTTTACCGATCTTGATTATTTTGTTTATGTAATATATCTTTAGCTACATAGCTTACAACTTATATAAAGCACCGCAAATTAACACACAATTAAATATTTGTTAATAAAGCGTAAAATGTCTGCAGAATGAATCTTGTTGATATTTCGCTAACTTTATCAGTTGCATACATTCATTTCATTAATTATAACCTGATGGGTATTGTAATGGATCCTATAATGAATATGATTAGAATGTGTGAAAGAGAATTGAGAGCATTGTGTAATTGTGAGCCGGCGGTGATTGTGTCGGTCAAGTGCAGCGCGCGGTCAATTGGCCGGCAATTAGCGGGCAGCTGACACCCGCCGCTGACCCGCGGCCACTGGGACACTCCAACACCACACAGAGATGCCTTGTCATTCAATAAATGATAAGATAATAGTCATTTGAGAGAGTCAGGTATCGCTAGTCTTGTATGCAAATACTAGTACTGGCAGCACTTGCCAAAATACTGGTAGTATCTTGTAATTGGTGGAAAATAGAAAAAAATATTAGAGCCATACTTCGCTTGTAATTCTTCCCTTCTCTAATTATTTAAATCCATTGAAGTTACTGACAATTACTACTTTGCTGGTCGTTTTTGTTACAAATGACATTAAAATAGAAGAGAAAACCAGTAAAATCGATTAGTAATTGACGATTGGCAACAAGTAAGCAGGTAAATAGAAAACATTTCAGTTGTTGAATACTGAGTTGGCTGCTAATGCCATAAGTCAGCCAGCCGATATTGCTACCTCCTTGCACTTCTTGTCTTGCATTGTTACTATGTAAGATAATTTGCAGGACACCATTTTTATTGCTAGTGCTATCATTCATATCTTAATGTCTATTTCACTGATAGTATATTGGCATAGTTAGTGACTAACGCTTGTTGTGTTACGTCCTATCTATTGTCTTTCGTTTTCCATATGAATTATAAGTGAAGTATGAATGTTATGAAGTGAGCTGCAACTTGTATCTTCCAAGTTACCTGTGACAGTAGACACTGGAGTAGTCAGTAACTCCTCGAATACCTTTACGTTCGTTAGCACTTATTTGATGATATACCTATAGGATGAAATAGGCCTAAAACTAGCGCGTGGCAGATATTTTGCTACATATGTACCTTTGAAACTAAGTATGATATTAACTTTAGCATACAATTAATACTCATAACTCCTAAAAATGACATTGTTACTACTGTAACTGAAATTAGCGTAGTATCATTAACTATGTGCATACATGTCTGTATTGTATTACTTTTATGCAATATCGTTATACAGTATATATGAGTAGGTATAATAGCTTGAATATATTAATATTATCTCCGACTTTTGTTCCGTAAACATACCACAATTGTGTGTGTGTGTGTGTGTGTGTGCACGTCTTATTTGTCACTGTATGATCAACACAAATAGGTCGAAGAGTCAAACCAAAATATGATAAAAAAATTTACTCCCTGTGTTGTGTAAAAGATGACAAAGTAAATAACTAATTCAGTTCAATTCAACAAAGATATGATAGGGATCACAAAACTATAAGTTTACATTTATAAACTTCACGAAAATATTTTTTCTTTTTTGACAATTACGGTTTAGAGATAAATATCTGGAACCGAATTGAATAAAAGTGTGATTGGGTTTACAATGTCAGGTATGGCTGTTGATAGTACTATACCTACCTGACAATTAAACAATGAGCAGTACAGCGTGCACGACGCAGCACCGTGACGGCGGCGTGACGGCGGCGCGGCGTGGCGGCGGCGACACGCGATCGTCATTATGTTGCCTACAACTTATTTGTATTAGGTGAGTAATTACGAGACAGTACTCCCCAGACACGCCGCTACTGTGGGAACCATTGTTGCTGGAGGACACTCGCTGCCAAACGAGTTCCATCACTAACTTGTTTACTCCAACTGAGCACTGACGCAGCACCCGCAGTACCCGCAGTACCCGCGCTCCCACGGGCTGACCGCACTCTACTATACTAGATGTTATTTGTGGGTACATTACATATACCTATGTCCTTTCGTTTCATACCATCTTTCGAAACCATGAAGATGTTGCCTTTACTTTTACTAAGTGGTAACTATTGAGATCTCCACTTCTGGCACTGGCCGTCCGTATCTAATTACGCTTTATTATTCTGCCACAATCTGAAAAAGACATAAAAATGACTGACCATTAAACAGTCCAGAAACACACGAGTATCGGAGATAATAATTAAACACTATAAACCATAAAATAATCGTCACGAACTAGCGCTTCGTGTATTACCTATTTACTTGTACCCATAAACAACGAATTTATTCTCCATTTACAGAAAAACCAATATAAATGAAGAATAAAATAATTGGCGTGATCATCATGAAATGTAATAACAGTTGGTGCAGTTATTTACCTACATAGGAATTTGAAGTCAGTTATAAATATGTGTATTTCAGTAATTGACTTAACAAGTCAAAAAATGTCCAATGGTAGTAGATAAGTAATTGTTTTCATAGGAAAATATTTCAAAATGTATAATGTTTATAAAAAAGTAAGAAAAACTAAAGGAAACACAATCACAAAATTTCCGTAGAGCCCGCTACGAATGTTGGCGTCACGTGCTACGAGCAGTACTGCGCACACCAACGTCACTAGTTTCCTAAAAATATAAGTTATTTTAAAACTAGGAGATTTAACATATATTTTATTGTATAAACTACTGAGTGAATCAAGCTTGATATAACAATAATCTGATTTTGTTAAGATATAAATGCAAAATGACTAATAGAATTTTAATACTTGGCGTAGCACCCAAATATTTTGATACAAGAGGAAAATTTCACGGCCACGTGTTGGACAATACATTTATTAATACCAGGCTATCCTATAGAAGAAAAATATAAGCACATGTATAAGATTCCGTAGAAGAAAATAATAAATTTCGTTAGATAAGTAATTGATGGCAAAACGTTGTTTTATAGTGTTTTGTTACTATTCGTCGAGTCATGGTAAATGATCGCAGTGACTATTGTAATGGCGTGTTTAGGTGGTGGTCACCATCGGCAGCCACCAGCATCCTTGACCGCGTGTCGCCGCCTGGCCATCAATAACGCTTACGATCCGTCCGCGGTTACGTCCACATTAGTTGGTATCGCGCGAGCCTTCTTCTCCTTCGACCATTTCACTCAGTTCTGATAAGTAATAGCGTGTGATGTACGTTGTTACTACTTTCATAGAATAGCTGCCATGATGTAGGGCTATTAGTTGCTACTCGAGTTTCTATTGTTTATTTAGCATGATAAGTATTGATGAAGAATGCTGTAACGACTGTGTTTGTGATGTCTCTTGTTATTTTATAACATCAAGTTAAATCTATAATTATTAGTCATGTAACTTATTAGGAAATTCTAAGCACAGTTTCACATTATCATAATATCACAGGCATACGACCTCTTTATCGAAATACTGTTTTCGATGGTCGTGAAGTAACTCGGTTGATACCATCATTGGTTGAGTAAACAACTTTTATTTAGTTCGTAATTTTATCTGAAAATAATTTCTCAGCAAGTAAGATATTTGCAGCATCTCCAATTCTCTATTAAACTATGAATCCTAAATACTTAAGTCGTAGACACGTTGAGTATTTGTAGCTGTGTGATATTTATCAGAAACTTTAACAGCCTGTCGCTCATATTCTGTAATAACATCAATTTCATTCAAAAATATTGAGAGAGGGTAGAGTTAAAGATATAGAGTTCCTAACGTTTTCAGATTATGACTTTACCGCAATAGGCGAAATTATCGTCGAAAAGACATTGGCTGTGATAATTGAGGTGTAACAGATTGGCCGTGGTGTGCAGTTACTGTGTACAAACAACAAGTTGGGACAAACCCGGCGCGCCGCGGCCGGCGACGTATCATAGCTCGGGAGCCATTACAACAGATGGCCGTGGTTCCCGCGGGCGTCGCTAGATGGAGCCGCCACCCCGCCGCCGCCGCGCGCCCGCCCCCGACCAATCACCGCTGAAATACATATCTCACACAACATCGCTGCCTCCACACACGTACGTCATACACTGAACGTTACACTCACTTGCAGCGAGTTGCAGTTTCTTACAGTGCACTGGACATTCCCAAACTGTTTACACTATATCTGCGGCGACTGCGGGCTCATGTCAATAGTCGGCTGATAGTGACGTCATACCTACTGTGTTTTAAAGCACATATTTTTGAAAATTGAAACAAGACTGTTTGTGTTTATTTATGTACTGAAAAATCTGAAAATTATTCTTAAGAGTTACTCACTTTATAAATAAATAAACAGAGTCATGAATATGCAGCTTCTGTAAATATTAACTCTTACAGATGGGTAATAATTAGATTGTGATTAGAATAGTTTGGTGCGTCATTATAATTATTTTGTATTTATATATTATGTAATGTAATCGTAGTACTTATTATAATCAAAACATTTAGTTCGTACTTCAGCGCGTGTTCAGTTTTGGTATATTATGATTATACTTCACTATACGAGTAAGAATATAGATAATATTTATTACACATTTCATCATAATGAGTCTCATAGTACGCTAGTTAGTTTTAGATTATGACACAGACTCCGGTTAAGTCCGTCCCATACTAATACCTATACCTATAAAGACTTGAAACTTTTTCTAAACTTTCCTCTCTTTTAGTGGTATATTTTGGGCTGTATGTCATTGTAAATAAAATGTACATAGATACTGACTGCCCACCTGTAGTGGAGTGTTAAGTAATGTACCAAGAGCTGGTCAATCAGCGGCCGGCAGTACAGCGGCTGGAGGTCGCAGTCACAGTGTCACACACACTACGACACCTAAGTTGGAAATATAAACACTTAAAAAGTTCTATACTACTTTAAATAGACGGAATTAAATTAAATAATAATTTACTCAGCACACGTTTGTCCTAGGAGGGCTAGGAGTATGACGTTATAATACTCGCAGTAGTTACAGTGGCCAGTGCAGTCGGGCTCCCAATTACCGCGAGTTGGTGTTATTGTGATTGATGTGTGGTGGCCGGCAGCCAGCAGCCGCATCCTGCAATTGTCCGTCTAGACGCTGTGTCGCGCTGCACTGCGCACTCCCGCCCTCCTCCGCTGACAGCCTCAGTCACTCCACTCGTTACTCAATCACCAATGCAATGTCTATTCAAACTTCCGACTCCGGGACTCGCTTCTTATTAGATTCTTCAACTTGAGTATTTTATTTAAGCAAGTGATTTGCCTATCCGTCTCATATGATGTTGAATGGACTAAGTACATATAATATAAGTGTCACCTACATGTTTATCTAGTACAATAAAGCAAATTCCATTAGTCCGGCATTCTAAACAAATACAGCACAGCACAGGCCACAAACTACACAATAATGACGATCAAGTATTAGCATAGCGGCTACCGGGCGGCGCGGGCGCCAATTAATATAAACCATTACTTTAATACTACACGAGCTATTACCGGCGAGTGCCGCCGCGGTACAAAATCTGATAGGCAATAACCGATCATACGTCGCTCTCGATTCACTCTCGGTATCGATTGAGTCGGTCGCGGTATGATTAACATAATGACATTGTTAGTGGATGCAAATAAACTAGTTGCGTCGCCCGACTTCCTCGCGCCGCGCCGCCACGGGCCGCGGCCGCAGCACGGGGCGCCTCTTGTAGTAGCTGCTACGTCTGCTGTACCTCACTGACGGTAATTGGATTAGCTGCAGTCGCAAATCGATTGCGATGCATCAAATTGTCCGTAGTCTTATGATATAAATTACCTATATCAACTTGAGTGGTAGCTCTTTACCCGTTCGATTATGTATTGCTATTTGAATGAAATGCATTCAAATTAGCATTTAGTTTTAAATATGTGTGTAATGAATGATGTGGATGCGTGAGGACGGTCACGGCTGGTTGGTGTGCTTGCTGACACCGATGTGGTTGCAGTCGGGTATTAAAGTAATTAATAAATTCAACACTTGTGGTATATCAATCACACACACAATCGATTAATTCCGTGATCAATATTCGCAGTGTAAGTGGTTATCACTCACATTACAGTGATAGATACAGCACTAACTACAGACAAGCGGGCACATTGACTCGAGTGGCTCGGTATTCAATTTCCTCCGCAGTAGAGTTTCACTGTGTAGTAGTTATGTCTGTAAGAAATATTGTGTTCCGAGGTACCGCCGGTCGCAGCTGGTCGAGCTTCCTCTTACACTTCCTTCGACAACAGCTTTCAAACAATTTCCTCGACTCTGAATTACCGTCACTGCGCCGGTACTTTTCTATAAATCATAATAAATTCTATCTCCGTACGTAAATGGAAATGAGATAATGAAATCGTTGAACATAACTTTTCATCTCGTACACCACTTTAAACACATTTTTTCCGCCAGTTAGTCTGCAGCTATGTTACTGTTTGGCTGTAGTTGATTATTCACATGATGTGTAGTTTTGATTACCATCTGTGTAGTCGTTGCAAGGTTTGATTGTCCACCATTGCAGCAGCATGTGGCTGTAGCACTAGTACATAATGTACCTGTGTAGAAATATTGGTGGAAGTAATGCGTGTTGCACACGAACGTTAATTACTTGTCGCCATATCGCGGCGTTACACTGACCGCTACTAATTGCGAGCCGGCGTCTACTGAACCTGGGCCCCTACCTACTAGCACTAGTCGCATGAGGCCCACACTATGTCATTGTAAGAATGAAAACGTCAGGTATACTTGAAAGAGTCATTGTAACATTCCTACGGTTATGTACATAGTTATAATATTTTCCGGAACATTGACGTTCTTATTAGAGTCGACGAGTAGTTATTTGACGTTAAAAACCTATTAGCCATCTTCATATACCACCAAAAGCAGGCAGGTTCAATCCTTATCAGACAAGCAGCCTGCAGTATGGTGCTGTGATGCTGCACCTGCCAGCCTCGCTGTCTCCGTTCTGCTGACGACTTGTTAGTTTGGAATTAGGTAAGTATCTACTAGATAATCTGACCAGTAATAACTTCTACAAGTTGTTCTTGATAACTGATTGTTTACAGAGTAAAAAAGTAAGTAACTAATGTGTTTCGAAGGATAAGTTCGAGTTATGATGGTAGGTGGCGGTAGTGGAAGGTGTGATGTATGGAGGTCAGTCCTCCGCCGCTTTGTTTCATGTTCGTGCCACATTACGGACATAATGCCACCTCCGCCATTACAGCCGCTTCACAGAACTTTGTATTAACTTCTTTGTGTTTTGTGAAACATTATTATGTTGATATTCGACCTACAATCACTTTCCGTATGAAAGGGTTGTTCTTGTTCCTAATTTTATTGTGAACTTTGGCTTTATTTTATTCTGAAATATAATGTAGCAGATATAGTTTACACACAACTTGATTGCGCCGACACTGGCGCTGCTGTACTGCACGCCAGCTAATTAACAACTAGTTACTTTTCGACCATAATTAGGACGTGCGCTGTGTATTCATGACCTGCTCCTCAACAATGCCGTAACGAGTTCCCTGTACACAAATACAAAGGGATGACGATATCAATAACAAAAAGGCATAAAATTGAATAAAGGCATTACATCATTGTGGCGACAGTCGGCAGGTGCGGGGCCGCCTGCGCATGCGCGTGCGATCGCGATAATGCGTAACAGTCATGGCCCTTAAATTTGACGACATGCGACATGTCCTTCGCGCCACACTTTGTTTATAGCCGTTTAGTTACAACCAGGATGTGGTACTTCAGCCGATAACGTTAAACACTGAACATGTCACTGGCTCACGCGGCTAGATAACGCACTGGTACACGACCAGCGCACCGATACAGCGATGTTTCAGTTCCGTGCTACAGTTAGGCTTTCAGTGCGCACTGCAGTGCGTAGTAACATGTCTCTATAGGAAAATATGTGTAAGGCCGTGTGAGACGAATCGTGCGCACATACGTTGTCGTAGAGGAAGAGCTTACTGCGCACTGGACCTTCGGAAGCAGTCGCCAATAATAAGTAATGGAGCCGGAAGTGGAGTGTGATACTTCCTGTCCACGGCGCGACAGTGGCGCCCCCGCGTGGCGGGTGCAGCTTACGCGCCGGTAATTTGTTGCTGTTGACATCTAAATTATTGTTCCGGTCTCGCTCAACGTATGGCCGTGCAGCCTTCCAAGCTGCTTGCAATGCATTACTGCTTACTATCAAATGCAACTGTAAGACATAAATTCTATATTCACTGATGTTCAATTTTTTCACACCGTCTCTATCATTATGAATGTAGTTTTATTGTGCTTACTAATTTATGTTTATGTGTTCTGTCAGTTGCCAGTCTCATGTAATAATGAAGCGAGTTTGTTGCCGTGCACAGGTGTAGTGTAATCCCAAATTCTGGACTTTCGCTGAGAAATTCGTAAAAATCAATTCACTACTACTTAATATTTCTTCGAACCGTGCTCGTTATTTACGTATTAACGGTGTTCTAATATTAATGGAGTTACAATATTAAGGCTGGTGCAATACGGTACTGCAACAAAGTCCACTGGCTGGTAGCAGTAAGGTGCGCGGTCACCTGCGCCCGCGCAGCTGCCAGTGTCAGCGCTGCCAGGGCACTGCTTAACGACGAGGTTATATTAATCACAGTCCTAGTGACTGATAGTCCATGTCTATTTTACAATGATGCACAGGAGCAGCGCAGGGTGTGGACTGGACTAGTGTAAGGCGCAGGGTCGAGGGCGCGGGGTAAGGCTGCTCTACCTGTGACCGGCTTTTACATTTTTCCACCAACTACACCAGCTCACAAGGGCATCATCGTCACACAATCACTGGACCCGATACTGCTGGACATGTAGGTAATGATTTCATATTGTTTACCTTAACATAGTTATTTAAGTAGAGTTACATCTTCGGAAGTCATCAACTGCAGCCACAAACTCAACAAGAATATGTTTCCATAATTTCATTTTAAGCGATACGTCATCTAGAATTTGCTTGAAATTCTTATATTGTGCTTAAACGTTTTAGTGTTGCAAACATTGTCTGTCTACTGACTACTGAAAGCTGAGGTAATCATCGACAAAGCATTATTTCGAACCCAACAATTAGCAAACAATGGGAATCGATTACTTTTCCCAACCATAAAAAATAAAAAATACGAATGAAAACAAAAAGGGCCAGGAACCTATTTGGAGGCATCAGTCGGTCCCGAGTAGAACAAATAAAACATTAGCCGAGTCAAAAGCTAACAAACTATAAACCCTCGGCTCGGATCCATATTAATTTGACATATACCGCTCATCCGAGGTAACAGCAGGTGTTCCTAAATTGTCTATGATAAATCGTGGGTTAAGAACTAGAGTAGCGTAAGGGCAAAAACTCAAAAATTTTTTTTTTTCACCATTCGCTTTTTCAATCCCCATATTTGTATGTGCCGAAAAACTGGAACGATGTAGTGTGTAGATTGCTTAGTACAATAATAACGCATAAAAATTAAACAAGTTTGTTTATTGCTAAAAGGAAGTATTTCTACTTACAATAATCTTGACATTATTTTGTCAATAAAGTTATGAGCACAACGATTGTAACTCGACTTATGAGCGAATAGGACACCGAATTATGATTTTGTAGCCTTAATTTTTTCGTGCCAAATAAACGTAAGGAGCCGTTACTGCTTATGGGTCCTTGTTTTGTACGCTTCTGTAATTTTTCTCCGTGCCAAAAAACGTAAGGGTGGGTTACGCTACTATGGCACTAAATAATTAAAGTAATGCAGTCCGTTATTATGACGTATGTCAACCAGTTTTAGAAAAATATATGTATATATATTTTTTTAATTTAATTTTTTACCATAAATTTACAGTAATCTGTAGCCAATAAATAAAGCTTTATTTTAAGTAAAAACCAGATATACAGATACTATAGATTTTGCCACAAAAGACCTACAAGTTGACGGTAGGTAAATTTGAGTTGTTTTTCGGCTCTCCTGAGAAGTTGTCATTTTGCCCTTACGCTACTCTAGTTCTTAACCCACGAAATACGCGCCATCAATATCGCGGCGACGGCGACGGCCACCCTTTCATGGCCGGAATATAAAACCGTAATTGTGGTCACGCCGTTTATCCGGAACACTTATAGCCGGCCAGGTACACACGAGCTGACTGCCGCTCCACATGTCCACCGAGCCAGCGTACCCTTACTGTATTCACTCGGCGATTATACCAAGGGTGAAATTACTAATTTATATTAATTTTCAAATTTTATTACAACTAAATAAAGTAAATTTTATTTATGGCCTTTTTTGTACTGATGCTTCTATGTGATAGATTTTCAATGATTATATGTATAGATGCGAATTTGATTCGGGATGATTATTAAGGAATTACCTACCTTTAGAGTTTTAAACAGTGATACACCGCACATTGATTCGATACTCAGTCCCTATTCGTTACAAGTTGTATTGGAGCATGTTTCAATATCAGTCCTTAATTGGCTTTAGAAATGTGATGTTGCGGCGAGCGATAGGTGATTGATTGTCACATAACGCTGTGCGTCACCAGTCGTCACCAGTCGTCACGCAGCGGCCGGGACTCAGCACTCGTCCACATGAAGATATCCCGAGATAACACGAGCGATGTCGACTCCAGCGCGGACAGATTGTCTAGCCAGTACTCAACTATTTTTTGAAACGTAAAATTCCATTTGTATCATCAGGTAATCTAACAGCACCGGCGGACCTGTCGTTGTAGGATTGACGAAATTTATAAAAGCTGGCGTAATCACAGCGCGCGGTGTGTCGATAATCGAGGACGTTAGATTTGTTTGCACAATTCGAAACTTGTTTCGCTTGGCCTGGAAATCGAACCCGAGACAAATAGACAAAATATTGATACTAGTGACAGATACCATTTGCACTTTTGAAAGCCCTCGGATGCAGTAAATTAAAGTAATTCGTGGAAACATGAGCGCGCAGTTTTGTTTTAGTATCGGCTCAATAAATGCGTCTCGTGTAACTGTTCATGTCAGCGAGATTCTTAATCCGAGGCAATAAAGTGGCAGACTAAATAATTTGGGTGTCGCCTGCGTCGGCGCCGGTGCGAAACGTCGTAAGTAGCCGCGCTAGGTGCGCGCGCGCGACATTTGGAGCCGCGGCCGCGCCGTGCAGACCCATAGATCCCACGCGCCGGCGAGCCCGCGCCAAACTGGTCGATCGACTCTTGCGCAACTCGGAGACTACAGTTGGTTTCCAATTTTATGTTGACCGGTTTCAAAGTTGTCTTAGCCTTCTAATTTCGGCTCGTTTAGATTGGAAAATACGTCGACAAAGATATACCAAATGAAACTCAGGTGAGATCAGGGCCCATGTTTTCACTCACGTATCGCGCTGGTCGCCGCCCGCGCCGCCGTCACCCGCATTCAAATTCCTACCGATCATTGTCTGCTACTGAGCTGCTGGCCACTCATTAATGTAACACCTCCTAACATTCAAAGTTGTTTCTCACTTTCGCACAAACACATCTAGTTATTTCTAGAAATCCTAATTTCGCTGAACTCGTTGAAGCATCATTAGGTTCATCTCCTGTGCTTCGTGCCATAAGACACAACTAAGTTGCATAAAATATGTAAACTTAACATTATTACTTACAATCATTAATCTTTTAATCTCCCAAAGTACTATTAATTCTCACTTTCTAGATCTTGCTCATTGGGATTGTAACAGGAATGAAACATATTGTTAAACATCGTAGGTACCTAATATATGTATACCAAGCGGAGGTCATTACTAGGAATTTCGAAATCGATAATCGTAATGCTGTAAGTGTAACCTACACGATCGATTGCTGGAATTTAAAACATTCAATAATCGTGCTGCAAAGTATTCCACTATTTAAGGGATTTTTTAAGCTCGGTTTTGGTTTTAATTCGTAGAGCTCTCCTCCCGTGGGAGAATGTGACAAGTTGCCGTAGTGTTGATGCAGACATGTATGACTAACATTATAGAGCAATACTCGGTTGTATTGAGGCTGGACGTGATGGCTGTGTTGTGGTCGCCGCATGTCGCGCGGTGTCGCGTGTCGCGGCGCGGCGCGGTGCGGCGCGGCGAGTCCCACGCGTGCCCTGTACAAATACTGTCGGCGGGAGTCCGCGCACAAATCAACGCGATCGGACGTGCGCGCACTGGACCCCCCCTGGCATGAGCACCACCAGGGCTGCCCGATGGTGCGCTGGAACATGCCAATATGCAAGATTTACCTAACACCCAAATTCTTCGGTCATACAGGTTATTTTCATTAAAGTGATTGTCACTGCAGAGCTGCATTTTAGCATTAAATTTTGAAAATGTTGTATGTAGAGTATCTTTGGACATAAGACAAAATATTCTGTTTTCTATTGAATTCCATCACATATTCCCAGATGCGAGTGGCGGTGGTGGCGGGCCAGCCCTGGCGCGGCCCCCCGGCGCGGCGACAGCGGCAACATCTCTCACCTCGGGGCCCCGTAATGAACAATATAAATGTGCTATTTGCCGGCCGGCCGGGCCCCGCCGCGCCGGCCTCGACACCCTCCGCACCACTCCACGCACAGGTATCTATAACGCACTCTCGCGTCATACCTATGGCTAATGCTAGATACTAACCATGATTTACAGTCTTGTATTCGCTACTGAATCTATAAACTCATAATTTAACTCTAGCGCAATAAATAAACGTTTAAGTGCAGGCAATCTGTCGTATCCATCTCAGGATTGCGGATAATAAAACTGTTGACGATTTGTTGAATCCTGGTGGCAGGTATCTCTGAACCGGTCTCATATTCACTATTTTAGATTATAAAAGTAGAGTTTTTAAAAATGATAGGTACACGTAAGACGTATACGTAACATTGTCGTTTTTAGCCACAAAGTGAGTTCAAATTAAATTGGTGGCTCGGATCGGAACTAATAAAATGATATCTGTTAGGAAAAAAGCTTTAAATTTTCGTAACAACTAGATTATTCATTCGATTGCCTATTAAGTAAATTGTCCTTTAAAAGTCGACCCTTTCAAGGGATGTGACAGACTATTATATTATTAGAACCGTTTTTGGTAATGATAGGGTCGGTGTACGCGACCACATCGCCGGGAGGGACTAATCGTGCGCGCACACAAAAACTTTGGGCACTTCATTATAGCTATACGCAGGCATTAAAGGCCCTCTCGAGACGACGACGGCCGTGCAACGCAGACAGTTGATTTTGCATTCCTTTACGGTGACTGGAGCGAACACGGACCACTCTGACAGGGCTGCGGATGATATAGGATAGTAACCAATTAACCGACCAGATTAAAAGGTACATCTAAACAGCAGTGTAACCAGTGGACGGAAACCTGAAAGCGTCAGACAGAGTCGGAGCCGGACCGACAAAGCTCGGAGAACAGCAGAACACAAATCTAAAGATAAACAGACAATAGTAGCGGTAAAAAACGACGACAACCCCGGAGCCGGTGGAATTTGGAAACGAAAATCCCGGATCGCATTTTGCGAATACTCTCGCGTGTTACTGCATTATTATTTAAGTTGGGCCTTTTAAAAAATGGTTGAGATGGTCGGCGGATGTTTTTTTGGAGGCGCGTGCGCAGGGCATAATTGGCGCGCCGGACGCGCAGGAGCGAACGCTTTTTGCGAAACACATCGAGTCATTGGATACTAACGGAACTAAGTCGACAGCTTATATCAAACCTGCGACATCCGTTACTGACTAGTCAAGTTATTTATAACAGAGAGATCTACAGATGAAACAGTAGAGATGAGTAGAGACGACATGATGGAAATGTGCAAAAAATTCAACAAAACTAAGCACGATTTTTTTAAATTTCAATTGAAATCTAATAGACATTTATAATGTCAATGTTTTAAGTAATTAGTTTAGTACTTCAGTACCCAGCTACGACAGAATGTTAGTATGTTTCTTATGTACGAACATGACTACGAACGACATCCTGAGATTCAGGTAAGAAAGGGTGCACGAGACCTTTGGATATAAAATTGGTCGAATGTTGCTCGGAGCGATGGTTGACCGACGAAATGTTTCATTCCTTTTACACCACACAAAAAGTAATTTAGATCATGATGACGGGATCCAATGCGATAACAGGAATCCCGTTGCGTAGCCCGGGGTGCTCGCCTGGCGGGGCTCGCCTGGCGGGGCTCGGCGGAGAGCTCGTCTGCTCACACCGAGCTGTCTGAAGGAGACCTTCCAACACTGGAGATCATATCCTCCATTCTTCCTTTTTGTCAACATGCGACCTCCTCCTCAGTGTGTCGCGCGACTGGCGCTGACCGGCGGTGTCAGGGCGCATCACTCTTGTGTGTCCATCAAACGTCATTCCTCTCGCTAACACAATGGAATAGACTGCAAAAATGGGTACGCGTGTCGCAGCCCCAGCCGACCCAACAATGGATCCAAAAAACAAACAATCAGAATAGAAATCGAAAACAGAACCTCTTGCCGAAGCGACAGAACGGGATTTTGGAAATCCGGTTTTAATTTTTGTTTAGTTTTGTCTGCTGTACCTCGGTGGCGTTATTGTCGACATGTCACTAGTTCGGGCCAAGGTAATACCAATCGAATAAGGGCACAGCTTTAAAACTATTTCACCAATAGTTGTCCAATCAATGTGTGCTTTGTTGATAAACGAATACTCCTCCGGCTAAATGTTTGTACGAATGCATTTTGATTGTGATGTGTTCATGTCATTCGTTTATTGAAATCATTTATTGTTGTGGGAAAAGTCTTTTTGCTTTAATTGGTGATGATAATTTTAAAAAATGTTCGAGATCCCGTCTTTTAAAATTCAGCAGCCGCGATGTCTGGGAAATATAAACTCAAGATTTGATTAAACAAATAACACAATAGCATCAACAGACCGTTGCGATTTAGTACGAATTGTATACAATTTTTTGCTTTTAAAAGTATTTTTGCAGTCCCCGTAGTAGTCGGTACAGTTCGCAGGGTCGGGTCGGAGGGCAGAGGTGACGGTGTCACCCGGCGACTGCTGCCTCAGCACGCGCTCGAACTCGCACCACATTGTACAACAACACATTACTGTTTTCTTTGCATCTGTTTGATGCCTTTTCCTAGCTGTTGCTAGTATGCGCGAAGGTGATGGTTGATCAGTACGATGGGTCCGTTTGTAACGTGAGTTTGCCGTGCGTAGTGTGAGGGAACTGAGGGAACAATGAGGTGCAGAGGTGGAGGTCGGAGCAGTGCTTGCGACAGCGACCCTCGACCCTGATTGTTTGTTGTTTGCGAGCAGTATCGCTGGACACTCCCTCCCACCGCCTCCCTACACTGTTGCCGGCGAACTGTTGACCAGCAGACTCTTGATGTAATTTACTGAAGTTTTATATAGTATATATTATGGTACTACTAGCATGTGTACATGGTGGGCACATTGGACTTGTTGTTGTATCGCTACTTACCTCATAAATTAAGATGAAAGTGATTTTTAACTGACTTCAGAATAGAAGCAGGTTTTTTTTCTAGTTTAAAAGCTGCGTTAATGGTTTTGAACTGAAATACTGTATAATAATCCCAATTATATTTTTATGTTGAGGTTTCAATACCCAACTGCCGTTTAAAAGTTCGTTGTTCGAAGTAAGAAAAAAACAACAAAAAATCAACACTCACGTTACTATAAAAAATAATCATTGTCAAAAGGTGAGAAAATCCGCTAATTAACACGTCGCTAGGTGCCGCCCTCCCGGCCGCGATTGTTCCGACGCCACCCATTGTGGGCCCAGCTTTTATCAAAGTATAATTAGCTTTTGTTCAGGTGTATTATTTTTTGAGTAAAATCCTCGATCGCGCTCCCCATTCACTTGCAAATAGGGAAGCCCGTGTTTACGTGTCGATGAACAGTTATTAGGGAACAGAACACTTTTTGTGAATTTGTCATCCCGTGGAACAATCCAGTCACGTCGGCTAATTGGGAGTCCTGCCTCAGCCCCGGCAACTCGCCCGGCCGCCGGTACTGCCGGTACTGCCTGTGTTGTAGTGTGGGCTAAGGTCTATGCAAATGTTGGCGAACGTGTGAGAGATGTGCGCTAACCGTCCCTTGTGCGCAAGCGCGTGCCGCTTTGTAAACTTTGTATAATTAATGTGTAAGAGTGACGAGATACCTGCTCCACTGCGAGCCGGCGCATGCGCACACAGGTGCATAAGCTTTATTTGTAGTTTTTGCTTCCACTTCCCCTTTGCATAAATTAACATTTTTGCAATTGTATAGTGCAGCGTCTCCAGCCCTGATATTGTCACTGACGAGTGACCGCCTGCCTGCTTTACCATTCATTTATTCTTGATATTGTCTAATTATCTTATGTACGCAATATTTATAAAATACTTCTGGAGAAATATTTGTGTTATCCGTCGACTCATTATTTCACCGAATGTTTATAGTTCAAGTTATTATTTTTATTTGTCGAACTAGTCACAGATCACTGAACACTTTGTTATCTATTGCAATCATCTCAACATCAATTTTGTTTTCTTCCAAAAGCAACACTGAGGCAAACGGTATAAAGTTTAAATTACAACATTTTACAACTATCTTGTGTGTCTTCAATTCCGTATGTTGATGGTGTAATAATGTGACTTGTGTAGAAAGCATAGGATTGTGTTTTGTTTGGCAGGCGGTGCGTAGTGTCACCTGGTCGGCAGGGGTCGGCAGCTGGTCCATTGTGGGGCGCATCACTTGACTCCCGCGAAAGGGATGCTCGCCATGTGAACCGCTAACGGAATCCTGAGAACTCTCGCGCAGACACCGCGCTGCATGCTGCTGCACTATCATATTGTTACGGACAATACGACATCACAATATCCATGTAAATGCATGTCTAATAATTATCCATCTCATGACATCTCAGCAGTAACTACTAAAACTTTAACATAACTGATAATCAATACAGAAATAATATGGTACAACGATGTTAATTATGTATGGTAAGGTATAAAATGTAAATGCAGAATATTAATAACAGTTTGAAGACATCGCTTTTTATTCACTCAAAGTGTCAAATAAATACCTCGAGTTTATCTAGAATCCGGAGTACGTTTCTTAAATTATAGCTGGTTATTACATTTCCAGTTATCGAAAGTTGTGGTTTACTTAAATATATTTTAAAAATTATAAATTAGAAAAAGAGAAGTTAAAAAAATACGAGTATCGATGTAGTAGTGTTGCCGATTTTCTAATATATCACAAACATTAATATGCTCGCGACCGGTTCTCGTGAGATCCGTTAGTCGTTTTATGTAAATTATTTAGTTTATGGCGTGCCTCCTAGTTTATATTCGAATGCTTTAAAAATACACCTCGACGCGTAGAAATCGATCTCGTACTTACACCGATTAAGTGAGATATGGAACCAAATTATAGAAAGTATAATTTATTGCGCGTCGTAAACGTGCCATTAGCAGCTTCACAACTAGGCACCGGCAGAGTTACTGGTACCTGCCTACACTGTTGACAGGGATGTACTCACGCACGTTGCGCATTGTTGTTTTGTTATCATCAAAGGATTGGCAAGTATGAAGTCAAGTTCTAAAAGCGACAAACCCAAAACTTCTTGGACTTCGAAGCTCTTGGTAATCAGTAGTACTTGTGTTTACTCGAGCGTTACCTCGATCAACAAGTTAGTTGATTAATAAAGCAATGTTAGCACCCATCGCGATCTGATCACCGGGCGGGCGGCAGTGGGCGATCAGCTGCACACTTACAGTTGGTACAGTCGCTATGTACCGAGGTGGTTAATAATTCGTGGGAAAATAACAGAATAAACAGTTGATTTGGATGCCGTTACATGTAAAACTTGACATTTCAATAGCAAAGATGTTTATAATGAAAAGAATTCGATTACTATGCACCGCGCGGAGGGCGCGTTAGACCGCGCCTAGGGAAACGCGACCCAAACTAGTTTGTGACCAAACGGACATCACATAGAACTACATTGTCCAGATTAATGCACAAAACCGGATGCTGCGTCTCCCGGCCATCGATAAAACGGTCACAAACTATAAAACCAGCCCCAAACTTCTTTATGTGATCTCTAGCGCTGGCCGCGGCCCTTTCATAACGACACTCGCGGCCCATTCATCACGACCAGATGAAAGGAATCCGTATAATCAGCTGATGGCGAGTACCCGTTCATCTACAGTAACGGTCCATCTTTGATCAATTATCCGATCGACTAGTCCTACCTCCCCAACCGCTCGCTGCGTCTAACGAATTTTCGATTCACTCTCATAGAAACGGAAAGCTAACCAGTTTTTTTATTTCAATAACGCATGATTCTTCTCGTTTGTTTGATAATGCGCAGGTTATGAACGTTTAGAGATATCCGTTGAAACTGGAGATACAATGGCTGCGGGAGAAATCGTCGGAGGATGCGCGAGACAGAGGGCTGAGATAATATCGTGTTTCGTGAACTCTGCGCCGATGTCTAATTTCCAATACAATGGGTGCCGTAAAAAACTGGCCTAAAATAAATGTGTCACAGTGCCACCCTCAGGCGGGCAGACAATGGACAAAGGAGCCCTCAAGAGCGTGCGTGAGCGCATTTAGCGACGCCACAATGCGCTGCGCCCACGCGCTTTGTGTCGCATTGTCGCGCTACACAATCGCGCAGGAAGATCGATCCAACGCGACGATCGCATCGCATCTCTAGTAGACACGTGTGCCGCGCAGACGAACACACGAAAAACATGTAAATCACATTATTCTCGAGGTGAAAGTTGAACGAGACGAGAAAAGTAAAAGTCTTGCGGCAGACGCGTCAATGTCGCATCTGCGCCGCGCCGATATCATATTATGTTAATGCATTGGAAGCGCGGCCGAAGAATTGTGCGATTGTTGGCCCTTATCGTATTTGGCTTTACAATGCGTGTATTGTGTTTTTTAGTCAACATAATAAAAAACCCGAGTGTTCCCTTGAGGTATGTTCATTTAGTTTCATTTGATCTGCTCCATGATCTTACGACAAATCGCTGTCACAGTAAAGACGCTATTCATTATCAATTTGACATCATAGTTTGTAAAGGATTGGTATACAATGATTTATGTTTCCTCTGAACACGATAGACCCACCAGATTTTTTTAATTTTCGAGAATATTGGATGAGGATCGCTAGCTTGCCGATACTGTTTACATGCGAACATATAACGCTACGCGCCTAATGAAGACGAGCTACTAATTTCGAGTTTAGAATACGATTGACACACTGGTATTAAAGAAGCTGCCCAATAAACAGCGAGGTGCGTCGCGAAAGTGAATGTATGGGATGAGATATGATGCACTAAATCGTTTTTAATCATGTTTTTGATTGAATCGCGGTTGATAATGATCTTCGATTAGCGCGCGCCGTAAGTCAGCGGCGCGCGCTGGTGTCGGCGGCGGGCGCGCGGTGCACTCGCGGACCTCGCTAAATAACGACATTTGTTGCTAATGGATTGGACAGTTTGTACTTCTCGCATTGATGGCAATCTCTTAAACAGTAATTTGTCGCGCGGAGGGCGTCGCGGCGCGGCAGCGGGCGGCTGCCATATGTCGCGGTCGCGGGTTGACTCGTCGAGTCGAGTGCGGTTAAATCGTAACTGCGGTGAGCACGTGCATTTTAATTGTTCTATTAAGTCTTGTTTGGGGTGGCGACATGACGCGGTATGTTGCTTCGACTTTGTATCGATGTAACGTCCTACTGTTGAATAATTTCGCCCTACATAGTTATGCTAAATGTGTTCTAAAGTTCAATCGCTGGTCATTAACCCGAACACAGATCAAATAAAAATTTATAGCTTCTTGTTATAACATGAACAAGTTAGATACACTAGAGTCATTAGACAATCATGTATTTACAGAAGTGATTGCACGTTATTCAAAAGGGCGGCACTGAAGTTGTAGAATCTGTATTTACTTAAACATGCTGGGTATTATCATTCTTGCAAACAATATCTGGTAAACGTCAATTTGTTTCTTTACAGTCAAGTAAAAGCTGTTAATAAGATTAGTCAAAATCAAGAATGTGACCGTTCTCAGGTTATTATTTGCTAATAGGCTTACCCATTGATGTTACGTATGATTTTATGAAGAAAATATTACAACTCTTACAAATAGGTCAATTGCAATTCGTCTATAAAAAAATGTGTTGTGTGTGCGTGGCGCCCCCTCGCGGCCGCGGGCCCATTGTGGAGTCGTCCGATTCGCCGCACCTATTGTGCTGCTGTTTCCAGCCACAACGTAAATAAAAGCAGATGTTACCATACTCCAAAATATAAAAACACGTCTAATACGGCCGAATACGAAACGGGTATAAAGTGAATTGAACCCAATTGGCACTGTCGAGAGCTGAAATTTGCAATGTCTGAGTGTATTTAGTTTTCTTCTTGGATTGTTTTATGTCTGTGGTTATGTGGGCAGTTGTATAAAACTAAAACTAAATCCATACAACTTAGTCAAACATAAAAACTACAGGAGTTTGAGCAAATCATCTAACAATAATATATACTGAGAAAGGGTATAGGTAACATAATTATAATATTACAATATACTTAGACAGTTTGGATGTAGCATGTACCAGGAGCTAGTAAATAACGTCGACTGCGCTAACAATGCACATTGTGGACATTAGAAGTCATTAATGGCTGGAACCACAACATGATTGTGGTGAACAAAATGCATCATTTGTCGCTAAGCACATAGTTGCCGGCTGATTGATCAGCCCCGCGCCGCGCACACAATGGCCCATGCACAGTAACGCACAGTAATGCACGGTAACGCACGGTAACGCACACACAGTTAGCGCTGCATGTTTATTGCGTGTATTTGTGTGTGCTCGCGTGGAACAAAACTATTGTTCATGACAAATCGCATCTCGTTGATGTGCTTTATTGCCCAGATGAAAATATTACAATTTGCTTTATTAATTACTACATACATTACTTTTATTACTTATCAATATGTTATGACCTGACAAAACTGTCCGTACATGTTTGTGTAATATACGTGCTTTATACATATATGCACAAGTAAAATTTTATGTGAATCTAATTGAAATGTTCGTTTTATTTCAGTTACAGATTTTCACTCGAAGTATGATGAATAAAATGGTTTTTCAGTCAACGCAACAAATAATATTGCTATTGATATTTATAATGTATAATATATCATTACATAAAGCTAATAGGTAGGTAATTATATCGATTACTGCATATTGAATACATAACCAATGAAATGGTTTAATGTGTTTATTTATTCATAGCAACACATAATTAAAATATATTGGTGCGATGTGTTCGCATGGACAAACAGACAACCGTATTATGATAAATGATATAATGATGAACATTTCGCGGCGAGTGCAGTGACGTTTGTAATCGAATCACTTGCAGCTCTCCCGCGATGTGCACTCGGATACCTACTCGTAGTTATGTGACTCGTTACAGTAAGCAGTGAGCACCCTTACTTCATACATTCATTATATAGTCAACTTCAAACCACACAATTAAACAAACTTTGACTAGAGATTTATAAAAAAATAATGTAATGTATCTAGCTGTACGTAAAATGTAATATGTTACATGAAAGTCATGGTAGTAAGAGAAATTATGCCTTCAACCTAATGATATGAAGTCTTGTATTGGTATTGTCGAGAATTCCTGAAAACTGAAAATCCCACTAAATCATTACTCTACCTTGGATTAAAAGTCAAATCTTAAAAGTACATAGTAGATGTGTACGGCAATAAAGTGTGTCCCGTATGTAGCTCGGCAGTCGGCAGTCGCTGCGCTATGTTGCGAGGCGGGTGCATTGCAGCTTGTTGGAAATGTGGAGTATGCTGCCGGCGACATGCGGGCCTACGTGAACGATGGCCACGATTGATGGATGGTGTCAGGTGACGTATCAGTTACAAGGGATCACGCTTTTGTGACAGTCGTGAAGACTACACGACGCTTGCAATCATCAATAGTATTTGTGAAAGCTTATAATTGGCCATCATTAAGTTATTGTTTTTTAATTATCTTAAGTTGTTAGCTGTAAGTTTTCCGAAAGTGTAAAATAAAATAAAATAAAATAAGTAAAATCATCAGTAATTTAGGTAATTTCCTAAATATTCTTTAATTTGTTTCTGCAGCAAGAGTTGACCGGCAGTCTTCAGACTTTAATTGTAGTACAAAATGATGTCACTGTTTGTACAGAGCCGCAATGTTAAGTCAATATTAAAATAATACAATTTATAATGAGTGACAAGCGTGCAACAAATCAGTGTGGAAGGTAAGTAGCTCGCGCGTGTGGTGGGTCGGAGCGACCCTCGCTGCCGTGCTGGGGTGCTGACAATCCAGTTAGCTGGTAATCTCATTAGCGCCCCACGCACCGCGGCTGCCCTCCAACCACAGCTGATGAACTATTCTTTAAGAACGAACCAAAAAACAAACATAATCTAAATTACTGTCACCGCGGCTTTGTAAATGGAACCGCACTCACTGAGCTGTTGGGTTCAATTCCCAATTAGTGTTATTTAAATTGTAATTCTACAATATTCGCTACATGTTTTTCGTAATACATATAATCTACAAGACTTTCAAATTTACTGCTGATACCTATAGTACTTAAGGCCAAGAAACAAAAACAAAATCAGAACACGCATGAGGCAGAAGAATCCAGTTTCAATCGCCGTCAAATACAATTGTACTGAACATGAAGTTGTTTGTAGCTGTTGCGATAGACTCAGACACTATTAGACAGGCTGTAGCCTCAGCTATCGAGTGGTTCGGTTGAGCAACAGCACCAGTAACCAGTACCCAGTAACCAGCAACCTGTTTCCCAGCGCGGCATTAGTGGATGGTGTGGGAGGACGAGGCCGTTAGATACACTTTGTACTTTACTGCTATGTGTCCGATCCGGAAGATAAGCCAAAACATTATTAGCACCTCAAATTCACCCAAACCACGAGATATTAATACAGATATTAGTAACTGGTCGTACTTTGTGTTCCATTCTCAACTAATGTGATGAAATCTTATTTGCAACACAAAGCGAGTTATATTTTTAAGAACTATGTAGTGTTTCCGCGTTTCAAGGACGATCATATAATATTGGCAAATCACGAATGCCTACCGTATGAGGTCCACTTGTCAAAACATGTATTGTTCACATTATATCATTAAGATGTACATCAAGTATGGCCGCCGTACTCGCTCCGCTCCAACAAAATACCCAACAGTTGTGCAAATGTCAGTCATTTATCATCACCGAAGCGTTTAATTTGAATCTATTGAATACCACTTGTCCAACACTTGAGACTGTCTTTTGCGACCAACTTAATAAGGCCTAACTTATGTTCCTAATTTTTTTACTTGCGGTTAATGATTCATGTCTACAATAGTTTTCTGTTTAAATTATAATAATGACGAAAATCAGGACTTACACCTTCTATGTGCATCTCTGTTTAACTTTAAAGGGAATGTAAAAATATATTCGTCAAGTTCAATTATGAATATGAATGAAATCAAAAACTAAAATTGAATTTTTGAGCAAATACGTAAGACATCTCTACCGCTATTATCGGCACTAAACTTACGTTTGGTCAAGCGGTCACCGCAAATGAGACGACAACGAGGTGGCGCAGTACTGGAGTACTGTAGTACTGTGGTAGTACTAGCACCGATATTATACAATGGAGGCGAAACAATAAAAAACATTATACATTCAAATCTGAGGCAGCGAGCGGTCAGCGACTCCCGCGCCGCTGACAATGCGCAATAAAACATTTAATGCCATTATTTGTTTATCAATCAATGATTTGCATGTGTTAGGTGTGCACTGTGCAGCACTCGGTGTCGTCATGCGGGATTACCATAGAATGTGCGAGTGTTGCCTGCATTCTACAGTTAGCTACACGAGTTAACAAATTAGGTTTATTTTCGTATGTGTGTGTAGGTGACATAATCTCTACCAAACCTGTAAGGTATAAGGTCTACAATATGTACGCAGTTTTATTATTTGTATCTGAAACTGGTTCTACAATTCGGTATCTCGATGAATAGATGTAAACTTTATTCTTGTTACATAGGACATTTCTCTATGTATAGCAGTTATATGACGTAAATTAAGTAATCAGTAGCAATCAGTGAGTATTTAGTAGGTATTCTTATTTAGTAGGTAATTTTGCACATCGTTACTAGTCCGATGATGTGTCGAGTCGTTCTGTGGGGGAAAGTTCCCAACAACAATACTGTGTGTGACACTAGATACCTATGTGTTGTGTTGTGGATCAACTAAACAATTCACGTTTTCACATAACTTCTAAGGTATTTACTACTCGTCATACTACGGTAGTACAGTGTCTGTATATTGTGGCAAGCGGTAATTAATACTCAAATTATAACAAGTTTATAAAAATATAATTGTCCATTGTTTGTAAATGATATAATAGTATGATAATACGAAGCAACGAGACGGAATAGATAATATCTGGATTGTTAATTTTGACTGCGACATGTACAGGTATGTATAGGTAAGTACGTACACTGGAGGCGTTGACGTGCAGAAATTAAAAATTTAAATTATTTGTCGTTGATAGAAATAGAAAATAGCGTCCAATAAGTATTTAGTTTTGTTTTATAAGAATTAATTAGCAACACTTGAAATCAATGCGAAGCTACGTGTGGTATCGCACGTTTTTGCGAGTAGTCTGGTACCTGCAGCAGTACAGCACCTGCACACCTGCGCCGGGTGCCACGTGCTGCTGCGCGCAGGCCGTGGCAGCTCTATACGTTTGTAAAATCATATGAATAGTCGGAAAGTGAAGCCACCGTGAATATATTTAAATTAATTACGCATCGCTGATGGCGAACGGTCCAAGGACGAATTTTGCATATGATCGTAACGGCACATAAATTGTTATCGCCGCCGCTTGTGCCAAGTTTTATACATTTTTTGTCAACACAACTCCACATTAGAACAGAGGTGGGTTTTAAATAAACTTTCCGTTTATGTAAATTAATTGAGTAGATATTGGTCGCTGGCTACGAGTTCTGCCGGTCGAGTTACTGACTTCTCGAACTTTGGTATTTGTTTCATTTTATGATTTCTAACGAATACTCAAATATCACTCCGTGTGGTCAGTATGGTTGGGTAAGTTTTCGTAAAGCTATTCACGCTAGTCGTGGGACTAGCGAGGCGGGGTGCACGGTGCAGCAGGCCGGAGGCTGACCGACACAATGCGCGAGGGGAGCACAGATGCACCCTTCATGTTGAGAACAGGTTTACTACAAGTACACTAATTTGAATAAATTCTCATAGAGCACATTACGCAAGTGAAACATTTGAATAATTTTATAAAATCATCGCATCGCAGGTATTTGTGCGTCTGCAACCGTTCCCTGGCACGTTGGTTTTCATTGTTCGTTAGATAGTGTCTGTGTTCCACAGCAGATGTCGCATTAGGTATTATTCGTGACAATATAAATACTATGTGCCGTAATCCACTGTTGGTGGCAGATGATACTCGAAGTTGCTGAAAGTCATATTGTTTACTTTGATTCAATTTAAATTATATGTATTTGCACCTATTTAGCATCTTAATTATAAAATAAAAACAACAATAGTACAAAGTTGGGACCATCCAAATGTTAGTACGTAGCCGGTACGTAGAGCTCGTAGCGGTGTAGCGGTGTAGCAGCATCCTCTGAGATTCGTCTACAAAGTGAAGAAGCCTCGTACACTAAGTAACACGCCCATATTGATGTCGAATCTCTCATATGAACCTTGGGATTTAAGTAATTAGTGACACGCGATCCGCGAGGCTGGTCAAGGCGGCGCGGCGCACGCTAGCCGCGCGGCGTACTCACCGGCCGCGCTCAGAACAATTGACAAAAATTTATTGCCTCATTACATTCACATAAAAACCGCTATTATGATTAATTGGAGACATGCTCCACGTCCCAGCATCGATGGGAACTGGGCGCTGCGCCGACCGATCGCTGCTGTAAACTAGAAGATATATATTTATTTACCTACTCGGCAGGTCTGATTGTATTGTTATCAAGAAAGCAATGATTTGATAAAACATGCCAGATATTTAGTAAATATATAAAGATACATTATCACTTGATCCCGACAAGGAGTAGGACAGACAGAAGCGAAGTGAGCGGAGTACAGTGGTAACAAAGCTCGTATATTCCGGTGATCAGCGTTAAATTCGGGACGGGCGGCGTAACGGGATGAAAAATGATTATAAACCGAAATCGCTCAAAATCCACAAAGACACGGCGCGTTACCCAGCTTTGTTCGCTTGTCGGACGACATGATTTATAGCCGCCCGGGAATCGAACGCCATGCAAAATGTTGCGTCACGCTACGTACAGACTACGCCGACTACGAGACTTCGTAACGCCACATGCTACGAACGTTCTCCGCACATACAGTTCGCGCTGCAGTTTTGGTGGCGGCTTCGTACGAAATATTATTTGGTTACGGGTGGTCGGCTGCGCGCACTACTCGTAGTCTGTACGCGTTAATAAATCGGACGAATGAGACGTCATTCCGATTCGATACGTATCGACGGCGTGGGGGACTTAATGCTTAGACTCTCATTGATTAAGTATACCTATTTAGTGAGACGAGGATTATACAGCTTTTTGTATTGACCGCTATTAAAATATTGTTCATTGTTAGACGGCCGAGTCATATAGCATTATCATTATAATATATTGCACAGTCAAATTCAGGCTCACGGAGCTCACTGTACTCAGTGCCTACTCAGTGTCAGCCGTACTCATAACTTAGCAATGAAATTTATTGGTTGTTGGAGTAAAATCTCATTGTTTATCGCTTAGTTTGTTCTCCAAGGCTATCGAGTATTAGCAATGCGTAGGTACCTACATTCTTGATACTTGTCCTTTGCAGTATAGGGTCAACAGAACTTGACTCGAGCCATTGTCAACGATAGATAAATACATTGTAGCAATAATGCAATGAAAGGCGTTGTGAGGTTATTGGGAGGTGATTACACGTATTTCGTTCTGTATTTTTTATTAAAAACTGTGTTGTAGCAGTTATTGTGGTGTGTGTAACCTCTCTTGAAACAAAGGCGGTGTATGAACGTTCCAGCAGTGGGGCATTGTTAGCAGCTGGTCACCTACCGCGCGGGGCTGGTGCCGGCGGAGCTGACAATGGGACACGTAGCAGCAGCGCCGTGTCTAATGCGGACTAATGCTACCCGCCGCCGCCGCCGCCGCCACAATACCACCAGACAAAATGTCCGAGCGCGTGGGTACATTGCATGCACGGTACGTCACTGACCATCCAATCAACTACACACATGCATATCAAATAAATCAGACCAAAGGTACTGAACGTCTATTAGTAAGCAGTTACAATTGTTGCCCGTACTTCTGTCGTAGATAGATCGTTGATGCAGACTGGACTAGGACTGCCCCGTACATGTGATGTAGAGCCGAGTCCGTGTGACAGTGGAGCCGGGCGCGTGCAGCGCGTCGCTCAACTATTCGGCTCACACGTAAGCTGTTAGAGTCGGAGGATAATGAATACAAATACACGGCTATTTAACTTCCCTCCAAGATACACTGAATATTAATATACTTTTCGCTTCGGACCTTTTATTTCAAGGGCAAGAGCTTTAACTAAAGGACTGTTCACATGTAGTTCGTCATGCGTCTACCATGGACCGTCGCGTCGCATGCATTTATAGGATACATTGCCGTGATATTTCAAACTGATTTATTTCTTATATTTTGTATAATTTTGAATTTAGTCTGCCTATAACAAGGCACGTGATGACAAATACTCACGTCTGTGTTCGATTTTAGGAATAGAATAATTTAGTTTTGTTTAAACACGTAGGTATAAGGAAAGAATGAGTGAATCACTGGCCGGTTGCTCACTGCTTAGTAATGCAATAACAAGTGTTGTGCGGTAAACTATTACTTCCTACACCGCCGCGACTGCTGCAGGCTGCACTCGCCGGGAAGCGAACCTGACGCAACCTCGACTACTCGTATATTCAAAGGTTGTTAATGTAACATGTGCACATTGTACTAATGCTATTGCATGTTGATCTAAAAAAAATAATTAATCAGCCAATCTTAAGGAATATTATTCCTCAAATATCGTTAAATGCTGCTCATAAAATCCTTCAGTTAATGTAAGTTACACATAATTTCTTACAAGTATATTAATTAAGAACTTTACTATGTAATGTCTGTAAAGTCCTTAATCAGACGTCCAAGTAAAATTGTCAATAAATAGCGAAGCAGGATAAGTGAAGTTGAATGAAGACAATATAATGTAATCCTGGGTATCGCGGTAACTAAGCGGCGGTATCTAAAAATATCGCTTGTCACGAGAATCCTGCCTTAGGCCCCCCACACACGCGCTACTACGCGCGGCGACGTCGCGGCGCTGCGAGATGTGCGCGCGTGACGAGCATACGACACGTCCGACATACACGCGCGACACACAGAAGACCAACTGACAAACTGCAGCTTTGATGGTGTAAAGACGTACGATGAGATTATTACGGCCGCTGATCAAAACATCTCCCTAATGAACAAGAAATATTATTGTAATTAATGTCTAGTCTATACTTAATTAAGATTACTAATTTCTTTGATACATTAATCAGTATCCCGCTTGTTATACACGTAATCTGACACTATAAAGCAAAAATCTTTGAAAGCATATTCAGTTCACGAACCACTTGAAGCTTGACAAAGTTGTAAGACTGTGCAGAGTGTAACTTCTGATCTTGTACAGTGATCGTAAGTAGAGGTGAGTAGACTCCAGTGTTTGTATTGTAGCGACCAGCGACTCATATCTCACTGTAGGAGACAACGTTTAACTTTCAATCGTTCACTCGTTAGCGTTCCGACGACTACATTATTACTCTTTGAATACAACCAGAATAATACGCAGACGGACCATAACCTTTTTTGAAACTATGTACTTAGTAAAAGGTGTCAAATTCGATACAATTTAATACAAATCGTTAAGAAAATATATTTGTATGTTGCACATATACTACATATATTTCCAATTATAGTTAGTTATTTCCCACGAATTAAACACGGTTCCAACTATATAATTCACCTCATTGGCTCTATAAATTGTAATTGTAATTATTGTTTACATTATTGCACCTCACTAGGTCGTCTGCCACACAGTTCCCACAGTTAGCCGCGTAACAGATACTCTGCTACCGATTCTGGGAACTGATCGCTGTCCCACGTTCAGCCCTTGGGTTGGTCACGCAAATAATTTGCAGCAGTACAACATAACAATGAGTCCGATACCACGACATCGGTGAGTGATGTTGGGAGGCGCCGGTGCTACTGTACACCAGTCAATATGGATTTAGTATCTACCTCAGTAGGTGTGACGTAGCACTTTGAAGAAGTTCGCAAGGAGGTCGGTGCGAGTGCGGAGTGCGCGTGCCGCGGTGGCATGCGGCCGGCCGGGAGCTGCGCCTGCAAATTGCGCAATTAACAGATTCGCTAATAACAGATATCTGGCGCGGCCGCACAACAGCGCAAACAATATCGACGTGATGGGCGTAACCGTTTATTGCACAATCGGCCGATAACTGTGTCTTTTCTCATGGTTTACTAGATAACAATGAACAGATCAAGCGACGCGATTGTACTTGTTCATCGGAACAAAACATGCTAATGCATCACTAACTATTTTGGAATTACCATTATGTTGTCGAACAGGTGTTCCACGACTCTATGGCTTTTCTTGCTTCGCTAGCATTGAGATTTTCAATCGTAATAGATTGCACAAAATCATTTTACTGAACATGACAAGTTCAAGAGACGTAATTTTAATTAGTTTATTATTGATCAAGTATAAAGTTAGATAAATCAGTCACATACCCCAAGTATGGAGGTGTAGAAGTGGTTGCGTTGGTCGCGGTCATTACCCGAATTCGGCGAGCGCGGACAAACACACGAGACAAAGAAAGTGCATTTTCCTACAGACTACACTGTAATCGTATATTATTTGGAGCGGCCTGCATTATTCATGAGACTATGATACGTGGAGTAAGGTTCATCGGGTACCGTCGGCACGCGCAGGCTACACTGATTTTATATTTTATTTCTTTAATTTTATTACCAGGAAAATGGACTATAATCATTCATCAGTGTTGTAATAAATCACTACATAACAAGCAGTTGATTTATCAACGAGTATTCGTGAAACATACTCGTAGAGGTGCAGTGAGGGAATAGCAACAGTTCGGAGCTTAATCTCTGCGGCAGAGATCTCAATCATGCTGGCAAACAACGGTAACCTGACGGGAACGAACTTATGGACGCGCATCCACTAAATGAGCATTATATACTGGCAAACAAGTCGAGAGGAATCCAAACATTCGTAGTTATTTATGAAGAAACAAGGCCGTGTGCCGACGTGTAGCGGCGTCGCAATTAAATAGGTATCTGCAATTAATAATGTGAAGTATTAGTTACACGCGATACGTGATGGTGTGGCTTTTTATGTCACTCCACAAATAAGAAAATGCCTGCTTTGTGCTCGCTAACTTGATAATTAAACGGAGCTGTTTCTTTTGTCGTCCATGTTGATTTCTATGAAAGAAGAAACTCATTTATATAGAGTTGTTAGTTTTCTAATGTTCCTTTGTAAATGGTTGGTGTCTGGGGTCGGTTGTGCTGCGGTCGGTACCTGCGTATGTCGGTCGGTATGTAACGCGGAGGTTTGAGCCGGAGCGGCACTTATCGCTTATTGTTGCTAAGTGTTTATTTAAATATCGCTCGCCACCGCGCCGCGCCGCGCCGCGCCGCTGCCTATCTCGCATCTTGCACCGGACAACTATCTCAAACGTTTATACCAATGTTTTAAATGAAACGTACTAAACTGCAACTGATCTCATATCTTAAGTTGTTATGTTTTATTTGTGGAAGTTTTCTTTTCCAACCATAATACTAACATCTCAACAGCATTGTGCATTTTATTTCCCGATTGATTAGGCGGAGGAGCACCCAACATGTATTAAATATAACACTGACATTTCACCAGTTATTTTATGAGCCCAATATCCCATGAGAAGCCAGTCCATTGATGTAGTTTAACAGACACGATGCTAGATCTAACGCTGCAACAATTACACTTTTCCTATTTCTATTTTATTCTATTGGAATTAAATCGTTTCGTAAAGATTTTCCAAAAGTCAGCTGTTGGTTTAGTAGCTCCAATAAATACACAGTACGTAGGTAACGGTGGGCTCAGCTGCCGGAGTTGGGCGCAGGCCACACTCGCCCCTACGTTTATTAAATTTTGCTAAAAGAAAATTTAATTAAGAGAGTTTTTTCTTTTTATTTCACACCCCAGATTTCATTATTGGCGCAGACCGCGCGAAAGGGTTTAGTTTGTAGACCTACATATTGCTAGAGGGGACCGCGGACAGTGTTACAGCTTTGGATCTTAGGCTGGGATGAGTTCAGATACTTCAAGTTACACGCAGTCTTTATATTACAATGTTCTCATTGTTTTTATACTTTCTTATTATGAACTCTTTAGTTTGATTTACATAAACACATTTATGAAAATGTAGATATTTAAGAAAATTAAGGATATTAATTCATGCACGTGTTATTTACTTAAATGGCAAATGATTTTGCGATAATATAATATGTATAAAAAAATGCAAAACGTGGAAGTGTATATATTATGTTTATTCATTTAGCAACGGTTTGTACAAAACTTAACTTGTATAAAATCTGAGCTGTCTGTACGGTTGTAGAGTCTGCACAACCCCAGTGCGGCGTACGTGTAAAAAGTGGAAAGTGAAATATAAAAAGTAACAACAGTTTGGTCGTAATTCGGGATCTGCTGTAGCGAGAGATTTACAGCGGCCTTATTGCGAGCTGCAGCTACGCCTTTATTAATAACTGGCCCTTTCAAATTAACAACTACGTCATTTAACGCTAACGCGAAAGTGCCGTTTTTTGTCGATGTTTTTTCAAAGAAATCTTAAAGAAATACTGATTATTAAGAAGAAATATTGATTATATTATAAGCAGAAATACAGGTTATTAACTAAAAATTAACTACATGTCTGTAAGTTGGGTGTGTACTTAAATACTCGTGAGTAATTTGTTCGTAATTGACAAGTTAGTGATGACAAGTAAAACTGTGAGTTAGCGACACTCGGAACATTTGTCATACAAATAATTCGCGAAGGCTTCTGCCGATAAAAGCTAAACAAACAGCGGCATGAATCAGCCGCGCTGTCCACCTGTCACAACACGCCGCGCCGCGCGGGGACCACAGCGTGCCGGTACTTGATATCATTACTTGCTAATTATTTACCATACTACATATTATCATCTGATTCGTGTACATTTGGCTGATAGGAGGCAATAAGTATTCCATATGAAAACAGTAGCAAGAAATGAAGTGGTTCACTTGCCTACGTTGCTAATTTAAGGAATCTCAGAATTATCTGAATCCTGTATCATTTTAGTATTATAATTATCATTCAGCATCGATTAAGGGAATCGTTATTTCATTGAAAAGTAAATGCATTTTATAAACTTTCATACATACATACTCTCATGCCTGTTTCCCATGGGTGTAGGCAGAGACTATGGAACGCGAATTGCTACGAATTTTAAACACCTCTTTCATTTCATCAACAGTCATCAGTCTTTTCATAATTAGACAAAATAAAATATGTTGCAATATTAGTTACCGACGCAACGCGACACTCGGAGTCTCCAAAAAGTCAAAATGATAAATATGGCACATGTCAAAGTTTTGATAAATAGTTTATTTTAATTCATTATTATTCGTTAATATATGATAGTGCGATATTAATTAAAGATTTATCACTTGGTGTGTGTGGTCTGCCTTCGGTCATAATTTCACCACGATACGCTGTTATGAAAGCGTAGTTAAGATACTTCCTACGTATTCGTATACCTAAACTAAAAAATAAAACAGTTTATAGAAAAGTACTTATTTTTAGTTTACTGAAAAATTGATTAATAATTATTATCGAATGATAAATACAATTGGAGGTTTCAATTATAACTAGTTACTAAGTTACGTGCCTAGGGTAAGTTACATTTATAACTGTTACAAAAATCTCACTTTTTTATTCATAAATCAAACGTAATTTTTTATGAAAGATAAAATTAGGAAATTCTGCTTGTGCTAGATCAGTACATGAGTACTTGTACTTCTACAGACTTTCTTGTATATTTGATAGAGGGCAGTGCAGACGCGACGGTGACAATATATCAGCCTCGTTTCTATGTCCTAAGTTGTCAAAATAATTCAGTATTGAATTCGCACTTTGGCGAAGTTATAACTGCTTATGAAGAAGCTAGCCAGAATGGATTTAAAAAAATATTTAAATGCGCAGATTTCTAAACACGATACTTCACTGTTATTTTAAGATAATTTTAATGATCTAGAAATTTTGCAATAAAATACCGCAAATCGTCGAACACCATTAGAAACGGTGACATTTATTTCGACATTATATTTTAATTTACGCTCTGGACATAAGTAGTGGCATATCGAATGGCCACGCGAGCGTTGGGCAATATGGTGAGGATGCCACCAGACTGGTCGACGGCTAACGGAATGTTGCTCACGAGTCGGTAAACGTGAAGCCGACACCCGACGACACCTGACGATAGCCAAATGTTGCTCGTGTTTGGTCAACAACGTACTAATGTGAGCAGCGCCGGGCGGCGAGGCAGTGCCAGCTAGCGAGGCGATGCTGAAAGCCTAGCGTAATAACGTAACTATCACCGTCACTAGTTAGGCAACTCTTGAATTTAATTAATGGTGACATTCTAATGCGTTTCAGAATATCTACGTTTCACATAAATGTCGATTTAGCAATATGATAAACTAAAACAAAGATGTCACTGGAAACATTAAATGTTACGCAAAACGAAGATCGTCGACCGTGAACTGTAATCTTAAATGTGGCAGCAGCACGAGTTGCGTACCACTTCTCAATAATTCAAAAATAATGTTCCAAATAAAACGGGGCGCGATGCGCAGCGGTACATATCGGAGCGATAATAAATCGCGGCTGTAGCCGATCGCACCTGACTCGGCGCGGATTCATAGTTTATGAAGATGTAGGGCAGCACAGGGGGATACAGCGCGGTGCCGTACAGTGTACACCATGGAGTACTCCCGCGCGTGTACAGGGGGTGTCGTAAACCATATTCGTGGAATTATGCATCCCCGGCGAGCAGTGCGCGGCGCGCGGCGCCGGGCGCGTCAATATTTGATGGCGCTGCAAATCGATGCACGACTGGATATGACTCCTAATCTGTATTTACGGTTGTGGGAGATGATAGTTTTTCGTTTGCGGCGCGTTCGTGACGGGTAGCTGCGAAGGGACGGACGGAGCACGCCGTAAGCTGCAGTTCAATTATTTTTATCCGTCCAAATCAGGTTATTTATGGGTTTTATGCGACAACTAGATTAATATGGTGGCCGATTGGATATGTGCAGACGATTTCCCGCGGAAAAGGTACGGTTATGCATAGATTTCACGGCAGAGAAACTGTGCTATTGGCACCTACCTAGTTATTAAATCTAGATCTGTCGGTTGCTATTTTTGTAGGTCATACATAAACGTATCCAATACTTGATGTCACACACCACCTTTCACATACTTATATATGTCTCAATCATACTGTCAGAAAAGGGATGAAAAGCAGACAAACCAAGAAGTCCAGACAAGGCAGGGCAAGCAGGCAGGCATGGTTGATTTTCTGCTATGTGATAATAAGGAGGATCATGCGACGGGAAGCTCGTGGCTCCAAGTAATTGTTCTGTAATTGGCGCAGTACCGCGCGAGCCGCGATTAACTCTAATTAGCTGACTTTGTGGAACATTGTACAAATCTTGCTTATTTACTACCGAAGTTTGTTTCACAGGACCATTGAGTCAATATCTTTCCAAATATTATCGCGTGTTTGTACCAGTAACCGATGACTTTCCGCTTCATACAGAAAGAAGTATCCTAACTCTAAGTACAATTAAAAATATTTAAATGGTTATATTGTTGTGGCACGTGTCTACGTTGTAGTTAATGTATATTATTCAAGGAACCTGAAGTAAAAACCTGAAGTGTCTTGAGATAGTGTTGTGTGAGCAGTAGAAGTAATTCATCAGTAGAGTGTCGAGTACGAGTACCTACGGCGGCTGATTGTGGCGCGTTATCAATACACGAGCTAGTCGGGAACTAGTCGTCGACTCGCTACACATTTACAATAAGCGTTACACATTCAATGCTGAAAACTGGTTCATGTATTGCGATTACATGGTTTTGTACTCTCCTGTCTTCGCGCGGAAATATATTAGATACGCTTTTTTACATTACTTATACGACATACCTGCGCTTGTTATGATTTAAAGTTGAGGTGATCAGGAACACCTTCACTACCATCTCCTAACAAGTAACCATCGCGACAAAGTCGAGTTATGTAATTTAGGAATCTGATATTTGGCTTTGATCATGTAGTAAACTCCTTTATGATCTTGTGATTTGATCTGGTAGCCTGAATAGGATTTGAATTTGTGCTCAGAGAGAGACGAGAATAGGTCTCTTCTTAGGCTCACAGAGAGCAGAAGTTGCGTAATATGTTACTAATTAGCTCGTAGTAACGATACATACAGATAACTAACAGGTGTCTAAACGTGTGCTGGCGAAAAGTTGATGTGGTTTGTCTACCTACGTTACTCTAATTTTAACAGCTACCTATGTGTTTATAGTTTCACAAGATAGATAGATATGTGGGTAGGTAGGTGCCTAAATGGTTAAATGTGGATGTTCACTTACGTGTCTTGTATGGTTTGAGGAAGTAAGAGGGAATATTAAGTTTGATAAGTTATTGGAGAAGTGACAGATATCGCGGTGCGTCGATCGCGGTCCGTCCTACGCTCGCTGCGACGGTCTATAAAACTCCATTTTCCAACATGATATCATTAGTTTGGACTGGTTTTGGTTCATTTTTACTAGAATAGGTTCGCGGCGATACCGGTTGCCCCAACTGAAGGCTTGCTAGATAACAGTACTCGGTATATTTATGTGTCGCGCTGTCGCTAAGGTCGGTTGTCGCACGGAGCCGGGCCGGGACGGACCGGGCCGAACCGATGCCGGACCGAACGAGCCGAATTCAAATATCATAGTTTCGTGTTTCATAATGAGTAGAACATGTTTTTGTGGGCTAGCGCCGGCAGTGGAGTCGCGTGTATACAAATCGTAGTACTTAAAGGTGAGTCTACAAGAAATCACGAATATATTTTGTACAAGGTACTCTTTCAGGCGGTTTCAGATCTGTCGAGGACGACTGACAACGATTTAGTCTGGGGTCTATCAAATGAAACTGCTCCTTATATATAAAAGCAAAATCGGTCTCTTGGTACACAAGGGGTTAATACTATTTACTGTAACAAGGGTACGAATTTGAGGCGGTATGCTTTACGTAAACTGTGCTGAAAACTTCATTCTGCAGTAATTTACTTCTGTTCTTGACTTAAGCCTGGTTCGTAAATGTGTTTCAATCAAAACTTCAGATGTTGTAAATTGTAAAGATATTGCATCAGCTAATTGCAGCATGTATGCAGAGTCTGACGCCTCCAGTAGGGAAACACCGGCCATTCGTCGCAAGACGAAATAATGGCGGCGTCCAGTGGCACGGAACGATGCGGTTGATTGTGTTCGCAGTTATAGATGTTACCACCGCACCACGCACGGGAAAAACGACTATTTTTCATGCACAAGCTCTCATATTACCATATAAGGAGAACATGCTTACATTCTCGCAAAAACGTGCGCTTCAACAATAACAACCTTAAGCTGCGCAAATACATTACAATTTGCAATACTTCAGCCAATAAGTTCGCCGCTGCAGAGTAATATAAAAGACACGATTAATTTTTTCTAATGATATTTGACATTTTGACAGTGCACGCTAATGTACTCCATGGCTGTTCGAATATTGTTCAGTTTTTGCTCATAAAGACGGATATAGTATGGCGAGCTGGTCATCTGGAAGCACAAGGCTGGCTCGTGTACGTGTACGTGTAGCTTTTTCTTTTATTCGTCACACATTTCACGTCTCGTTGCTTTAATGAGTAGATAATGAAGTTAATATAATAATGCTCTGAAACTGTTTTATAACAACTCAATTAATAATATAATTATATAACGCAAGTAGGAGGCGTCGACTCCAACGCGCTCGTTGTGCCATCTCAGAATGCTCAGTGAATGTGGTTGGGTCCTAAACACGGATGAGTGTGATATACTGATATTAGTTTTTTGGTGAGCGCTCGTTAGCCGAATGTGGCGAACTTGTACTACTATCAATATTTAAATGTAGCGTGTGTTGGTGACAATTTAGTGGCAGTACCGCTGGCCGGACGACCTCCGATGCTTAGAAAAAATATTCTAACAGATCGTGATCTTTGACATTCTAGAATGGAAGATTTCGCAAATGATTTCGGCCTTAACGCAGCCCGCGGTTAATGAGGTGACGTGAAAACTTTACGAGCACTGCGCTTGTTACATTTGAATATTGACCTTATCGTTATGGAGATAAAATATGGGCCGTGAATTAATGGTCCATCGAATAACTGATCTGTTGACATACACCCGGACATTTGTATAATCAATAAATCGCCAGCTCCAACATTATGAATGTTTTATTAATATTCTGCAAGTTGTTACATCTCGACTATCGTAACAGATATAGAAAACTTACTTTGTATATGATTGCAACTAACGCTTCACTTGGTTGTGTAAAAGAAAATGTTCATGTCCTATGAAGTAATAGACTTATTTCAGTGAGGTAGCATTTTTATGCCTTGTTACACTTATTAGTTAATGTTCAAGCGACAGTCCTCACATTAGTAACTTGTACGAGTAACTTGGAAGGGTGGTTGTGATGTCACTATAACTCAGTCACAAACACTGAGTACTGGGCACTGAGCAGGTTTGTCGTAATTTCCCTCGGCCGTCGGATCGCCTGTTTATCTAGCCGTGGCAGCGTATCGATTACCTTACATTATAAAACTCGTTGACATTTTTAGAGTCGCGCAAATTGCAAGGTGGACCTGATCCCGTGAGTGCCACGCTGTGCGCTGCGCACGCGGCGACCGGCGAGGATGTCTCCTGGCGTGTCATCCTTGAACCATGAGCTACACTCCGGTACATTAAAAGTGTATTGGCTATCTATACTTTGAAATACTTCCATAATTTGCAAAATACGTGTATTTGTATCCTCGCTGCTGTTGTTCCAGTTACGTGTCACTAATTCGATATTATAGAAACAGTCAGCATCAGGAAATGTTCAATATCGATGTTTTGTTTTAGAAAGCATCTCATTAAGAATTTAATGTATTTGACCGAGAATTAAATTTTATTTAAAACTGTGCTCCGATTCTCCAAATAAGTATAAGTAGCTATGTGATTGCTTATGAGTGAGTCCAAGCATACTTAGAGCAGTTAAAAGTAAGTGATTGTGATATGATCCGGTGAATACAGTGGTTAATTTATCTAAGTAGCGATAGTTGGGACAGCCTGCGGCCGCTGACGGCCCGAGACGTAACATACACACTTTATGTTTATTGGGAGTGATTCGCTATCTGCACTCAGCTTCTTTTGCTATCTCAATACTGCGCCGGGACTATAAAGTACGGGACTCACTGCCTCGCGACACCTGGCCGCCAGCGTCCACTCGACGCTGCCCATATAATGCGGAGACTTAATGGCGAAGCTGCGGTTGTCATCTTTATACGATTTCGATGCGATTGTATGAGTAAATATTTCGGAGGCTACAAGTTAATAAGTGACTGGTCAATCTCAGGTTCTGTGGAGGACTGCGAGGGCGGGCGCTAGGAGTTGGAGCGACCGTGGCGCGGCCGTCGACCTTGCGGGAAATCGTGCCGGAGAAAAGCTTTCCTCCAGCTCGTGACGTTACGGCGCTACGACACGAACGCTGCTCTACTTCATTCATAATACTTTATTTCAATAACTTACCATACTTTTCACTATGCAAATAACTCATGTATCTGTATTTTGATAAGCTAATTTGGAGAGTGAGAGTCGTTAACGAAAGTGGAAAGTCACTAGGCGTAGTAGTTGAGTAAAGTTATTAGTTATATAATGAAAAACAGTCTATTAATTCTATCGAAACTAAACCTCGGTGACTGTCAACGCTAACAACCTAATTATTAATTCAACCTTTCAAATAGCCTGATGTTCGTCGCAGCCACAAACTCCTCGTCTATGAATACCTGAATTTTATTTACAACCTGTTATATTAAATTACGCAATATTTTAGACTTGGAACGTGTCTAAATTGTTGCGTAAATTACTAAGAGACCTTAAAATGTCTGTCGATGAAGCAATAAAGCTATAAAAATCCACAGTTATATGTAATATACGTAAGCAGATCATCACAAAACAATAACATGGTAGCTTGTGATCCTTTGTGCAAAGAATGTGCCACAGCATCTAATTAAAATTCACAATAATGCGTTAGCAACATAAAGATATGGAAGTAGCCACAGGAGCAGCGACAAGTGTTGACAGCGCATGTCGTGGCGCAATGTTTATGAGCGAACATCTTCGAATAAGGGGAGGTACTCTATTGTGCTATATTTTGGGAGTTGGAAGTAAATCATTGTGCGGCATGTATGGGCATGCGTGTGACGGCTGGAGCGGGATGCATCACGTAGACTGGTGTATCGGCTATCGTCGCCAGACGTCCGGCCGGACTTATAGGGCGTCCCCAAATAGAGCCACTTGCGGAGCGCGCGCGCTCGCGCATCGCATACTAATCGCAACGCACTGGGCTAACGCTTCAATCGATACCCAACAAATCCTCGCACTAGTCACTGCTTTGTTTCGGCCCTGTTACACTATACTGAACGATGTACACACAGATACAGCCGTTAGTTCAGGAGATGGGGTATGTAGAAGATAAGGCGCAGAAGAAACAAGTCAGTTAAAATTAAAGCTGCTGTTTGCTATTTTGTTTGAGCTAAAGCAGCGGTTGCAGTAATTGGTGTGCGTCACAGTATTAGTTTCTTTACAGATTTAACAAAAAGTTCTAACTGTTGTTATGTAAATAGTACCCAATGACCATTGGGCTTGCTATCGTTATGATGTTATATGTAATTTTAATCATACATCAACAGGGACTTATAAGAAACGATAAAACGCATATAGGTATACGCTGTATTTCGAATGCTGTAGGGATCAGTTTTTTTAATATATTGAAATGAAGTACAGCATTATGTAAGGCTACTGAAAATACTTAAGTTTGATAATACCTACGACGCACGTCAATTTTCCATCGTATCGTGACTCGTGCGCGCACACTTGTAGAGGAGGCGATAGGTATTCAAAACCAGCCATTATCATTAATTTTCATATCTTCCGGTTAGAACATACACATTAAATATGCTAAGCTTTTTACGATGTTAGTATTTGCTGTGTTAAACCTGATATCAGTTTTGTAATGTTTTAATTTGCAATGGAATAATTATGTCAAGACGACTATGGCCTAGTGGATAATCAGCTGTTGAATTTGTTTATGTATTGAATGGTCAGTTATAGTAATAATCTGGCAATAAATTATATTTGTAATTCTGGGACGAAACTTTGTGCGTGTAGTGCTGTGTGAGGCGTTGTGTACTTGTGTTGAGTGAGTACATAGACAGTCAACAGTACGCGATACCCTGTTAGTAAGTATGAACGTATAACACTTACATGGGGGGGGGGGGGAGGAAGTTCCTTGAAACATTAAGAAAAGCTAGAAACATTGGCAGCCTCTTTGGAAATCCTGCATTAGGTATACGGCCCAGCGATGCGTGTCTGCAGACAGTCGCGCGTGCAGCATTGACGCGGAGCGACGAGCGTTTGTCAACGCATGCTTCGGTGCGTCGTTTTTGTGGCGCGTCCACAAATCTATGACGCCACGCATCAATGGACAGCGATACTTACGCGAAACTGTCTGCATATCATTACCGACTTTATTTATCGCTGAAGTTTCTCTTAAATTGCTCCCCCACACGATGTGTCAATGTGGACTTATTCAATGTTCGCTCGTGTCATATTGGCCATTTCTAAACTCCATTTTCTACTTAATTGAACCGGTCGTTTGATCTTTGAGGTTTTATCAATTTTTAAAAGACTAAAAATTACCCACACTTATAAAATAATGTACCTTACCTAATAAAAACTGTTTCTGAGCAATCCCCAAAAGCAGGAGGTTACATTGAAGGTTGGTGGAGGATATTTCCTTACAATTAGCTATATTATAAGATGCGATCGATGGCGGCGGCTAGTTGGTACTGCGGTCACGTCGCGGCGCGTAAGTAATCACAACTATATCTAGCTGCCGGGCTACGCACACATACACAGCCGCCGCGTGGACCCGCTCGCCTCGCAGCCGCAGAGATTGAGCCACATCAAGTGATGCTGGCTGCTGGATACATTATATCCTGAGCATGTCTTCACACTCCTATATGACGAAGTATAATGTGGATTCCACCTTAAGTCCAATTGATTCATATTGGTTAAAAGTTGGGTGTCCAAATACTAGCAAGCTAATAATACTCTTGCTTAGTCCCATGCATTCTTATAGAGTCGTCTTTAATGAAAATCAATTAGATAGCTAATTTACGTTTTATAAATAGAAACATTATTTTCAATGAGCCACATGTTTACACAGGTATGTATCCGACTTGCATGAATACATACATAGGCAGTGCAATACGGATTACAATTAGCATAGTCGTGATCGAGGGACGGATAAAATTAACAACATGTTTAGACATATGAAGTTGTATTTGTTGACTAGTTGCAAGTGAGAACCATGTTGGAGTAGTAAATGTACTTCTCAGGAACCGAACCGAGGACCGTCACGTCAGCGTCACGTCAGCGTCACGTCCGCGAGTGACACGAACAATGCAGCACCCGGATGCGGCCGGCGGCCAGTGGCACATGTGTGCGGTGTCGCGCGTAGAAAGTTGTACGCATGCCACACCATTGTCAGGTATTTAGGAGATCGTTGCTAGATACTGAATGATAAACATCTACTAAGGATTGTTTGCTAGTTATATAGGTTACACGGAGTCTTTAGGACTTGCGTTGCGTCTTTCTCAATATTGTTTTAGAAAATTAAGAGTGTATATGCCAAAGTGGGCGTGTTTATCATTGTAAAATGACTAAAAACACCTTCCCAAGTATTGTTAACATCGGTATGTAAATAAAGCACAAATAATTCACTGGAAAGTGTAGAAAAGCCAAACCTGTCATTTTACAAGTATAGCGGCAGTACAATGCTAGCTGTGAATGGTCCCCAAGTGTCACAATAGTGTATCGTCACCTACGTGCAGACCACCTGGCCGGCCGGCCCACGCCGCCTATTCCGACGATCAATTACTCCACAATATTGTATGTAAACTCCGCTAAAGATGCGCGCGACGTCCAAAAACACAAAAAACAAACTGGAAACGTCAAAAAGCTCAACGCTCGTCGGCCGAGACAGAAAAGTAAACAAAACGCATCAATCAGAAGCATTCAGTGCAACAGAGGACGCGGGACACGGCGACGAGCGCGCAAAAACCACTGCTCCCAGGCAATAACTCAAAACTGCGAACATCTCGACTCGCTCGGCCAGTAGGTAACTTACACTGTGCGTTTTTTAGACTCTTGTCACTCGTCAAACAGTCGTCGGGCTCATGATGGGCTGCCTTCGATGGACGCCTGCCAACCTCCCCCTGTGCACTACAAGGGCCTGAGGCCGGGGACGGACAATCGAAATTAAAAGTTATATCTGAGACACTTAAGTATCAATTCGATCGTGGCCACGACGTCGTTACGTTGTTGTTGCTGGCAGTAGATGGCAAGTGGTAGTGTTTTTTTGCCCTCAGCGACCTGGCGGGCTCGACGGAACTGACTTGCCCATTGTATGGTAATACCCGGCCGGATTTTGTTCGAGCTCAATTATATTATGAAGCTTAACCGCACGGCTAAAGTCAAAAGTCACCCGTGTGTCTTTTGTTGCGGTGAAAACGCGCGCGTGGTTGCGCCTGCGCAACGCACGCCCACGCCTCACACACGTTGCCCTAACGCTGGGCAAAGCATCTGACATACTTACTTGACAAGTCAAATATTTTCATACACCAGGCACGTTAGACAGCGTGCTTTTATTAATACACCAAAATTCCCTAAAATTTGACGGCTGTAACAGCCACTAAAATGTCATATAAAGAAGCCAATATTTAAGTTATACGAGTTTACTTTGGACGACACCAAATCTATTTAGTAAAGAGAAAATTAGCATCATGTGGAACAAGATTAAACTCCAGCAGATCACAAGTGGACAGATAAAGTAGTACAAAACAAACACGACCGTGGCGCCTAGCTGACAAAAACGATTTCCGATTGGCAAATATCGGTAATCACTCTCATACAAGAGTGTGTAGTCGTTCATCTATAATGCGTGTTCTGTTTGTATATTTGCACATTGTTGTTATCACGTCAGCTCACTTTATTCAGCCAATATTAAAGTAGTGTGTTGGTGTTTCGGTGAATATATTATGTGTTGTTTATATAAGTACCGGTGACCTCAGGTCAGTGTATGCTCGTCATTCGACCACTGGCGAATGTCTGAAATCTGTTTGCGTAAGGCTCATCACTCAATGTGTACGTGGAACAGATTATTTGTGGTTTATCTGTTATATCTAAGTCAAGAAATGGTTACACAAGTTGCTCTCGTTACGATATTTAGAATTATGTTAATACGAACACGTCTAGCGCACGCCATGCCGATCCTTATTGTGTTAGTTAATAATTATGATTTTTGTACGCAAACAATATCGACATTTTATCAGTGATTAAGATTTTGTTCATGTTACAGGTATCTGTTGTGCGCCCTACAGACATGTGCTCGGAGAGCAGAAACTGGTAATGATCATGTTTTAAAGTTGGCAACTTTATATCGTGTAAAACAAATGTTCTGTAGTTGCCCACGCGCCGGACACGCCGATGTCCAGAATATATGATTATCCAAAAAATTGTGTAGCAATCTGGATAAAACGCGCAGTTCAAAGGCGACCGCAGCCATAAGCTTCGATATTTATCGCCCTCGACGTACACCAGCTCCGTAAAAAGGTTAGCTCGTGATTGAAAAACGAAATGTTCCCACACAAAAAAAGAATCGGACGAGCGATCGAGTCCCGGACTCCTCACTAACTATTCCGACCATTGGTTCTGTGCGTTATTGAAAAATATCCAGCGATTCGACTCGGATTAGAGCCAGTTATTTGGCTACTGTTGATTCTAACTTATTGATCGTTTCATATGCACGGCTACGTGACTGCTCTACTCCGATCACTCGACCGTTTCCAAAATGTGTAGTTGTGTACGTTCATATTAAGCGATAACACTAACTGTACTGTCCTAAGCAGAGATTGTGAAATTATATAAGTTTTTCATAGTTTCTTTTTTTGGCATAGGTCTTTAATTTTCCATCTTTAATTTGTTTAACGTTAGTCTATACTAGTGTCATCCACTGAGATGTTGATCCGCTTATAAAAACAAATTATACAAATCCGGAACAACTAGAATTCTTATATTAACTGTGACAAAAGCAGGAATTTTAGTAAAAAATGTTACTTCCATTGCTTTAGCTGTAAGTCAGACAGTAAGACAGATATTGAGAGACACAATCCATCTTCAGGAGACTGTTGATTAAATGAACCTTCGAAAATATGGCTCATATAATGTCATTTTGTCTGTACTTACAAAAAAACCCAGGAAATTCCCACAATCGCGGATCTGTAGAGTTTGAAATAAAATATGTAAAAGCCTAATATAAATATCTAAGTTGGTCATTAAGTGTAGAGGCAGTAAGACGAGCCGGCATCACGCTGCGCCGGCGCGTCTACAATTTATGACGGAGATCGGCCACGCCGAATTAGCCGTGTCTCCCTGCACGAGGAGCAACAAGAATGGAGTACTAGCTAGATTAATCTAATAAGAAATATTGTGTTATGTGGAAACGAATAAAAATATTTTCTTTAAATTTTATTACAAGTTATTAAATTGCGTAGAATTAAATTGAATCCATTGCCGCGAACATTTTAAAACACCTGGACACTAAGTATTTCACATCTTAATCTGCGTATAACTATGTAGAAACATGGTTGGAATAGAAAAAATATTGTTCTTATGTTAATTCAAATTATTTAAATATTTCAGTATATTTTATTTAATTTTTCAAGGGTAGTCAAATGTAGACAAGTACTGTTTATTTGTGTTATGGCACTCCATTTATTGTTAATCCACGTGTTGTGGTGGCAGCGGTCCGTTGCGACACACGTACGTATGCCTTCAATTAACTATACTCGATAATTCAACTGTTATGTCAGATGATTCGGGTTTATTTGAACTTGTTCTGAGCTTCGAAATGTTTTTAATACGGTGTAAGTATTTTCTGAGGAAAAATAGATTGATAGAGTAGAAATAGCACTAAGCTATATTTTTACCAAGTGCGGGTAATTTGGTAAAGTAAACTCGGAGCTATAAACTGTTAATTATAGCGATTTTTTGTGTCCAAAATTAACTGTTTATAGTAGTTGTCACATACAATTTTCATCTGTCGTTTGCACTGTGTAGATATGATTCGTAGAATCCTGCTACAGTTGTCAGGAACAGTGCTGCAGACATTAATACTGGTAACTTTCAATTTCACATCTTTAAAACATCAGCCTATTACAGAAACGGTTGCAAGTGTAATGAGGATTGTGCAAAATATTTTTCCACACGTTTTACTCAGGCTCGTTATAAAAACTACAAGTCCCTTATTTATTTTCCAATGAATAACTTTTCCTCGTCATTGAGCAGTAGACAAACAGTTGAACTTGTTTATAAAAATACGACCCAGGAAGACTCAGCAAAAACAATAGTTATTGGAAGTCGTCCATGTTGCCCTTCGCACTGACCTCAGAGTCCCCTATTTAATTCATGGACTGATTGATTACAATTTCAAATGAGTAGTATTCACACGGTCGACAATGTACTCGGTGTGACGGACAACGGTCACTTTCGGCCATCCGACGATAGGTACCGACTCGTTAGATTCCTTTTATAAATTCACTGCGTTACCCGTACACGCGTGCGTTGTATCGATAAATTTCACATCATCTGTAATTTGATAACCCCAATGACCGGTGGTCACTATTTCCACCTGTGTTCCGATTATGTTCTCGTGATCTCATATCCCTTTCACACCCCTTCTGTAATAATAAGCACGAGGGGGACGACGCTATTCTATCTGAAAGAAGGGCCGAAGAAAAAGGCCTGGTGAACGGTCAGCGATAGGGTTGCGCGTGTAATTCGATAGTTTGATACAAGTTACGGTCTCGTCGTGATCGCTCAATTACCAAAGTTTGTCGCCATTCAGGAAGTAATAAATACATGTGAGACGGGGCCGCGGGCTTCGGGAAATTTATCCTCCACGCTTTGACCGTCGAGTGTTGTAACAGACACGTAGCTCTAGACCACACTTGCATACAACGTGATGAACAGGCTCGGAATACATGAGCGTATCAGATGCAGATTATGTTCACTTCGTCAGAAAAGCGATATGTTTGTGTTTTAAATTAAGAATTTCATTAACTGCCTATGCATACTTGATAGTAAATTATTTACACTGACTAGTTGTTGGACTATCAGTTTCAAAACAATAGTTCCAAACTTTCGTTTCCCACAATCAGTTTAGTTAACAGTAACTGTCGAAAGTAATAGCGGCGCGCGAGCAAACCTCCGGCCGAGTATTCCGAGAACCAATACAGGCAGTAGGCGAGAGTCAACACGCGGCTAATTAAACACGCTTTGTCTTATGTGAACTGTCAACTGATAGACTAGACAGCTGCAGACGCTCCTCGCACCGTATACTGCGTCGCCTGCTTTGGTGCATCTGAAAAAGTTTTGCCGTATAAAGCACATGACAGAATTATTATTAAATAGTATAAGCTCTTCTTAACGAAGATTTTTACTCTTACCTTCATAAATATTTGAACAGAACACAGAACATGGGACCAGATTAATGCTACTGAAGCTACTGAAGTGTTTTTTTTAAACAAAAGTACGTACACATAGATTGGATGTTAAGAGTGTATAGAATAAAAGCTGATCTACATTTATAATCTATGACAGAACCACGGCAGCTCAAAGACGAAACACTGTTTGGTGCGAACGGCGGCGCGGGCGCAGCGGCCGAATGTTTGCAGTGACAACAGTGTAGTCAAATATTCCGTATTCGTATAGATATATAGGTGATTATCGTGTACAAGTGCGGGGCAGGCGGTGTCCACAGTACACGAGACCTGACGTAACATCGGTCCACTAGTGGGCAAACAGAGGAGGGACGCTAATCAACGCGGCAAACTGATGAATGACTGGCATTATGGAGGAATCATTCACTGATCTCTCACTAAATGTTTAACTTATTTGTAAAGACTTGGCTTGTAATAAACTTTTTATTGAATGTTTCTTTACGTCGTTGTTGAGTTTAAGTGTATTTTACAAGTTCGGATGTAATGCACAGTTAATGAAATCTTTAATCACCTTTGCTTTGAGATTACAATAAATAGCAACAATGTGTCCTTTAAAGTTAATTAAATGTGATTATAAAGTTGCCAATAATATGTATTTAGGTACAGACCTGCTACATTGAGGTTAGTGCAGGCGCGCGCAGTGACGCGGTGACGTGCAGGTTTGTTGTTTTGTTTTGGCTGCGAGAGGGTTAATGTGGTCACTGCTTACGTTACTACAGTACAGATATATCAAATGTGGAGGTAGACAATTGTAGATCCATCTTCCAGCAGAGATGCATAGCAAACAAGCTTACAATACGATTCGAGAAGTTGCTTGTTGCAGTTGGTACTTTATCTATTAGTGGTGCAGGTGATGTGACCCTCGTCATCACGTACAGACAAACTGATGCGGCGTGATAAAGCGCGAGTAATAAGCGGTCACGGCGGCGGCGCGGGAGTCGCCGAGATAACATGATCTTTATGTAGGTGTTGTCGCACCTCGCCGCGGCTGCGTACGCGCACCGTACGCGCATATTTATTGCACCGAATTACGCGATATAAGGAGTTTTATTTATTCACCGGTGACGTGATAATATTCCGCGCAGTCATGCGTCTGCGCGGTGTGAACAAAGTCTTGCTTGTTATGTTGTCAACATGTTTTGTCCACTATGAGGGATTGTACATTTCGTTATATCGTTGTTGTGTTGCAAGTTACATTCTACACCAAAGTTCTCTTATAGACTTGTGTTCTACAAGTCTTGAATACTTAGTTTGCTATTTTACTATGGTCGATTCCCATAGTTATGGTGGTCGATTCCCTTAACGTTGCAGTACCAAATATTTCTGTTACATAGAACTGGTATTATTTATAATCTGTAAAACTCGATGCATTACATAAGTTAAGAAAGATGACAATAGGAAATTATATAATACGCGTACCTACATGACATCTCTCAATTTTGTCTAGTGAGAGCCCTTAGTACCTTAGTACCGGGTACCGACCGGAGCAAACAACAAAAATAAGTATGATATCTGCCAAATGGAATGCTCTCTGAGTGGGTACACAGCAAAGAGCATTCCTCGTTATCTATTTGCCCCGACCTTGTGAAGTCACTACCAATATTTGCGTACGCACATCCGTGTGGCGCGCGCCATTACGCTCACAAACAGAAGAAGGTGCAATGAACTAACATCCGCCATATTACCAGATAATGGCGGCAGGTGTGAGCTGCCCAGCTCTCTGGTGTGAAACGACAACACCAGAACTACTGCCGGTCATGCTGCCATTCACTGGACACTGGCCACCGGGCAGTACACACTGCTCATCGTACTGTCTCTCTGTGTAACCTGCAACAACGATAGCAACTATAATCAATTCATGTTATTCTAAAAAAAAGTTAAATTCAATCAATATCATAGATGGTCGTATGTATCTGCCATTCATACAAAGTTAAATATTTGTCATAATGTAAACGGGACTCAGCGGCCACTGCGATGAGTAACTGAGTATGTATGAGTATACTGGTACTTGGAGCCGCGGTCGGCGCTTAAATATTTTGTATACACATTTTCCTGGTCACTTGATACGATCTTATAAAGAAAGATACCCAAGTCTATAGTCTGATTGTACGTTGTAGTTAATTATTTAAATGTTTGTGGTTTATGATGTTACAACCTTTGTAAACTGTACTAAAGACGCTACGCTTCCAATTCCAATTCAATCTTAATCTTATCTAATGATTTTAAAACACCTTTAGAATTAGAAAGTTTATAGCAGTTTCTGAATTATGTCTAAGTTTTAGAAACATCTGAAACTAATATATAATACCAGTTTTATCGAGACCAGTTTTGTAATTGATGGTAAGTGGGCACCTGTGCGATATGCGCGGTGATAGACTCCGCGAGAGAGACGTCACCAGCTCGGCCACAGCCTAAATTTGTTTATAAATACATTATGTTTGTCATATGAATAATTAATACTAATAGCCTTCGGTTTTTATTGCTTCGCTCGGATGCTAATGGGTGCCGAAACATGAAACTTTTTGCTGTGGATTGCATTACAGTTTTAACACTGATTACAAATTGATAAAGCATATTCATAATGAGTCCAGTAAGGGTGTGCTTACACCACCGCTGTAATTTTGTAGAAGAAGTGATAACGGGACAATATAAGAAAAAAATAGCAGTACTCAAAAATATTGCACAACCTGGGGAAATAGCCTGATTAGTGGCCTGTTGCTTAACAGCGAGTTATATTGGGGTTGTACATGTGGAGATGTATTCTATAGAGTTCACGATGCTAAGAACCAACATACGTAGGCGCTGTTTTTCTTAGCTTTAGTCGTAAGAAGCTTCAAATATCGTCACATTTCTGGATATAAAATGGACGAACAGGGCTGGGCGACCACAACCTGCCTCTTCATGGCCTACAATCCTTTTGCAATGATGTCGAACATTTTATGGAATCTCGGGGTGGTGTTACGCGACATCGCCAAAAACCGGTAACATTAACCAATTAAATATTTACTATTAACGTCCAACGATTCCATTAGAACGGCCATAAAATAAATCATTCGATAGTTAAAAATTGTTATAACCTCGTCCATGAAGCGGGGACATTAAATTTTATGATTTTGTCTCTGGTATTTTGGCGAATTAATGAGCGTTAGACAATCGATAACGTATAATTAATTAGCTATTTAGTCTATTACACTCTGTTCAAATTATAGGGCGAGTGGCAAGGTCGCGTGGTAGCGACGGAGGCAGGGTGGACCGACGCCGAGAGTAGACAAACCGAGGAGGTTCGAGTAAACACGCCGGTACAACAATACAATACTTACACAAGCCGTGTTTGCGCTGCGTCCGCCAACACGGGCGCGGGCGCAGCTGGTAGCCACTCGAGCAGGCACACCGATTATGAAAACATACGACCACCTCTACTTGTGCTGCATCTAACTGAGCAGAAACACGGACTGGCAGACTTTGGACCAAAATCAATGTCACACATTTAAAGGTATTTCTTCCAGAGCTTAGAAAAGTCTTTCGACTCTGTGCTATGTCGTGGTAATGGAAATAATTTTAGATAGGAACGTCATGACAATTTAGCAAAGTAAATATTTGAAAAGGCCGCTAACTTGTATTGATGTAGGTATTACATGTACAGTTATGTACTGAGAGGCTTTTATATCGCCTATGTTTCAAGTGCGACGCTATCATGCAGAATGTAGGTAAACAAGTCGAGTGCAGGCTGTTATTTAAAAAGTGGTTAAGATAAATAAATGTTTTGGTGGGCAATTATGAAAGTTGTTTCACTTAGCATTATCTACTGATGGATTTAGATTCCATTTAACTTACAGTGCACTTCTAGTTTTTGTTCAGAAGGAGCATTAACATTTTACCGTATATTACTAGCTAGTAATTGGAATTATGTTGAATGTGTAAGTGCGTTTTACAACGTTTTAATATCGTACTAGAGGTCCAGCAGTGACGCGAGCATTTAACGGCTTCAACCCACTATTGCGCTGCATCTCTACCAAAATTACCTACAATACAATTATTTTCATGTCCATTATGTTTAATCGTAAAACAATGAATTTTGATTTTATGGTGTTTTTATAGAACTTACTTGACGCAGTTTTATGGTCTCTATAGTTTTATGAAATGTCTTTTACCGAATGGGTAAGTCTACGTGTAACATTCAAGTTGTACGTGCTTCTGAGTACTTATAGGGTGGCATTATATTCTGTGGAAGGCTTGGGAAGCCATTGATGGTGCAGTAGTGATGGTCTGGTGGTGTACTGGAGTGCTGGTGTAGGCAGAGTGCGTGGTGCTGCAACGTGCGGCACGTGCTCGGCGCGCTGTACGTCAATGTTGGCGTATTAACATAACTCACGGTGCGCTGCTCACGTGTGCTATTATTTATTCCCGATGCTGGTTCATTACTGAGCAATGCGGTCTGCGGCCAGTTGACACTAACAACACTGTGTCGCAACACACAGGCCCACTGCTACAGGTTTCTCATTTTTTATCTCTATGTATGTATAGCTAGCTACACACGTTTGCGTCACGGCTACAGTGCGCCCGGGCACCGAGCGATGTGTAATTTGTTGCCGTTTACAAATTAGAAACTTGTGTGTAATTGATACTTTCAATTTGGGTCATAACCATTGGCGATCGGAGCCAAGGAAAGTAAACAGTCAAAGTATGCGCGGCACCTCTCGGATACAAGAGACAAGTTCCATTAACTTCTCAAATAATTTAAACGAGTCTAAGTATCATTAAAATAGTCAATCAGAAAAACAGAAAAAGTCAAGGTAACTTGACAGTTTACTGGTTACTCCAATACTTTAATTATAAAAGTTCAAACATGATACTGTTTACATGTCAAAGCAACAAGCGTTACAGATGGTTAATGTGAAATACCAACTTGGAGATAATGCTGGTAGTAAAATAATTACCTTGATATACGCTGAGAAAATTTAAAACTCAACAATTAAGCGTTGATATTAAGATTGCAATTAACTGCAGGTACATGTTAAAAAATGAAGAGTCGTTAGCGCCGGGAGACGCGGTGACAGGGTGACAGGCAGCCAGGCCGCGGCTTATCTCGCAGATATTATCGATAGCGATCCTTGATAGCCAGCCTTGAAGCTGCCGCCCGGTGGCAGCCCTGTCCCAACTTATCGACGATCTGGATTAGAACTCCGGGTGTCTGCAGCGCGTATTGTCTGACTCGACCCCGCACAAATTGTCATGTGGAGGTCTTAGGAAATCTGTTAATGTACGTAGGCATTAACAGAAGGTCCAACCTCCCCCTGTGCGCTACAAGGGCCTGAGGCCGGGGACTGACAATCGAAATTAAAAGTTATATCTGAGACACTTAAGTATCAATTCAATCGTGGCCACGACGTCGTTACGTTGTTGTTGCTGGCAGTAGATGGCAAGTGGTAGTGTTTTTTTGCCCTCAGCGACCTGGCGGGCTCGACGGAACTGACTTGCCCATTGTATGGTAATACCCGGCCGGATTTTGTTCGAGCTCAATTATATTATGAAGCTTAACCGCACGGCTAAAGTCAAAAGTCACCCGTGTGTCTTTTGTTGCGGTGAAAACGCGCGCGTGGTTGCGCCTGCGCAACGCACGCCCACGCCTCACACACGTTGCCCTAACGCTGGGCAAAGCATCTGACATACTTACTTGACAAATCAAATATTTTCATACACCAGTCATGTTAGAACAGCGTGCTTTCATTAATACACCAAAATTCCCTAAAATTTGACGACTGTAACAGCCACTAAACTTCTCGAAGACAATGTTTAAGTTATACGAGTTTACTTTAGTCGACACCAAAGCTATTTAGAAAAGAGAAAATTAGCATCATGTGGAACAAGATTAAACTCCAGCAGATCACAAGTGGACAGATAAAGTAGTACAAAACAAACACGACCGTGGCGCCTAGCTGACAAAAACGATTTCCGATTGGCAAATATCGGTAATCACTCTCATACAAGAGTGTGTAGTCGTTCATCTATAATGCGTGTTCTGTTTGTATATTTGCACATTGTTGTTATCACGTCAGCTCACTTTATTCAGCCAATATTAAAGTAGTGTGTTGGTGTTTCGGTGAATATATTATGTGTTGTTTATATAAGTACCGGTGACCTCAGGTCAGTGTATGGTCGTCATTCGACCACTGGCGAATGTCTGAAATCTGTTTGCGTAAGGCTCATCACTCAATGTGTACGTGGAACAGATTATTTGTGGTTTATCTGTTATATCTAAGTCAAGAAATGGTTACACAAGTTGCTCTCGTTACGATATTTAGAATTATGTTAATACGAACACGTCTAGCGCACGCCATGCCGATCCTTATTGTGTTAGTTAATAATTATGATTTTTGTACGCAAACAATATCGACATTTTATCAGTGATTAAGATTTTGTTCATGTTACAGGTATCTGTTGTGCGCCCTACAGACATGTGCTCGGAGAGCAGAAACTGGTAATGATCATGTTTTAAAGTTGGCAACTTTATATCGTGTAAAACAAATGTTCTGTAGTTGCCCACGCGCCGGACACGCCGATGTCCAGAATATATGATTATCCAAAAAATTGTGTAGCAATCTGGATAAAACGCGCAGTTCAAAGGCGACCGCAGCCATAAGCTTCGATATTTATCGCCCTCGACGTACACCAGCTCCGTAAAAAGGTTAGCTCGTGATTGAAAAACGAAATGTTCCCACACAAAAAAAGAATCGGACGAGCGATCGAGTCCCGGACTCCTCACTAACTATTCCGACCATTGGTTCTGTGCGTTATTGAAAAATATCCAGCGATTCGACTCGGATTAGAGCCAGTTATTTGGCTACTGTTGATTCTAACTTATTGATCGTTTCATATGCACGGCTACGTGACTGCTCTACTCCGATCACTCGACCGTTTCCAAAATGTGTAGTTGTGTACGTTCATATTAAGCGATAACACTAACTGTACTGTCCTAAGCAGAGATTGTGAAATTATATAAGTTTTTCATAGTTTCTTTTTTTTGGCATAGGTCTTTAATTTTCCATCTTTAATTTGTTTAACGTTAGTCTATACTAGTGTCATCCACTGAGATGTTGATCCGCTTATAAAAACAAATTATACAAATCCGGAACAACTAGAATTCTTATATTAACTGTGACAAAAGCAGTAATTTTAGTAAAAAATGTTACTTCCATTGCTTTAGCTGTAAGTCAGACAGTAAGACAGATATTGAGAGACGCGATCCGTCTTCAGGAGACAGTTTAAATGAACCTTCAAAAATATGGCTCATATTGTGTCATTTTGCCTGTACTTACAAAAAAACCCAGGAAATTCCCACAATCGCGGATCTGTAGAGTTTGAAATAAAATATGTAAAAGCCTAATATAAATATCTAAGTTGGTCATTAAGTGTAGAGGCAGTAAGACGAGTCGGCATCACGCTGCGCCGGCGCGTCTACAATTTATGACGGAGATCGGCCACGCCGAATTAGCCGTGTCTCCCTGCTCGAGGAGCAACAAGAATGGAGTACTAGCTAGATTAATCTAATAAGAAATATTGTGTTAAGTGGAAACGAATAAAAAAACTATCCTTTTTCAATTTTATTATAAGTTATTTAATTAAGTAGAACAAAATTGAATCCATTGCAGCGGTCTTTTAAAACAAACAACTTGATCTGCGTATAACTATGTAGGAACACGATTGGAATAGAAAAAAAAACACTGTTCTTATATTAAATCAAATTATTAAAATACTTCAATATATGTAATACATTATTTTATTTTTCAAGAGTAGTCGAATAAAGGTAAGTACTGTTTACATATTTGTCTCATGGCACTCCATTTATTGTTAATCCACGTGTTGTGGTGGCAGCGGTCCGTTGCGACACACGTACGTATGCCTTCAATTAACTATACTCGATAATTCAACTGTTATGTCAGATGATTCGGGTTTATTTGAACTTGTTCTGAGCTCCGAAATGTCTTTTAATACGGTGTAAGTATTTCTCAGGAAAAAATAGATTAATAGAGTAGAAATAGCACTAAGCTATATTTTTTACTAAGTACTACTCGCACTTGGTAAACTAAACTGGTAAAGTAAACTCGGATCTATAAACTGTTGATTATAGCGACATTTTTATTTTAAAATTAACTGTTCATAATAGTTGTCCCATACAAATCTTCATCTGCCATTTGTATTGCGTAGACATGATTCGTAGAATGCTGCTACAGTTGTCAGGAACAGTGCTGCAGACATTAATACTGGTAACTTTCAATTTCACATCTTTAAAACATCAGCCTATTACAGAAACGGTTGCAAGTGTAATGAGGATTGTGCAAAATATTTTTCCACACGTTTTACTCGGGCTCGTTATAAAAACTACAAGTCCCTTATTTATTTTCCAATGAATAACTTTTCCTCGTCATTGAGCAGTAGACAAACAGTTGAACTTGTTTATAAAAATACGACCCAGGAAGACTCAGCAAAAACAATAGTTATTGGAAGTCGTCCATGTTGCCCTTCGCACTGACCTCAGAGTCCCCTATTTAATTCATGGACTGATTGATTACAATTTCAAATGAGTAGTATTCACACGGTCGACAATGTACTCGGTGTGACGGACAACGGTCACTTTCGGCCATCCGACGATAGGTACCGACTCGTTAGATTCCTTTTATAAATTCACTGCGTTACCCGTACACGCGTGCGTTGTATCGATAAATTTCACATCATCTGTAATTTGATAACCCCAATGACCGGTGGTCACTATTTCCACCTGTGTTCCGATTATGTTCTCGTGATCTCGTATCCCTTTCATACCCCTTGTGTAATAATAAGCACGAGGGGGACGAAGCTATTCTATCTGTAAGAAGGGCCGAAGAAAAAGGCCTGGTGAACGGTCAGCGATAGGGTTGCGCGTGTAATTCGATAGTTTGATACAAGTTATGGTCTCGTCGTGATCGCTCAATTACCAAAGTTTGTCGCCATTCAGGAAGTAATAAATACATGTGAGACGGGGCCGCGGGCTTCGGGAAATTTATCCTCCACGCTTTGGCCATCGAGTGTTGTAACAGACACGTAGCTCTAGACCACACTTGCATACAACGTGATGAACAGGCTCGGAATACATGAGCATATCAGATGCAGATTATGTTCACTTCGGAAGAAAAGCGATATGTTTGTGCTTTAAATTGAGGATTTTATTAACTGCTTATGCATACTTGATAGTAAATTATTTACACTGACAAGTTGTTGGACTATCAGTTTCAAAACAATAGTTCCAAACTTTCGTTTCCCACAATCAGTTTAGTTAACAGTAACTGTCGAAAGTAATAGCGGCGCGCGAGCAAACCTCCGGCCGAGTATTCCGAGAACCAATACAGGCAGTAGGCGAGAGTCAACACGCGGCTAATTAAACACGCTTTGTCTTATGTGAACTGTCAACTGATAGACTAGACAGCTGCAGACGCTCCTCGCACCACGTACTGTATCTGCTGGGGTGCAACTGAAAAAGTTTTGCCGTAAAAACACATGACAGAATTGTACTTTTTATGATGAAGATTTTTGCTCTTACCTTCATAAATATTTGAACAGAACACAGAACATGGGACCAGATTAATGCTACTGAAGCTACTGAAGTGAATTTTCCCAAACAAAAGTACGTATACATGGGTTGAATGTTAAGAGTGTATAAAATAAAAGCTGATCTACATTTATAATCTATGACAGAACCACGGCAGCTCAAAGACGAAACACTGTTTGGTGCGAACGGCGGCGCGGGCGCAGCGGCTGAATGTTTGCACTGACAACAGTGTAGTCAAATATTCCGTATTCGTATAGATATATAGGTGATTATCGTGTACAAGTGCGGGGCAGGCGGTGTCCACAGTACACGAGACCTGACGTAACATCGGTCCACTAGTGGGCAAACAGAGGAGGGACGCTAATCAACGCGGCAAACTGATGAATGACTGGCATTATGGAGGAATCATTCACTGATCACTAAATGTTTAACTTATTTGTAAAGACTTGGCTTGCAATAAACTTTTTATTGAATGTTTCTTTACGTCGTTGTTAAGTTTATGTGCGTGTACTTTACAGATTTGGGTGTAAGGCACAGTTAATGAAATCTTTAATCACCTTTGCTTTGAGATTACACAATAAATAGCAACATAAGCAACAATGTGTCCTTTAAAGTTAATTAAATGTGATTATAAAGTTGCCAATAATATGTATTTAGGTACTTGCTACATTGAGGTTAGTGCAGGCGCGCGCAGTGACTGTGTGGGATTGTTGTTTTGTTTTGGCTGCTAGAGGGTTAATGTAGTCACTGCTTACCTTACTACAGTACAGATATATGAGAGGGTGTTACGTTAAGGTAGACGATTGTAGCTCCATTTTCCAGTAGAGATGTTTAGCAAACAAGCTTACAGTTACAATACGACTCGAGAAGTTGCTTGGTAATTTATCTATTAGTGGTGCAGGTGATGTGACCCTCGTCATCACGTACAGACAAACTGATGCGGCGTGATAAAGCGCGAGTAATAAGCGGTCACGGCGGCGGCGCGGGAGTCGCCGAGATAACATGATCTTTATGTAGGTGTTGTCGCACCTCGCCGCGGCTGCGTACGCGCACCGTACGCGCATATTTATTGCACCGAATTACGCGATATAAGGAGTTTTATTTATTCACCGGTGACGTGATAATATTCCACGCAGTCATGCGTCTGCGCGGTGTGAACAAAGTCTTGCTTGTTATGTTGTCAACATGTTTCGTCCACTATGAGGGATTGTACATTTCGTTATATCGTTGTTGTGTTGCAAGTTACATTCTACACCAAAGTTCTCTTATAGACTTGTGTTGTTCTACAAGTCTTGATTACTTAGTTTGCTATTTCACTATGGTCGATTCCTATAGTTATGGTGGTCGATAGACTTAACGATGCATTACCAAACATTTCTGTAACTAGGTATATCTTTAGCGTTATATTGGTATTACCACATAGAACTGGTATTATTTACAATCTGGATTACTCAATGTATTACATAAGTTAAGAAGGGTGACAATAGGCAAGTATATAATACGCGTACCTACATGACATCTCTCAATTTTGTCTAGTGAGAGCCCTTAGTACCTTAGTACCGAGTGCCGACCGGAGCAAACAACAAAAATAAGTATGATATCTGCCAAATGGAATGCTCTCTGAGTGGGTACACAGCAAAGAGCATTCCTCGTTATCTATTTGCCCCGACCTTGTGAAGTCACTACCAATATTTGCGTACGCACATCCGTGTGGCGCGCGCCATTACGCTCACAAACAGAAGAAGGTGCAATGAACTAACATCCGCCATATTACCAGATAATGGCGGCAGGTGTGAGCTGGCCAGCTCTCTGGTGTGAAACGACAACACCAGAACTACTGCCGGTCATGCTGCCATTCACTGGACACTGGGCACCGAGCAGTACGCACTGCTCATCGTACTTTCTCTTTGTGTAACTTGCAACAACGATACGATAGATACTATTATCATTCAATAAAATCAATTTCTTAGATGGTCGTATGTATCTGCCATTCATACAAAGTAAAATATTTGTCATAATGTAAACGGAACTCAGCGGCCACTGCGATGAGTAACTGAGTACGTATGTGTATACTGGTACTTGCCGCGGTCGGCGCTTAAATATTTTGTATACACATTTTCCTGGTGACTTGATACGATCTTATAAAGGAAGATACCAAGTGTACAGTTTGATGGTAAGTTGTAGTTAATCATTTACATGATTGTGGTTTATGATCTTACAGCCTTTGTAAACTGTATTAAAGACGCTACGCTTTTAATTCCAATTCTATCTTAATCTTATCTAATGATTTTAAAACACCTTTAGAATTTAGAAAGTTTATAGCAGTTTCTGAATTATGTCTAAGTTTTAGAAACATCTGAAACTAATATATAATACCAGTTTTATCGAGACCAGTTTTGTAATTGATGGTAAGTGGGCACCTGTGCGATATGCGCGCTGATAGACTCCGCGAGAGAGACGTCAGCAGATCGGCCACAGCCTAAATTTGTTTATAAATACATTATGTTTGTCATATGAATAATTAATACTAATAGCCTTCGGTTTTTATTGCTTCGCTCGGATGCTAATGGGTGCCGAAACATGAAACTTTTTGCTGTGGATTGCATTACAGTTTTAACACTGATTACAAATTGATAAAACATATTCATAATGAGCTCAGTAAGGGTGTGCTTACACCACCGCTATAATTTTGTAGAAGAAGTGATAACGGGACAATGTAAGAAAAAAATTGCAATATTTGAATATATTGCACAACCTGGGGAAATAGCCTGATTAGTGGCCTGTTGCTTAACAGCGAGTTATACTGGGGTTGTACATGTGGAAATGTTTCCTATAGAGTTCACGATACTAAGAACCAGCATACCGCAGTGGCTCTGTTTCGAAGCTTTAGTCGTAGGAAGCTTCAAACATCGTCACATTTCTGGATATAAAATGGTCAGATCAGATTCAGGGCTGGGCGAGTCTACAGTCTGCCTCTTCATGGCCTACAATCCTTTTGCAATGATGTCGAACATTTTAATGGAATCTCGGGGTGGTGTTACGCGACATCGCCAAAAACCGGTAACATTAACCAATTAAATATTTACTATTAACGTCCAACGATTCCATTAGAACGGCCATAAAATAAATCATTCGATAGTTAAAAATTGTTATAACCTCGTCCATGAAGCGGGGACATTAAATTTTATGATTTTGTCTCTGGTATTTTGGCGAATTAATGAGCGTTAGACAATCGATAACGTATAATTAATTAGCTATTTAGTCTATTACACTCTGTTCAAATTATAGGGCGAGTGGCAAGGTCGCGTGGTAGCGACGGAGGCAGGGTGGACCGACGCCGAGAGTAGACAAACCGAGGAGGTTCGAGTAAACACGCCGGTACAACAATACAATACTTACACAAGCCGTGTTTGCGCTGCGTCCGCCAACACGGGCGCGGGCGCAGCTGGTAGCCACTCGAGCAGGCACACCGATTATGAAAACATACGACCACCTCTACTTGTGCTGCATCTAACTGAGCAGAAACACGGACTGGCAGACTTTGGACCAAAATCAATGTCACACATTTAAAGGTATTTCTTCCAGAGCTTAGAAAAGTCTTTCGACTCTGTGCTATGTCGTGGTAATGGAAATAATTTTAGATAGGAACGTCATGACAATTTAGCAAAGTAAATATTTGAAAAGGCCGCTAACTTGTATTGATGTAGGTATTACATGTACAGTTATGTACTGAGAGGCTTTTATATCGCCTATGTTTCAAGTGCGACGCTATCATGCAGAATGTAGGTAAACAAGTCGAGTGCAGGCTGTTATTTAAAAAGTGGTTAAGATAAATAAATGTTTTGGTGGGCAATTATGAAAGTTGTTTCACTTAGCATTATCTACTGATGGATTTAGATTCCATTTAACTTACAGTGCACTTGTAGTTTTTGTTCAGAAGGAACATTAGCATTTTACCGTATATTATTCGTCGGTAATCTAGTAATTAAAATTATGTTAAATTTGTAAGTGCGTTTTACAACGTTTTAATATCGTAGAGGTCCAGCAGTGACGCGTGCATTTAACGGCATTAACTATTGTACCCATAGTAGTATGCTGCATCTCTACCAAAATTACTTACAATACAATTATTTTCATGTCCATATGTTTAATCGTAAAACAATGAATTTTGATTTTATGGTGTTTTTATAGAACTTATTTGACTCAATTTTATGGTCTCTATAGTTTTATGAAATTTCGTATTACCGAATGTAAACCGGTAAACCTACGTGTAACATTCAAGTTGTACGTGCATCTGAGTACTTATAGGATGGCATTATATTATGTGGAAGGTTTGGAAGACGTTGATGATGCAGTAGTGATGGTCTGCAGGAGTAATGGAGTGCTGGTGTAGGCAGAGTGCGTGGTGCTGCAACGTGCGGCACGTGCTCGGCGCGCCGTACGTCAATGTTGGCGTATTAACATAACTCACGGTGCGCAGCGCTGCTCACGTGTGCTATTATTTATTCCCGATGCTGGTTCATTACTGAGCAATGCGGTCTGCCGCCAGTTGACACTAACACCACTGTGTCGCAACACACAGGCCCACTGCTACAGGTTTCTCATTTTTTATCTCTATGTATGAGTATAGCTAGCTACTCACGTTTGCGTCACGGCTACAGTGCGCCCGGGCACCGAGCGATGTGTAATTTGTTGCCGTTTACAAATTAGAAACTTGTGTGTAATTGATACTTTCAATTTGGGTCATAACCATTGGCGATCGGAGCCAAGGAAAGTAAACAGTCAAAGTATGCGCGGCACCTCTCGGATACAAGAGACAAGTTCCATTAAGTTCTCAAATAATTTAAACGAGTCTATCATTAAAATATTCAATCAGAAAAAAATCCAAAGACTGACATTGACAGTTTACTGGTTACTCCAATACTTTAATTATAAAAAGTTCAAACATGATATTGTTTACATGTCAAAGCGACAAGCTAAACAGATGGTTAATGTGAAATACCAACTTGGAGATAATGCTGGTAGTAAAATAATTACCTTGATATATGCTGAGAAAATTTAAAACTCAACAATTAAGCGTTGATATTAAGATTGCAATTAACTGCAGGTACATGTTAAAAAATGAAGAGTCGTTAGCGCCGGGAGACGCGGTGACAGGGTGACAGGCAGCCAGGCCGCGGCTTATCTCGCAGATACTATCGATGGCGATCCTTGATAGCCGGCCTTGAAGCTGCCGCCCGGTGGCAGCCCTGTCCCAACTTATCGACGATCTGGATTAGAACTCCGGGTGTCTGCAGCGCGTATTGTCTGACTCGACCCCGCACACGTTGTCATGTGGAGGTCTTAGGAAATCTGTTAATGTACGTAGGCATTAACAGTAGTTGTAAAAATGTATAAACCTGGGAATGTCGTTAGTTATCGCCGCAGTTTAGCCATCGTTTGATAGTTTACAGCGTCATATTGTTTAATCATCGCGACGGTTTAATGCGCTCCATCCAGCCGGTAATGGGCGCAATCCGACTGATTTATACGACCAGTGACGAATGCCTTTACACACAGTTTAGCATTTGTTATAATGTTGGTGAACGGGAGATTTTATGGCGTTCCGTCACGGTCCGGCTTCGCCGGTCGCCGCCGCTGCAACTTGATGTAGCACTCCGCCACCCTCAACATTTGGTGGAATGTCTACACGACATCTGACTGGTAGAATCCGCATTCGAAGGATTCGCATTCAGTTCAGCTGTTACGTTTCGTAGGCTAACATAAAAAAGCCTCTTGTGGAAAAAGCTTCTTAGAATTAATCAGATAATGCAAGACGAGAATGATTTACCAACAAACGAAGATGACTTTGAGAACAATTACTGTGAATGGGTTATCGTCGACGGTATGCCCTTTTAAGTGTCATCCAAAATCCGGCCAAGTGGAGTGAAATCCGATGCGACACGGAGCGGGCGCGCCTATGGCCGGCCGGGGTCGGCGGCCTGCGCCCGCGCACCCAAACGCTCGTGTTTAGACACAGATATGAGCCGTTAATTACGATTTCGCTTGTCACGCCTTCTGCCTTGCTTAATGTTCGGATTAACTTTATTATAAAAATAAAATCCCCAGCCTCTAGGCGCGGGGGAATCAACTTTCTTTTTGACGCCTGATACTGTAATGAGCAGTCGAACTGGACAGCGGTCATCAGCTGATCGACGATAATTACACATTCAAACATTTGAACTAAAGTCGTAAAATGCGAGTCGGACGCAACTTGAATACCTACTAGTTGTAAAAATATTGAATACATAAAACTCGAACAATATTTATAGTAGACAAACACTAGGAACGAGTCTATCAGCAATAAATTACGATGGAGGAAGCAGGTGCTTAGCAAACACGTTGTTAGATGTGCTTCAACATTTGGGCACCTCCAGCCGAGTGGCGAGCCTTGATTGTTTTGTGGATATTTAACCATTACAAATTAATAGTACTGCGAATAAAATAATGACTTCCTGTCGATACGCTGCGGTAAAGCGAACTCATACAATCAGATAAATGTAGATATTTAATATTTTAATTTAATTCGTTTTCATATAGATGATATCGAAGTATAAATATTTTAAATGTTTACTTAGAAGTAAATTTTTGTTCAATTATACTTTGGCAATGATAAATTCTAGTTACTTTTATTAGGTAAGATTATATAAGTATCTGTTGTAACAAGTATCCAGCTATCTGTCTTGTTGATCCTAAACTACAAAATTGAACTAAGATACAATCTGTCTCCTGCCTAGTCAGGCAGGTAGTCATCTGTCTTTCTAATTTTGATTTGTACATTGTGCACAAAAAATTAAGTACCTCATGATTACAAACTTAGAGAAGCTTTGGATAATATTAAACTTGTACAATGTGTAATCAATCAGAAATGAAATGAATTTATTAATTCATTACGAGTATTTACAAGTTAGCAAAACTGTTAGATGCGTGATTAGTTGTACAGTAGCAGTTCGTGTAGACAAGTAATTTATTATCTCTTTTGACTTTGAGAAATTAATTAGCGTAACGGCTATGTTTTTAATTGCCAGAGTTCCAAGCAAATGTACGAGTACACTCGAACCGGTGCGCGGTAAATGATGGCGGTCTGTCGACTCTATCTCTATGCTGTCATTATTAAACAGTACGATTTTTGTTCCCGTATGTGTTACATTTTAGTTTCGTACTCACTCATCAACAAGCTAGTCTTAAGTTGTACGCAGGGTGTACTTCACAAAGTAAAGGAAATCAAATGGCCAGCAGATAACCTGGATGTCAGAAACCCGTACCTGCCAGTGACCAGTGCCATTATTACATCAACCATCGAGGTCGGGCAGAGCGCTGCAATACTCACCTACTCAGCAACATTTCATCAGATTAAACAAATAACACTCTATTAATAAGATACAGATACATTCCTAAGCAAACAATATTTAGAATAAAATCATACGATTTTATTCAAGCATATACTTTAAGTATACACTTTAAGTAACTTAGGTAGATTCTAAAGCAGTTTGATCTATAACTTTGATAGTCTATAATTTCCACGTAGTAGGATGGTAAAACAATTTTCTTACTATTTGTACGTATTGTTTATCAAGAGTTTTAATGAATTCGTAAGTTTAAACAAACCCATTATAAGGCAATAAAATCTTGTTATGTGTTGCTTCGCTTCGAATTAGATAAAGGGTTTAACTCGCGCGTAGCCACATTATACATACATAATGTAGGTTCAGTGGACATTTACAAGATATAGGACATGCAGAAGTTCAAGTCGATCAAGCTGAACATAAGAAAATAAGACTTGATAAATTCAATCAGAAAATTGCGCTGTACGGAGTTACTTGTGCGTTTGACGTAGCACCTGCAAAGTATTGTCTGATTTTGAGTTTCGGGATAAACGAAATGTTTAACAGCCAGTTGATTATAGTGAATTTATAGCAAACGATACAGAGTGGTACTTTTGTAGTGTCCTCGTATGTCAGTGTTGTTCCGCGGTTGGCACGCGTTCAAGGAGAGCGTCTGCCACACCCACGAGGAAGGCAGCAGTAGGAGCCGTCACGTGCGCTAATGATTGGCGACAAATTACGAACCTGTTCGCGCACACCGAGTAGCAAACCATTTAATGAGCACCGCGCCATCTTGTGTCACTCGCGGCCTATTTCACTACACATCTCGAAATCTTCACCAACGTCTTGGCTATTGCTACACGTTCACTGCAAAATAAGATTTATGGTATTTCTTCAAAAACTACTTATTACCACGACAGTCTTTATTTTAAGTAGGTATTATGACGTCGGCAGGCCACAGCTAGCCTTGCGCAAGAGTCACGAATGGTCACGTAAACATTTAAATATGTAGTACTGATTTATGCGCTGCTGTTAACATGTCAGTTTCGATGTGACCACTAAATATGTTTGACAACAGTTCCTCATAGCAAAATATAGTAAATGAGATATTTCATAAATTAATGGTAAGTACTTGTAAGTTGTACAGTACAATAAGTACCTGCGCACGTACCTAGGCAAATTCCGGGGTTTTATTAGTAATTCTTTCCATTGCGGTGATCTACTTCACATTAACATCGAGCCATAAATATCAATGTGATCGAACGACAAATAAAGACGCTCATAAAACTACTTAATGTATTACTTACACTTTAAAGTTGATTCATTGTTTTAATATGATAATAACAGCTGGTCAATGATTTTATTATTTCAATATAGAGATCGTCAATCATCATTTGTATTTAATCAATCCAATATATAACACAATATTTTAATGTCTCCGTCGTCGTTACTGATCAGCCGAGCACTATGTAAACACGTACCCATAGCGCAACGATAAATATAACAACGCGTGGCAACAAAACGAGTTGAAATGATTTTATAATAAATCTTCCGTTATTCATAACAAATAAGATAATAAAACACCTTGTTTTTTAGACATCGTAAAATGATTCACTGTTTTAAAATGGAAATAAGTCAGTCATTTGAATATTTAGAGTGTCATTGGGCACCGCGTCGACTGCGCACACGCCGCGTCTTCTTTCCGGGTGTACGTCTGCGCACACAGCCCATTCACTACGAATTAACCGTATCGTAATGTATGCTAATTTTTGCTTGAGATCCGCTCGACGTTTTTGCTCTCGGTGTAATATTAGGGCAGCATCAGTTTACGAACACAACAGCTAACCATTATAATTATTGAGAAAAAGTGAAATAATATTCATGACATGTTAATTTTTCTGTTTATAAGTGTTTGAGGCGCGTTTAATTGATTGTGTTCCGTCCGCGCGCACTCCACTGAGCAACGGCTTTGTGTTGCGTCTCCTTACATTATAATGTGTGAATGTTTATACAAGTATTTACAATTTAATTAGGAGTAACTCCTGACTTGCAAACTGTCTCATTGTGATTGATACTAAATAGGTTTTCCTAGAAATCCGGAGTCTATAATAGTGACCAGTGAGTGGTGAGAGCACCGCTCCAGGGCTACGCGGACGATCACGCAACGAGCTCCCGTGCTACGTGCGACAGTTAAACCTGAACCTAGTACTAGCTACTAGTTTATTTCAGTTGGGATTTCAAACCTTCTGGCTGAATTACAATTTGCTTAAATCTATTGAGATAATATTTATCAATTACATTCACAGTGTGAGTTGATGATGTGTTAAATATACTTGCAAGTACTTGTAATTAATAACAACCTGAGTATTTGATTAATGACACATGGTTTAAAGATATCATTAGAAACTTATTGTCTACTTAAGGGAACCATTTTTTGTTTGTAGCACTCTCAGTCGTAACTCGTAACCCGATGTGACAGCGTCGTAGCCGTAGCACGTAGCAACAGTAGTTCGCCACCACTAGTACTTATACTCTTGGTACGCACGAAGATGTTTGTCCTATGTAGGGGACATGCAAAATGTTAATTAATTCAATCACTATACACTCCTTGAGACAGATACAAGACAAACATTTATGTTATAGGTAAGCAATGTACATAGTGTCTGTGAGGTAAGACTTGAGTGTGGTGTCCCACACAAAGGAGCTGGTGCTTCCCCGTCTGGTAGGGAACATGGTCGCAGATATGGTCCTTTATAAATTGCAGCAAAGTAACGGTTATCTAAGATGCAATTACTGCGGTTAATAACAGGAGGTGTGCGCATGCGCGGTTGGCTGGCCGCGGCCCGCGGGTCCGGCGCTGACATGGGCCCCGCCGCGGGGGTCCCTAAACGTCGGCCCGGCTTATATAATAATTGTTCGCCGTTTTCATTTAACAACGTTTTTTTCGTTTCGTCTGCCATTAACACGCGGCGCGTCTCGGTCGGCGGCGCGGGCGCACCTCCGGGCGAAGTAATTTATTGCCGATTTGAAGGAAAATTGGTATTTTGTTATAAAATATAAAGCCGCGTCGCGTCGTGATGCAGCATTTAATTCGCATCGTTGCGTAGTTCTGCTTCGATTCGTTCGATACCATTTATAGACGCGAATGTGGCTTGTTTACGATTGCGCCGACTACTTATGCGTAAAATGAATTGCAGGGGTCTCTTTCGATAGGACACTTCAGAATTAAAAGTAATTATTAGAGGTCTTATCTGCGGCGAGTTATAATATACGCATATTTAATGGAAGCTCGTTAGCGAGCGGCGGCGGCGGCGGCGGGGCTCCGCGGGAGCAGATAATAGAAATGTTGAAATAAAAACTAGTATTTATGCGCGCGGACTCTCCCGCAGCCGTGAGTTCACGCCAACTTATTATTTTGAAGACCAGCCAACGTAAACGGGCGTTGGCTCGCGGCCACGCCATATATGGCCGTAAAAAATACCGATAGGTTTAATAAAAAACAAGTAATTACACATCTTCATTTGACCGTGATGCGCTGTGTTTTTGTGGAGTGTTCCGGACCGCCAGGCGCGCTACAGCGGGCTGCGGCTGGGAAATGCTGCGAAAATATCGCGCGCTATAATTGCACGCCGCGGCCAACCCTCGCCGCACTTGTACGGCCGCGGCGCTGACACCGCGCGGTCAAACACCTTCCAGCCTTCACACCTTGCCTACACCGCCCAGCATGTGCTACAACTAGCACATTGTATCACAGTCGTACCTGAACCTCGATTTAACATCGACTTGACACTAAACTGTTAACAATCTTCCAAAATGGGTTTACCCTAGAATTTTGGTTAAGTACAGTCTTTAAAAGTTCTTATAAGTAATGGTAAAAATAATAAAATACTTTCCTGCTCGAAACAGAATCACACAGAGACCGAAATAAAAGTCTTAGAAACATGACAAGACATTATTTATTTGGAATTGTTATTAGAAAAGAATCGTATTAAGTACACGATGTTTAGTTGTAATTAGTTCGGTAAGTCTCGCTTGCGCCAGCATCCTGTATAAGCGTGGATCAGCTGAAGCACTGCACGACGCGGCGCGGTGCGGTGCGGCGCGAGATTCTCCACACACTCGATAAATGAATATCGATCGATTCGATGTAATTGTGTGCGCAAAAACGATGTCGACTGCGCATAGGATGCGAACCAGATATAAGCTGATAGCGATTCTTATATTTTTATTAATTCGTCTATTTACTTTAGATATGCTTACAGCACAGATCATATTCTTCATGCAGGTGTGTGTTAATGCCAAGTTGGCTGTCTTTATATTGTAAACTTTGTTACTTGAACTATCCTCTACATGTATATGATACACTTAAATCCCATTGCAAAGACAAAGATGCAAGGGAGTTAGTCTGGTACCTACTATTCCTGATTGTTATGATAGGTTTAAAATAAACTTATTCAAGGACCTTCTATTTAGACGTTAAGTTCTCTTCAAAATCCTCAGTTTTAAAGTCTATACAATGTATTGATTATTTCTATCTACAATGTATTGATTATTTAACTGGTTTCACTAGATTTTGTAATCTAATTGATTGATTTTTTGTAAAGTACATGTCTATTTACTGACTAACTATAAGTTTAGTCCACGAGGTACTTAATACACACACTGGCTCGGTGGTCTCCTTACCCGGCCGCCCATCGCCCGCCGCCGGTCTCCTCCTCGCGCCGGTAATTATGCATATCGACGCACGCATTACCCGATTTCGTTACATTTATCCGTTGCGCTGCGAACAAAAACGGCAACATATGACGTATTGATATAAATTATCTAACACGCAAGCTCAGTAATGAATATTTAAAACTGGGTAATGAAGAGGCGTAATTTCGCCGTTTGTTTCTGTTTGCATTTAAATTGTTTGTTTCTTGTAACGTGATCATGACATGTAATGACGTATGAGGTACTAGGATTAGGTAACATAATATACTGAACATACACAGGACACGAAATTTTCTAGATCACCCATATAGTGTAGAAAGCAAAGAAAGAATTACGAACTTCACAAAGATAACTTTATCTTCATACCTTCTGATAAATTACCTCATGTTAACGACCTTAAGGTACACAATTGCTCATTTGGTTGTAAATGACATGTACCGACTAGATAATCGTCTATAAATAAATATATTCTGTGACAAAGGGTGGCTACTTACAAAACGTCGTCGATTTAAAACTATTTATTTAATTTCCGCACGTTCTGATGGGGCTCTAGTATTAGCATATTACAATGTTAATATTAACATTAACCATTGACTGTCTTGTTGACTGCTCAATGAGTTAATGGGTTCCATTCTCGAGGTGTAGTGATCAACATATTAAGGGGTTCTACAATTTTTTTAACGCTTAATTCCTGGGAGTCGGAAGATAAGCAGTGCTTTTTTCACTTTTGTAAATAAATAAATAAATTTTCCCTCATCATAGAATCGGCGCAACCTCTACTCCATCAGTTTTGCAATACCATACAGCGCAATATCAGACCGTTTGACGTCAATGTGTGCGACATAGCTAATTGAATAACTAAGATCAATGGAATTAACATAATAGCGGCTCTGTTTAGTGCATATTAAAGTAGATCTAGAAGTGTAAACTAGATCGAGGTCTCATTTTAGAAAACATTTCAACTTTCAAGATAAGAATCTGTTGTAGACATTTTTATCAGCAACTCTCTCGTCTCGTGTGGTGGGCGGCGGTTTTATTAAAAAAGAATTTACGAACGATTCTCAAATTTTGATTCTAAGATTCATTTTCGTTTCCATTAGATCGGTTTCACTTTACGAAAATGATATCAAAACTTTTAAAACGTATTAAATGAGTCCGGTCCATCGCGCTCGACCCACGGTGTTATAAATTTCCTTCTCTCAATGGGGGCCTAAGTACTGTGAATGGTCGAGTCGTTTCACAATTTTTCTAACCATCGCTGGCTGTGTAAATGCGTTGATATCGCAAGTGATCCTACGCACCAGATACACGGCAAACGGTAACTATTGGTTGGCCGGAGCAGACGGGCGGTTGCCAAGCTAGGAATACTGCAACTAATGGACATCATATTTTGATAAAATGTCATAAAGCTGATGGTAAGGCAAGACCAATATCAAAGTGTTGTTTGTGGTACGCTGCATGATTTTAAAGTAAAACATAATAGAAAGGCTGCAGCAGTTTTGCAGTACGTATATTGCATGTTGTTACTTGTTATTTCTCAAAGGTTGCTTCTGAACTCGTGCTCACAAAGGGATAGATCGCTGGTCTACTCAAGCAGCCAGAACAACATTTGTAGTGGCGAAAACAAGCTCGATATCGTGTCGTAAACATGTCAAATTTATGAAGAGAAAACGTCCGCGTGCGCCCGCCCTGGACATAATTACCGCGCTGTATCGCGACGCCAATGAAAACCACATCTTTATGTACCCGTTACGCAGATAAACCTAAAATGTTGATGGCTGCACGCCGTCTCTATTGCCTACGAGATAAAAACTATATAAAAACAAAACTAGCCGACCGTGCTTGAATCCTACGTGTTTTAATGACATCCACTTCAAAGGCATTTCACATATTATTTACAAAAGTAAATGATGAACAAAATGTGTGATAAAAATTATCAGAATATCAGGAAGGCTTTTAGTATCTGAGACGTTTACATTCACAGGTAGTGTTCTGCCATTGCAAGACCACCTGTGAACCACAGTTTCCAGGTATCCCTAGACCGCTGCAGTCAAACGGTGTTTGTCACCGCTAGTAATATTTTTACTGATCTCAATGTTAGTTTGTGCAAGGCTTTGTGAGTTTAAGCGGAAAACCACGGCAAGTGTGTAAAGTGTATTGCAATAAAGCTTTCATTCAACGCGCAGATGTGAATGGTCGGGAACAAAGGCAAGTAATGTGTTACCAGTATGACAACACACGTAGGCCGCTAATTTATTTGTGTAATGTCCATCGAAACTAACGTGTCATCTCTTCTTCTCACTATTATTTTCCCACGAGACAAGTGTTGAGGGCTGTTTGGTACTAAACTATAGGCCGCTAAACGCGGAACACACGTACATTCAATTACCTCAGTAAGCTCTTCAATAATTCTGTATGCATTGAGTTGTTGTGGACGCAAGTTTGAGAATTGAAATCAATATTCTAGAATAGTCCATTAATTTAATGACGTCATAAAAGTAAAAGAAAACAAAAAAGTAGGTACAATTTAAGTGTACCGATTCTTGTGTCAGGTCCTCGGTGGCCATAATAGTGTTATCAGTGTTTTTGCGCGTCGCGGCGGCGAGCACGCAGCGCAGGCGCAGGCGAGGCGTTCTGTGAGACGTGGGACGGCAGGGAGGGGGGAGGCGAGGCATGTTGGACTTGTTTTAATTGGCTCAAGGAAGCACGCTTCAACGACTCTAGCGCAGCCAGACCTGCCTGTATCTCAGAGAGAAAATTTATTGTTCAATGCTAGAGTTTGCTACTCGTGTTAGTTACTGCGCCCAAACACTGGCTACACACGACGTCACCACATGATCTACTAGTTACATCATTAGGACTTGATCAAACGCAACGATACCAAGTGTAAGTAGGTATCCGGGGCACTAGTCTGTAAAATAAAACGTGTTCGTGATTTACTTTAATAGCAATATAAGTGAATGATTATTGCAATTATTCAGAAGGCACATAAAATGAATCATGAAGCAGCTCGGGCACAAGTTAAATGAGCAAATTATGTCCATTTGATGTATTCATTAGGCTAAATAATTAGCGGCGGGCACGCGGTACACTCGCGGCGCTGATGTGAACAGACGCAAAAACAAACGCAACGTAAACACAGATAAAGTGGATTAATGGACGTCTCGCAGTGATATAGGAGGAGACTCGACATAGGTACAGATTGCTAGTGTTTATAGTGTCACTGATGCTGTAGATAGAATGGCCCAAATGTTAAGAGAGATGAGTACAAAAAAGGGTTCTGTTACTTATTAAAATATGAACCTGTTGACTGCTGCACGTGAGTATAAGGTGAGTGCATTAGCATGCGCTCCCATCACAAGTGACTACCCAAACCTAACCTACCGCACGGCACACGACGTGAATGATTCAATGATTATGTTAAATAATGGAATCATTACAAACATTCGGTCCTCCACCCCTTGTCTGCACGCCGAGCCGCTTCAAATAATTAATAATGACAATATAACGGCGCGTGCGCATGCTAATTGATCGCGAGTTATTTAAATAAGCGAGAGGAAAAAAATCTCGTACGTTACAATTATGACAGCCGCTCGCCGCTCGCCTCGGGAATAATGCTAAGAATTTATTTGAATTACAAATTGAACATACACCAGACAGTTTTAGCGCGGCGCGAATAAATAATTTGATATTATGCTAAGTGATGATACCACAGTTAAACGCCGCAAACGACCTTGACATAGACCCATAAATAAGAATATCTTAACCACTCATACATATGGACGGCGGTTCGCACACTCAAATATGGTAAGTGCCGGCTTATGAATAAATTTTATTATTTAAAACTCGGTTTGTTCATTACTAAAACAAATACTCGTAAGGCGTAGTAATACAGGCTGTTTCTGTTTGCGCCGCAGCTCGGGGTGCTGCAGCCGGTGCAGCCGGTGCAGCGGCGCCCTCTGCCGGCCACCACCAGCGCGGCACTGGTGCACACCTCGGTGGATAGTGTTTAATATGGTTAGATGCGGAGGTGATATTTTTACGTCGAGCTCCGGTAGGTTTAGCGTTAAACGTTCAAGGTGAGCGGGGTTGTGTTGGTTGAGTCGCGGGCTGCCTGCGCCCACGCATGTCCCAAACGCGCAGGGTTGCCAAACCCGAATCATACGCAAGTTTATGCGTTACCTAACACTACAGCAATAAATTCTAAAGTTAGTTTCTCTAATGCAGTCTCCTTTTAAAAAGTTTGTGTAATAAATTCGACGTTTTATTGGAACATTTATTAGAGATGTATCAGTCATTTATATTTTATTCAGCATTAATGTGAATTTTATCGAATCCTGTCAGTGTAACCTTCGAAGTTTCTTAATGCGAATCGATGTTAAAATCACCCACTTCATTATAATAATCTATGATGAGTATCGTTTTACGTTTCTGTTATACGTTTCGTCTTATTGTGGCATGATGGACTTTCAGATTTTACAGTTGGTGTATAAGAGTGAGGGGTGTTACGGTAACAATCAGCAGACTAGTTTGATAAACGTGCATTATTTCTAATATTGCACATGTGCGATTATAGCATAATATTCGCACACGTGTCGCGCTAGCCCTGCGCCAGCTGACGTCACTCGGTATCTGGGATACAGAACAATGCTTGCTATCTGCCTATCGAAACGCCATTACGTAACCACTAACATCTCTATCGGTTGCATAGGCGTTTCCTTGGGACCGCTATCTCGAGCGGGCGGCAATGACATTTCAAATGTTACAACTACTATTTTATTCGTAACTCAGGTCGCATTAGTGTTGACCTCGTGTTGACAATTCGAATTTTCTACTAAATATTTATTCCAGTTGTCACGCATAGAATTAATTTCGATTTATCAGCCATCTAGCAGGGTGACAAGCAATAACGAGACAGCCGCTTAAAAGTAAAACACGTTTATTGACATATCATTCAGCTGTACATACCAGTTGGTCAGAAAGAAATAACTTTATCACAAAATGCGAGGCGATTATTAATTTAAGTATTTTTTTTAAATAAACAGTGACTCGTCGTGGAAGTCAGTGTGGATGCTGGTACAAGATGTTGTAGTATCGAGTAGTGTTGAGGTGTTGCAGTGACTTTGCCTCAAATAGAGAGCACCCTGTAATGACAATTCTCACGACCCGGCGCGAGATCACACGCGCACACTCTACTCACAATAAAAACAAGACAACAATCGCTGTATTTCCATTAAACAAATTTGTGAATACGTAATGCTGCTCAACGCGAACGCTTCATATTATTAATATTTATAGAATCGCTGGCGATTTGAATAGATCGTTGATAGCGCTCGTTAGCGCCGACTACTGATCACATCTCGATCTGTTGATGTTTGTTGTTACCAATTAACTTATCGGAAACGTCATACCGTTTTTTGTAATGTTTAATATCGGTCGGTGTCCGTACTGTGAGACGTGCCGACTTATTCGAGTATTATTATTTAGTTCCAAGTGACGCGTCATCTTGATAGTGGAGCTGCCGTAATTGACAGTTACGAAGGTGTCTGTGCTTTAATTAAATTTCGTAGGAACACTATGCGTGAGTGATGCCCATGACGGAGGGGGCGCGGGGCGCGGGGCGCGGGGCGCGGGGGCGCGGGGGCGCGGGCAGGCGGCTGCAGGGTGCCCATTCATACAGCGCCAGCCATTCATTGACGTGTATCCCGATGGAAGCTCTGGTCACTGAATAGCACAATGATGTTTATGAGCTCTTAATGTTATCGCACAGAGTTCTGCGTGGTGGAGGAACATCCTTGCTGTATTTACTTATTTCCGTGTTTTCAAGACTTACAGGAAATACTAACTAAATAAAAGTAACATTTATAAATAAATCTATTCGTAAATATAAACATACATTCATCTTTAAAGATAACGTTATTCCAAAAATAGAAATACATACTATTTCGTTATATTGAAGGATTTTTGCTACAAGTGAATATCGATATTTGGAATCCAAATCTGGGAAGCAAACCTAACTAAGACTTTATGTTCTATTCATTTATATACCAACATAGGTATTCCCAAACATATCAAGAAGTCAGTATAAAATGAAAACTGACGTGAACGGTACAATTAAGTCCGTTATTAAGAAAGGCAAGGGTTAGCGTGTGGTACAAAGGGCGGCTGCAGCATTATAGTGCTCACATGAAACATATTAATATTCCGTGGTGGTGGTGATCCCGGTAACGTTACGACAAAGGGAAGGATACGAGGAACGTGCCTCACAAAGCACTGCACGATATTATCCTCAGTTTTTGTGCTGCCGTATTAGGAGCGACGCCGACGACATCGCGGCCGCGACGTCTACAGCCACACTCTCTCTATAAAAACTAACGTTTGTTTGTTGTATTGTTTGTGTGTTTGTCTGCCACTCCGCTACTGCACAAATCTTCTCTCTGTCTCTCATTGGAATCTGTTTTAATAATTACATGTTATGTTTTATCCTTGTCATTAGTATATTATTTTGAGTGAGGAAAATCAGGTTCATAAAACTAATGTTAAGTTAACGTTAATATTTAAGTTCATTCATAAGTCTTAAAAGTTATTTGGCAATATTTTAATCGGAACCAAACCAGAAATGTACTCAAACCTCAATTGTATCAGTCGTGTCGCAAAAGTAAATAAAAAAGCTGACGCCGGTAATCCCAGAACATGACAACACACAAAACTAAAACCGTCAACTTACATAACGCAATCAACGTATCGTTTATTTCTAAACGCTGCAGACAAATCCTTTTGTCACACACGACAACCCTAACGGAACCACACACTCGCCCACTACCTTATCACGACGGTTTAAGATTCAAAATACTTTGCCTTGTTTGAACTTCGGAATTGTGTAGGTACTAAGACCCGATTAGGCGAGATAGGATAATTCTCGATTCGTCGTCAATGCTCGTTGTATGTGGCGCGCGACAATGTACCTTAAATACATTAGTTTATTGCGCGCTGCCAGCCCGACACGACAGATACAGAGGTGAGATGATTATACACCGATACCAGATATTCTCGGAATGATCGACGAGATATGGAAACTAGTCGATTTGACACAACATGCTGCGACTATTGCTCGCTCGTTTTGTCAATGGGATAGATGCTTTTACCAGCGCAGGAGACATCATTAATTTGGAGATACGTCTGTGACAAAATGTACATTATGGACTTGATATAATGTTTTAAAGATACAAATCAAACATTACAGAAATGAAAGAAGAAATCTAGACAATTACGTGACACGTAGGATGCGACACAATTTTGTATAGACACTGCAATGTATTTCGTACTAAGGCAATAGATACTGCGATAGCTTCAAGGACTGACAGCTACTTTGTCGACATGATCCATTGTTTTGTGGCTAAATACTGTACTTTCATAAAACATCAAAGTTTCTGCGGAAGTATCAATGATGGCAACGATTCGGAAGTCAGATAGCTTAAATATATTGTGAGAAAAGCCGAAAAGGTCACGCCCGACGCAAGGTCAAGAGCTGACGAGAGATAAGGATCAGACGAGATGCGAGGGAACGTGTCCCAAACCGTGGGAGTGGGGCACAATGCTCTTTGTAACGCCACCAAATAAATTCTCTTACATAATTGTGGCAATTAAAAGTTTTATGCGCTCGCGCACCAAACACCGCGCGGAGATCGGAGATGGTCGAACGGTTCCGATGCGACATTCTGATCCCCTGATAACGTAACAGCCATAGCTTCCACACTCGGACATGGAACAGGTGCTGGTGCAGGAGGAGTGCTCGGGGAGATTCCGTTACGGCTGCTGTTGTTTATGGTAACATATAAAATAGAAATTGTTATGGGTGTGTCGACCACAACACGAGATTATAACTGAAGTAAGAGACACGTGTTGGAGCTGTTCCATGTCACACAATTAGACGGTCATCCGAGAACGAAGCGCACAAACACAGTTTTGAGTAAAATTCTCTTCATTGTGTAAATAACAATGATAGTGTATATCATAGAGGAGTGTGAACAGTTGGAACTCCGAAGTATAATAATATTATCTGCGAGTGAGTGGTGGCTGCAGTGATATCGCCGGCGGCTATCTACACATAATATCGTAGTGTCCATTGTTTTGAATGTATAATTTCCCACGTGGTCGCGGTTCCGTAGCGCGTAGTAATGACCTCAGATCAGCTGATACCGAGCTTGATCTTGATTGATAAGTTTATTCTCTTTAACAACTACCCTCGCGGCTGTTATTACGTATTATACCTATATTAAATGTATCGCCACTGTTACCGGCCGTTACTGTTCCGCGCCATTAAGTGCAGCTTGTCCACGGTTTTTGCTAAAGTCCAGCAATATGCCACTACCTTGTCAAATGATGTAGCCAATGTATTTGCAGAATGTGTATAAAGTAAGTAGTGGCGGAGTAGCATTGGAACACAAGTGAGGACACACAGCGAGTCCATCAGGTTTTCCTTCACTTAAATAGGAAAAATACCAAACAAATATAAAACACGGAAGCGACGTCGTATCAAGCACATATCGTGCCGTATCCTTTGTTGCTGCGTGTGCGCACACTGAGGAAACACCTTGGCTCGTGACGTCACGCGCCGCCCGCGCCGCGGAGGACGCGTCGCCTTCGTGTGAACACTGATACCAGCGATGTGTTTAAATATAAACTTCTTAGAGAAAATGTTACCGCCGCGGAGGTCACGACAATTTATTATTTATTGTTATACGACACTCATCTGGGAAAATGAAAAATAATACGCATTTGTTTGATTATGTCGCAAGCACTTTGCATTGAGTTGGTAATGAACTTGGTGTTCATGAAATACAGCGACGTGATAAGGAATTAACTACTAATGGCTGCCTTGACCCGGAACCTGAACAACATCACATCGTAAGGGACTCGTGTACTCGACCGTGTGTAATAGACAGAATATACATAACAAACTGATGATTATTATTATACCTACAAAAATAGATACGTAACTAAAATTATATTTCAGTATTTTGTGTTCTGCTATGTTGAGAGGTCGTGCACCTGAACAGCTTGACCCATGCGAGCGAGGCACGCCGCGGCACGAGCCACACTCATCGAATCAATTACACATTTCAAAACAAACATCAAAACTTTCTAATGGCGAACTGTAATAAAGACGTGATTACGCTCCAATCAGACGCACCGACCTGCGACCTCGGGTCACTCCACAATTAGCCAAAATCGAATGCCATTCTAACGTTTATACGTTTTATAAGTACCTCACGATGCGATTATATGCAATTATAACTTGTTTCGTTCATTTACTAACTAACATGTGAATTTTTTATGTTTCCGGTGTTCGTCCAAATGTACTTTTTGTGCTCATCGGATGCTTAATTACTGCTGTTCATGGACGTGTCACAAAAACTCCTTTGAGCTCAGTTCCCATATAATAATTGTGTTATGATAATTAAATACCAAAATATAATACCTCGTGCTAAGTGCCAACTTCTTTTCCAAAATAAACGTTTAAATTTAGCTGCTTAAGTATTTTTTTCACTTCTGGAAGGGCAACGTGAGTTTAAGAGTTCGTTTCGCCATTTTCACTCAAATCCTCATTATCATATCTTTCTTTTCAGGTTTAGAAGGCTCCGCGTACGTCATCGGCGCGGTGCTGAGGCAGGGGGGCAGACTCCTCACTGTCCTCCGTGATCCGGTCATCAATCGTCCGCGGATCTCGCGTACAATGGCTGGAACCCTCTCGCTTGGACACTTCACCCTACACCCGATATACCCATCATCCATACCGCACAATACTTTCTTTCATACATTAACTACAGAAATGTATGGATACGGCAAACTCAAAATGTTCAGACGAGTGTCATTAATACAATATACTTTCACCATTGCAGTGTTACAATTTCCTTGAAAGTCATTATCATTGCCTATGAAACTACACACTAATATCGTTCACTCCTTGATAACGATGTCCTCGTAAGCAAGTACATTTAGATAATATCACCGAAGATCCACTGGAACATTGTCGAAGCATTAAATATATGTATGTACATCTTGAAGAGTACCATAGAAGGAATGTTTTCTGCATGCCAGGATTTCCAGGTCCCAACCAAAAGTGATGTAAGTTGGAATCAACGACACCAAGAAACCTTAGAGCCAGTAACACTGACGCACCAGGTACCACCACGAGTTTAATTCGACGTCGTTATGTTTTATTACTATTTACTTAACCATTATTTGTTTTATTATCCTTGTTTACCGAGTACAGTTTAATGATTGTAATCACACGGTTGGCAAGACCTATAACATTATAATGGACAAACGTCGCCACCGGCAGTAGATAGCAGTCGTCAGCCACTTCTGTCATCATAGTACTGTCCTTTGTTAGCGTCGGGCTAATTGATGAATGACATAGTGCTGTACTTAATGGATATTTATTGCTTCATAGATTGCAACATTCTACTCTAAGCACTGTCTATATATTAGCAAATATCATCTGTTTATCTGTCTGTCTGCATAAAGTTTCGTATTCTACGTCGGTTGGTCGGCCAGTTGGTAGTGAACCCTTACAGCGCGGTGCAACAAAGCGGCGTCGGGAGGCGCGGACGACGCTGTCATAACATGATCGATCAGCGCTGATGAATCTGTCCGTACCCTGCCACACGTGCCCCGATGGGGATTTACTTCCCTTTGATAGCAATGGCCATTGTATGGAGGATAGCTTAGTGTGCCTCAAAACTCTACGTCATAGATAAGCCTTGTGATAAAATACAATGATATTAAATATTGGTTGTGCCTTCTATCCTTACTGTATTTCTATATTCTCATCCAATCTGCTGCAACGATTACCATCAGTAAGTGCGTAACGATGATTGAGATTTTCTGTACTTTCAATAACACTCAATAGGTTCTAGCATATTTCTATTAGTTGTTTTGTGTAATATATTAAAAGAAAAAGTAGTTACAAGTGAATGCATAGCAATCTTTTCCAACATGTTATACATAGATACTATGTTCGCATAGATTTTCACTTAGTTTACAAGATTCATAACAAATGATTATTATTTCATATCACAGTTTCACTTGAATGTGTAATTAAAATGTAATAACTGCACCCCGATGATCCGAGGGTGTGGCGAGTCAGTGCTGATATTGTTGGAAGTGACTTCCAGCTTTGTATGGCTTACACGATGATTGATGGTGCACTGATACCGTCTGCGGTGTATTAGGCGGCAGAGGATGACAGATTAAATGCGATTAGCTGTCATACTCGGGGAAATAGTAATACTGAACGATGGTCGTGATTACTGATTACATATACAAGTTAAGTACAGTAACTGATTTTTAACCTTCAACCTAAAAAGGTAGAACAATTTAATTTGTCCGTATACAGTTTATATGTACTTGTATATCTGTCGAGGTATACAAAGGAATGAACTAATTTTAATCAAGTTTCAGGTTTCTCACAACATGGCAAACCTGACAATGCATCATCTGGAATCTCTAAGAAGTCTAGACATGTTGTGTGTGTACTAGTAACATTACAAGTCAACAACCACACCTCAGTTGCGAACCCTGTACGAAATTCCTCGCATACTTCAATAACATGTAGCAGTAGAGTACCTGCGTAGAGTACCCGTCTGTATTCTGTCTACTGTAGTACCAGCGCTGCGGCTGTAATTGGGGTAAACGTCGCGTCGTAACGCAATGGCCAGCATTTTCGCATGGACCAGTATTTTAGGTGCGCCAGCGACGCGACACGCTGCGATAACATCTAAAGCTGATCTCTGAAATCTATCATAAATCTTTGCAATGTACTGGGTAGATATAGTATGAGATTATTGAACGTTCTTTTTCTACACATAGCTTTCAAATTTTTATAGTAATGAAGGAATTTTATAGTAACAGACATGACAGTATTCGTAGTCGTTGTCAGTCATGAAAGCTTACCATTATCAACAGCATTTTTGTCGTCATCAAAACAAACATCATTGTTGAGGGTAGTTTATCTTCGATAAAAAAATAATAACATAGCAAGTACGCACATGTCAGTTGTCACATTAGTAGCAGAGCGTTGCTAGCTAGCGAGCTACTTTAGGAATGTATTCGCAATTTATTACGAGTCGTCAAAGCTGGAGTTTATCTCGCATTCTTCTAGTTGCAGTGGGCCCGTGATGGAAGTGGGCCGCGTTATCGCCTCGATCTGTCGCTCGGACATTAATCCAGCGCGCGATGACTGCGCAAGGTCGCGCTTTAGAAAGGCGCCTCGGACTGCTCGGACCTACGCCTCGACGCAGCCTGCGGACTTTTTTTTTTTTTTTTTGGGACAAGCCCGCCACAACCTCCCATACCGCTGCAACTCCTGTAAGCCAGGATCTACAGTAGATACAACCATGAAAACACCGGAACATTGAAGTCCGGCGCGTCCCAGGGACATGAATGACTGTCTTGGATCCCGCAACGAAATAAATCAGAAGATATTATTAGAGGAGAAGAGAAGAAAACGATAGTTTCCACTTCCCTCGGTGAATTTAATGCAGGAGACAGAATGACTTAAGCCTTAAGGCACAAAGAGACTCCACAACTGGGAGAAGCCCAGTCGCCAAGCACCACGGAAATTTGACTTAAAACTAAGTGGGTCCTATGTGTGAGCTGTTATACTTGCTTCCAATAATAGGTATGGCAAAAACGCCTAAACGCACGGAAATTCGTTCTAGACTCCACAAGGTCCGTATAATAGACAACACCTGATGAAACAATTAAATTATCTAACATAGCAGCCTGCGGACTGCAACATTTCGGTGTTAATGTGACAGACTTGATAAAATGAAGCCTATGTCCAGCAACATGAATGTACATAAACAGATGACGACAGCGTGATACCTCCACTCACACCAACAGCCCCAATGATCGTAGTCACTGATTACTACAGATGTGTATCACCCAGCGTTGTCTAGGACATTGATCAGGACTTGTGTATTTATAATCAGAAGAGAATACTGGCGTGTTTTTGGAGCAGACCTCCATTCGAAGGCTAGTGGCCATTATACATAACTAGTCAAAGTCGTTAAGTCTTAAATAGCTGTTTGTAAATAATACCTACTGACGTAAATTCAGCTACAAGGCTATCATTTATTTATTAGGACTTCCACAGACACGTTTGAGATTTTATTGCGCGAGCTCCTTCATTGACACGAGATTTCTTGTGTTGTACCAACTTGATGCACAATGAACTATTAATAAAACACAAAATTAAATTACACCAACGTGTCTACAAAGTAACAAAGGCATGCAGCTACAAATTTCGGTAGGTATTATCAAGTATTGCATCATCACTTATTTACGACATCAGAGGCGTCGCCTATAAAATCTTAATGGGTTAATACGGTGTTATTATGCGACATAAACGAACTAAACACAGATACGAACACAACGAGAATAAATAAGATAAACTAAAGCGCGACTTTAGATAACACCATGTGAATAAAGATCGATAATTATGTCAAATACTTCTACCTAACGTAAAAAAAATGTGATAGAATCTATTGTATTCCGATTTCGCACTACGTGCCATTACTAGCAATTCATGTTTGTAATAATCATCTTAGTAACACTATAGGATATCTGAGGACATCACGGAGCTGACCAATGGAGCAAGGACTTGGTGTATTTACTAGTAAAGGGTACAGCTAACATCCGTGCTAAGATACCTATCAGATAAGTAACGCGGGGCGCTGACGTCACGCGGCATGTCGCGACGCACGAGTCCGTGGAAAATAAATAAAGTTATTATTTATTGGTCCCGCGCACGCAGCAGCTGTTAGGGACCTGTCACACGGACGACAGCCCGACTGCACTCGCTGGGCAACAGAGGAAGACATGACTGGCTGACGATGATATGACCTGTCTTAGTTTGGATAGTTAAGGATGCCACAGTAACTAAAGCCATTGCTAATTTATAGTATACAACTTTCGATATCCAAATATTGAAAACAGTACAACGCAACGTCCGCCTCACTAGTTCATGTGAGCCTGCCTTTACAAAGCTGTTTAGTTTATAATCTTATAATTGCTAAATGTAACTGCAAGTCGAGATCTTTATGTTCCTGCTCGGCCGCGGAGGATTACTGGCGACCTGTGCTACTTGCGCCTATCTGAAGATATTATCAGTCGGAAATGAAAGGGAAACGTCGTGTGATGTCGCCTGTCCTGTAACACGCCACTGGAACTGGAAAGCTGACTACATACTAGCTAGCTATAGTTCTGAGCTACTGGTTTGCTTCACAACATTGACTCTGTGAGCCTTTTGGAGATGGAGAGAGTGGTCACTCGACTTGTCCTTGTTCTTATTATTACCAATTTTGGACATAAGGTGTTCATGCTACTTAATTAGATGTCTTAGTCTATAATATCAAAATGTCTATATTAACTGTCTGTCTGTTGTACATACATCTCATTGCTCCTCAACTATGAATGTATAATTTGTAGTAAATGCTCGCAGCTTTATCTGAATGTAAGTAGTGAATAGTTTATAATCACCAGCACTAATCACCGGTGTCTGGTTATTTAGAGCTCAATCGGAACAGGTCCCGATCGTTTAGTTTATGTTATTGCGGATCGCCTTGACGCCGTGCTGCGCGCGCGCCGCTCCTCTATACTGCGAGAATGTTGCTGCTACTTGTATAGAGTATATGGTGAATGATGTCTAGTACTTACTTAGCCATAGTACATTAGTTAACAACATAAATGGGGGACAAAGTATTGTGTAACTATAGGAAATAAACAGTTTGTATATCGTGTCGTATCAATACCTAAATTAAGTGGGTACACATAAAAGGTTTCTCGTCCCGTTTTGTACTATTGGTACCTTGTGATATTGACCTAATTAGATGAAATAGTCTCCTAAAACTAAACAAAGGCATAACAACATTAGTTTACGAAACATGTCATAAAATTTTTAACCAATTTACGAGTAAAAAATTTTACGACTCCAATAAAAAATGTCAAATACAAAAACTAGTACAACATATTATAGTAACATATTTTATTGTTTTTAACTGTCCGAGACTTAGAGGGCGATACTAAAGTAAACAAATATAAAATGTAGCTGTGTATGGAGTAATTGAATAATATGGTAGCCGCTCGTAAACTTATGTTTAAGATTACTTGAATTTGTTTGAATAAACTTTACGGCCGTTATAGGTAGACGTGGCCCACAAAACTAAGAATAAAATTAAATTGTCAATAAAATTACCATAACTGTAATTAGTTGGCTACCTGCTCCATCAATTGCTAGGAAATTGATTTTAATAAAATCATGATACGCTTCGATTACATTTTATGTAATGTTTGTAGGTGCAGGAACATGAATGACAACCAAATAATGACTCTATGTAATACAATTATGGGTTATACAATTACTATACGCATTTCACACAAATCATATGACATTTTTTGGAGCATGGTAGTTTACCATGTGGTGGTCGCCGCGTTGATGTCTAATCTACGGAGCACGGGATTGATGGCGTAGCACTTGTGCTACGAAAAATTTGTGTCGCACATTTTTTATTTTATCGCTTTAAACCGTGATTTTATGCATTTCTTTTGTTGTATTTTTATTATTTATTAATGAAATTGTTAAATAAGTTTGAATTTATTACTTAATGTCTTTAAAATTGTGTGGGTGTATACCAAGTTGTAATATAAATGATTAAGTATGAACTACTCGATAGGTAAACAGTGTTAAGATTTGTCGCCGGCGCAGGCGCAGTGCGGTAGCGGCTCGGTATTGCCAGTTAGCATTGAGACTTCAACCGGTGAAATATCGCGCGCCTAGGGCTTCAAGGTACCGTCCTAGTCATATGAAACTATTAGACGGAGAAATTATTTTAATGCGATTCTGTCCTGCAGGCAATTATTTAGCATTGGTATTTAAACAACACTAGTTTAGAATGGGCGGAATGGAAATACCAAACTAATAATCACTTCTCTATTATATTGGTATTTAACATTGAGAATAGTTTAATGTTGAACTGAACATCTTTACGGACGGGTAAATGTTCTGAGAATCGTTATTAAAGGAGCTCTATGTTATTGTAATTTTCAATGACTTTATAAAAAAAGGATATCTGAATGTTTCCGTGGTTCAATATGCTTGGCTTATTGTCACCAGCCATCGTGCGATGTCTGCACCCGACAGCACGAAACAGGACTCAGTAGCTGCGCACGCGCACCATAATGTTATACTTAATAATTTTTGCTTCTGTGTAATTTTACATTCTAATAAACTGTATATAAATCACATAAATGTACTTACTTATGATTAAAATAAATAAAATGCAATACATGTGATAAGAATTACCTGCAATTGATTCCAGAACTTTATTGGTGTAGGTAATATTCACGTGCATCTTGCAAGGCAAAATCATCGCAATCATCAGCCACACTTCTTAGGTATCTAGTGTATAGATTTTGCTGTATACGTGCACTATGTATGTAGTGTATAAGTTTGGTATTGGGTGTGTAGTGCCCAGAGTCCGCCTCCCGTCACGAACACTGGCTCAGTGCGACCGTGCTCTAACTCATTACTACGTCGGCCATATCCAGCCCGATACCGTATCGCAGGCAAAGGTTGCCAGCTGTCCTCTTGTTTATCGACCAACTATCATGATTTTTGATCACGAATTGTTACGACCACTGGACTATGCTCGCAGTACTAGAACGAATCAATTCGTGTTCATACAGATATTATGAACACGAACTACACTATGTGTCCTTCAAGGAATGCCTTAGTATAGTAACCACTGGATACCTGATAGAGTAATAAACTGCATGGTGCATCGTTAATACTGTCGCATGTAAAAGTCTGGTCTATTCATCCCATTTGTAGTAAATTATCAACACTAAAATGAAAATGATCTCTGCAGATAAATAAATTCTTACCAGCAATTACATAACGCAATTAAAGGAATCGAACGCATACACGAGTAGCGTGCTCAATAATGTACACACTATTTCCAATCTATCGCTAATGCAACCGTCCATTGCTTGCCGACTTAGTAGACGCTGAATCATGCAACGAGCGATTGCAGTCATGTAATGCGATGCGGCGAAGGAAAAGCAGTAGTTCTCATTTATATTCATTATGTACAGCAAGTTGTAATTATCGTATTAAACATTACGTAAACGTGTTGAGTGCTGCTCGGTTATGTTTTTGCATGAATTAAAACTAATCAAATCGTTTGTTTGCCTTTATGTTGTTATAAACAACAGAGCTTCGTACGAGTGACAAAGGAGGGAAGGGCTCGTACCTGCGAGCGGCGCGCGGAGCGGAACGTGGTGCAGGTGGCGCGCGGTGCTAGTGCTAGTTCAGCGGGGCCTGTACTTGTTGGAAAGAAGTTCGACGCTAAAAAGTAGATGTAGGATCGAGATTCGCGGGCGAGTGTAATAACAGAGTGGTACCTACCGGCGTGGAACTCACCCACTTGAACAGAGTTGTATGATCCGCTTTCCACTCCATAGAGGATTATTTTTTTTATTATATTTTTCTTGCGCCGTCTCATCGCTGTTTCGCTACTTTTTCTGATGTGCTATCTGTAAGTTACCATTAAACTACAATTAAAACTGTAAAACTATGGTTCGCCGTTACAAACCGAAAAAGAGAACGCTTTTAAGTAATTAAAATGGCCAGTGTAGACGCAAGAGCCGTATAAAAAGTTGTGAATGTTTGTTACGACGGACCAACTGCGCAAGTAGTACAACTCCGATGTTTCGTTAAAATATTTGAGCGAACTAACCCATCTGTGACTAACTTGAGAATTATAATTAACTCGCTGTTTTTAAGGTTCGTTACTTGAGATTGATGACTGTACACGACGAGTAGAAAGCGGTAGGCTGAACCCCCACACGATAATAAAAAAATATATTTTCTATTTCGTTCACAAAATGTTCAAACCTTTAAGTTGTATTTCTGTATTAATGGCGTAGCGTACATGTTCTGCGCGTGCGCATCGGGGTCGGTTTGCGTTAATCTACGAGCATCTACTCCCGAATTTGCCGGCAGATATATTTCTATTTCACTATATTTGTATTTAAATTAAATTGTTCGTTTAAGTTTTTAAATGCCTCGCTCTTGTATAAAATCGTTATCTCTGGCTCTCATTACGATGCCTCTCAACTACAGTTAGCAGCACAAACGAGATAAAAACGCCGTTAAAAGTACTAATGAAATTAAATGGCATAATGCACTAAAGAAATCTGCTGAAGCAGCGACAAGGGTGTTGTCAGCGTGGTGGGGTGTGTGTTTAAGAACAAGATCGTTATTTAGACAAGACTGACACTTTTTTGAAATGCTCTGTAACATGTGCTTGTCAAGTGCAATTGTTGTCCAGTATATGTGGTAGTTTAATTTGTTGATTGCCTTCTAGTAAGTAATGGTAATATGCTACATAATAGATTAAGCTTAACAGAAGCAATAAAGCTTTATCAAAGTTTTTTAAAGTGAATATTCTAGAACAAGTTCTAATGTTTGTTTCTCAATCAGTGCCAGCTCTTAGAAAGTATCGTGTAGTGACGGCGAGTGTCGATAACAATTATCGCGTCGCTGATAATTGTCCGCCATTACTGCGTCAATCACTCGATACAAGTGCGCATAATTGTCAGTCAGCAGTGAGCACATCGACGCGAGCCTAGTTTTTGTACTGAGTGCAGGGGATGATGCTCTATCATTAGGTAATATCGCATTACAAGGTTTTACCTCAGTTACTGATATTATTATGATGATGGGGCCAGTCCAACCTGATCGCTGAGCCAGCAATGACCTCTCGCAGCAGATCCTTCAGGGTCTCCTTAAACTCATGCATTCCACCTTTGTCCCACCACGGCCATATTAGCGCGATATTGAATCCGCTCGCTTTGGCCGCCGTGACGTCACCGGCCCTGGCATTGTTGCCAGGATGGTGAGGTCATTCACCATTGGCAAGTGATTGATTGGCCATACGTGCCATAGCGTGTCACGTACTGCTGTTCCCATTTGGCAACGTCAGATAAGGACATTCGGTTGTGGTGGCTGTCGCTTTCAATTGTTTTGAAATTTATTGACGCCTTGCGTAATATTTGCAATTTATTTCCATTGCCCATGACTGGTACAATCGTGTTTCCTGTTAAGAAATTTCCATGGCGACTTGCCATGCCTGCTACTTGCCAGGACCTCTAGCCTTCATTCCAGTAGTGACGAACTACTGGAGCTATGACGTCTTACTTTGCTAAGTTTAGTTTTTGGGTGAGTAAGTTTGCATAACACAATGGTCGAGAAATATTTGATAGATAACTTGCAAACTTTGTAACAACTGCGCCTGTTGTTTACCATTTGACTGAGTTCATACAACTTCAAATTTTGTTGCTCATAATCGAGTTAGGTACGTACTAGTAACTGTATTTTTTAATATTTTATTAATAAGAATATTCTGTTATGTTTATTGTTTATGTTATGTTGAGGTAGTTTAGTAACATATTATTCTAAATAATAAATGTTAATGAGACGTCTGCTTTTTAATTGGTACTTGGACTGCAGCAGCGGTCGTCAGCGCCCAGCAGCTATTTAGATGTATATCTTTGTAAAACGTTATGAATGCAATAAAATATTCAGTATTGCATAGATATCTACGACATGTATTTTAAAAGAACAGTTTGGTTTGGTTTTCATTTTACTTATTGTTTTTACTGAAATTGATTTTAACTCAATTGTCATGAAAAGTAGTCTATTTACAGTGAATAAGCTCCAAGTCCTAATTGGCCCAGTACATCATTATGTTTGTGTTAACACGGGAGTAGAATTCCCAATCCCACGCTCGTTTCGGACTATAGCGACTATCAACTTCCAGCGCTACCAGCGCTACCAGTAGCTACCAGTATCGGGTCGTAGACAATAATTGGTAACGAAAGTAGCTTCAACAAAAACGTATGGCGCAGTTCGACGTGGCGTGACGAAGTTTTTGCTGGCTACGCGAAATGCGCCTGCGCATCACGACACCGCCTCGTGTCCAGACACCTCACTGCCACCGGCTCATCGCAAACCCCGAAAAAACTGCAATTACCCGGAGTTACAGTGTGATTGTGTTAGTATAAAGCAATATATCATTACCTCCACAGTTTTTGTTGAGGCCCATAAACGTAGCCTCTATGTATCTACTTCAAAACTCCCATTTATTACCCGACGTATAAATCATGTTTAATATCTAATTTGGAGCTATCAAAAATGAGTACACGGGGGAATGAAACACAGATACGGGTTTATGACGTTTCAGTTGCATTATTTACTTTGTATGAAAACTATTTACGTGTGTGTTGTACACATTGTAATCTTTATCGATATTGTAAAGATTACAGATACATCAAATAATGTTCACCAAATGCTCCCGATGTACAACTACAATAAAAGTCTGCCCATTAAAATGTAGCGTTAATAACAGCTCATGAAGCGACACTGGCTGCGCCCGCGCCTCTTAATTAAGATAATTAAACACATACACACACATACACATGCTACTTATTACAATTAGTGTTGGTGTGAATACTTCAACGCTTTTTAATGCCGTGTACTGTGTACCTGCTTATCATTTTAAACTGTATTGTTGCTCCAGTGGTTTCAAGAGGTGTTGGGTTCGATTCGATGAGCATAAAATCCATATTTGTATTCAATTTACATACATAATTACATATCTCGGTAGTGAGACGGTAAATAGGTTTGTGACTAATGATACATTCGATAGATATTTTGTAGGTACGCGCACATTCTCTCAGCCATAAGAACACGAATCGCACAAAAACAACAGACATGGCAATAAATAGCTAATTTATTTCTTCACAGTTCCCAGATCGTAAAAATAAAGTACGTTTCCCATTACATTGAAAATTTGAAGAAAAACAATCGATATGAAGTGATGCGTTACCGAGCCGGGGATTGTGAGCACGGCACGGGTGGAGCCACGCAACTACTTTTTGTACTGAATACCCAGTTACTCGGACCTGGTTCACCAGACACCAGCTATGTGTCTATCCGAGTGAAATATTCTCGGCCAGTTTCTCTTTCCAACGGAACTATAATTATATGTCTAAAATATAAAAAATACGCACCAGACGGCCTCACTTTTCTTTATTTAATACAATCATTAGTTACTTTGATCTCTCTATATTCTAACTTTTAAAAAACTTTCATTATTGATTTCAAGGTATACTTTATTATATCATCGTAAGGTTTAAATTTGTATATCTTAATGATGTACAATATCATCAGAACGCGATGCCGGAACAGTGTCGGTATAAATGGTGGTACAGGTCACTCCTGACGCACCATTAGATATAACAGCTGACTTGATTTACAATAAAATGTCAGTTAATTCAATTTATTAAAAGTTGTACATAATCTTTAGTAAAGCCTTTTATAGCATACGATTTTTATAATCAAATTCCACGGAGACGAAATGAGTCAATGCCGCTTTTTGTATTTTTCGTAAAGAATTTATATGTGATTTTCGTAACGGGTTTATTGTTATTGAATATTTCGTATACCTGTCTTCTAACGTGCCAAACAAACAGTGTGTTACTTTAAATGTAATGTAAACGGAAAACTTAAGCATTTCGTATTGAATAATTATTTTTATTAATTAACCAATCAAGAAGATTATCCGATGAATCGTGTCGTATGGTGTAAACAGGCTCGTAAACTTGAGGTCGCGGGTCAGGCCGCCCGCGCCCGCTCTTACAAATTAAATCGTTTTTTTGCGAAAGTTGTAGAGAGTTGCGTCTGACCGCTATCAATAACCACTGGTTCATATCTAACATTGTATAACTGTAGACGACGCATAATGACATCGTTCTAAAAAACTTGCATTTCTAACAAAAATATCCCTAGCCGAGTGTCGTGCCATTGACCCCTCGAGTTCTTTACTTTCAAAACCACTGCGATTAACTTAACAACTCCTGCCTTCTCATTTGCCTCACTCTTTCAGGGCCTGGTCTCTTGACATTTTATGAACGCTTTGTGTCAGTGCACCAGTGGAGCGAGACCTCCTACAACTCCCCTCGTCCGTGACACCGGCGCGCTAGCAGACGAGAGCGCGTGTAGTTGGAGGGGTCTGGTTACGTTGGCGCATGTCTAAGGTGGGCACAATATGGTATGAGACAATAACAACGATGAATATGCATGGTGGCATCGCGGCGTTGCAATTTGGCCGGAACACTGGTGTAATGACAATGTGACAAAAATAACATGTCTCGTGCGCCGGGACCCACGTGTCGGGAGAAACGCGGCGGTTCAACGCTGCACCAGGAACCAGGAACATGTTGATAATTAATGCATAATATAATATGAAGAGGGTGATTACACTGACTGATGCATCACAATACTAACACAATTCATTTCCATTATAATATTAGTATAACCAATGTTTTCTTCTTCGTAAACAATCTTATCATCTGTTCACAATTATTTGATGTATTAATATTGCTCTAAGTTTAGTGTAACTTTGACACTAAAAGTCAGCTAGATTTAGTTTCTAGTGCGTAGGGGCAGGCAGACAGGCGCGGTGCGCGTACGCAGCTGGCGACAATGGTACACGGGCGGCTGACATAACGCTGCGTGTGTATGACTAATCACCCACGAGCTGTGTACTGTGTACTGTGTCTGTACACTGTACACTAGTGCCAGGCTGCCAGGTAGTGGCTAGGTGACAGTAGGTACTGCTATACCTAGGTAGTAGCCCTGATCTAGGTAGATAAGTACGTACTACCCACTTGGATGCGTTGCTCTTAAGAGGCAAACTATATAGAAAATGTTGTAGACGGTTTCAAGATTTTTAACGAAATAAAACTGTCAACAAGTTGTGGATTTTGTCAAAGATTATAACTTTATTGCATTACGTAAGTTTGATCAACTTAATCAATACTTACAATCAATCAATTATATCAGTATCTTCTTAGTGTCAACGTATTTATTTTAACCAAATAATATTCAAATCAATACAAAATCCAGTATGATATAATAACTTATTTGGTTACTGAAATTAAATAAGATAAGAAATGAATGAAATTGATATTGAACAAAAAATCCATAAAATTAATTTATATTTACTTATTAAAGTAACTTGCATATATATGTGTGTATTGATAATTTGAAATTGTCACATATGAAAAACTAAATAACGATGAACACTAAAATAAAATATCCAATCAATCGATCGTGAAGAAAAATCAATCGAGTAGCGCCATCTGGCGGCGCGCGAGCAGAGCGCGCGACATCTGCCCTGCACGTACGTTACGTTACAAGCAAAAATAACAAAAAGCAACGTATTCAGTTAATCATCGATTGTCAATAGCAGGGCGAACGGAAACGATGCCTGCTTTGCAATGCAAATCACTTGGAATTCCTTCAATGTCACAAATAAGTAGTCGATAGTCTGTAACCCCTGCGCCGGGGTTACCCGTTATTAACATATAAATAACAAGCGTTTCTCAACTATTGATGCCGCGTTATTTATGGGCCACATATTTACATACGCTGCTGGTAAATTATCTGGAGACTGCACCGCCATTGCACACCTGGTACAAGTGTGACGATGCAATTTTCAAACGATTAAGTAATAAAGTGTTACTGATAGGTGGTGGTAGCGAGGACCATCTCCTACCCACCTACATGCAACATATCCCAAAGTGCTAGTTTTTCCAGATGACAATCACAGAACTGTTCACCAACTTGCTACGACGAGAACATCCTTGCTACAGCAACAAATTAATGCAAAGTTCTTAGTCCAACTTATACAAAAACTACAACATTAAAAATAAAATAATTATTGTTTAATTAATTAAATGGCTAAGTAAAAACTCTGTGGATAAAACCCGAACACAACCGAACATATTATTATTATTTATTTTATAATAATATTAGCCAGAACTTCACATAATTAATAGGTTTTTCATGACACTATTATTTAAAATCGTGGTATTCAATTGCGCCGTACATAATTTCATAGATAGGTCACATGTAGGTATCGGCGGTGTACCGGCAGCTGTCGCTAAACGATTACCAATAAACAATATAAATGTATCAGTGTGTGTGTGTGTGTGTGTATGATGTGCAACACCTTTGCCATTCTCATGGTAATCTGCCGAGTTTGGACAAAAACACATTGATTGGTATCAATGAGTGTCAATTTGAATAATTTCAAAATAAATCATCGCCGGCGCAATCATGCTAATTTTACTATCAAACATTTGGGCTGATATTTTGAATTGATTTACATAGATTTGTGCTGCTCGAATTTTTACTACGTTACGGAAGGTAATGGTCGGAATTAATGTTTCGTTCCGTTGTTTGGTATCTTTAGACAAACATGAATTTAATCGTTTGTAATAAATCATTTTATACAACTATTGTAGAGACTACATTTACATTTCTAAATGTTATTGGTGAGTACATATATATACACATACGTAGTGCAGTCCTAGTACTATGTTAGTGACATGCAGTAGTGTGTGTCGTTTAAACAAAAGCATTCATTACGAGCCATTTAAAAACCGTTGCTTTTTGTCACACACTAAATAACAGGCAGTTTATCTGCAATCAAAATTCCAAATTTTCGTGCAACAAAAAACGAAGCTCCAGTTAGAAATGTTGTTAACACGAATAGTTCAACGCGGAATTATCTGACAGCCATCAAATTGGAAAATAACAAAACTGTCAACGTAACGTGAAATTAGGCAATTTTATGAAAGCCGTCGGTCGCCGGCATCCGTGTACAAATTGCTACTTAAAACGATAAAATCGATGTTGATACTCGGCGGGCGGGTAGCTGCAGGAACAATGGCCGCGCGACCTGCGACACACAAACAATAAATCCGCTAAATAATAGTTATCGAAAAATAAGTCCAAAACATTACCGTCATCCGGAAAGCATAAAAATATTTCAAATCACCAAGACAATAGAGTGGAGACAATGGGACCCGGCGCGCCCGCAAAAAGGGACCAACTTATTTTTTCTCAAAAAAGTGTGGTTTTTTGCAAAAGCGCTCCTTCGACAACAATCAGTGCACCGCCCTTTAGTAGGGAGCTTTTTATAATAACGGGTCCGGTGTTTGTTTATTTGCTCTCCTAATATTATTGGCAGCGGGTTCACGGCAAAACGAAGAACAAATCGTTCCATAAAAAAGTAAAGGTAAGCAAGGACATAAAGTACTTACGCCTTTAACAATATCATTAGTGTCGTCCACAGAAGCTTTACTCGAGTACAGTTCCGTGGTTTTGATTTTAATTTATTTTCTCGATTGAGGAATCAAGCCCATCAACCTGTTAGCGTGCTTAGCAAGGCCAACGAGACTAACAAGGCCAACGAGGAAATGTATTGCAAAAACTTGAGTTTCAATATAAACTAGACGTAGTAATATCCACAACCGACATGTAAGTGCCAATCTAATTCCAGCGAGCTGCTTAGCATACAGAAATCATTTGACAACACGAAGCCGATGCACCGGCCGCGGCCGCGACCCTCGCGCCCGAGGTAAAGGTGGCAACATTAAATAACGGCCCAAACAACCGTTTCCGAAAACCGTAAAGGAAGTAATTACATATTCTAATCCAAATCCAGGGTCCCGCTTCATATGTCACTCCTTACACAATAAAAAAGGTAACACACATTCGACCTCCTTCTAACGGTAGACTCTTTCTTTACCGGTCCTGAGAAAAAAAATCATCAAGAACCGCATTTCCAAACAGACGCGCTTACGAAAAAAATTGCATACTTACTTATAATCTTTAAAAACAACGAGACCAATACGACGGAATCTACATCTAAAGTCAACGGCATAAAGAATGTTTTACAAAAGCAACCCCACATGTGTAACATTAAAATTTATGCGCGCATTTGCATAATGTGCATAGCCCCTAAATTTTATTCAATAAAAAAATAGGATGGGTATAAACTTTTTTGCATAAATTCTTACAAAGGAAACGGGTTAAACTATTCAGGAAGTAGAATGTCGTAGATCCGCTCACATCGTGATTTAAAAAGTAAAGTTCAAAGGTTCTTTCTATTAAAAATGTACTTTAGATAGTTCACATAAAATACAAAATGTCAAACGTGCAGAATGTGCGTTGCACCGTTTTGTTCGTACCCCTTTGGCAATGCACAATAGACCAAAATGTACCTGACTATAATTTATGCGAGAATATTAAGAGAAATGTACCTGCCCTTTTTGAATATTAAGTGCAACCTAACCCCTGACATTATTGAATAGGGTTAAGATACTGTTTGAAAAGAAATAGTACAAAAAAAAATGCAAATAAACTGTCCCCACATCCACGCGAGGGTTACAGGTATGAGATCGCATAGAAAAAAAATTGCAAGCGCACCGCGCGCTCATAAAGTTTCACAATACGTAGTAGCGCGAGGGTCCGAGATTATTGCGATACTTGATGGGTCCCAGCACTTGTCACCTTGGCGTATAATTTGGGTGTGTACGGTTCTTTTCTTATGCATATGCGGAGGGAGCGTCGCATAGATAGTTCGTTTTTTAATAGCGTTTTTTTATTAAGCTCTGTATGCAAAGATTTATTGTGAAGCCGCGGGATGTGCGTGAGAATGCTAGGAGATAATCGAATTTGCCTATAGTCGCATCCACCCTAAGTAACCCTTTGGTTCGATTCAATCGCGTTCATGGGAAATATGTGAATATTCAAACAAGATGTCATCTCCTTGAATATCGATTGCCGTTGAGATCCTTTTATAGTGCCTGGGAATTGATACATTGAATAGGAAGACCCTGTAGGGTTTTTGCATAATCTATCGGTGGCCGTGACGTTGCGTTGCTTTGTTTGGCCATAACGGCATTTCTAGAAAAAGGGTTCTTTAACTGAATCTTAAAAAATGAGTCCGTTACAATTTTTTACAAGGGCTACTGTCCGTGTTTTGTCTATGGTTACCGTTTGCTCGCTTTATGAGTTTTTTATAGAGTCACACACTTAACCGTTGTATTCGTGGACATTACGGAACTTTATTGTTTTATAAATACGAATTACTCAAGGGTAATAAAGAACAATTCTGAATTAAGTGTGTTTTTTTAGAAGTAAAAAAAATGTTTTAGTATATTGTAACTACCTACCTCGTAAATAAACATTTTTTACTTTTTTAATGTTATACATAGCATTTTTAATTACACTTTTTACAACTCTAAAGTGTTGGAACATTGCACGTATCAAATGTAACAAACACTCATGACCAATGTTCCTGTGTCCCATGTATTAGTTTGTCATTTAAACCGTTTCGTGTTTACCACGGAGCTGAATTTATTTTGTCAACGATTAAAAAAATGTGTTTATGATATGCCATTTAGTCGGAGGGTGTACCTCTGTGTAAATGGCAGAAAAGAACAGTTAGAGGGACATACCTATGCAAACATGTCAAAATGTAACCCTTTTTTGTGAATAGTGGTCGCAACGAGCGCGGCATGTTTTGTGAAAACATTTTGCTCTAGTTTTTGTTTGTAAAACAAATAGTGTAATGGATGTCGATATTGTTGGATGTCGGGCAGCCGAGCCGTGACGCAACACCCGGACAAAGGGAAAGAGTTGGCAAAAACTCGTGTCGTAAACTTTAATTACTGTAAGTGTTGTGGTTTGTACAGGACGTCGTTACCCGGCCTCTGGCCAGTCTGCACTAAATGTTAGGTACAATTATAAAAAATAATACTTATTGAGTAATCGCTTCCTTCTTTCAGGTAGCCCGTATTAGACGTTGACTGGATTATGCTCTTGTCTAAACTCCTTATAAGAAAAAATAATTAATTGCTGCTGTCTAGTTAATTAATCTAAAAACAAATAAATGTCAACACATCTTTTCGGTGAAAAGTTCAGTTATGCTTTTCAGCCTTTCGCTTAATTACCAAGAATGGCGTAGTTACCTTACTTACAACCCTTCGCTCATGATTACAACAACTTACTAAGTATTAAAATATTTCAAATGAGATTTTAATTAGAAGTTTAACACGACAAATTGATTTATTACTTTTGCATATTTCTTACCAGGGGGAGGGGGGGGACTGTTTTTATCTATTGTTCCACTTATGCGACAGTTGTTTAGTTTTATATTATTCTTGTTCTTTTGGTCAGAATTGAGTTGTCAACTGCTGAGCTACTATGTAAAAAATCAGTTTGTCCTCATTGCTGTAGTTGGAAATATTTCCTGAAGACAACAGCGTCATGTGTAACTAATTTCTATTTATTGCCGACTAGGTGGTACAATGTTTCGTGAAAGCTCGTAAAGAGCTGGTGCCCAAACAGCGCGGCGTGCATTCAGTTTTTGCTCCAATAAATGTACACTTTCGTCACAGCTACCATTGAAGGGTTAAGTTATGCAAATTGCTCTACAAATTGGCCCGGAGCCGATTGCCGGAGCCTACCTATTATAACTCCATACTTTCCAAAATAAGCTTTTTTATTTGTCAAAACTTTTGTTGTTAATCAAACAAATGGTTCCTGGAATTCAGTTTTGGTTTCCTTTATTATTATTATTTAGTGCACAACTAAGTTGTTCTAATTGTTGCCGGGTGTTGAGGAACTAGGTATCACACACACTGCGATCTAACACAATTCAAACGCAATCAATTACAATTTATGTGGACTACTGTCAAAAAGTATAACTTCAAAATTATCTAAAATGTTTACTAAAATGATGTACGCCAATAATACCCACTGAATCAGCGCCTGTACTGTAGTAGTCGTCAAGTGCTCGTGTCGTCCGGTGCCCGCACGACGTGTCGTGTCGGAGTCGTGGACGAGATAATCCACGGCGACATAACGTGCCTACTTTATTCCGTATACACGTCAAAATTTAATTGAATCTCACGTTAAATATGTTCTTAACGCGATACCGAGCTTCATCAGTTAAGGCATCGATGGTATTACACAGATTTTGGAATTTTTTTTTCATTATTTTATTGAACTTATGTTTTAGGCTTTATTGTGGGAATACATAAAGTCTAAAATTATCCTTTCTTTTATTAATTAGTGGTTATTGTCTATTTATGTTAGTTACTTTAATTTACAATATTTGGGATATTTTTTGTTACTTTTCAAACAGGCAAGAATTGTATTTCTGAACGAATAAAAACTGAAATGTTGCACATTAATTACATTTCTTTGAGAAGAAAAATAAGGACAGCAAAATGTTATTGTAGTATGTAGCAGTACTCGTACATGCCCTTAACACATGAGGTTAGTATACACTATAGTGCGGGGATTCCGCGCGACTTGCGCTAACGAGTTAACGATTATTGTCGACGTGACATTTGTACCGACTCGACTGTATCGACTGTACCGAGTACTCGACCAGCGTGGCACCCGACCGCGGCGGCCGTTTGACCATCGTCCAATAATATCATCAAGTTATCACATGCTCTTTTCATACACATTCCACGAATATTCTGTTGAACATTTTTTATTCTACCAATTAATATCAATAATGATCTTTCAATTTGATCTAAATACAAGTAATGGCAAACATATAAAGGTATCTGGTAGTCGTAGCAATCGTAGGGACAATTAATTGCCTGCAACCAGTTATTTCAGGAGTTAACAATATGAGCGATGAAATCAACAGACCTAAATATGTGACGAAATAGACTACACAAAAATGATAGACCGTAATGATAAAATATTGATATCCAGCAGAAAGCTCTGGAGTCGTTGTAGTTCAGGAATTTGTTATTGGAACCCGTTGGTTCCATTTACAATTACATATCAATTTATTCGTAAAAATATGTTGCTGTAAAAAAGGAACCATTATTAATTACTTATCGAACAAAATTGTTATTTAGAGAACATGTATCGTCCCGAGCGAAGCGAAAAAAATGCGCCAAATGACCGTGAACGCATCGTATCAAGGGATCGATACATATAATCGATACTTATAAATCGAGACTGTTATGAGACGATAAAATCGGCCGGCAACCGCCGCCGGCTACTGGGCGTCGGCCTAAGCGACGATTACTCTCCACTCTTCTTATTTTGTTGCTGGCCACTCGATGCGAGATTATCGATAAAATAATTAAATGGTTACTCTCGAAATCGATTCCCGAGTGTTGTTATCGAAACTCATATTATTTGTTTCGTTTTTCTTGTTGCGAAATAGTTGCCAACTTAGGTTTCACAATTACAATGTTTTTCTACGATCTCTACAAAGTAAGAGCCTCTACTCATAATCTGATTATGAATATTAACCTTTTGATCGGATTTACTAAAGTTATGTCATACCGACTGGACAGCTTCTCTTGTAGGTATTTTCTTAATCATTTTAGTACGCGAAACACTTAAATGTATGTGCAGAAAGAACATTATTGGATGTCGTGGACAATTAAACTCCAACTGGTCCATTCAACAAAACAGGAAAAAATATCTTAAAATATTGTGGTGATACTCGTAGACATACATTAGTTTGGATATTATATGACAAGAAAGACATTTTGCTGACATCACTCAACGTCATAGTGCACATTGATTGTTGCAATATGTTCTAAGTAGTGTAACCGGGTAATGCAATGGAGTGTGATAGTCCAAAACATGGCTCTAGCCAGTCGCGGTGCGCGGTGGAGTATCGGAGACCGGAGTGGTGGTGCGTGCCGTCCGGCCGTTCCCTCAGATGGCCGACATCTTAATTGTCGGCCGGTGATAACTCGACTCACTGATTTATAATGCCTCCTAAACGTATTAGTGCCTTTGTCGGCTCTCACACTTATCGAGCGACTTAGTAGCGGCTTCCGCCGCCGCCGACACGTTTATCCCTTTTTATATTAAACTTAACAATAAAAAACAAACAATATTTTTTATAGCACAAACAATGATATAGAATATTTACCGAAAGAGTTTCCAAAACAGAAGTAGATATTCTCTGAAGACAAACAGCAAAATTCAAAGCTTTGCTATATTTCAAAATGACGGAACTGCAGCTATTAAAAGATAAACATCGACTGTGCTGCGCAAAGGAGAACAAATATGAAATAGGAACTTAAATAAAACTCTGTGAAGCGCGACTCCAAGTGAAACTAAAAGATTTTTACAGTTGTGTTTATTTAGCATAAGTTTGCGGATCTTTTTATGGCCGAATAAACTCACGCCGACACCTTTTTACAGCGTCGTTTGTTTCGCTAAACACACGATAATTTACATATTATTATCTGGAGACATAAAATCGGACATTTTGTTGTCAGCAGTGTCACAGAGGTATCAACATCGTGACTGCTACCCAATAAGAAGCATGCGGCGGGAAAAAAGGTTGATTTAGAAAAGAGCGTGTGAGACATGCGTGTGATGAATTGACATGTTCCCGGGGCCATTAGGGGCAAGATAAGGAGGCATTTAACTCAATCCGCGGCGTACGCGCACCACCAGCCCCCGCGCGCCGCGCAGCGCGCCTCTACAGGGTGCTGCGCTCCTGCAAGTCAATTAATTTGATTTGTTAATTATACTTTATCTTTGGCTACCCTGTTAATATCTTTGTAAAAAGTTTGGTCTGAGTTTGCATTTACTGAACTTTTCAACATTCTTTTCAATAATTGGTTTTGAAAAGAATGTTAAGAAGAATATAAATAACATTTCCGCAGTTTGTTAATTTATGAACTTAATAATTTACGTAATTAATAAGCACGTAGCTAGATACGTCAAACCTAATATCTTCAGTTCTGTCCCATCAGTCCCTGATACAAAACCAGAAACATTATTTGTTTTAAATAGCGTGAAATGTTATTGTTTCAAGCATCCTGTGCATGCGGAGTGGTATTGGGTCCGATAGGCGGTGTTTATGTGAGTGGCACCGCGCACCGCTCCGGCTCGCCCGGTAGCTCCTTAATGAGTACCGGCTTCCGTCAATAAAATTATTTCGATGGGCTAGTGCCTACCGTGAAATTTTCATCGCCCACCAATCACCTCGGGGAAGCGATATATTGTCCAGATACTTATCTAATTAGAACTTAGCGTTACGCTCTGCTTTGCTTTCCATTTGTTTTAAAAAAACGTGTATTCAAATTCTTTTGGAGAGAATCTTGAAGCCATTAAGTCCAGTAAATGGAAAGTATAGAAAAGATAATGACGTCACATAGTACCGTTAAATACATCCATATTGAATCTAGTAGTCTAGATAATATCAATGAGATCTAATTTAAAACATCCATATAATTGGCAATAAGCGACTAAATGAATGTATAAACGTCTTGATCTGCAACTGTCAATTAACATTGTGCGATAAGATTAGTTAGAATATTTGCCAGCATTGTATGCTCCTTCCTTAAAAGCTGCCATACATCGGGATTGTCCAACAGCCGGTCATAATACGTTCCCATACGGCCGGTGCGTGATATCGCTATCTGCAGATAAGCGGCCCACGACCGACGACTTATGTTCACAGGCCCTAATTAACCTCTTCATTAGCACCACCACTACCACTGAAAACTAAGTGCTTTACTAGCACACGGAGTTATACAGTATTTTATGATGCAGTGATTAGGAAGCGTGAATTTTATACTACGGACGAGATTTGTTGGTATCATTGATGGATGGGCACGCGATGCTTTTATGAGAAGTCTAATTGATGGCGTGGCCTGTACAGACAAAGTAAAATAGAGATTGGTAAACTTATTTCTCCGTGATGTGCACTACATAATAACCAACACATTTATACTTATTATTAAGCAATCACAGGGCAGGGAACCTAACTGACGAAGTGATATCGAAAAAATGTTAATAGCAGCAATAAAATATTGAGTAAAACGGAATGATCACAAACAAAAGAGGGCAATAAATATAATGATACAACTACCGAATGAGAATATCAAAGTCCGGTAGCTTAATTTATTCCGTGTCGCATGTAACCTGAGGATGGAGCGGTACAAATAAAAAAGTATGAATACACTTATCTGGGGCTTAGAGGACCTCGACTGATGACTTTTAATGGAAGAAAGCTGTGTTCTGCGATATCGAGCGTTCGGCCTCTCAGTGTGGAGCCGGCCGGGTGATTACAACTCTATAAAATAAGAATAAATTAACACTCGCGTGGAATGTGTGATAATATAATGCAGCCACAACAATACATGCCACGGGATCTAATGACGACACAGTAGGTTGCTATAATGACTATTATTTTGGCAAGCTTATAATCTACCTAATGTAAAATATGACATTTACAGCAGTAATTGGAATATCTCTAACTGTAATCAAAACTAATCCTATAGCCGACCATCCAATAAGAATTTAACATTTTACCGTAAAATCTTATTAGTATAGTTTCTTATAAGCCCGTAATATCTAACATACAGAACCCGTGCTCAGGCTGGGAGTGTTGAACTACAAAATTTTTAATCGCCTTGGTTGGATCAATCGCCTGGCAAGATTTATGTGGGCAATTATACGCGGCCGCGCCACCGAACATACCGCTAATAAAATAACCCGGTACCCGACCAACTGATCTTCAATGGAACCTGGATTGCCGAAGGATCAAATGATTTCTGATTTAACGTAGCTAATTATTATGTATTTTCCACTTAGATTAAAATCTGCAACGAGTTTTAATTAGTTTCTATTGGATACTAGATTCGATTTTATGCGTCTGCTTTGTATGCTAGCTAGTTGAAACACAAACATCAGTAAATGTTAATATTGAACAGTTCAATATAAGGTTTACGTTAGATGTTGTACTCATCCGCAAGGTATCAAGTAATTGTCGCAAGGCAAAGTGGCTGACCAAACCTAGAACAGTTTTTACAGCCCTGTGAATGACGAGCGAGTGTCCGGCCGTCCGGCTGTCCGGCCGCGGGACGTTTACGACGCCGTCCATCAAGCGACTCCTCATAAGACGTGTGAGAATTAATTATGGACGTGTTAGATTCCCAGTTTATTGGGCCGAGTGGATTCCGATAGGAATTAACGGTCGGTTCCCAGACGAGGCCATAGGTCGCGGCTCTGACACTTTATACTCATACACTATATTTTATACTTATTCAAGAGTTTTCTTTGATCTCTTTGATAAGTGGCTGAGAGGAATGACTTCTCGGAATTATATGAATGATTGATAAGTAATCATTCGGGATTACAAAGCGTCGGTAAGGAGGGTGTTAGTGTAATATGTTTTCTTACTGAATGTGATTACATTTTGGAAATTAAATTGTTAAGGAATATTTGAAGAAAGTAAAGTGTAAATATCATCTTGCACCTTAACGCTATAAGAGTAAAGGCTAACAATAACTCTAAACGAAAATTCTTATTAATAAAAATAAAAGTCAGGTCCCATAATGTCCAGCAAATAGCTTGGTTATCAGTGGAATCGTCTCCCGCGGCGCCTGCGCAGGTTACTTGCTAATTACCCGCGAACTTGGCCTAACGTATAAAGACGTTCGGCTAAGTTCGCTCGTGACCCGAAGATCCCCGAGCGATAATAACCTTCCTCCCTGATTTTAGATGCACGATTTTAAAAACTGCATTTGCCCCTTTTGGGATATTTAATGCCATCAAGTTAAGGATTTAGGTAGTGACTTCCAATTAGAATTTCAAATACTTATTAGATGAATGTTCTAAACTTGAATATTGGGATTTTTTCTGGTTTGTGATACCTATTTACCAATGTAATCTAGATAGTCACTTGTTTCCCTTCGTTTTTCTCACTAATCTAATGTTTCGGATCATTCTACTCCATATTTAATTTTCCTTTAATTTTTGTCATCTTTAAGTTTTTAAATCCAGTCACTCCATAATATACTGAACCCCAGCCTCACCGGCCCCACAACACTAGCACGTAGTCCACGCACACAGGCCGTAACTTACTAAAGCTTACGTAACACAGTTTTCCCACAGTTGAACACAGCTTCTATTTTAAACTGGCGCTATTCTACAATAAATAAACTCAATAGGAATTCCCGATGCCTCAAGGTCGGGGGCTTATTGGAGTACAAGAGAAATGCATTTGATCAGGCGCGGGCCGCGGTGCGTTATCTGTGCGATGTGGAGATAAACAGGTGTGTGGGAGTAGTACCGTAATGCACTTGTGCGGTGCTGCCAGCCTGGTACTTGCAGGCTCTTACCCTTACACTACTCCGTCTGTCTGTCTGTCTGTGTCTACGACCAATTGTTAACATGATGAGTAGAGTATCATTCTGAATCATAGAACCTAAATTAATATACAACGTGGTAATGGCTACCATTAAAATGATTGCCATTAAAACAAACCTTTCCTGTTCCATAAAACCAGTAATAACAAAAATGAATACGTGTTCATGTACATTTACTCATGAAGAAATATGCAGTAAAAATATACGTATATGAATAGTGCTAACAAGCGCCATCCGTTGGATACCAATATGACCATTAAAATGCTCGCGATCTTCCTTATAAGAACTCGTTGTCACATAACATCAGTCGCACAGGAAAAACTGTGCTTTTGTTCTACACTGAGAAACGACTTAAATGCCTGACTCAGTCCAAAGAACTTGATTTAAGGGATAGACTTTTTACTTTACTTTTTATTACATTTTACAGCTGTGTCTGCTGACAACCTGAAGCTTGCTTACCAGAATATTGTCACTATCTAGTTTCGTTGTTAGCATTAAACACGTTCATTGTCAATTTTCTATTTCATTACTTGATTTTACTAATAGACAGTTTATTAGTAGAATCACTTTTGTACTAAAGGTTACCAAATAGAACACAATCCCGATTATCTAGCTAGTGCATCATTAGTGTCATTATAAAACGTTTATTATAAAATTGTATAAAAATCTTAAACATTTAATCGCACAGCGTTTTGTTGTTCACTGTACGTCTGTAGTACAAAATATAAAGTGCAGAACCAACAGGTGGCCTGTTCTCTAGTGCCATTCTGTTATCCCTGCCAATATGAACCTAAATAAAGTATTGAAAATAATATGCAAAAAGTATTGAAAACACTGCTGCGATATTGCTTCGTGTAGATAGACCGATACGTGCAGATACTGTTAGTTATCTATGATCATAGCTGTCGGCTAGATAAGGCTCGGGTACTAGGACTACAGAAGTTGCGAAGAGTTCTCTTTGCGCTGTCATCTGATGGAAAAACTCAGATGTACTAACCGCGGTCTTAATGAGAGTCGACAAACTGGATGGCGAAGGGCCTTCGCGTTCGATTTGTGAGGATATGCAATTTATTTATTTTAAGTGAATCGATTGCAACGTCGACGTTAAGACTTTAAAATCAACCATTTGGTACAAGAAGAGTTATGTTTATTAACATGATATACGTAAAGATTCGAATACCACGGTAAGCTACATGTACTAAACAGCATACGCTAGGAAATATTTGCTTATTGTAAGCTTACTTGCCCAGATCTAGGAATGCTGCGAATTCTGAGTACATAAAAATAAGTTTATATGTACCTACCTAAATTGTAATGTAAGAGTGTAAGCAGGAGTATCGAGGAGAAAAGCATCTATTTGATGTATAAATTGGTTATTATTAGTACCAACAAGATTTACAAATATGGACGTGTAAGGCTTTACTTAGAGTTGGAGCTTTGTTTGTTAAAAGACGAGAACGATACGATTGATTTATATTTCTTGGGCATATGTTATGCCCAAAACGGGCATCAAATAGATATCCGTTACTTGGACAGGATCCGTTTACAGTTACATATCTGAGTGTCACATCCACACTTCGCCGCTGGGCCGTCATAACACGCGCCCTAAAAGGCTGTGGTATCATTACCCGACCGGTCGGCTACCGCTACCGGCCACCTCCGCGCGGCACTGCGCGCCTGGTAGCCGCGCACCCAGCCTCGAGTGTTGTTTTTATGCACCTCGCTATGTTTGTGTTGCTATTGAGATGGCATGTTACCTAGTCCATCTGTCAATTATATCTTGCATTTCAATTTGTACCTTTCCCAAGTGAAATTAAAGTTCACTTTTCTTCCATACTGCACAAACACAATAGTGGACAAAGTAGTTTCATTCACGTTTCTTTGTGTCCGGTATTTGGAATATGACGTAAATGGACGTATTATATATTTTTATGAAGTTTATTTACGACTTCTCGTAGAAACAGCTTTTTTCTTCTACAAGTCTGCAGTGACTAGCAATTTTCTGATGCCCAGTAGCTGCGAGTAATTTCATATAGTATTATACGGTAGCTCTGTGTAGTTCTGGTGGCCGGGTGCCGCCTCTGGCCAAAAGCGACCAGTACTATAATAATAAATATTGTGCGGCACAAGCGAGGGAGCAATTATTTACTGTTAGTATTTTAATATTCAGGTTCGCTGGACGATTATTGTGTTCAGTAAGCTAGCGTTAAGTTGAATTAATCCAATTTTTAATCGAACGTTATTAATGATATCGTTATTGTATGTCTACGTATTATGCAAATACCACTTAGTACACGATAACTTTGTCTTGGTTCAGTCAGCGCAGACTCCTGGCTAATAAGTAATGTGTAGATGGAACAATTAATTAACCTGTATAATTAGTTGACATTATAGCTGGTTTATCCGCCACATGCGTGGAGGTAGTTTATGCTCGGCGCAATAATGAGCAATAGTTTATAGTCATAAATCGCGGCGTAGGTAGCAATTAGCGGGCAGTTACCGACTGGACATCTACACGTCGCTGTGTGCTTCCTAATGGTTTTCCTTACACTAGCGGCCGGTGGCGGGGCTCTGTAGCTCGCTGCACTCTTTGACATGTTCCTAACTAATGTTATTCCTTATACGGGCTCCAGTTATTGCAACTTCTGTGTTGTCCAGTGAAGCATTGCATCTACACATAGATACTATACCCACACAGCTTTCTAGCCAATGTTTAAAAAAACAACCTAACCTACTAGGCAGTCTGGAATAGTACATGGGTAATAACAAAGATATGTAACACTTTACATATGAAATTACATTCAGTAATATAATAGCCGTTCACCAATCACACGTAAATCATCTAGTATCTTAAAGTTATTTAGCGTGCATCTAAACAAACTCCTTCCTTGTACTGTTAGGTATTTCAATAATAGCAAAGAATTCCGAATTGTGTCCGGTGTGTGTGTGTGTATAGCTATAGACTTCTGCCATGAGTGATAGGAATGATGATTAGTGAAAACTGTGGAAAGTGCGAGTTAATATTTAATTTGTGCGAAGGGCGTGACGTTATGTAAATTAAATGTATTTTCTCAAATTGTTGCGGGAAACTGACCCGTTACCGATCTTCCACGGAATTATAAATTCGTAAAGAAAGCGCATCTGAGGTGATTGATTAACTCGATAAATGTTGGTGCGCAGGCGCAGCCGATCCGAGACGGCAATAACTTTACTTACCAGCAATTTGTAATGTTACCTAACCTTTAATCACTGAGATGCATTCTTCTTTACCTACCGGGAAAATATTTTCTGTAAGGACTTTTAACAGGAAGATATTTATATTGACAGTAAAATGACAAAAATCACTAGTTTGAAGAGTGAAAACTATTAAAATCATTAAATTATTCGTTTATCTAATTCTTATTTATTCAAGTCATAGTCACTACATTCAGTTTTCTAAAAAATCTTTCCATCTTTTTGTGTGTGTGTCTAAAGGTTTGTCGGTTGATTTTTTTCCTTCTTCCCTTGAATGATAAACATGGTATGTAAACCCATGCTACGCTAAAGTACCTTGAAATCTAGAGATGATAGAAAAGCTTCCAAAAACGGCATCTAATATTAATTGAATGTTCATCACGAGGCAAGAAGGAACTAACGGACCTCAGTAATCCTAAGACATCTGTGTCTACGTGTAACAATGCTACAAGGTATGTAGTACAAGTACCTGTAATTTTACTGTAGATGTAATCAGATACAATACTTAGCAGGTAAGGTAGTGAGGCTCAAAGGGTCACATCACAGTTTACAGTTATATACTTCCAAGTAATTAAAATTTTGTTAGACTTAAATGAAATTAAAAGAGAGGCATACTGTCTAAATTGAAAATAAATCGTAATAGGTAGATATTTCTTCCAAAATTCAAATTTATTTTCCCTGTGTGAAATGAAATGTAGAATGAAAATTTTCGAATTTCATAAAACACAAGTTTCTAAAAAAACAGCCGTCCTCACATCGATATACCGTTACTCGATCCAGAAAACAAATCGACTAATTCGTGAAATCGATTACTATAAATCAGTGGTGGACACAAATCAGCTGCTTTTTAAAACTAATCCCAATTTTACGACACGCAGTGATATTTTTAACGTCAAATAAAATTACAGCTAAATTCAAGTGAAAGTGAGTTCACGTTTCTCTTCCCACGTGTGGGCTTATGGGACGACCTTTACTTTCCCATACTAACCATTGGAAGATGACATCACAACATATCATGTCCTTATACTTTTCTAATTCTTTCAAATGAGCCCTGAATAATTTGGTACGAGTCATAAGTCGTGGGACTATGGGGCGGTGAGATAGGTCCACTGATGGCTAATCCTATTCGTTACCCTACTTGATTTAAGGGTTAAGATATTATATTATAAACATTACGATGATTTGACTAATCGTATTGTTTATTAATAAAATATGCATATTAAATAACTGTATCCTTTTCACGTTATGGACTTGACTTTTAGTGTTATAAATATATAGCAATTATGATTTGCATAAAATTACAAACGTTTGCATCACAACCAAAGCGAAAACATCTTACGACAGGTTCTACTTTATCGGGGAATTAAATAGAAAAAAGTTTATAAACCTCAGTACTATGTAAGCAGGGATGATTATAATAAGTTGCGTTAATGAGAGTAATACTTGGCTATATGCTGGTCTAATGCTGCCTACTATCTGTTCTTATAAAGTCATAATTTACATAATCATAGTGAAAACATAACGCCCATAAAAAACTAAATACGTGTGTGAAACTAACTTTTTTTAAGTTTTTTGAAACGGCGTGTTGGTCAATAAGCAACCTGGACGAGATGGAATCAGTCTGAGATATGCTCGCTATGTGTGTCGCTGCCCCAATATCGGTTACCTAGCCAAACGCAGCCACGCTACAAATACGGCCCGTGAGCCAAGAAGTATGGACATTAAAGTGCCAACACCTCCCATAACTATTTCAAATCAGAATTATAAAATGTATTGAATCATTCATCACAAAATATCAATACCATACTTATAAAATTCAACACTTTTTTGCCGTGTGATTATGTTAAACAATTCGTTTCTATATGTGTGGTCGATACGTTTGTTATTAATTGGAGAGGGCGCGGTCGTCGGCGAATACATCAGCTCCGTAATAATATTGCTACAGATATGATAATGTTATGATTTATGCCTATTAATGTCTGTTGTGTTGATTCATTGTTAATTAAATTTGCTAATCGTGTGAACTGAATTTAAAAACAGCTTATTCAAATCGAATTGTTTGTATTACACATTTTATTATTTTATGATTTTTTTAAGTGGTTTTAAATCACAGTTAGGTAATTAAATTAAACTAAGTCTTTCCAAATACTGAATGTAAATGAAAAATATCAAGTTGGCGCAGTGGCTGGATAACTGACTACCGTTGCAACGTGACGCGGGTTCGATATCCTCACGGCACAACAGTAACTCTTTATGTGATCCATGTGTTTGTAAATAGCATGTATTTAAACGCATCTTAACTTTAAAATAAATGTCATAATTTCGTCTCCTAGCAATCTCCTTCAACAATCGTTGTAAGTACCTCTACCGCTACAAGACAGCCCCAGTCGCGATGTCGCCGCTCTGATGGATGAGTGATTTCATTATCTAAGTGTGTGCTCGTTTGTCACTCCCAGCTGTAGCACTGACTGTGGACACGGAGTGCAATGTATCTCATAGTATCTGTGGTACACCGCCATCCATCATAGCGTGGTGACTGTTCCAGTTTGAAGCGTGTTTCTGGAGACCAGGTACAAATGTTTAAGGCACCTACACGCACTCGAGGCAGGTTCCATGTCCCAAGTTCCAAGGAAGAACATATTGAGACAGAGTCATCTCATACAGCTAGAGTATATCGTAATTCTATTTATATCCTGTCGTCATTGCCATGCCGTTTAGTTTAACCGTGTCCATAAAGTTTATGGTGCCATTCATGGAAACAGCGCAGAGCCTGAAATAAAGCAAACATTTTTCATTCGCCGGGAATATAACGAGCCGCGCGGACATGTATCCATTACGAAATAAAACTAAAATCGCTCCATTGATATTAATACGATACATTCGAAGCAATTGACGCCGTAAATGTTGACGATAAATCGTACGCGCACTAAATAAAATAACACAAGCATCGAACCCGCTACCCGGTAGCCGAGAACTGTCTCTCACACACTCGCAACACCGCTTATCCTGACATACACTACAAAAAAAGGATTCAAGATTTATTGTGCATCGATCTTGAAATCGAACGGCGCAGGCGCAGTAATCTTATACCCGTCCCGCTCACTCCTTATAGAATCGATCCCTTATCTCGCTCTGTTTCATTCAATAATCGAAGCTCATACAGAATGATTTTTGATCTTATTTTCGATTAAAGTATGATGAATGAATGATTTACTAAGTCATAATGTAAACGTCATACAATAAACGGAACGAATTCAGAGTTAATACATTCATCGATACCAGAGTATGTTTCCATTGATATTATATGGAGATACATAATATTTTAAAGCAGAAATAATATGCTGTTATATTTCACACCATACGAAAACTAAACCATGTTTTCCCGAAAGCTCCACACACGCAGACTCAACGTCCGTAACAAAAGATTTCAACGGGCGCTCTCTACTTAACACAACCAATTCCGACAATCTGTGTGAGATTCATGAACTAATACTTATAGCTACTTGTATTATTCCACTAGTACTAATACTATCTACAATTTATAATCTAGGTATGAAAAAAGGCATATAGAAATTGATATAAAAATGTTCATAAAATTACTTAGCCTTTTAATTTAATGCCTATGAAGCTATATAAACTTGTATTTTTATATGTATTAAAGTGTTAAGTTCCAATAAGATAAGCAACGCTCCCTGCATAAAGTTCACTTCGTAGTTAGCAACAAACACTACGATTACAGTTGGACCCTGACAACAAGTGCCTATGGGGAAGGGGGGGGGACTAAGTAGGTGCAGTTTTTGCTGGCAGCGGCCACATTGGACATCGATGCCATTTCAACAGTCTGTTTATGTGTTTAATGAAGTGAACAATTTTAATGTTATTTGTTTTAAACGCTCGCTGATCACGAACTAATAGCGGAATGCGTCCAATCGCCGGCGATTATGTGCAAGAAAAAATGTAAACTTAGCAATTCGTTTAAGTAGTTAATAGCTATAATCGGTGTAATCGGTCAAGCCGGTCCATCTCCATATAGAGAACGGTACACGAGACTAGCGCGCGCCCGCGGCTCCGCTCGAGACCTTGCTCCGACAAAACTTGACTTACTTTTACTGGTACTTGGCCAAATGTTTGACGTAATCATTTTAATCACCAAAAACAACCTTCTTATAGAGTTAAGTAATTCAATATTTGATTTATGTTCGATACACCAAAACACGTGTGTAATGTATTTACAATGTTGCACTGCATCGTTGCAGCGTAGTTATCTAGTTAGTGATATCAGTTGTTTACTGATAGTATTCACACATTATATAGTGGGCAGGCACTGGCAGGTACCCTCGTAACTAACAAACGCAAACATTTTATAGTATCGAGTGCTAGAACATACATAAAAAGCTCCATAATTTATTAATATTACACCATTAGGAGTATATCGAAAGCTACTATTTAAGTATTAATACATTTTAAAATATTCGCAGAAGTAAATAACGTAATTGGTGTATAAGCAAGTTTATCAAGACAACAATCCTGAAAGGGTGCTTGGCACATATTAATAAAAATAAACTTTAGTACTGTAAATGCCATTGAGAGTATTTGGGAGAGACTTAAGTAAAACAATGGAAATCTTGCGGCTGATGATTATGATGCTGATGAGCTGGCGATGGATGTGTACCAGTAAGATACTCCTAGAGACTGCAGTTACATGCATTGTATCGTAGATTCTTATTTGAATGAGTGGAATTTTCCAAAATGTGTAGGCGTCATAAAGTTCTGAGAATGGGAATCGAAAACCAGATACTTCCATCCAACCACTAATTATACCACAATAATAAATGTATCTAAAATATTACATAAAAAACAGTTTCTTAGAAATCTAGGCACAAAATAGTTATACAACATCGAAGCAATTTCACACGTTAACTAATGGATATCTATAACAAATTGACAGCTCAACGAAATCATACAGTTTCAACATATGAACGAGATGCTTTCCAAATGTTTGGAAATAAGATGGCGCTCTTTGTAACTCCAACATGATTTTATATCGACACTTGATCTGATGCAGAAGGATAAACTAGGTATCTGGCAAATCGTTATTGACGATAAGGCGGACCGAGGTCGCGCCAAATCACTAGTCTAGGAAGCTGTTACACTCATGAGAGGTAGCGATAGCGAACACATCTAGAGACTATGAAACAGATTCTGATGATACACATGTCTAGAAAATAATAGAGAGTAATCTTGAACTCTTTAGTATTTGTTGTACCACTTTTAGAATTAAGTAGGGTTATTGAATTGTATTTGTAGGAATGTTACCCGCTATCGCCCCCGCTGTCGCGTGTGACAAGCCCGCACATATATTTAGGCGAGCCAGCAGTAATGTTACCTGTTTGCGGGGACATTCCGACGACGTTGCTGTTGAAATCGACGCGAACCAGATTGTTTACGTTTTAGATAGAGATAGTTGAGCACGTGAGATACTGACGCGATTACCTTAACGTGGATACGCTACTGGGCTTCAAGTTCGCTACTATACGAGCCTTGTTAAATTGTTCGATGAATAATGCGACCTAGGATTTATGAAATATTGTACGACGTCAACAGCTAATGTGTTGTATTTGATGTTTTAAAAAACAATAGCTAAATGGACTAAAATTAGGATGTTGAACTTTTACTCCGTAAATCTTTGGAACATTTGGGACTTGCATTTTTAATGGAATAAGGAACAAACAAGCAGACGGATCACCTGATGGTAAGCGCTGCTCACGGACACTCGCAACATCAGAAGAGTCACAGGTGTGTTGCCAGCCTAAACGTTTACCATCATCATCATCAGCCCGTATTGGTCCACTCCAGGACGTAGAGACAATGGAGAGGCCATAGGCAAATCTCAGTCTTCTCTTCTCGTCCAACCATATTTTCCATACTGAATCTTAATTAGTAGAGACATATAGTAATGGATTTAGGCTCTTTGTATAACAGATGATAATAAGATTGTTTCAATGTACAATATTGTTTCAATGTCGTATTTCAAACTATTGTACGAGTACGCTGCGGTTTACTTCACAAATTAATGTGTAACAATTCTTAACAAAGCGTTTCCATACCAGTTGCTTTATATTTTACTATATTTCTTTTTCACATTCGTTACGTTAATGAATACACACGAAAAATAAAAAGCGACACAAGGAAACTCATTGTAACAAATGAACAAAAAATAATTAGAACGAATGTCGAATAAAAACGTCTATATCTCCTAATTAAGGATTCATTATTCAGGTTTTTATTTTAATTCTGTGTTTAGAATTTGTATCAAACATTATAATAAGTAGGACGATATGCGATAATATGGTGTTGAATAAAAATAATGGATCGTGTTGCGTTGGTCCCATCCACAGCGATGCCAACGTGCGGGTTTCGATAAGTTGCCATACTGGTCAGACATCAGTACCGGGCGACCTTCCTTGGCGACAGGTCACTCCGTCGAATGGCGACTAATAGAGCGGCTTCATGCTCCCACCGCACTCCGCACTACTCGATACTCCACTCACTTGCGAAATACAACCTGCGACTTACCATCCCGACTGTACACTGCCCACCCATAGCACAATTATCTTAAATACAACCCGCTTATTGCAAATTATGGCCACTTATTATAATATTAGAGCATCACTTTCAATACCCTCGTAGAATACGAAAGACAAACTCAGTGTTCTATTGGATCAGCATTAAATCAGTTGACTAAATCATTTTTTCTAAAGATGATTGAAGAGTTGCAAGACAAGACCAGTACGGTTATTGAATCCGATTAGTTGAAAGAAGACAGGTCCACGAGACAATGGTCGAGTCACCGATATTGTGATCGGTGTACTTAAGGATTGGGGACAATTGAACTGGTTGTTTCTTCAATACCAGTAGTAAGTCGTCAGCAATGACATCCAATAATATAGCACAAGTTCTAGTTGCCACCAGTGACTTGCACAACACTCTAAACAAACCAACGGAAAATTTTATTGGAAATTTTGTCGCATATCACGTTTTGAAAACTTTCTACATGCAATCCGGTAACGTTCTAGATTATTTTCACATTATTTAAAAGAAATATCCAAATTAAGTGGCCGTAGCAACAGTTAGTGAGATTCGATCTCGGAATTAATGTTCAATTTATTATGTTTTATAGCTTTTAAACATTTCTTGATCGCCATTAGCAGCTGTTCACCTACATAGTTCCAGTAATGTACGGGTTAGAATTAAGTATCGCACAGTTGGTGTTAATAAGACGTAGATGATTAAATCAGTTGAATAAAGAAGTGAGGAACAAACAGTCAGTGACTGCTGGTCCGGAGGGCGGCGGGAGGAGGGCGGAGGTACCTGTATAATGATGCTGGCACGCGTGGAGTACTATTTGGCTTGTAAATCAATATAATTAGGGACGTTAAATTCCTGTTAACACCTCCCGGTGATTACGATGTCGTGATCGTAAACGAGCGCCCACTTTGTACATTTCTGCATACATATACATAAATTACATTGCTGGCCACAGTCGATACGCGTCGCAAGGGCCCGCTACCGGCTCCACGATGGAATAAAAATAGATTTTATTATAATTACGGACATGTTGCCTTAATTGCGCACATACAAATGGTTTCAGTAATTATATCATTGTATATCGTTCACTGGTATTTGTTTCAAATATGCAGTTTGTGTTGAATCGGTGTAGTATGGAGATTGATGACATTGTAATATAATATGTTATATATAAACATGTAAAATTTTAGCAGTATAATTAAGTATCTATTTATTAATACAAGGACTAATAAACGGGTGTCTTGATATAATGAATATTCCAGTGTATTTAGTTACTATTTAATGGCTGCTGATTGATTTTTAATGTTTCACTGAATATTGATTAAGTCAGTTCTAAATCAAACACATAGATACATGGTCCCATGAGGTAGGTTCCATTCATCACAACTTTCACGAAGTTTCGATTTCAGTTGTAAGTCTCGCATCTATTTTATTGGATGTAACACTGAGGAGGTAATGTGAGGGATTTATAAATAGCCGGCGAGGGCCGGTCCAACGGGTTGCATGTCATTTCTAGCTTTCTGAACCACGTTATCGGTCTTATGTTAGACGTACATACACACACACATATATTTATATACATGGCACCTATCGTGGATACCCCGTTAAGCTTGGTAACCTTGCACATCAAGTCCACTAAGGACATGGTAACGGGATGAGCCTACATCCTTTAAGTACATAGCCTTTACTTACATAAAGAACTATTGCGGTGTTCGAAACGGCCTACAGTTGGAATATATTATTGTATTAAAATTAGATACACCACACTGTACCCTATAGATGCTTTAAAGTGTACAATGTTGGTGGGTGCATTTCTCTCGTTTCTAAACACATTCGAAATCCGAAAACTATGAATTTTGGAAGTTTAGTATCTGTTCTATATCATCTAGGCTAGCTAAATTGGATAGAGCAAGTTATTATTATTGTTTTCACTCCAATATACAACCTCTTAATTTTTTCGAAGAGCTTAAAGCACACAGAATGTATACGAGTAGGTAGGTACTGAGAAAATCTAAGACGTATAAATGTAATTACATGCAGCCAATAACAGCTGACTAGTACATGTGACATAATTAGGAACCACTGCAGTTTCGGTTTCACTACGCAATGAAACATCAGTTATCTAATTACGTTTATATTTATTGACCTGCCCGGGAACGTGTCGCGCGACATGTCGGACCTCTAATGGCGTACAATAAACCCACCAAGTTTTACGATGACAATCATTGCGCTAGCATTAATTAGAGGCAGACCTGGATGCCAGAAACCATAAAAACGTATTTATCCAATCTTGTAAATACGGTATAATGAATAATTAATGTGTTAATGGTCGCGAGCGACATATTTATTGCTGAGCCAACATAAATAATTCCGTTTGTGAAAATTCAATTTATTAGTAGAAACGAATAAAAATCAGATACAGTTATGATATAATTTGACAATTATTGAAATATGTGCTGTGACCTGTTTGACGACATAATATGGAGGCAGTTAATGGGACATAAATAATGTACTTTGGACATGTTATGTGTTGTTGTCCTGCGGGCTGCCTGGTGGCGGCGGCTACCTGCGGCCTGGCGCAGCATCACTGGGGCTTATTGTAGAACTAGCGAAACTATATCTATATCTTATACATAAATTAATATGCCTCATTCTTGGCACATGCTACCACGGATACACATAAAATTAACTAACCTGATTTATTTAAATTACCAATTTCTAACGATAATTTAATCTTATCTAAGAAAAAGAAACCTCTCATTTTAATTTTCTTTAAACTGCAACATTTTATGATTGCAATAAAATAGATAAATCACACGAGGCACTTATGACTCTATTAAATGCAGCTAATTAATTTCGCATTAGATTAACATTTGTTAGACGTATTATCCTTTGTGGTGCAGATGCACCACACACAGTTGTGTAGATACATAACTCCACATATATCAATTAAGAACGAAATATCTTCATCACTAACTTGTTTCACTTTAAAAGCACAAAAGAAAAAAATGCCAAATGCGTTTGCAAAATGAGCGTTATCTGTATTAAAATTAGAGCGAAGTAATGCGAGCATGACGCGCGGATGTGGACGTGTGAATTATGAAGTTATTGTGGCACGAGTTAGTGCTATGATAACGTTTTATCACCCACAAATGTTGTACAATCTCAGTGTAATAACGAAATAACCTTGAATTTATAGTCCTCTTTACGAAACGACCGCGGTACCGAACGCAGCGCCCGCCGCCTGCTTCCATATGGACTACAGTAGCTCATACCGGGACTGCGCTTCGGAAAAGTAGTGTTATGGTAATTGGGAAATTGTTATGTGGTCAGTTAGTATTCTCAATTATAAGTAATCAATGATGAATCTTCCTAGCACAAACCTAGCGAATGACTTAGAAAAAAATGTGCTAAATTAAATCTATGTATATTGGACTGGTATGCCGTACGTACTATATCAGAAACCACTCTTCCCAACTACTGTAATGATTTATCTTCTTTATTACCCGTGCCCTGGAGTTAGTGACAGCATTTTCACACGTTCCACATGTAGGGAGACTAGTGTTGCTACACAAACATAAAAAGTATAATGAATCGTGTTGCTATCGGTACGGCACCGCGATGTTCGCCGCGGGGACACAGCCTCCAAAGTTTTATTGGCCCATAAAGTTGCCGCGCGCCGGTATCCGGTATCTAGCAGTCCCCGTTACTTTAGATACCAAATTTATTTCATCAAACGCACATCTCTACTCTCACTGACCGCGCTCGTGCTCTACGACGAGATTTCTAGTACTTATCTCTTCAAGCTCAAATAAGTTTCAGTGCTTTAGCACTTTTAATGCTTACCTCCTACGTACAAGATCTAGTAAAGTTACCATGCTGGTATTCACCATCATCATCATATCAGCCACAAAACATCCACTGCTGAACATAGCTTCCCTTGTACACTGGCAAGTGGAGCCGCTGGATGCAGTAGGTCGCTTCCAACCAGCCTATCTGGAAGACATAGGGTCTCCCCCTATGACAAAGCTAGAATTCGTAACAATTGTTGTGCTTAATCGAAAATAAATAAGGCCTATTTTCATTATACTTCTAATCGGCCAATCTCTCCATAAAAGAATTGAAGTCAATCACACAATTGCAAACACATTTACAAGGTAATACGTCTCAGTATTTACTTCTCTTCAGTAATTTGTGGTCAACATTGTAGCTTAACATTTGATGCTCACACAGGGAACCGTGCACCGGTAAGTAACTTCGCCCATTACGTGAAACATATCAGCATTAAACACAACTCGAGTGGTGAAATCTCCCGACGGTTACACTGAACACAGCCTCCATAAGCCTTTAAGATAGTATTACCAAGTTACTGTCATCTATGTTTTAAAGTATTTTACGTTTAGTGTTATTATATTACCGTTGACCAAGACCTTGGTGACATACATACCTAAAGCAATAAAGAATTGAGTAAATGGTATATAGATAGATAATGTAACATAAGACATCTTTTGAAAACTTTACCTAATTAAAAAAAAATATTTGAAATGGAGATGGTGATATCAAATCACTTCTATAGATCTCTGATCATATACACGACCTCACATCTGTCTCCCATGGGGGTAGGCAGAGACAATGGAATGCCAATTGATATTCTATAGATATTAAAATCCGATATGAGTTTTCTTCGAAAACGTTTAGTGCCCAAGGTGTTAGACCCGTTATTGCGCGAGTCGCAGTACAATACCAACAATACATAGAGCTGTCGGTGACACGGCGCGGTTGCGAAATAACACCCAAACATTACCAACATAATATGTTTTGTACTGCCACTCCTATACTGTACAGCCGGTGTGCGTGTTCTTAGTCAAACGTTTGTTAAGTTTCATTGGCCCTCTAATTTATATATTAAATTATTCTAGAAAAAATGCTAAAAATCTTATGTATGTATTGTAAATAGTTATAGTTATATCCATGATTTTAGGGAATCATATCAACAGCCTAAAAGTGGCCTGCTGTCCAAACCGCTTCTCACAAAGGCCTTGAGCATTTTCACCACTAAGAAGATTTGAGTATAATTACAAACTGTAACTTACCTCACAATGTTTTCCTTTACCGTTTGTCAGTGATATTTAAATAATCTTAGAAAGTACATAACGCGAAAAAAGTCTTATCGGTACTTGGCGTTGGTAGGTTTCGAACCCGCACTTCGAAACTTTTAAACCTGGCTACCACAACATTTTTTAGGGAATAACGAACAAAAATTGTTCCTACAGTAGTACGTGTAGAACATTTTTAGAACGATAATGTCTCCATATTTAATCAGCATCCATCATTATTCCAATTTTGAACAATCGTTAAACTCCATACTCACAGCGCTATCACTATAAGTTTACTACGCACTCACAATAACCTGACATCGTATCCATACGAACTCGAAACTGTATATTTTATAGCGCACTAAATCCATAAGTATATCAAATGTTTTGCTACCGGCTTGATGACCCACGATTGGGGCATAAATGTTCATCATAATTGAATAACAGCCACTACTGCTATGAAACAGCTATACAGATAAAGAAGCTAGCTTTATAAAACGCCATTCTCTTCGTTTGCCGTTGTATTCGATCGACTGATGAACATTATGGACACTATTAGGCTAAACGTTGTAGAGATCCGCAGTGAACAGTTAGACAGGTAAAACCCACACGGCTGGTAAATCTAGATTTCCTATAAATACTTTTATCTTGGATGCTGTCTACTTGATAGACTTTCTTCTGACAAACATAACTGATTAGAGTTAAGTTCTTAGTTCGAATCTCAGGAGGAACGAATGTAGTTATTAGGTTTCTCTGTACAAACACGAAATCCAGAATGGTTTCCGGGTATGGATAATAGATTGGCTACCTACGAGTTCGTATATTAATGCCGCAACTATCATGTACTACATCCATCTTCGCGGAAAGATGAACAAATAGGGTTTCTACGCCAAAGTCACAGATAATTAACGCTCGGTACCTGCATTATGTGCATTAGCTTGCACAATGCTGCGTGCATTTTGCAATGGGCACAATTGATAGCCAAACGTCTGTTTCCGTTCACGACGGCACAGTTTTTTGGCTCACTCGATTACTCCGTGGCTAATCAATAGCCACGCTACGAGGATTACACCGCTATTAGTGGTTAGGATCCTCGAAGGCCGACTAATGCCTTCCGGCTTATGGCTCCACATACTAATCGATTTCGCGATACACGAAATAGGTCAATCGTTTTATGCTACAAGCTAGTTTCTTGCAATATTATAAAAACGAAATATTTATGAAATGTATTCATCGAAACTTTACCATAACTTAAACTCGTAATTTGTTAGTTTTAATTTCTAATTCCAAGTTATCACCGCAACATTATTTATATAGAGTTGAGAGCAACTTTTTCTCACAGAAAACAGCTTGATGTTGATTAGGTATTTTGAAACGCATCGAACAATCAATTAGTGAGTCTTCGACCTTCGGAGTTCTCACTGCGCCAATAAAATATGATTTCGTAAGTGTAATCGCGATGTATGAGCATAAATACCAGAGTCCACATGACGCCACTTGATTTACTGACGCTGCTCGGCCTTGGGGCAAGCTTTGGGAAATTAGTTTCGGCCCGCGACTTTACCCGTTTTGGTAGTTACCTTTATTGATGGCTCCAAGTGGTCTTCGATTTTCAATTATCCGTTATGATTTATTTCTTCACATTACGCCGAATGTAATTTTATATCTATGATGTTTAGGTTGTTTAAATAACGTGGTAACACGTTCTCGCACATTTAATTAATATTCATTATTTGGGTTTAAAAATAGATATCCATATCAAATAGAAACTTGAAACTTGTAAGAAACTTTAAACACCTATACAAAAACAAACATCACCACTTTCATAGTAGTAAGTAATAAAACATTTATTATGATATATTACTGGCTAATAGATGATAGGTGAATATTTCAAGTTGTACGAGTAACATTATGCACACGCAGCAACAACAAACATTATAACTAGATAAATAATTGATTATTACGTCCTTCCTTTAAAATCTTTACATAATAATTTAAATAGTGTTGTGGCAGTTAGATAATAAATCATTATGATAAAATGTTTATTTATTGCATGCTAACGAAATCTGATTCTAAATACCGAGGACTATAGGAAACACTTCGCAGCTTCACTTTGTAGAGTAGACATTAAAAAACAGATCATTTAATTTACAATGATAGTCTCCTAATGGAAACTACGTCAGACAGATATACGTATAAAAACAATGCATATGTAGTAGTAGTAATGCTAACACATGTGAACTCTGCTTGAAAGACAGAGCACGATGGCTTACTTTCTAAGGCTTTTGAAGGGTTGAAATAGAACCCAATCTTGATTCCAGTCATCGGTAATATTAATTAGAAAAATCCTCGAGCAATGTTTGCTTCTTTGCGGTAACCGTGCAGGTTTACATTACGTAGTAGTTTATAATACTTTCTGTAAGAAATTCCATAAAATCCTTTATGGACATGTATCTGTAGCGCTCCAGATGTGACACCAATACTCCATGGAAGGTCGGAGTATGGTGCGTCGGTCGCATGACGCGCGCTCGTAAACCCCGAGCTGCAGCGCCCCGGGCCACCACATATTAAACATAATGCTATTTTATACTAATTTAGCAATCAACTCGTTCTGCAGCTTGCTGCTAATTCACCCATGAAACTGTTGTAAATTCCACAAATACTTTTTTGCTAAATATAGAAATGCCTCAAATAACAGCTTAGTTGTGTGCACAACTAAGTAAGTTCCATGATGGTGAGACTCTTAGATGGTTATGTGTCTATCTGCATGTTGTAATAGTTCTGAACTCTGGTACTTGTTACAAGTACTATGACTTCGGCATGGATGTTACAGCTTTCTTCTGCTACAGAGCTCTACAGCATAATGGTGTATAATGTGTAATTATGTATTCTATATTCTATTGTTTTTATCTATACTTAATATTATAAAGCTGAAGGGTTTGTATGATTGATTGTTTGTTTGTTTGTTTGTTTGAACGCGCTAATCTCCGGAACTACTGGTCCGATTTGAATAATTCTTTTTGTGTTGGATAGTGCATTTATCGAGGAAAGCTATAGGCTATAAAAAATCACGCTATGACCAATAGGAGCCGAGCAAAAAGGGTTAAACCGCGCGAAAGCAGCTAGTTTGTCATAAAAATAACCAAGCTTTTCCTTTCACTTGCCCTCAAGTTCAAAGAAAAACGAAAGCAAAATAAATAATTGGTTGAAATATTTTGCCCCAAAAAGGGAGACGTGCAATATTAAATGTAAAATAAAACAAATATAAATGCGTGTAAGACACTAGTCCCGCGGCGACTGGCTGCGACATGCGATCGTGCGACCAATCCGTCGCGTGCGCGTCTCGCCAACGAATGCTCTTCATGGTGCACTGACCACTGTGATTGGGGACGTGGACAAGTTTTTGTTTGCGATAGTTGCAGTAAATTACATGGCGGCCAACCTAACAAGCATGGCTGGACTAACTGACTAGTATATTGACAAAAAGATGATCACTTGCCACTATGCCTTAACTAGCAGTAGTTTAAGTTGTCGTTAGACGACATTACATATTGGTTATTCATATTTTGCGTATACTATGTTTTAGTAAAACTAACAGAGACTTACTCGACAGTGAACCATGCAATAGGTAGTACGTACAAGCCCTTAATGTCCAAGTGAAGAGAAGTTAAACAAACAGTCGTCTAAGTAACAAGTCCAAAGTGTTCGCAGTTCCTACACGTTATAAAGTTGCCATCACCTTGAGATATGCGCAGCTCATCCACATATCTCCAGTTCCGTGCGTGTAGCCCATGCACCTGTGAGCAGCCGGACGGCCGGACAGCCGGACAGACGACCGCCTCCGGACAACATTACCGTACTTTGTAGCCATCCAGACATGTTCACGCGATTTCCAAGAACGCCAGGAATTTTGAATGGTTTCAAACGAGAGTAGGCTGGATGATCTCCAGGTGACCAGGCTCAAGGGTATGCTTGCTGACCAGACTGCATGACATTTTTAATGTAGCGAGGATGGAACGGTGAGTTTGTGTGTCTGCTACATAATTATCTAAAGTTTGTTAAACTAATGCTTAACTTGCGGTAAATATTATATGTCATCATAATAAACATAAATTGTATCGCAGGAAAAGCCAATAGTAAAATAACAAGTTGTACAACCTGTACACAGGTTGCCTGGAAAATACAATATTAAATTATTTGTAGTTTATGTATGTAATTAATTTTAAGATATCATGATCATGAATCTTTAGCTTACACGTGCTGGGTCTTTACACAGTTTCATTTTATTATAGGGAAGTAATTGAATCATAGACTTATAATATAGGTAAACTGATAAAGAATATTTATTGGAGCTTTGAGTTCCTCGATATTGTTCCTACGATAATTCGATTTTTTGTGTAATATTAAAACACAAACCTATGTTTCAGTGATCTACTTTCGTTTTTGTACAGTACAAAGTACAAGTAAAAAAGTTGTTTCACTTTTTCCTTCAAAAACGTCACGCGAACAGAAATACACACATATATGGAGCTATTACGTCCAGCGGCAACAATCGTAATAATAAATAATCTAGCTTTAACTTATGTGCAGTTTTTGTAGAATCCACGTGCAAATACACGCAATACACATATTGTAGGACTGTGGAATGCAACAATTCTCGGCACAGAGCACGATAAAGGCAATTAAAAGGAATGGCTAAATAAATAATGCGCTGACACTTCAAGATCACCTAGTGCCGGCGCCATACTTGCCTCGCACACCACTATACACACCTACTTGTGTATAGCTGTGTATAAAGCTCAGGACGAAGCTAATTGCTGCGATGATAAAACTTAGTTCAGTTCAAACATGTTTACAAGGAAACTATTGCAATGGAAGGTCATCGCTAAATGTTATAGGTGACGATTTGTTCAGGTCTGTGATGAACTTATCCTGTTCGTGGAAGGATGTGCTAGATCCTTCTATCCTTCATGTAAGTAAAACCCTACAATAGGACATGATAACTTTGACTACTGGACGCAATGGTTAAGGGATTATTGAGTTTAAGGGATTATTGTTGAGTTCGCAATGGTTTAGCGATTATTGTTGAGTTCAGGAACCAAGGTCTGGTTGTACTTAATTAACTTTGGGTTTGTAAACGCAAGTTGCAAGTATACTATTGATATGTTTATAAGAATAGAATCGGTCCTGTCCAAAGTGGGATTGGACATTGTGTTAAGATAACCAATAACATATTTTCATGTACACTCAACGAGTTCACAAGGGTAACATATGAGGTTGTGGTAAATAATGAGTTTGTATAATTTGTAAAGTTATTAAAGTATTAGGATAATGTTAAGGTTGAGGTTATTTATGTTCATACAGATATATCGTATAAGGTGTGCCTGTAAAGATAGAAGTAATGTTTAAGAAAAGTAATAAATTTTAAATATTCCCATAAACGGTTGTCGACTACCGTGTGTCAGGTTGTGGTCCGGTCTCCGGCACGGTGACGGTGCGGTGACGGCGCAGTCACGGCGCTCGTGATCCGCTCAGATTAATGACGCGCCGATCGCAATCTCTTCCGCGTGCCGCCACGCGTGACCGACTCAGCACGACCTGCGGATTTCGGCGCACTTCATTACATTTCATCTTAATTAATCACTGGCTACTCATAATATCATAAAGGTACATATTGAAAGTTGTATGTGTTTACAAGTGCTACCATATCTTTCAGGAGTTACGAAATAGTTCTATGGTAATATCTTTTCAACGGGATTTTTGTTTCCAATTTACACATTCCAACAAAGTGGCAAGGGTTATGCTGATTTAAAATTATCAGTAAAACTTTAACCTACTCAACAATTGTAACCACTTTTTTTAAAAGGCAATCGTCAAATCAAACAAAATTATGCAAATCTGCAAATTAGACTAAACGACATACTATTTAGTGTCTAAACTTCCACTTACATATTGTAATCTAAAATCAAATATACCTAATCATTAAAAGAAAAAATGAAAAATATGAATACATTAATAAATTATTGAACAAAGCTCGGCTTGATATCCGCGCGGTAACGCTGCGCGTGGATAAAATATTCGTTCCACCAGCGAGGCGCACGGGCCAATGGTAATCTGTCCAATTAATGTACTACTATACATAAAAATACAAATAACTGTGTAACAAACAAGTACTTCCGAATTCATATTTTATATGTAAAGTTATTCATAATTAGTAGTAAAATTATACGGACTATTTATCAATTATTTAAATGTGTATTTATGTTACACGCCAATTATAATCGCTTCAATCGAGTGTTGACGTGGTAATCACTTATGCTTAGTTTTGGAGCATTAAATTAAAGGAGTTTCTACAAAAAATCTGCTTGTCTTAGTCATCACATCATGACTGAATTGATCATATTATGAATTATTTATTGTTTAATGAAATGTGTACATGTTCATTAAACTTGAAACAGTTGAATATTTTGTTTAGAATAATAAGTTTATATCGAAAACTGTTTTAATGTGCTCTATGAGCATATGATCAATTTAACATGGGCTTGTGAGAATAAAAAGATCAGAGAATTTTTCAGTACATAAACAGCTTGCTTCATACAACCATAACAAGAAATTAAAAGTGTTTAACTGACTATATAGCTTTCTGAAAATTGAAGTAGTGATGTTATATCTTGAGCTTTACAGCATAGCAGATGTACATCTTTCTTAGGACATGATTAGCTCGTAAAATACTTTAGAATCTAGTACCACATAAATAATTTTTGACAATTAAACTTTTTGGATCCTGAATCATCGTTATATTTACTTCTTAGCATAAAGCACTTCACTAAGATCATACATTATCCCAAGGACAGTGCAGCAACTTCAGATAATTGCTGCACAAGCCACAGTATTACCTATTGGCATATTTATGTGACTAGTCAGCTTACCTACTTACTGAGCATTACTCATTACTCAGTGAGACGTGAGTGTCAGGATTTATTGAGACAATTGTAATTGTTGCTAAACTATTCAAGTACATTATAAAGTAGGTACACTAGGTACTACATACGTCTTGTCAACTTGTAATCGTCGGTTAGTATCGGTTCCTGGTAAAAGAATATCTATTATCTACCTGTACATGTATTTAAAAGCTTGTTCTTAGAAAGATACATGTATTTATCTAAATCATTGATGGTAATTAGTTATTATCTATTTTATTTTAATAGGCATTACGGTCGTTTTCAGGAAACATTGTGTAGGTATATGTCAGCCATTATTGTTCCTGGCATTGTAGTAATTAACATTATGACAAATAACACATAGTGTTTTCCGAGGATGGTTGATAAACCGGTAATTAGATAAGGTAATAAATCTATTATGTGGAAAGCTTACATAGTACCTTGTCATGCTAAGTAAGCTGTTGAGTTTGTGATGACATCACGTTAGGTAGTGACCACCGTCGCTACGGACACTGGACAATGTGTCGCATTATATTGTGTGAGAATGTGTTTGTTTCTATGTTTATATATGTTCTATTAATATATTATATTCTATATAGTATACAGGTATCGTAGACAACTACGCAGTAAGTACAAGAAGCGTGCGGGCGCCACCGTCAAGGTCACAGCCGCTCCAGCAACTCCTGCGCATGACAAACCTATATAAATATAAAACCGATTCAAAATCACTTTTGTTTTTAAAATGTTGTTTGTCGCTTACAAAGTTTTTGTTAGTATTGTTGTAAAAGGTAAACTGAACATTGAACTGTGAAACCAAAACCATGTAGTCAGACATAAAAGATAACAAAATTCCGAAGAGTTGTGTGTACCTAATCGGCCATAACGCAATCGAATGGTCCACGAACAAATCTAAAAAAAACATGGCTTTCTTAATTGCAGAAGGAATAATAAAGCGAGTGTGTTCCACGTTAATAAATTAACCAAAGCTGGGCCATTGTATACGGTGGTGGGTGAAAAATGTGGCGATATATTGCCAGCGAGAGGAAGGAGGGATGAAACAATGGGATAGTAAGCTGTACCAGCTGTAAGGAGGCTGATTGCTGCCTTCGATCCGACATCGATCCAAGTGATGCGTCGCAGCTTGAGTTGGAAGATGAAGCGGGTTCCTTCTTTCAGGGGTTGATGGGAATTTTTCTTCAATCAAATTGTAAGTACCTGTAATGGTTTCAGAAGAATTTGAATATGTTTAAGGAGTTAAGCTAACTTATGGGTATACATCTTATTGTGTATGACATCTACGCACAAAGTTTTCATAATTCTTTCCTTCAGGAGCAAATGGAAACCTTTGAGTTTTCAAACCAGAAAAGTGATAAGAACTCAGTTTAGAAAACTGCCAAAGTACATACAAACTGCAAGTTTATCGCAACGTCTTAGCAATCGCTACGTCTTATACGTTGCGTCGCTGAAGGCGTATCGTAGCGTAATGGGGTGAGCGATTGCGCGTATTTACGCACTCAGAGCACGTAGCGCGCGGAGAAATTACGCGCGTCGATCCCACAGCATCGGATTCGGTCAATCGATGCCCTCGCGGGACCGACGCGAAACTCGCCAACATCCGATATCATGGTTAAACACTAGAATATTTCTAACTCCGATTACCTAGACTAGACTGCCTCGCTGTTCATGTCAACTTGTTGAGTTCAATTTCCAGTAGTAACTTGGAGTATGTCTCCATACTCCATTGATATGTTGCAATAGTCCCTTACACTCTACAATAGGACTCTTGTTACATGGAACTCATAACATAACTGGGAAACGGAGAATTAGAAGGTGTTATACTATCAAACACAGAACTTTTTCAAACTTTGTGGTACTGGTTAATTACAATCCACTCCACTTCTTTCATGAATACTCGCACCACGTCAATCGCTGTGTCTCTGTCTACAAGATGTTAACTTTTTTTCTCTTCAACTTTTCTTTCAAACTTGTAATCGAAGTAAAACTTTAAGGAAACTTTAGTACAACATTGTGCAGTACATACTCCAACTCAGTTCGTAGGAAATCTGAAACTCACGTGCTCGAGAAAATGCACCAACAAAAAATCCGTTCATAACCGTCAAAGTCAAAACCAAGTACTGTTGCGCTCAAAAAAATGTTATTTTGAAAAAATCCCTTCGTGCGTTAAACGCCACCCTGGGGGAGTACACCTCCCCCGCCCCCCGCGCGGCTCGCCCCGTCCTCTGGTCGCCCGGCGGCAGTAATACCGCTTTATGCAATGTGTACGTGCGTGACAATCACGCTTTATTGCTAGAGACGCGAAATTGAATGGATCCCGGTACCGGCGCGTTTTTTCCTGCTACTGAGATGTTTCCAACCAAATGACACACTTTAACTGCTCTGTTTTTACTAGTCACTTATTGGATAACAAGCTTTACTTTCCGACCAGTAAGTCCAACAAGCTTTTCTCTTTAAAACCTATCAATGTCCTATCAAGTCAGATACAAATTAGTCTTGAAACATTGCTTTATGAAATGCATGGTTTATTTGGTGTTTTAGTTATTACTATAAAACTTCAGATCTCATATACTTCTACAGTATCACGTATCACGAAGGGCTTAAAGCTCATAATAAAATAATTATTATCAATCATTTATCAAACATAGTCATCACAATCAAAGTGCTGCTAACACAGAACTTTGGAGATGTGAAACCACATATTATGATTTCCCAGCAACCACAACGAAAACTCTTTGCGTTACAGTTGTTCGTACATGTGAATGTTTAGCAATAAAGCGCAATGAAAGCGCGGGCACTGCTAGGGCTGTCACAAAAATAACGCGACGTGTTTAAAAAGATATACAGTAATGTCGCGCGTACGTGCCGCGCGGTACTGGGGGAGCCGACAGGAGCAGTGGCTGTTGTGGTCTCACTAGCAAACTTTGCTATCTATTCACTGACAACGTTCTTCTTATTTGGATTGTTTGGTTTAAGATTTATATGTAAACAGTTATCTTCCCTTTCTTGAGGTCGAATTCAAGAATTTATGGCCAACAGGTAATGTGTACAATTAGCAATAATAGAAACTCGAAGATTTAATCGAGTTTTGAAATCAGAACGCAGGTATGACCATCAACAACCCTTATACAGAGTGTAGAAAGATGTGATGGTCTATAAAGCACTTTCTGTTTTTTTTTTTTTATATTATGTTAAATCGATTGTCTTTTACAGCAGTAATTCAGGATGTACAATACACTGAAAAGCTAACAATTAATAAGCACTGCGACGGCGTCACCAGCGCCACAGACATAAGTAGAGACTAGACCCTCCCTCCGTAATCTTGAATTATTGATGCGGAAAGCGTAACGTACAACATCTATTTTTACGACTTACCGATACTCTAGCTGCTTTTTACGACTATAATATATATCATGCAGTTGTAGAAGAAAAAATCTATCGGATGTATCGAGTGGTGTCGGTAACCTAGTGATTTCTGATGTGCGGACGCCGCGGCGCATAGTAATGCGATGTTACAGTTACACTGACGCACAATACTCTTACTGAATTGGCTCGTGAACATATAATTTTAGTATAGAATTTATCAAGGAGCCGGATAATCCCCCGCTGGATGACGCTGTTTGTCGCCTTTACTGCTGATGAAGTCGAGCTGTTAGTGCCCGGCTATCAAGTCTAGCCACCATCTAGTTATGTTGTACGTGTAACTGTTTGTATGCCACATTTTTATTATTTAGGTATCGATTGCTATTGTTATGATCAGTTGTTTATAATACCAATTGTATTCGATTATATTAATCAAATGGCAGTACGAAAGCACATTTTATTTTGCACATACTATTATTTTCACCATGATTCGAGTGTCGCACTGCCTGACTTAAACTACTGACTGCACCATCAAACCATCGCGCATAAATCACCGTAGTGATGTAGCAACTAGAAGCGGCTAATAAGTTAAACACACTTTTCACACTTTGTCACACAGTAGGAAACCTTTTCATATATTTTTTAATATTATGTCAATAATTGTAGTGAATTCGTTATCACGCCAACGTGGGCAAATTATCCGTAGGAATGGTGCTAGTGACCATATCAGGTAAGTGTACCGAACAGTTTAGCATAAAATGAAAATAAACGTTATTGAAAAGATAATTTGTATATCGATATAAATATTTAGTCAACAAGTGATAAACGAGCACTTTATTGATTTCTATGAATATTGAAATTAATAAATTCATTATTGATTTATTTATTAAGTTGTTTCTTAAATTATTTGTTTTAAAGTTTGGAGACAAACTGCGCACAATAATTTGTTTATAATAAATATGAGTTTCGTAGAAGCCAGTTCCAGTAGCGTTTGATCTGCAACGGCAGTCCATCATTGGTTAATAAGAATTTATGTTTATATCACTTCAACAACAGTATTACTTCACCAATACGGTACTTAATTTAAAACATTAGACACATATTTATTATTTTCTTACAGAATTTAATACTTTCGGCGATATATTGATTTGAAACATCGTGTGACGTCAAGAAATAATATAAGGAGCGGGGACGTAGCGACGTTAACTTCTAAACTTAAATTCTTTTTAATTAAGTATTGTACTACCCTAATCATATTAGAAAAAAACGTGTCTAATATTATTTCAATGTCTAATTGACGGACTAAACATATTTTATATTTTCATACCGTCTCAACTATACTAATTTTAACTATTGTGAAAATAGATTTATCTGCAACTTTAACTTTATGTGCGTGTTAAAAAGGATGCAGGATAGTGACCACATAATTATTTATATATTATTTCCAATAACGAGAACATAATCGTCGAAAATATATTATCATCTGAAGGTACCTATGCCTTCCTAAATCTAAAGTCTAATCATTTTAATCAACCTATCTCTCGTTTACCTCTCATAAAGCGAACGATACCAAACATTACTAAAACAAATATCTCGTTGGTTGGTAATTTAAGAAATGAAATGTACTACAGTCCGAATCAGAGATAGGAACTGGTTCTTCAATTAAATCAGTTAATCTGTCCACGTAGAATGTGGTAAGTAGGTTGTTTAGAAATAAACAAGGCGAGTGACTATAGCGAGCGGAGTGATTGATGCGTATATCTCGGTGATAAGGCGGTCCTACTAATTAACATTGGGGCGCAGAATGCCGTCCTGCAACTACCACTTATTGTGACTGCAACTACAACTACAGCTCGACTGCAACTCAGCTGTGCTTGTTGTCATTGCGTGATACGATCTCTTAATATATCGCATTTTAACTGTTTTGGGAAATGTTTGTTCCTCATAGCAAATGTAGGAAGCCTTTACACCACCTAAGTTTCAAGATAATAAAAGTAGAAGTATTAAGATTACGCAATACCTGGATAAGATTGTTCTATCTTTCAATCGTGACTGATCTGAATATAATATAGCTTTTAATAGTTACTTATTCTAATGATTATGTCTCATTTAAAAGTCAAAATATAATAATTACACATAATTTAAATTTATTATATTTGTTTAAGTAAATGTAGCTATTAATTAAATATGTATGTATTTTATGGTGTAGTTGAGTAGATATAGTATATTAGTTACACTGTTGCTATACTATAGGTAGATGAAACTTATCGTCTGCACATCGCCTACACTGAGACCAACTCGTTCCAAACTAATATGTTGTGTGGGATGACAAACAGACAGATGTTCACAATGTATAGATGCGTACATAGTATTATTAATACATACGTGCATATTACACACGTGTGTTGTGTATATTAGGTGGGCAGATCTTGTACTGATGTTCTCTAATAAGACAGTATGGGCTTTCAGAAAACCTTACATTATCCTACTAATACTATAAATGCGAAAGTTTGTACTCCTTCACATCAAAACGGCTGAAGGGATCGAGATGAAATTTGTAACAAGGGTAGATTATGGTCGAGAATAACACATTGGCCACTCTTAATCCCATGGGAACGCCGGCGAAGTCGCTGGCAGAAGCTAGTAATGTCATGATTGTCTTTTTCCTTATCTCAACTTCGATAATATCATCACCAAGTCTGTTCAAGCTTTTAAGGATTATACCACATCCTTGGATACTTTAGTTACGTGGAAGTGGCCATAGTAAACTTACATGACAGATGATTATATTTTTGTAAAAGTGGTAATTGACCCTCAGAGGTCTTTTGGGCCGTTGCAGCACCTTCGAAACTTGTTCAAATAAGCAACATCTTCGTAGCCTCTGTTGTCCGTCAAAGGTTGAACAAGTGCGAGTGGTGAGTCGGCGAGGTTGAGGCGAGCTGGCGAGGTAATGAGCAGTGTGTGCAGCGCCCACGTGGCGAGGTCGTGCGTGGTAATTATGACGCTAATTAAATTATTTAGACCGCCCGGATTAAACGCCCGCGGCGGCCACTACGGGACACTACCATAGATTAGTTAAATGGAAGTAGACGAAATTATAGGTTCAAATTAATAAGAATTGTTCTTAGGAGCCCATACATACTTCCTCAGTCCATGGAAATACTCATGGATCAATTTGAAGAGCTTTAAAAAGTTTAGGAATGTTTTTTAGAAGGACTCTTTATTTTATAAGTTAAAAAGAATAACAATACACTTACCACTCTCTTATACCATAGGTAGAGGTACAGTTGTACCTGTTTGTAAGTTTACAAAAAAATAAATTCGTTTGCCAAACTCAATTTAAAGTAACGTGCCAATAAATATAATATTATATTCGGCATGACTAATAAGTATAATATTATGCAAATATGAACAAAAACAGTAGCAGTGACTATTTAAACAATTTAAACACACATTACACGTCGGCAGGAACCCTTCGCGGATCGTGCGCGTCAATCAAGTGTCACGTCTACTCCGCGGGACCTGATCTATCAATTCTAATAATATGAGTGGATAACGGGCCACGAGAGCCACTAACATTTTATTACTGATCTCAAGTATTTTTAGTGTTTGAGGCCACATGAGCAACAATTAACGAAACATCGTAATTTGTGAGCCTACGTCTTAGATTTAGGAGGCATTAAAACGTCCGATGATATCATTAGTGCTTGTTGCGTTATTTATAATTTCTTGCTGGTACAAGACATGTTTATCGCGGTGCACTCGAGGTTTTATACTGCACTGCCTGCTGCTTGCATCGGGTGTCTTGAAACGTTGTAAACGCATTGCTTAGGTGTTGAGCTGAATCACACAGAAAGCCTGATTCCTCATTCCTATAGACACTTTTATTTATTTATTTAAACTTCTTTGCACAAATGACGGGCTTTTTTTATATACAGTCTGATGCTCAAACTAGTATTATCAGATTAGCAAACAAAATACAACAGCATGCCATCAAACACGGGCGGAATAAATTACCTCGGCGTAAATTCAAAGATTTAATCATTTAATCTGAATATGAGATTTTTCTAACACTATTGTTGATACAAATGGCTTAGTCGAGGAAGTAGTAAAGTAAGCTTATCACCACGATCTCAGAGATGTAATGAGAGACAAGCGAGATAAGATCTGTTTATCATGCAGATAGCTAGACACAAATACGGAAGAGTTTTACGTTAATAGGTGATAGATTAGCTCCATCACGTACCAGTTAATGGTCCACTTTATCTGATAAGCTTGTTTGTGTTGATGCACTTGGCAGGGCGCCGGTCGCTGTATTTATTGAATTGTTCTACGATATGCTTCAACTTTACATTACCCAGAGCTTATTACCAGACATCGAGCACAATATTAAACAGCAAATCCCTGAGAACTTTAAACAAATACCTACAGAGAAATCGAACTCAAATCCTCTTCAACTAACGACAGACAAAGTTTCACAATTAAACAATAATTTAAAGTTCCTAAATAACGCACATAAAATCGGTGTTGAGTGTAACCCCTTGCTAAAAAGCTTAATAACTCACCAAGTAAATTTCCTTTAATTCGGCTTAAAATACTGCAGGCTGCAGCAGTGTTAGGCTGGCTCAATCTTACCCCCCCCTGTAACGAGTAGTGAATGAACCCGCCGCCGCCGCCGCGTGAAGGGTTAACTCTGAAGGGTTACAGGAGGCTCTTAATATCTTTGTTAGAAAGTAATGAAGCGAGTTTATGTGACTTCATTACTACTTTTAATGAGTGGACTGATTAATGTGACGACAGTATTTTGTTAATATGGACGCATTATTTCAAGTTGGCTTTGGTTGTTGTGATTGTTTATCATCGTCTATTTATTACCTGATAAATTTTGTAAAGATTATTTTTAACTGCCTTGTTGGTCAAGTGGCCGCAAGTGCGTCTGCCAGGAAAGGAGTCTCGGAATTTCCGATTTTTCTAAAATTTCTCAGAGATAGCACGGAGTCTGGAATTGTGCCCAGTATATAGTAATAGACTTCCCTTTTTACATAGGACTAACATATAACACAAACGGTTAAAAGTGGATGTAGATATATTGTATGTACAATGGCATTACGTGCCGTAATGTGCAGATGCACCTCTGTCTACCCCTTCGGGGATAAAATGCGGATATATATTTTTTTTTCAACTATATATTAATGTAAGTGAGCCTGATGCTATATCTTAGAGACAATTCCAGACTGCAGTCTACTACAGTTGAGCTTTTTTGAACATTATATATAAAAACTCCTTGTCCGACAGTCCTTGTGATCGCAACCAATGAGGCATTCAGCAACTTGATTCTAATAAATAATGATACCTAGTGACAGTAAAATGATTAGCAATACTTTAGATAGCCATCTTATTAATGGATACAAGTTTAGCCTGTCTTTGTATAATATAATATAAGTTTAACTTGAATATAAATAGTGACAGTTTCAATTAACGATGAAGGGTAGTTCATGAGTTATGAGTGTTTTATATTGTAATTTATTTATATTATTATATGAATTTCATTTATGTCATATTATTGTGAGTGTGTCATTAACTTTTTAATTAATTACCAAAACTGTACGCCTCGACAGACATTTGCTCAATCTTCAGACTAGGTAAATAGGATAAACATTAGGATAGTATATTAAACTGCAATCATGAATTAAAGTAGAAGATAGATCTTTATTAGATCAGCTTTTCAGATCTTCAAGTATTTATTGCATCCATAATGTACACAGGTGTTAGAAAATACAGTATTTAGTCACAATTATGGACCCTGTCGGGCACAGCAAATTATAAAATTCGTAGGAACAGGAATGGCAAAAAGAAGCTTTAACAGCCAGCATTTTCAAAAGATTAAAAGGTGCAGTCAGGTGATATCCTTCAATGATGAGCAATGCAACAAAGACTAGTAGACATTACTACCTATTAAATTAGAAGATATATGCAACGCCGCACCTTTTATCCACGAAGGGGTAGGCAGAGGTACACATTAAGGCACGTAATACCGCTGTACAATGTACAATACACTTTTCACCATTTGTGACACCTATTGCCAGATACTGGGCACAATTCCAGAAATTTTCGAAAACCCGAAAAAAGCTAAAACTGCATATTGAATACCAGCATCATGAGATTTAAGCTGTTTTAAAACTGTTCCAAACCCAAAGCTGCAACGATGAGCGCTGCAACATCAAACATGTGCCAATCTCCTGCACTAGTCAGTGTGGCTGTGCAGTGTGTACTGTATACTGGCTCGAATATAAATCTCGAGCCCACCAGCCACCATAAATAAGGCACCGCCACACCTGGCGGGTGACGGACTCCTACGACCACACCAGCGCCCCGTCGCGGCAAGACGGATTACCACCGGACAGCTACACTTCTAATCCTGGTGTTTAACATCTGCTTAGTGGTTTGTGTGGTGAATCTTTGAGGCTAGGGAAGAAAACGTTATTAAAATTGTAATAAATGTTGCAATTGCGCAATATCACTTTTGCTTATACATTTCAAACTTTGTATCAAGTGGCGTAATAACCACTCTATTTAAATACGAATATTGATCTTGTGAACATAGACAGAAAAGAAAACATTCAACAGGTAAGCATATAAGAAGCTAGGAATACCTACATCCACAAGGAGAAATTGTTGACACACACACGTTTAATTCAATGTATTATAAATAATGCAGCCCACTAAATCTGTACTTCCTTCTAGCGCTCATAAACAAACAAGTGCAATAAACGCTCGCCCATCGCCCATCGCCCATCAACCACTAAAATAAAGTAAAAATACGTCCCCACTTATATAGAAAAACAATAAAGCTTGTTTAACGAGACGCGTCATAACCTACACCCACAGGACGCCACACAAATCGCATTACATTATTTGTAAGCCGTCCAACGCGAATTGGTACCCGTCTCGTATCGGCCCGCCTGACTTATTACGGATGTGTATTTCAATTGTATTTACGTTCAGCAAATAGGTGCGAGCTGGCTTGGTGCTCATTATACTCCTATACTGGCTATGCGGATGTCATAACGTGATGCTGGTGGAAATACGGGTCTATGCGTCTTCCTAGATAGGTAACACTAAATATATCCCAAAGCTTTCATATTCAGTGCTGAAAATATTGTTTTAATGACGCGGCAATTACAAATCTTAAATACCTAGTTTCATTTATAAAGGAGGAGCTGTGCCTTTTGATGTATGTATTACTGCAAAGCTTTAAACATTACCATTGCTTTACACAGTCTGCGCCGCGCAGGTGACACTAATCATGCAATATCGCAATCTTTAGTTCCAAACATCAATGCATTTATGTCGCTTCGGTGATTAGTACCATTCATTATAACATTTATCTCGTGCGCATGCACAAGAATGATTATTTTAGCCGCAAGTAAATAATGAGGTGATATTTAATTAAACTTACTTTGTGTTAAATCCACCTTGCAGGCAATTACACGTAGCAGTGCCTACGTACAAGCAGCCATTAAAGCTGTTTGCCTCCCGATATTAATGTGATCATTAATGTAAACAACAATTTTCTTAGTCGTGAATCCTGCTCGCTAAGTAGCTAAGTATAGGAAATTTACCGCTGCTCGCTGCCAACAAACTATGCTACATTCACATTGAATAGAGAACCAGTCGCACCGAATATGGGGATAAACAACAATAAAGTTAAATGATTTATCAACAATGCTGGGTACACATAATGTAGGGCGTGTGTCGGTGCCAGGCCCCGCGGGCGCCCAGTGCGCCCACTTCCTACACCACGTGTCACCGCGGAATGTAGGCTCGAGGAATGCGCCGCGCCGCCAACCTCCAACCTATTGCTACCAAATACCACGCGATCCACTTGAAAACGCACTCTATACCTGTTACCTATATTCCATAATTGCCAACGACATTGACGAGTTAATCGTTGGCGCAAACGTTGGCCATAGGTATACGAACACATAGTTAGATTATACATGTTTGTGGATATAATTGTAGACAATTTATATGCTAATTTGTTGATGTCCGCGAAATTATAGCCGATACACTATCGGAAGTCGGTTAAGGCCGTTTTTTGTACAATAAAACGTAATAAAGAATGCATACCGCGTATTTTTTATATTGGCACATAAATATTGCCTAAATGTTGTTTAGAAGAATGTAATTAAGATATCTGGCATAGTTTCAAAATAGGCTGTATCTCAAACAGAAAGGGGGTCGCGAACCGCCTCCGGCTCAGCAATAATCCTAAAATCTGTCTGTACGACCAATTTCACAAGAAGTATTGATGTGCGAGTAATTAAATATTTTATTCTGCTACATTGCACAGACGTGATATATCGTTGTTGAAAAAGTATTTCATGGGCACTCTGTACTGTACCACCTATTCATTCCACCAAGATACGGAAAAGCTGCATGGACGTAACTTTATATCTATACCTTGTATGTTGAAACTTCTAAATAAGTGACTGCTATGCAAATAAATAATAAAGAATGAAGTTTATTATCGTTATTTGGTGCAGAACAAGTTTTTAAATACATATGACAGTGGTCTACGACAACAAATTCACTTTTACCACGAGTGTCACTTTAACACTCGAGTTGTACATAAAAATCAAATAAATTGTACCCACACTGGCTCGGAAGACTATTCGAAATCTCGAAATCATTTACAAATTCGATATCCATACCGTTCCTCATACATTCCGGGAAACGATCCCACAAATCATTTTTTCCATAAACATGTTTTTAACAGTGACAAACAACGGTACCGCGCAAAGAACAACATGTTCCGAACTATACCCGTAAATAACAGAAGAGATATTTATTTTTATTGGCCAGATCTGTAGATAGAGCGGTGAAAGGCAATAGCGATATATGACACAGATACCGTATGGTTTTAAGATATATCGCGCGGGTACTGCGTGTGATGCCACACCGAGTGGATGGACCTGCCCGGCTCCTAAATGTGCATATCGCAGTTGAAATCTGGAGATGGTATGGTAGTTTGTATGAAGTACCTGTATAAGTGACCGGTTGTGTACAATCCCAATTTTATAGACCAAAATGTTAATCATATTGACAATACCTGCAATAGTATCTACTGAGCTGAGCTACTACAAGTCACTACAAAATTCGACCTCAATACAACTATCAAGACGACCAAACTCAAACGAGTTCTTGTTATTATAACAAGCCGATTAGACAAACGAATCAGTTGTTTACCATCACATAATTAACAGCAATAGTCCAAAATACCGCTAGATGATCATAAAGGTATTAATGATCGCTGCGCCCGCGCCGTACCGTCACCGTGGACTTAACGACTGGTCACCTGTTCCCACACATCGGAATGTTGATGAAACACGTGCGGATTCATACTAACTCTTGTGCCTCATTTAGGACTGGTCAAGCCAATATTTTCTCATCTGATTAGCTTAAGTCAAAGTTAAATGAAAGTTTTCTTATCGATTAAGATCCAACACTGCACTTAAAGACTTGCTACAAATTACCTTCCAATAAAAAGCCAAAATCAATAGAATCTGCTAAACGATGCATGAATGTTACATTCAATACGTCACGTTTATAAATCGGCCCTAAATCTAGTTCTCCCTTGTTTAATTCTGCTCCGCCGCCCAGCTTATAATGGGGAAGTTAAAAAATAACCATTTCAGGCTCGGTTAGTTCACCTTGCTGGGGCTACGGGCGAGATTAAGCACCTCTTATTTAGAGAGAAAAGATTAGGCAATTACATGAAAGAATTGGATTAGAGTTTCAATAGTCTTGTGGGGATAATCCGAGCGTGCCGTGTAGCCGGTGTAGCCGGTGTACCCGCTCCGAGACGTGCATTGAAATATAGCAGCAATTTTGTAATTACACCACAAACAAACAAAATTTAACACTTCTGTTGTGTCTCAAGAATGTCAAGTTGTTAATGAACAGACGCAATCAACGTCGATACTTTTACCAAATTAACACAATTAGTGTAATTACCTGCCAACAATCGACATTGAGAAACGAAACAATTATGAGGTGTTAAAATGTTACAACCTACATTCTTATAAAGGCCACGATGCACGTATGGTGATGGTACAGCAAAGTTGAAGTTAGCAGAGGTAACAATCCGGCTGCGAGCATCCATCACACCGTTTAAATAATAAATAAATCAGTAATAATCTTCAAGTGGGTCGGGGAACAACCACCGATGTTATTTACAACCTACAAGATACGAACATAAAAATCTAATGTACGTTTGTGTACAATAAATCACTCAATGTGTACGATATAAGACGGCAGTCGAGGCCGAATTTAATGGCGAAAATTCTTCTATTTCGACATAACGTTCTCATAGAAGATTTTTTTCCAACATAAATATGTGACTGTCATGATTATGACATATTGTGGATGCCACTGGGGTTCCGGATTAGGAATATTAACTTGTACCGTTATAAGTTAAGTAAAACAATAAAGTTATGAGTGATAGAGTTAATTTTGTGTTTTAATAATGTTTGCTCATTACCTACTACTGCGTGGGAAACTTTTTTGGAATTGGAAATGTTGTTGCATCGTTACTTTAGTAAATTGTGAAGTTACCTACAAAATCTGATCACGAAGCGGCGATCGAGATTTTCGTGTTGAACGAATCAGGCTAGTCAGCTTTAGGCTCTCTAGCGACAGTATAGGAAAGCAAACATGAATTTCGCCACACGTACAGTTATTAGTTATACACAACAGCTTGATTCGTGAACGTAATTATCAGATTCACCGTTGCTCGATTTCATCTGAAATCTCTTGAAACTAATTCTCTGGAATGAATGCCATCAATCGAATGAAGTAAGTCGCGCGTCCTACTTTAATTTTATTTCGTGCAGTAACTGTACAAATTAATTTGTGGATAAATTTTCCTTTATGGACGTTTTCTGGGGGTTGTTTTTTGCATAGCGAGGGGTGTCGTTTAGTTTTTTATCGGATGTATTTAAAGAGTGGATCCCCCGGCATCTGTGGGGTTAAGTTGTACGAGTTTAATACTTCCTTGGCGCACGTACGCGAGGGTCTCGACTCCGCCGCGCTGGGGTCGCACGGAGACGTGTCTTGTACTTCCACTATCAGAACAGACTTTACGTTTCTTGCATAATATTATGCAATGATTTCTACTTTCCTACAATTTTTTACTGTTAACATAATACTGTTAAATGTTACCTGAAACGAATTTAGCAAATAGACCGAGGAATGCCCACACCAAAACTATGAAATCAAAAAGTAAAAATATTTAAGTACCTGTATTAATTACAAAGTGAACATGTTTAATTAAACTGTCTGCGAGTCCATCAAGCTGATCAAAACACAGAATCAATTAACTTGATCCCAGTGCGCAGTAGCAGGAGAGCGTGCAACGATCTCAATCAACATTTTTGTTCGCAGCGGGCGCAGCTACCGGCGCGGCTTACAAGAACTACGGCTCAAAAACATAATTACTAAGCACATTTTGTAATTATTTATATGATGTGTCTGAGACATGAGATGATACCTCGTGTAGAACAGGTGGCTTTATTCAAGGGATTATTAACACACATCTATCACACGTTCGTTCCAACGTGGCGTGGAATATTTATTTGCTATGACCACCTGTAACTCTGACCTATGTAATATTTCCAATGTCTGAGCTAAAAACATATACTATTAACTTAAATCGACACGATTAAGACGCGATTGAACATTGCCTACATTTTGATTGATAATTAAAACTTTATGGTAAAGTATTGTTTATTTGGTTAAGAAAATAGATTAAAATATTTATCCCATCCGAATAATCAGAATAGACATGTAAGTAAGAGTACGCCTGCTAGTGTCGTACACTCAGTAATCTGCTCACGTTGGAACAGCCGATGTAAACGCAACAGTAATTCCTATACAACGTTTCGATTAAAATCGTTCAAGTTTTATGACCTTGTACTTAAGGGAAGCCATGCATATTGCTAGTTCCCTATAAGAATTCTTAGTTCCCCGCTAGGGATTCTTACCTAAATTACCGTAACAATAAGGGTTCGGCTCTAAGGGAGACTTCTTTTTTTATTTTACAGTAATTTCCCATTACATTTTACGTGAGTCAGTATTGTGGGGTGAAAGTTTTTGCAATTGCAATTTTAACCGCCGTTCCTTATTCCGTTTTATGATTGTTGTAAGTGGGTAGTCGTTTTTGATAATAGAAATATACAGACGAAGGTGTATAATATTAACTTTTTTTATTTACATTTGGTAAACTTGGTTATAAAACTCATGCAGTATTTCCGCAATAGATTAAACAGTCAAAGGGGAAATGAAAAGCAAAATCGCCCACATTCAATAGAAAGGCACAAATATAATAAATCGGTTATGAAGCACAATTGAAGTCAATGATGGTCGAGCAAAAATGGCCGGGATTAGTGTTTGTTAGATCGTCGATGGAAACAGAGCTTTTTATGGCGCACCGCCCGCGGCTCACTAATCCTTCGCCAAAAAACACAATAAGCCATATCGTGACGTCACAAGAAGAATGCCACCAAAATTATTATCCTAGTCGTTGGAACCCCAGTGCGATCTCTGTAAAGCGTTTGATAAAGTGGATCACAAAACGTGGCGCAGCGCAACGCTGTAATATAAATAAAAACGGGCCCATAAGTGGCCCTTGCGGTAAGCCCAAGTCTCAACCGCCCCACGCGGAATCGCGAAAGTGGTTTCATAAGCTAACCGTGCGAAACGCCTTCTCAGTTGTTATTGTGAAATATGAATTATGAAAATAATAAAAAATATAACGTTTGGGTTTAGAGCGGGGTAAAGCGCTGCACGCGGCGGCACGTGCGGCGCCCGCGAGCCAACCAAAATATTGAAAAGTTTAACCGCACTATTGCAGGAGCCGCGCGCTGCGACACGTGCCCGTCTTAATTTCATCAATTAAAGTGAAAAATTGTAATCGAATTACCGATACTGAACGACTGTCAAAATAAGTCATGAAATAAATTAAATAGGTACAATAATAGAAAATACCCAATTATATTACTGTTTCATACTTTTGCAACACCCAATTTAAAAAAGTTTCAGTTAGATGTGTCTAGCAGTATCGCGAGTGTAGATTAAATGTAATTAATAATCTATAAGTATGAAACCATCATAGCATGCCAATAAGACAAGTGTCAGTCACAGGGAAGGTTCCGTGTCGACGCAATTAAAACCAATAACTGCAGGGACGGAATTAACTTGGCACAATTTACTGATTAACCCGTTGTCTCGCGGAGGGTTGTCTAACCTCTTTTAATAAGGATTATCTGTGGGAGCTCCTGCATTCATCCAATATTGACGCGAGCGATGCGACGCTAACGCCTTTGTATTAATAGTGGAAAAATTTAATACTGTTTGTGTGCCGCGTCGGTCCCGCCACCGGATTACGGGGGGTAGTTTTTTAAATAGGGTTAGGTTTTTTCCGCCAAGCGAGGGTTGTGATAAATGACACATGCACATTTTTCGAAATACCCAATTTCGGATTTAAGTCACCCTCAAAGTGGCCGGTGTCGCCGGACAATGGGGCGGCGGCCCCGCGCTCTCTCTCAGTCATTTACACCATCGCTTTGTTGTTACGCGAAAGGGTATTATGGCGTTACCTCACTAGGATATTGGAAGCGGTTATGGGGTTTAATAATGCATTTTCCTATCGTGACGGTATACCATTACTTTGAGATAAACTGCGCGTAAAATTGCCTTCAAAAAAAAAGTTACAAGTGTGTTGTATTGACGTATAATTATGGATTCTGTTTGTGTTGGGTTGGTGGAGGAAACTAGTTTTTTTCTGTACAGACAATTGAACAAATTGCTGCAAGATACACAACTTAGAGTAACGGGAGGCAAAAAGTGGAGCAATCTAGCATTGGTAATGGTAATGCATTAAAGTTATGAAGCAGAGGCGTCAAAACGATCAATTACACCGTCTGTCAAATCGACTCGTGCGCACATCCGCGCGACTTTTTACGCACCTGATCAAAGATGGCGGGTGATTAAAGAGTTGTAATTAAACTGCGATTAGTTAGCATGTTGTCTGGTACTGGGTAAACGAATTAATTGAATTACATTACTGGGAGCGTATTAATTAACTTATACTTGTCTATTGTTCACTTACTCAATTTTCCAAAGGGATAACTATATAGGTATAGCATGACACTACTAAGCAGAAATGTCTTCCTGATTTGTTATAAATATTACCATTAAAAGTGGGGTGAGCACAAATCAAAGTGTCGTGAAACTATTCTTAAACAACGATTAAATGAATCGTAATAGTCGCTCGTCTTCCTGAAAACTTTCTCTGAAACTTTTGTTAACACAATTTTCGCATACTTTTTGGAGAGAATGAGCCATAAATAAAGTGGGAACAAGTAACTTGTGCTTAATATATTTGTCTTGATTTTTTATCAAACACTTTGATTTGAGAATACATAAAGATGCCGATATTTAAAGAGTAGTACGAGTAATCTTTCTCTCGATGAAACTCTTAGCACTAGTCATCGCTAGAGATTAGCAAAAAGCAGAAGATTTTTTTTTTTTTTTGTTTTCCTTTTTTACTACAATCTGTCTCCTTTGTGGGACATTCAGCAGTATGTTGGTTGGTGCTATTGCTGGCGCGCTCGGTATGTGACCTTTGTCACATCCTCAATGTCTAAACAGTAACTATGTTTACTGTGATTGTATTAAATCTTGAGGTATTTTACGCTTTAGACGTCGCGATTTGTTGTGATTTGCCATTAACGGTCGAGCCAAGGTGTTTGGGTGTCGTTCGATACGCTCTTTATAACTCCTGGTATAGCGTACAATTTCCTGTTTCACAGTGGGCAGGCGTAGATCTCGGTGTAATAATTCGTTGGGCACGAACCATGGGGCATTTGTTATCATGCGTAGTGATTTGTTTTGAAACCTTTGTATGATTTCGATATTTGAATGGGATGCAGTACCCCACAGCTGTATTCCATACGTCCAGATGGGCTTCAGAATTGTCTTGTACAGAAGTATTTTGTTTTCGAGAGATAGTTGAGACTTTCGTCCAATGAGCCAATAAAGTTTTCGCGTCTGAATTCCCAGTTGCTTTCTCTTGGTGAAAATATGTTTTTGCCATGTAAGTCTTTTGTCCAAGTGTAATCCAAGGTATCTCACATGATCCGCCTGTGGAACTGCAATGTTGTTTAATGTGACTGGTGGGCAAGATTCTCTTCTTAAGGTAAATGTTACATTGACCGATTTTGTTTCATTTGCCTTTATCCGCCATTTTTTGAGCCAGTGGGATATGTCATTTAGCCCTTTTTGTAGTATTTGTGACGCTATTTTTGGGTCGCTATGTGTAGCCAGTATCGCGGTATCATCAGCAAAAGTTCCAGTAATCAGGGATTCAGATGTCGGCAAATCTGCAGTGTAGAGTAAGTAGAGTATGGGGCCCAAAACGCTGCCCTGCGGAACTCCCGCTTTTATGGGGCAGAGATCAGACAGTGCTTCCCCTTGTTGTACCACAAAATGGCGCTGCTCGAGAAAAGATTTTAATATTCCGTAAAGGTGATTTGGAAGCGCATGTTTCAATTTGAACAACAATCCTTCATGCCACACGCGGTCAAACGCCTGAGATATGTCCAGAAATGCGCTGGCGCAGTAAGATTTACCCTCTAGTGATTCCATGATATGCTTTGTTAGTCTGTGCACTTGATCAACAGTGGCATGCTCACTGCGAAATCCAAACTGATGATCAGGAAGCAGCTTCTTCTCTTTAAGTATAGGCAAGATTCGTTGCAGCAGTAGAGATTCGTATATTTTGGATGGACTAGGCAACAGACTTATGGGCCTATACGATTTTGCTTCTTCGGGTTGTTTGTCTGGCTTCAACAGCATTACAATTTGTGCGACCTTCCACTCCAACGGAAAGAAATGCAGTCTGGACATGGCGTTGAATATTGACGTGAGGAAAGTAATGCCAGATTCGGGTAGTTCTTGTAATATTCGGTTTGTTATGAGGTCGCATCCTGGAGCCTTTTTTGGATCCGATTTTTTTATAACTCGGGCAACTTCTGTTTTTGTAAATTTGACAGGCATTTCCTGCGTATCTATTGGAATATTTAAATAGTCCGTAATTTCTGCTGCATCCTCTGGTGAGCCGTCGTATGGATGAGGAGTGAAGACGTGTGAGAGGTGTTCTGAGAAGGTTCCGGCTTTTTCTTGGTCTGTACGTGCCCAGGTACCATCAGATTTTCTTATAGGAGGAGAGACATTGACTGGCCGTTTTAGTCTTCTGGTGGCTTTCCATAAAGAGTAATCCGAGGAAGCAGTAGCGTCCAGGCTGGTGAGGTAATTATGAAAACCGTCATTGCGATCTTTCTCTAGTGTGCGCTTTAGCTGTCTGTTAGCGTGATTGAGTTGTTTTTTCGCAATAGGGTCTCTAGTTGTTTGCCAGCGTTTCCGTATTCTCCTTTTTGTAATTATTTTATCGAATATGTTTTTCGCTACGTGGTTATCCTGGTTTCTAGATGGTAGTGGTGGAGTCGATGACCAAGCTGCATCCTGCACACTCTTGTTGAAATAGAGAACCGCGTCTGTGATTTTGTCTTCCGATTTTAGACTAACTGATTCTTGGAATGCTTTGTCTATGAGCTCTCGAAATAGAGACCAATTAGTTCTCTTGTTGTGCAGAACGCATTTTTTGACGCATTCTTGGGGAGTAGTGCGTAGTTCTACTATGATTGGAGAGTGGTCTGAGGATAGGTCCCAGCAACTGTGACACGATATGATGTTCTTTGCGATTCCTTTGCCGACACAAAAATCAATGACATCTGGGACTTTGTTTTTGTCTGTTGGCCAGTAAGTCGGTTGGCCCGTCGATATCACGTTCATATTTCTTTTTTGAATGCATTTAAGCAGTTCTCGTCCTCTTGGAAGGACTAGTCTGGAGCCCCAGAATGAATGCTTGGCATTATAATCACCTCCTGCAATGAACCTGCCTCCAAGGGATTGGAAAAAGTTACTGAACTCCGGTTCCTTGATACTAAATCTAGGTGGACAATAGAGGGCCGATATTGTAATATCACTAATCCAGTCTGTTATCACGACGTTTGTTGCCTGGATGTAGTTTTTACAGTAATTTTGCAGTACATGGTGCTTGATGTTTGACCTGATAAGCACTGCCGATCCTCCGTGTGCTTTGTTGTCTGGGTGGTCAGTATGGTACATGTTGTATCCTGGTAATTTGAAGTGGCTTTTGGATGTGAAGTGGGTTTCTGAGATCAGTAAAACATCTATGTGGTGTATTTTAACGAATATTTTTAACTCTTCCGAGTGGTTTGATAAGCCATTAGCATTCCATACACACAATTTTAGTGCTGTGAATGTGGTGACATTTTTGATATTAAGTCGGTTAACGTTTTGGTCATAATTAGCATTTGATTCATCAGGGCAGCAAGTGTTTCCGTAATGGTTTTAAGTTCATTGGCTTTTTGATTTTCATCCTTTGTGTTATTTTTTTGGGACATGGGTTGTACAGGGACTTCTTTTGTGGCTTGGGCATAGGACTTTCCGTTATTTGTTGATTTGTTTGATGGTTCTTGTTCCTTTCTTGTGTATCCTGGGTTTTTTCTGACTTTGGTGGATGGAGGAGGATATCGGACTTTCAACAGGTCTTTGTAGACTGTACAGCCTTTGTAATTAGCTGGGTGGTTTCCGTTACAAAGGACACATTTAACCTCTTTAGATCTATCTTTCCGTAGGCAAGCTGACATGTGATGCGGACCTGCACATTTGACGCATCTGGGTTTTCTATTGCAGAACTTTTGTGTGTGGTTGTAATCTTGGCAATTGGTACATTGAGGAATTACTCGCCTTGGCCTTGGAGCTTCAACCGATATGTGACAATGGAGTAGATATTTAACGCTATATATGTCTTTATTATTTTCACGGGGCTCCAGTTCAATGTTCCACATTGATAACGCCTGTTTTGTTCTAGAGTTCTGGATGTTCCAGACATTTATTACTTTATGGTGGAGCTCTTCAATAGCTATTTTAATATCCTCTTTGTCTGTAGATGGGTGAAGGTTTTTAAGCACAACTCTAAAACTGCGGTCTTGTTTTGGCTGGTAACTATAAAATTCTGTATCTTTAGCCTTTAGTTCTTTGTATATGGTGGAATATGAGTCGGCTGATTTCGATTGTATTTTAACTTTGTCGCCTCGTAAAACCTTGATTTCATATTCTCCTTTTGCAATGTCTTCTAATAATTTCAGTAGTGGTTGTATGTTCTTGACTCCGTCAATAAATAGTGGTGGAGGTCTTATGGGCTTTGGTGTTTGTGTTTCGGGTTTGTCTGCTTGCTCTAGTTCGTCGAGCCCTGTGAAGCTATTGGATGTTGGTACTGCTGGTGTTGCAAGCCAGTAACTCAATTTTGTCTGTTTTTGGTTGCGCATCACTGCTTCTGGACTGGATCTTTGCCTTTTGCCATAATGCACTTCTGTGAAGAACTGTTCTTCAGATTCTTCAGCTGGTTTATCTGCAACTTCAATGTTCCCTTGATTAGTTGATCCGCAAAAGGAACTTGATCTTGGACGGTTTATAAACATTCCTTTGTGGAAAAGTTGTTGGGTCATAGGTTTTGGGTTATTCTTATGTAAATTTTTTTCATTTTCATTATAATTGTTCATTCTGCTTTTGTTCCCACGAGTAGGGTCGATTTAACAGGTCACAAGAGGGGTGACGCCCATTCCCTCATGAAGGCTGTATACAACGGCGTTTGCCAGGTCCGCCGAGGTTGGCGCTTAGAACTTGCCTCCTGCAAGCCATGCATCCTTTTGGCACGTAGTCCCACCGTAGGATTAGGGTAATTTTTTAGAGAGGTATTCTACCTCGTAGCCCGGGCGGCTAAGCCAAGGCCCTCGATTCTGTGAATGCAGAGTTGCGAGTTGCGGGGGTCATTTCCTACCTCCAGCAGGTTCTGGCTTGTTAGGCCAGGGTTTTTTCGGGTTAATTACCGTCGCCCGATACTCGACGTTGATCTTTTACGGCTGGTTAGATCTTCACTCAGCTAACCCTCCTCTTTTTTCATACGGGCTTGGGACCGTCAATGGCAGAGTTCGAAAAGCAGAAGATAACATAATTTGAATCGCAGCCGTACAATTATCGCGTCTCGAGCTACTACATAGATAGATAATAGTAGCTAATAACACATTAGATAGTGTGGCGCGCGGCGAGCGGAACCGCGTCATACTTCTTGTATGCTGCGGCGCCTGTACGGACCATTACGCTATTACTACGAGTATTAGGACTTATCCGATGTTTCTTAATTCTATGTAAATATAAAAATAAATCTATATCTATACTTCTATACTTAATATATAAATCTGAAGAGTTTGCTTGTTTGTTTGTTTGAACGCGCTAACCTCCGGAACTACTGATCCGTTTTGAATAATTATTTTTGTATTGGATAGTGCATTTATCGAGGAAGGCATGAGCTCTGTTATTTAGAACTGAGCAGAGCAGGTGAAGTAGCTAGTAAAATATAAAAGGACATCAGTTTTGAACCTAAAATAGTCAATGTATCATCATCATCCACAGACCATGACAGTCCACTACTGTGTCACAATAGGCCCCTTACATTAAGGGGTCCTAATCTCAAATCTATCAGTGAGTCTTAGTAATCTACCAAAATTTGAAGACATCTCAGTACCTACACATGAACCAACATACAATGACTATATTAAAAAAGAGAACAGTGTGACGGTGTGCACAACACATAAAACAGCAATAAAACAGTGGGGAAACCAACGCGACACGAAGAAGTAACTTTTGATTTTATTCACCGTTACTTCGATCACCTCCCGGTAAAAAATCCTCGATGGGAAAAGAAAATGGCCTTTAGGAATTTCTCTTTAGCCAACCCTTCCAACCGTTAATAAATGTCACGAGGAGACCGTTGACATTTAGGGTGACCCCACGACGCCATGTGCGAGGACCGTCCTGCTAAGCGGTGTCTCCACGGCCCACTTCCGACGTTTATGGTCACCGTGTTTTAATAGTTTTTAAACCGTGAAATGGTGAACGTATGCGCATTAAAATTTATAGAGTGTGTTGATTATATTTAGTGATATTACTTAAAGTGGCAAATACACAACAATTTCTTTGTAATTGCTTTGCCATTACCTACTTTATTACTTACTGATATTCATGTTATTTCGCTTTTTTTTCTATCGACGCCGCGGTAAAAGCGATAGTGATGAACGATACATAATGGCTACACATGTTGTATTTGAATTCTTTCATTAAGAATAATTCAATTAATTCGTTTAGTTATTCAGTACTTATTTATTGATAGTCATTCAGTAATTCTATTCAACGCTTCGTACTAAGACTGACTTCATCAAAAGTAGTCAGTAATAAAATATAACGAACAAACAAGTTTCCTCAATAAAAACAGCAAATACGAGTAAATGCCAAGCAATTTGTTGGAACCAATGTTTTGAAGCATGTCCAAAATATTTGAGCAGTTCGAACCAAAATATAAACTAAACGGAGCTGATTAACTTTAATGACGGGAAATCATTAGCAACATATTCGAGCTCAGTGCAAATCGTTGACAAGTGGAACGTCCATTAATTGAATATTTATTCGTGTTAATGACAAAACTCAGTGCTGGTGGGGTTATCTTGCCGAAATGTCGCGGCTGTGTGCCGGCCGGACATGTGCGCGCGCACCTTTAGCCCCGTGAACATTAAATTGGCCCGAAGTGGCCAGTGGCCAGTGGCCAGCGCTGGACAAGAACAAAAGTGGTTCGTTAAGCCGACCCTCAGCGTGTGAAGGTTGGGTGTAGTAAGTGTAACTAATTGCGTCACTCTACAGTACACTCGATTGCAAAAAAAGTAACGGCACTTTCTTTATTTATGGTTTATGAGTATAGGACATAATGGTGTTCTCAGTAAAGGTAGCTCTAATTACGCCGGCCAAGTTTCAATTTTATTTTCCCTTCATAGTACTCACATGAACCGTTGCTTGAGGGTTGTGTGTGCGTCCTTGAAATTATAAATATACATGGAGTTATGCATCATAATGTCCGCACACTGCACAATCAATACATTATGTACTTTACTACATAATTATGTTCACGGATTTCTAAACTTCTGGAACTAGGAATCTCGTAGCACTATAGTATACCTATGTCATGTACATATTGATAAATATTCCTATATTGGCTCTATTTCAAGATTACATACCATTCTTTATGTCTTTCGTATAAACGATGGCAAGAATACAAAGAGCTTTTGTCGCAAAACTTAAGTAATAAAAAATAAAGTTGATATTTATCTTTTTAATTACAGAGTAACTGCATGATAAACGATTAAACTGTATTGATATGATAAATGCTGAGTTTTTCTTTAGTAATTGCAATCAGGAACTATTAGCAGATGCGTTACAATCGTGTACTGAGTTACTGGATCACAAAGCGATGATGTCAGATAAGTGAACAATTATACGTAGTGTGTGAAGAAACGATACGAGCGAACTGATGATGATAGCTTCAGGACTAGTACAAGTATAGTCATCTAATTCGCTGTATGGACACAGAACAGAATAAACTTTTAACTACCTCTAGTCTTCCAGCGGGTGTCGTAGGTGTATTCAGCGTCCACATAGTGCTTTCTCCTAAATCTCATCCTTTACGATTTTAAAGGATCAATTTCGGACAGGATGAACTCCAGGGAGTAAGGTTAGGACAAACCCTTCCTTAGAAGAGGAGATCTATAGGCCAGCAGTGTATTGTCATGGGCTGTTAATGCATGTAGTCGTCTGGTGGTTAAAAGAACATTAGATACGCAGATGATACCTTCGCGTTCGGTTCTAATATGGTAATTAACGCGTTACTAGTGTTTACGCGAGTGCATTCAGCCGAGCTATTGCACTTTTTGCCTCGATCACTGTTGGACTGTTGCTGTTAACGGACGATACAAAATGGCTGCATACCTAATACAGTTGGGAAATTCATTTAATTAGAAAAAAATGGTGTTTTTGTTACACTCCATTTGTACGTTAAAACCGTTGACATAGGATATGAAAAACTATTTGAGTTACCTTGGAATGTAAGCTCCTTTTCAATTTTACACGTAAAAAAATATTGTAAAACTAGAGATTAATATTTCCTTCGCATAAAATTAAATGACTGCTCATCCATCAGGTTCTGGTCGTTTGGTCCTAGCACATTACTGGATGAAATGAAGCGAAGGAAACACACAGAGATAACAAAACAAGCAGAACCATTAGATTTATATCTAATATTAATTACGTTTATGGTTGAATTATGGTGATTAGTGTCGATGATAGCCTCGGCCGATGGCTCATTAACTGCACACCCGCACATTATGCTATAACTATAATATTTAATTTTCTTACCATAAGTGGAGCTATTGAAATAACTGGAAACAATCTTGGTGTTTGAATGGGGGTTCTTATGTTAAAAGCTGTAAGGCAAACATTTTACAGTTTTCGCATGTGAAAACTACAAAATAAAAGAAATAAATTACTAATATTCAGTAGTGGTTTACGAACATCTTGAAATTAGACAGTGCTTGTGTAGCTAACAACAAATCACACTGTCATCGCTAGTTACAAGTGTAACCAAAAAAAAAAACAAAGCTTATTGATTTGTTTTTTGTGGCCTCCATTTCCATAACCAATACGTGTGCAGTTACGCAGTGGCAGATCTTGTTCCACGACCAGCGAGCACTGGTTACAGTAACACAGTTCGAGGGTTGCGTCACTCCGGGACAGTGCGTGCACGTCTGTAACTGCACCAGGTACGTAGGAACTGGTATTGTGCTGTCACTACGTCACGCATCATTGGCCACACAGATGTCGATGAAGCATCAGGTTTCTGACGTCTAGCGGAGCCAGGTTTCTACTACAGCAGTTGAAACTGGTTACTTCTGTTACTATGACTTGCTATTGGTTGTTGCAACAAGGGCTGTGGGTACTATCACATGCTCATAATATTAAAATCATACTTTCGAAATTGCCAATTCGCATTGAACAAGCATGGTGATTAATGCTCAATGCTCAAACCTTCTTCGTACGAGAAGAGGCCTTTGCGCAGCACTCGGCATTTATAGGCTGATGATGAAGATGACTGGTTGATCAGCTAGTATAAGAACCCTCTGATTACTTCTATCGATAAAGCACGATTAATGTTCTGTAATAAAACGTTATTTGTTGTTTTCTTAGTACTAGGAGCACTAACAGGAAACTCACAATTAGACATCACGACATACATTAATTGCCCACACTATAACAACAAGCAAGACCTGACTGAGCACGACACTAGGGAAGCAAATATTGTGAGACATACAAACAATCAATCACACGGAGCCATCATAATCAAAGCAAACATGGAACAAAAGGAGGTGGTGTCAGATGTAATCGTGGCGGCCACTGATACTATACAGCGTGCTGCTAATTAACAACACATCTGCTGCACACTCCACGCACGTCAATAGAACAATAGAAAAAACCAACACCGTGACGTAAATAAACCAATTTAAGTCACTTTCAGTCTCACTGACCCCTGCGCCCGCGCACTTATCGCGCATCTCAACGGATTTTAGACAACCAAATTAGAATCCAACTAATTTCACTAGACAGCCGTGTCCACTAATATAGAGCAGTAAAAAACACGCTTTATATTTAGCTAAATAACCTTAATCTTCATGCAGGGTGGTAACATCTTTCCGCCTTCACCCCTTGCCACAACCACTAACTGAAAAGCAACCCTACCGCTGAAACTTTAAAGTTGACTTTCAAATACTTTAAAAACAATTCTTAAGTCATTTCTCGAGTAGTGCTAATTGATATCTTGTTGTATCTGGACACAGTACGTTATACGAGACGCAAGGTGGTCGGGCGCAAGGTGCGCGGCGACCGTTGGCGCACCTTCCTCGGCCGCGGGCTGCCGGTAATAATACCGGCACGCGCCCTGGAACCGCCTGATTACTGGAACCAACCGGTGACAGTTTTCCACTTGTCAGCCGTAGTAGATTTATTGACAGATATCCCTTGATGAGCCACTTCCGCACTGCCGCGGGGTGATCATTCAATTTGGTGTGACACGCACTAATAGGAGTGACGACGATAATTACTTCATTAGTATACACACTCGATGTTATAGTAATGTAATGATCGTTTAGTATGCATCAATTATTAATTACCAACTTCTTATACTGACGTTATTATCATTATTCCAAGAATATTTTCAAAGAAAGGATTGTTATAACTGATTCAAACAAAGAGAGATAGAAATAGCTTTGAGAAGGTGTGTCTATGGCAGTACAGTGCACCTGCAGTTGTGTCCAGATTGATCGCAGGTGGGATTCAATCTAACACAACCATTAACTTACGGAGCTGCGGATTGCCCCGAAGCTGAGGACTACCTTCTAGCTAGCGGTTTACCGGGGCTTCGATTCAAAAAGGAGTAGGATCGGGGTGGTTTTTAGTTAGTAAGAGTCTGACACTCTCCTCTCAACTCGCCCAAAGCGGAAGAAGTCATTGATAATTTTACGTCCTTCAAATAATAAGACAGAATTTTCAAGTATCTTACTGGAAAGGATTAGTTTCTATGTGACCAGAATGTTGGACTTCTATTCAGCATTTTTAAAATCGCATAACTACAAGTGATCATATATTTACTGATACGTTACAATTTAAGTATAGGTTCCGAGGTAAGGTTCCATAAAATAGGTCCTACATTTATACACGATCCAGTATAAATATCTAATATAGTAATTGTCAGTTGACTGGCCTCCAACAACATGTTTGTTTACGTACATTGTAAACAGTAAACAGTACATAATGCCATTAGGTACAACTAAGTGGTATGTAATTAATTTACTATTTCTACGAATACAGACCAATAAATACTTGTCAAATTGAGCGTGTTATTATTCACTCGATAATTACACGTTTACGCATATGCGCAAACGCATTTCGTGCATTACACACCTGTTACTAGGCTGGGTTTACAAAACATTAAATGTAACGTAAACAGAAGTGCAATATTAATAGTATTTTGTGAATATATAATTATTGGATCTACCGTGTTTTCACGTAATGAAGACCACAAAGTAACCAATGCTTAAAGATATATTAAATTAACATTAACAGACATTAACAATGACAAATTCTTATGAGATGCAGATGAATTTATAATTATAACACTTGACTTCCGTAACAACAATCATAAAAACAATTACCTCTCCTACTCTCGGAAAAAAAATATAGATTTAAACTTCTGAGTTTAACCTGTGTTGTAAACGCTTGCAACGACTACTGGAGCAGCTTTATCAAAGCACCTGTTTGGGTATTTTGGGGTAACCAAAACAAAAGTATGGACAGTCAATTAATTTTATATTAATTTAGAGACTACTGATGGCGTAGACCCTAAGGATAGCCATTTAAGGTTGCAGCCAACGAACGCTGTAAAAATGTAACTTATTCAGTCATTGCAGATAGGTAATTTACGTCATATACGAATATATGATATATCATATTACGAAACCGATTGCTGAACAATGTACAAGAGTTAATCATTATGTACAGAAAGTTTTCATGAATTACATAGACAATACTAATTGATTTTGTTTTTGTTTACTTTTGTTTTATTAAGAAAATATTCCAATTATTTTTATTAAATGTAATCTTGTATTCGCCTACGTAGATGAGTGTTATGGTTTATGACGCAGTTTGCTGTGTATGTGTGCGAGTACCAGCGGGCTCGTGGGATATGTTAGTGTCGACACGGAGGCGCTGTTTGCATACACACTCGTATAAATCATAACAACTTCACGTAGGCAGGTATGAGCCACGGAAAAGTTAGTACAAACTGAGCTTTAAGCAAATTTCTGCTTTTCTGGTATGTTGCTAAACCGGGTTTTGCATTTAAATGTATGTCAACTTAATCTGTAGGTGGAATATACTGCTTTACTAGCTAACCATATGATTATGGTTAAAAATGATCAGCTCAAATGTTTACCTTCGTCATTCTTATAACTGACAATAACTAAGTTTATTTCTCACGTTGGCTTTTTTCTAATCCGGAGCTGCAGACTGCCTAGCGGGTTACCGGGACTCTGGCTTGAAAATCATAAGTAGGAACGCGGTGGTTTTTAGTTAGTAATAGTCTGGCAATCCCTCTTGCCAAGGCGAGAGAAGCTCATTGTATAATTTTCTTCCCTTAAAAGCACACTCTTCCTGCTAAGAAGTTCGTGTCTTTGTTGAAACTTACCTACTACAGATTAGAACTTACAGTATCGATCAATTACAAAGACATTTGATTTGATTATTCCTGGTTAGTTTCAATTGGAGATAAGTAGTCGACTTCAATCAAAAATAAGTTTATAAAAAACACAAACTAAGATAACTACAGTGCCTACTTGAACTCCGTCACCCTTTTTTCACCCCTAGCAGGGCCAGTCAGTTCATGGTCCTCAATAAAATGATAACACATCTTTAGGGGCTGCCCTGTAGTACGGGGCACTATCAGATGCCAACCGATCCCGTAAGCGACCCCCGGGGTAACATGTCCGAACTTTACTGGAACTTCTTTCTATTCGCATTTGTTTTGCAGAACGTAATGGAACTTGGAAAACTGAACGATTTTTTGCAATTTCAAGGCACAACTTTTGTTCTAGAGTAGGGACATGGTGATAGAAAGAGGAAGGAATGCTACTTACTATTAAATATACTGTTATGCAAAGCTACATATGCATGCGAAATACTTAAATCATAGTAAAATGTGCGGCATCAATCAATTACACAAATGAAAATACTAACTTATATTTTACCCTATTAGCTTCTTTATGATGTCCTTAAAGTCAGCTATAAACAGTACCGTACAGTTGCCGTAAACGACCTGATAACCGCTTCCCGGTCCGGTCGTCAAATAGAACGGCTAGCAGCAAGGGCCCAAGGGTCAAATGTCGCAACTTCACACTTACTACACACATACATATAGTTTTCTTAAAACGTAACTTAAGGATACAATCATGTTCCTTACGTATCAAGTTAGGATAAACTTTACATTTTATAATGAATCTGAGTAAATCGTACTTACACCAAAGCACAGTACACATGTCGCTTAAAGAAGGGTTAGATAGGTATCTACCTATCTCGGCAGATAGGTAGATAGTGGTAATAAGCAGTATTTAATATTTATTATCACACAGGTGTATAGGTATCTATTTATCGTCGTTACAGAGAACTTTGAAAACTAAAACTCAAGTAATACAGGCTGCCAAACACAAGTTAATTAACCATCAATCATAACTCATTAAAAATGTAGGAATATTATAAATATAGAAGCGTCAATTTGTCGTCATTAATCGGTCCATTAACCAGCAAGGTTATGTTGACAACTGCAAAATGAGGGAAACGATATAACTGATAACGTAAAGGTAAAAGAAATGTAATTACCGCCGCCATGCTCGTTACTACTGCACCTTGCAAGTCGTCATGTGAGTCGCCTCGTGGAGAAAGTACGTAAGTAGGCATTATACCTCCTAAGATTGATTGTCCTATTGAAACCTTTACATTGTTGCCAAATGACCACTCTTTAAACAATCATTTGATAATTAACATTCATGTTCTAGTATGCTGCAAAAACTCTTTTAACATTATTCGCTTTGAAAACTTAAGTGACTGATATTGTTATAAGCGCTAGTGTTATAGCCGACTAATGGATATTTATATTTGTACAGCTATCATATAAAAACGGTTCTCACTTCTTATAACGCGTTGCAATAAAAGGCTATTACCAACGGATGCACGTTTCAAACACGTTAAGTAGGTACGAAGCTTAAATATGTGGCTGCGAATTCCTTTAATTACGCCCGAGCATAGAATGCAATAAGAAAAACCATATTGCAGGAAACGACAATTACTTAACAACAAAATGTTTGAGTCATGTTGCTAGGCACGGACATAAATATCAGCTCTATCTTAGAGTATGACACAAATTGCTGCACGGCTAGTGTCCGCCATTAATTAATTAATGTTATCAGAGTGTATGTGACGCGAGTTATGGCACCACCGATTATGCTTACGAGGATGGACGATATCACTCTGTCTGCTTACGACAACCCTTATCAAAAATCTACACGACAACCCTTGTTACAATGTCGCATTAATATTGATCTTCATTACAAACCGAAAGTGAATCGATGTAATAAACAACACGTTTGTAAGTGTGTAAAACGTAAACAAGATAATGACTATGCAGCGCCCTTTGTTTTGCTAATTCATCCATTTCCCAAATCATCAAAGCCCCAATTTGATCGCCAACAGGCATTTAGAGAAAGCCAATGAAAATGCCTAGTAAACTAGAGCAGAGACACAAAGGTCTCTGTATAATAGAGCGTTATCCGAGGTGAGTAAGGACAAAGCAAATTGGCATGCCTCGACTGACCCCTTGCTTGTTGGCCGCACCACCGTCTTAGACATGCGTGGACCAAGTCATAGGCGATCAACGTATTACCTTCATTTATATGAATTTTATTGATTATACGTAACGCCTATAATACTCATGCAAATATAGGGTCTGCAAATGTTGCAAATTCTTACTACTAAACAATAATCCTTTACCAAATTCTTAGCACGATGTAAATGTCGAACTAAAATTGGATGTAACAATAACCGCTCGCATCTTACAACTTGTACTGCAACTAATAAGCGTGGTCGCTGGACGTCTCGTCAATAATCCGGAGCGGATTAGGACGACGGCCGGCTTACGCAAATACGATCGGATTGTACCGGACACCGGACCGGAACGGACACGCCACCTGCGAGCTGAGCCGATTTTAAAAACGGACCTATTAGTTGCTAGATAAATTGTGGAAATTGATTGATCCGATTAAAATAACAGCTCAGTATTAAGTGAACAGAAAATAAATATAAAAATAGATAATTGATGATTAATCCTGATTGAGTGTAAGAGCTGGTTCTATCTTTTGAACTAATAATGTTCCTTTTCTATGTAAGGCAATAAACTGGCAATAGGCTCGCCTCTACTATATGGCAGTTATTGCTACGAAAAGCATAATATGTTTTATTTACACCTAATATAATGACGTGCATCTTCCTAACCCTTCATTATTGTTCTATTACATACAGTAATTCACAGTTCTCATAAACATTGTATAAATGATCTTCATGAGTATAGTGTAGGAGACGCGGGTGCTAAGTGCGGGCCGTTTGCGGGCCATTTGTGGGTCGCGAGCTGCGGTCAGCCGCCGCCGCGCTAACTCAACATAATTCTACTTAATGTTTCGACAAACACGTTACAAAACTCACTGTTATTACCCACTCAATATATTTGGTCAATTACTTATCTCTGTTTGTTATATGTAACCAGTAAATAAGATGATAATATTTTGTTGCAACAGTTTCATTTCAAAGTAAAGCCTGTAAGAACCTTATATTATTTGCTAATTAGTGTTCTCCTAAGAGTATTTTGAAATCGAATATCTCAATAATACTTTACTAAACTCTTGACAAAATGTAAGATCCCAATAAAAAATTGAGACAGTGAAACAAAACAAAAGTTGAAAGCAAATAATATTTAAAATATTCGGGCCGTATCTGAAAGTGTTCGCAAGATTCGGGCGGCGGGCGTCCCGCGAGGAGTGTATAAACAAAACGTCTCTGTTAGTCTGTTTGTCGTACTTTCTATTGGTATTTACGTAGTCCGCAATCAGGGCGCTGGGCTACTCGCAATTTATTCAGCCCAGCGTCTTGGACTTTGATTTGTGAAATATTTGTCTTTCTCATAAAATGAAAAATATTGCTAGGGGATGGAAATTTTTGAACGCGTTATTTGGTTGCGGTGTTGAATGCAAACAGTTTTTCTTTTCGTAATCATGCGACATGAAAGACTACAACAGCTACTTGTCATAAAGTTGTAACTTGGAACAAATAAAGAACAACAACACCCCGACTCGCCCGTTCCCGAACACAAAAGTTCCCGAAGTATTCGGCAGTGTGTCCTCGCGTCAATAACCCGAGTTTAATCTTGGCAACAACATGTAAGGTGTCTAACCCTACACATTCCTGTCGAACTCGGACGTAGGGGCGCAGCATTCCTAACATGTTCCTCCGAATTTTTGCAAGACAAATAGCGGCTGCTTGACCGAAATGACATATGGAGGAGAGGACTGGGCGTCTCATACACTCCCGGAATCCTCAGTTTGGAGGGTTAGATTGTATGATTTATGTGGTGGCCGCGCAAACTTTCAGGTCTAGTTCCTCTTTACGAGCGCCCGTATTTATGGCACTGTTTAAAGTTGGACCTCAGTTTCATATTTATTGTGTTACTCGTGAAGTTTGTTGCGGTGTATTGTTTATAGCGTGTGCTGGCTTCGGGAACTTTTGTTTGTGTACCAAGTGTGCTTATGCTTTAGTGGCACATACATTTAGTTTACAAAAAATACATAATAACGTTCATTGATTCGACAAGATAAAGTTCAACACTCGAAGCACTAGGAACACAAGTGTAACTTGAACAAATCAAATAAAACATAAACTAACAAGTACCTAAGTTTATTGAACACACCACAATAGCCACAAAAAGGTTGTGACCACAAACAGCTTACAAATGACACGCGTACAAACCGCAGGCGCATGGAGTGCTGTAAAAAACGCCGTGGCCACAAAACCGATGGCAAATGCGCTACAAATGCCCTGCAAAATGTGCTACAAATGCCCTGCAAATGAGCGGAATTAGAGGTTACATTAGTGGCGGGCGAAATGCGCCGCGTTTTTGTAGCCAGCCGGCCGGTAATTGATTCATTTGTTTTTTGCAACGTCCTCTTAAACCGCGCCCGTTTAGGAAAGTTAAGGCTTTTCGGAGTGTAGAGTGAAGTGGACGTGTTGCGGTAACTGTGAGCTGTCCACTGTCCATGCTTCAATTATGTTGGGGCTCGTTGTTTAGGACGATTTGTTTGTGTCGATATTTGGTTATGGTAACAAGTGAAACCGTAAAAAAACTACAAAGAGACGTAATAGTGAAAAGATCTAGGTGTAAAACATCATCATTAACATCATCACGTGCTCACTGTTTATATCATGTCATATGAAAATATCAGAATCTTTATACAGCAAACCTGAGAAGGAAAACTGCACGTTAACTTGTATGAAACCCCCATATAATCCCAGAGGGCCCGTATTCAATAAATGTTTGCAAAAAGCGCCAATCAGCCACAAATTTCACCGCCCATGAGATTTGTGAGGTCCGGCTTCGTCCGTTAGCTCTGCACCTTACAAATAGGTCATTATATCCGTTATTTTCTTACTGACAAGGGTCACAATCCTACAAACGAAATTTTCTTTTGGCTGCTAAGCTTTAACAACTTTCAACGACAGGAACAAAATACTGGGCCTGAAACCTGCTATCAGTTTGCTTTAATTTGTTCATAGTTAGACAACTAATAATTAAAAAAAGATTTATTACGGTATTAGAAAATAATTATGTATTGTTACTATACGCTCAAAAATGCAGTATATACACACTCCTTTTAGATAGCCAATGATTTAAATATATTTAGGAACAATTTTGCGTACAAATACTTATGTACAAAAGCATTATAACCTTTTTATGTCAAATAATGTGTTAGTGGTCACTCAAGGAAGCCACAAAGTCGACGGGGAAGTCGTCTTACACTCTGGTTCCCATGTTATCAGATGTGTGGGTGATTTATCCGGGCACCGGTCACCGGCCATCGGCCACCGGCCACCGGCCTGCCCCGGCTGTAGGGAAACAATTACGGTATCGATGGGTCCCCACTGCAGAACCATTTTTCTTCTACCACGATTTGGATAGACGTAATTGAAATCTTTTACCTACAATTCCCATTTTATTACAGTTGTTAGTAAGTGATCTGAAACCAATTTTATATTTGATATGTAAACTTATATTAATTGTAAGCGCACCCACGACACAGCAGAAAATGCTAGTAAGGGGCAACGACTTTTTTATACAAAAAAATTAAACATATTGGTTTTCCAACCTGGTAAAATTCTAAAAGCCTTACCTAACAAATCAAAGCTAAAGTGGTATCACTTAATACAGTAGCACATAGATAGCATCCATTAATCGTAAAAGCACTACTGACATTTAAAAACTTTTATACAAACAAAACCGACTTCGGATAAGACACTATAGAAAAAAATAAACACGCTACACAAATAATGAAGCCTATACCATATAATAACATAAGTAAAGGAGTAAATAAAAACAATTGCGTGCTACAGTACCGAGTGATGCGTGCTCATATCTATACAAGGCATTTACTAAGTCCAGCTCCATACTAAACCGTACAATTAATATAAATCAATCACTAGTTACAAAAACACTAGACCCCCGTGCTGTCTAAACAAACATTAATCTATAAACAATAATTGCAACGTAGCCGCTTTTTATTCGATTCAATTGAACTGAGATCAAATCTCCAGTGCTCCGTAACGAGCTGCTACTTATTTATTCACACCCATTGATCGACACAAGCTATTTATTGTTAGTTTTTGTCGATAGCCAGGCGATATCTATCAATGTGGTAGCCTGATAGCAACGAGTAATTACAGGAGAATCTATTCGGTAGTTATTTAATAAAACATTATTTGAACATGAACGGATGTGTACGATTAAATCAAAGCAATGAATTCATTTACTAATTGAAAATCGCCAAAAGCTCATGTAAAAAAACTTTGATGCAGAATATATTGGATAATAAATGAAGAATTAAATAACAAAGGAAACAGTAATTACTTGTTATACATTGATTATTTAATTGTGCGTTAACCATTCACAAGATGTAAAAATAATTATTTATCACTTTTTGCATATGACAGTCTGTTAGTTAACGAATAGTACATACTATAGGTTATCTAGCATCAGTTTACGATAATATCGACACATCAAGGGGCTGAAACCGCGGGAATGAGTTTAATTCCTTTATAGTAAGAAAATGATGCCGACCGGAAATTATAACTAAAACTTCTATTAATTTACTATTCAATCTAGATATAAGCAGAAAAATAGCGATACAATTATGGGTCTATAAATGACAGAGAGAAATATATATAAGTACGGAGCCGGTTATTACAAGGTAATGAATAAACAACGGCTTGAATAAACAACAATAAGATATTCAAGAGATACAATTAATTCATGAAACGTGGAATCAGCATAAATGTAAGAGGAAGAGTTAGTTGTTCAGCCTCCGATATTGTTTACATACAACCTGAATTATGTCGAGCGCGCTCAACTGGACGCCGACGTAGGAAGACAGAAACACTATAAAAATACATTGTAGTTACACTTCAATTGTTTCGCGATTTACTTTAGAAAATAAGAGATATATCGTTAACAGTAAAAAGTTACCATGGGCATATCAATAGTATTCTGATCATGATAACACAATCATCTTTATTTTCCTGACCATTTCATACTTTACTAATCACTATAGCCATGTTTCAATACGAATGGACCGGCTCAACCGAAGTGTTACCACGGCCGAGCAAAAAACCTACGTAAAACAATGCTTGTGTTGTGTTTCGTTGTATGAGAGAGGGTACCGGAGGTCCAATTATTTCCAATCCCCGATTCCTCAACAACCCTTAAATTCCAAACCCCCAAAAGGCAACGCACTTGTAACGCTTCTGGTGTTTCGTGTGTCCATGGGCGGCGGCGATTGCTTACCATTAGGTGATCCGTCTACTCATTTACCGGTTTGTACCATAGAAAAAATGTATACTACATATAATAAGCGGTGTGTCTATTATAATATAGATAAATTGATGTAGATTTTTGTATCAGATTCGGTAGCTGATTGTGAATGTAACATGAGCACGCTTATTGTGTCTACTGCTCATTAACTTTTTCTCGGACACCTAGTTAACAGTGATCTGATAGCAGTATGATAGTTACAAATTGCCCAGGTGACTGGCGACTGCTGACTACTGACTGGTACTGGCGATCAGCCGCCGCCCGGTGGCTCACACAATGAGCCATCTATCAGTTACCCATTAATTTTAAAACAACGCGTCTCATCGCGCTTTTGAACTGTAAGAGATCGTGTACACTGGATCAAAGCTTTATTATATCCATTGTTTAATAATACGCAGTTATGGATGTTATATCTAAACGTTCTAATGCTTAAGAATACACACCACCTTGTTTGTTCATTTAAAAATGCATAACATAATATGTATCTAGACATAAATATTCGTCTTATTTGCAAATAAACACGCTAAACTCATCGGTTTACTTGAACTTAATAGGTACTAGATGTCAGTCAAAAAGTTTGTAATTATTTTTTGTTTATATCAACAGTAAAATAAATGTGACTAGTGTAGACTCTCACTAAATGTGATCCAATCATCGATAGGTGATCACCTGTGAATAATAATTGTTCGTTTTTATGATAGTGTAAACAAGTGATAGATCGATAGCTACCGAAGTACATCGTTATAGTGGTGAGCATCGAGTATCGAGTATCGACAGCGATGTACAATGAACTACTGGTGGTCTCTTCACTAGTGAAGTTACGCTTGATCGATTACAAGCATTAACGGGACTGTTGTCTTGTATAACTGCCATACAATTATAAATTCACTCGTAAATTGAATTTATTTTTTTGAACAATAAAAAGTGCATTGTTTATGCGTTCATAGTTATATTGATTTAGATTGAAACAGCAACTTTTGTATTTTAGCTTTTGTTTTGTTTTATCTATTTATGTGAAGTAAATGTTAGTAGCTCAAGAGTGACATCGACTTGTAAGCCATGACCGTTAAGCGCACAATAGTTCTACCAGCATAGCAGTACATCCTCGTCACAGTATCCCCTTAACATTGTGACACGTAGAAATGAGCAGCACATACAAGTGACATGTCACCTACATGAAGGAGACACCAACGCCACAGCGTCGTGACTCAACACGCAACACAATGCCCATTGTGGACGCGCCATTGTTTTACCAACTTTCTATTAACCTTTAACTACCGAGAAAAAACTAAGGTGACGCGCCCGACGCGTGCGCACTCCTTGCGTGGGACGGACTTCGGTTGCCTACAGGTTTATGAACAATTGAAAATATTGTTTCTTTTTCCGCTCTTTAATTGTGAAAAATACTTACTTATATTTAATTTACTTACGTCAGTTAAAGTTAATGAGCCTTTTATCCTTACACGTTAGCAATCATCGTTGCTGCACAATGCAAATACAACAAGTTGAAGACATTCTCACCTGCAGTCACTGGGTAATATAAATTATAATATAATTATTTCGTTTAGTTACTCTTTATTACACAAACCTATGGACAGACTATTAGTCCAGTCAATTTAGGAATTCACCTCGGAATTCGAGATACCCAGCTGTAATTTTGTATATACTTGTATTTTGACCCCCTAAAACTTGTCTCAAAACCTACATATGGTAGGGTGTAAGCAACCCTTAAAATTCAGGGTCAAAGGGCCCAAAAATCGTTTTTTTGCAGTTTTTTCGAAATATCTCATTTCCTATGGGTTTTTGGTAATTGCATTCAACAGCAATATTGTAGCATATAAAATTCTCTACAACTTTTGTATAAACTTTTTTTATACGGTGAACCGTTTTCGAGATAGAGGGCGGAGAGCGCGCGGTCACTGCATCTCTTCAAAAAAATTTTTTTCGTCACCTATCCGTGATGGTTGTCTATGGATAGGATATTAAAAAATACGTCATGGTTCCTAAAACCATTTTTCGTCAAAATCAATCGTTTGAAAGATAGTTCTGGAAAAATGAGGTCTATCGAATGTGTCCTGCCCCTGAACTTTTAAAATAAGTTAGTAAAAAAACAAAAAAATATATGCTGTAGATTTTAATGAAAACTTTCAACGAAAATTGGTTTGAACGAGATATCATAATTAGTTTTTAAGAATTGATACATTTTTAATAAAAACACACTTAATTTCCACTTTCTCAATTCTTTTAATCAATTCTTAAAAACTAATTATGATATCTCGTTCAAACCAATTTTCATTGAAAGTTTCCATTAAAATCTGCATATTTTTTTTTTATTTTCTTACTCACTTATTTTAAATGTTAGAGGGCAGGACACATTCTATAGAATTTTTCCACTTTGGATCTATCTTTCAAACGATTGATTTTGACGAAAAATTTGGCACATGAAGTAATATCCTTCCATAGACAACCATCACGTATAGGTGAACACAAAAATTAATTTGAAGAGATGCAGTGACCTACGTTTATACTCGTAACGCGGAAAAAAAAGTTTATACAAAAGTTGTAGAAAATATGCTACAGTACCTGTTGAATGCATTACCAAAAACCCATAGAAAATATTTCAAGATTTTTACCCTCCAAAACTGTTTTTTACAAGAAGTCAATATACAAGTATATACAAAATTACAGCTGGGTATCTCGCACTCCGAGATTCTAAGCTAATTTAACCTTATTTGACTGGACTATATGTCTAAGATATCGCAGTCAACAATAAATAAATAAAATGTCCCATAATCTTACTAACCCTATTACTGCCTATTATTCTGACTTTTGACTGAAAGTTTAGAGCGATGGCTGGGCACTGATTTCCGCACGGAGCAACTCTTTGTGTGATCCACAAATTGTTGTTTCAGGTATGGGTGTCATGTGTATGTGAACTTGTATGTTTGTACCCAGGAAACAGGAGAAAATATTATGGGGCAATGTTAAACACAAATCTATTCTATTATATCGTACTAATATTAAGTTTGTAAGGATGTGTGGATGTATGTACATATTTGTTAATCTTTCACGCAAAACCACTGAACGGATCTGAATAATATTTGGCACGGAACTAGATTATAACCTTGTACAACACAGACTACCTACATTTATCCCAGTAACGCGGAAAGTCGCTCCCAAAAGCCAGTACATTAGAAAATTCAAGATTTTTACCTCCAAAACTGTTTTTTACAAGAAGTCTAATGTATTATGGATGTTAGTTCAGATGTTTGTAATTCAGTCCATCAATATTATGAATTTAAATCCAAGGATGTTTACCATATGTACCTAGTTGTACGTTTACCATATTATGATCATGGAAACTTGAAACAAATAGACATATTATACATATTAATTATTATGCACCATTTTAGTCGTTGTATTCCCATTCATTCATTCCCAAAACACTTTGTAACTTTAACTCTATGTTTGGATAGTACTACTGAGGGCAAATCATTCTGCCGCGGGAATACAACGACTCAAATTCCATGGTGTATATAAAAGTAAATAAATTCTTTGTATCGCTTCTAACTAAAAATTAGTGTAATACGAGTATATGAGTGGGGCTAGTTACTGTAGTGTTGTAAGATATTGCAGTGTAACGAGGTAGGTAGAGCTACCGTGTCTGGTGCCTGCTACATGGCTCTGTGATGGCATGTCTTGTAGGGGCGGGGCGCCACCGTCTGCCGTCTCATGAGGAAGTAGGTTGAATCAATACACCCACCGTGTACTCTCATATTTAACTGTTACTCTTTCAAAATATGTATTTCATAAGTTATTGTTTACAATCCTTGCACGATTATCATTATTTCGAATATATATTTGAGGGACTTTGCTAAAGGATATGCCCGACTTCTAGGTCTTCTAATAATGTTAACAAAGTAAAATAAAAAAAAAACCCAAAGTTAACAAAGTATTATGATATAAAAGTTTCCGAAGCTAATATCGATTTGTACTTTCCCTAATCTGCAAAATCTATTTACACTAAGTATGAAGGTCAATTAATTATAATTTCAATATTCGTAAAGTACATACCTGTACTTAACCCATATTTCCACTAAACCATTTACTATAAATATCTTCAATTAATATACTAGCCAGTAATTTTGCGAAATATCCAGTATGGCGTCTTTAACAGAAGCGTAGCTGCGTGCCGCAGTACGGAACTACTTTACCTTATTTCATTGCAGCTGTAATAAAATTTTATACCCTCACTCTTATCGCGGGTTAATAGAAAGCAAATAATAAACGGATTTAGTGGCGACGTGCACTTAACCCTCTGGAGGTCAACGACGATGACCGCAAGACCAAGCCAGTACATAATGTAGGTACATAATTGTAGATACCGTTTCTAAATCTGTTCCGTCAACAAAGCACTTACAATGTTATTGCAATAAGTTATTAATTACTCTTACAGGCGAAGTGCTAGTGAATATGTATGCCAATAATGGCCGAATATTTCTGCTAGAACAGTCCATTGTCCATCGATGGCTGCGACATCCACTAAGCGATCGAATAAAACATATCTGTCAATTTCTAAAATTACACACTTTAGCCGGCTAGACTGGGTAATGGCATCGCGATGGATGACAACCTCCATTCGGTAAATGACAATGTTTTATGTATTTATGTAAATAGATGACCGATCAGAACAAAATCCATTATCGGGTATCATTGTGTCACTTAGATGTGACACGGTGGTACCTGCGAGTACCGCGAGGTCAGTACCATATGGTCACCGTACAACAAAATATCCGAACACACAGACATGTTGACATTTACAATTCCGATGAAGCTCTCAGTGCGATCAGCCGCACGTCATTTTAGATATTTTGATACTAATGCATAAAACATTCGAGTTTGAAAGGTTTGACTCCGTCACGTGGCAGATTTACGTGATCTGTAATGGAGTTTACTTCTATTTTAAGTAACGCGTTAAAAGCAATGTCCATCGTTGTTATGAAACTGAACTTCGATGGTCCAGAGACCGCACATCAGTTTAATAAGTACTAGTACTGCCTCTAATCAGCTTAAACTCTAATTTACTCACATCACACATCACATCAACAGCCTATAAGTGGCTACTGCTGACCAAAGGCCTCTTCACGCGCACATGTATTAATTGCTACGTTTGCTCAATGCGGGTTGGCAATTTGCAACTTATAATTTGAAATTATGAAGCCCAGGTTTCCTCACGATGTTTTCTTTCACCGTCGGTCAGTGGTGTCTAAATAATCTTAGAAAGTACATATAACTTGAAAGAAGTCACTTTGGTACTTGTTAGTAGATTTTGATATGAGTAACAAAATAATAATATGTAGGTACCTTCCTGCATAGTCCTCCGGGTAACAACAGGTGTGGTGTTATGTCCACATAAAGGATTCTAAACTGACTAATTTTATGGATTAAATAGCCATTGATAGGTTATTTAATACCCGCAGCAACAGCAACGTCAGCTGTCTGTACATTTGTGTAGGGAACGTTAAAGACATTACATAAATATGGGTAATTAATTATGCAATAGCTTAACATCTTGCAATTTCTTTCTGATGTTGGTTAGGGACTAGATGGAGACATATCAGTAGCACTTCCTGATAAACTTGAACCTTTTAAACGCCATCTCAAACTAGAGCGCCTTTTTCTATTTATTTATTTTCCCCGAAAATCATCCCGCTCCTTTCTAGGGCGAGGCGAGAAGGAGTATTAGACTCTTACTGACTAAAAACCACCCCGTTCCTCCTCCTGCTTTTAGGGCCGGAGCCCCGATTAACCCGCTGGGTAATCCATCAGCACTACTGGTGCCCCATCTGTGGTGGTCTGATGGCTCTTTGAGACGCGTGCAAGAATACCAGAATGCCTAGCGTAGAGTTTGTGGAAACACATTAACATTTTGTCTACAGGACACCCACCATCGAACAATGGACTATGGCAGCAAGTTATTGATGTTGTAAATAATAAGAAAGCAAAGCACACTTCACAAGTTTGTTATCAAAACTCTTCCAAACTAATCCCTAAACTCATTAATTAGCGTTGATAAATATGGCGTATTAAGAAACTATAAAGTGCATAAAATACTTGAGTCGCAGTTAATAGGCCTCTATATCTTTATTAACGGTTAAAGGGTTACAGAGTTGTGCGCAATAAACGAAATGGAATAGTTAACCCTGCAGCGGTCTTCACACTCACTTTAATTTAGTTAACTGTTTCGTTGCGCCCCGGGCACTGCAGGCCCGTTGACTAGGGAAAGGGTTGAATAGTGATGAGCGATGCACTTGTCGATAATTACTTACTTTAGATGCGTTATGTTTACATTAATTTGATCTCATTTAACTGTAATTTGTATATTTAACAAGATGTCAATTATTTTAATTTGTGCAATAATACTGAATGATATAAATAAACTAATTTGTAATAGCATTGTTTTCACAAAGGTCTAACAAGTCGTTGAAATTAATTCCTAAAATAATATTATTAACTCCTTATAATCTACCTAGATGTTGGAACACTTTAAGTTTTGAACTCAACAAGTTGAATCTTAACAAGTTCAGAACTTTTAACATGCCTTGTTACATAAAATTCATTATCTACTGTACAAATTACCCACTACGAACTCAGAGTTCCAATTACTGTCAGTAATGATCGCATACAATCGACACAGTCCCTACTTACCCCTCTCCCATCACTAGAGAAGCGCGTTTTCATCGCTTGCTAATTTATATAGGGCCGGGCGCACCCCCGCTATATTTAAAAGCTTATAATCGCGCGATGAAGTGTTGCCAGCGTTGATTAATCACGACTGAATTCCGCGACTCTGAGAGAGACTCGGCGCAAATCATTAGACGGGCAACACCAGCCGTTTGTCAGCGAGAGCTCAACCAAACAAATTAACAAATAAACGGTTATTTTACAACTTGCTTGTTTGTTTGGTAAACACTATAATTATGTACTTATGTACTAGGAACTGTGTACTTTATAGTTTCAACAACTGAATGTAAGTTTTGGACACGGGCCATGTAAATCAAAGATTGAGAAGAGTGTTTTCTACACTAAATGCTAGTCAAATATTACCCATTACTTACTGGAAGGTAAAAAAGGAAGGTAAGTTGATATCCCTAGAGTTCTAAAGTTTGTTTTAATCGTACTACTTTGAAATAAATAAGAAATTAATGACTGTATACTTTAATCAAGTAAAACAAAAAAGTTATTTAAGTAAACATTTATTTCGTTAAGAAAGTTAACAATCCACGTAACACTATGAAATAAATAAGAAATTAATGACTACATATGTACGAGTACTTTAATCAAGTAAAACAAAGAAGTTGTTTAAGTATACATTAATTTCATTAAGAAAGTTAATCGATTATAAGTTTTTACTTACAAATGCTTATAGCAAAAAAATAAATACAATAAGATACCAAAATAAACACAAAAAATAAAATATGTTCAAAAACGCATTACGATTCCGAAAGCAATACAAGTTCAATATTAAAGCCGCGTACAAAATATAAAAATAGAAACCAATACATTTCGCAATCGAAAAATTTAATTAACTCGCCGTAATAACAGGCGTATTATCCCTCGTTCAATTACCTAACGATAATACTGAACCGGGCACCGAACCCTGCACCTGCCGGCAGGTTTCTATATAAAGGCGCGTTTGATAAAATCAATCGAGTTGTCACATCAAGTGGGTAAGTTAAGTAAGCGTAATTATCGATATTCGATATTTACTAGTGTCGCAGCACTGTGTCGCGTTCCTGGATCATATTTATGAGTATTATAGGAAACTATTACAGTTATTACAATCATGTACTTCAAAAATGTTCAATTAAACGTGTAAAAAACGCACAAAGAATTTATTTAATGGTAATATACGAATACGAGGCTTTACTCACAGAATTAAAGTAAAAAATATTCTTAGGAGGCTTTTAATTTAACTTTTTATGACCAAGTACATCTCAAAACGTCCAGTAATTAACGTTTCCAATATCTACCAACAAGACCAACAGACAGCGAATACAAGTACCATACCATCAGTTCACCAAGACAAATTACATTGCGAAGAACATAAATGGCATTCGAGCTTTACACTAAAACTGAACAAATGTAGGCCAATATATAAATAATAAATACTTAGCAAAGTCAATAATTCACATTTATTAGACGTGCAACCTACTACGCAATAGTGCTGGGCAGATAATCAGAGCAATAACTAATACTCGATATTTACATATCGACAAATAAGTGCAATAAGCGCGGCGTAGTGGGAACACGTTTGCTCCTCATTAAGTGCGACCGCGGCGACTTGATCCGTGCTCCCTGAGCGTGGATTTATGCGCTAAATAAATGACAATCACGCGCACTAACTCCGTCCTAATGTATTTTGTATTCATGTATAACTAGCCTGCTGTAATTGCTAGTCGTTTACTTCAAGCTATGTAAATATTATTTAGTGTTAGTGCTTCAAATACTGTCTTCCCTTGCCTTCCCTTCTAATAATTGTAAAATAAGCAGGATATTATTATGTTTCCTGATTGGGAAGATAAAAGTTAATAAATGATTAGGTTTAGGACATTCTTTAAAACATATTTTCTGTAGATCTTTTCCTTTAAAAACATAACATGCTATATTGTTCCAAAGTAATTTAATTTACTATTTAGTTCCTTTTAACAACGCAATTTAGTTTCCATCACAGACAAGACATGAGTAAATAACAGTTTCACTAATTTATATCTTTTATATCCTAGAAATGTTAGTTTAGTTGTAGTACATAGGTAAGAATACGTACTCTGAGTTTGGCGTTGGTATCGGCGTGTCCAAAAGTCAACAGGGTGCCGCAACGGCAATACAAAGGCATTTATTGTACGAATTTCACGCTTCCACGTGGGGTTGCGTGTACGGCGACCGACACTGTTTGGTAGTTGACATCAGTTTCATGTATTTTTTTTATTTTAATGAGAAATAAAATAGGTCTTCTTTAATTTTAAGTTCTTTTTGTAGAAGAGATCAGCTAATAGGTGTAAATAAAACCATTGATAACAATACTTTTATAATGTAGTCAATTAAAATTATTAGGAAAGTTATTATTGAATAACAAACATATTCCAAGATTAATACAAGTTCATTTTAAGTAAGTCATAACTTTGTTTCGTTCCTTATGAAGCTATCGTAAGCTCACATAACTTAAAACAAACTTTGAAGTATCAACGCTGTTTGTCTGGAGTACACAACATCCCTCAGCGGCCACAGACCGCGGTGCGAAGCTGAAGGGTTGCATCACCACATACCCCATGCACAATTTTGTCACGCTTGTCTCCGACCAACCCCATATACCACCACAGCCTAAAAAAATAACACCACACTCCGTTTGCATACTGCATGAATGTACAAACTTTGTTTAGCAATATCCTACACTACAGGCCTACAAAAAGTGTGCGTCAGTTTAATTTCACCCTTTACACTGGAGGGTAAAATATATTTTTTAAAGTCAACAATAGAGACGGATAACTAGTTTGTAGTGTAAACAAATTGGTGTATTGTAACTTTTGCGAAGTCAGTGGTTTTGTGTGAGATGGGTCAATATTTACGGCGCATTTGAATATTAAAAGGATTGTTTGATTTCATAAGTATGTAGTACCCAGTCGTGTTCATGTTGACTCCTTGCTTTTCATGTTCAAAGTACTCTTCATAACTGTTGTCCATTATATTTTATTGATCGTTTCAGTTTGTATATGACATTATTGAAGCTTATCATTTATGTTTATATTATTATAACTTTCGTGAGACATAATAAATTAAGGATAAGAATAAATGTATTAATGAACTTCATAATCATCGTCTTATACTATATCACAATTTGTTTAATTTTGGTGTTGTTATCAAAGTATCGGTAGCCCCCACACTAGGATAATCCTGTATCTTGGAGACTTGAGTTAATCTATTGACTATTGAGTAAATCTAATTTAATTATCACATGAATTTGAGTCTCTAGTATGACTTGAAACTAGCCGAGTTCCGCGTCAAATAATTACGAGAGTAACTCGAAAAACATAATAATTAACTTATCATCTTAATTATTTACTAGAATAACGTGTCCAGCTGATTATTGAAACATTAGTAGTAATTCAAAAATACCACGATCAATAACAGTTAGATAACAAAACGCAATATGTAAGCAATCAGATTGGCAAGACTTTGCAAATGAAATAATTTATAAATATCAGATAGTCACTTCCCTTGAATCAATCTACTTTTTAATCTTTATAGCTGTAGTAGAACATTAACCACAGTTTATCTGGTAGATAAAGTAACGTTTCTGCTTTTATCGTTTTGCCTTAAAAGGCGATATTTATAATGTTAATTGTAGTAATAGATACACGTGCAGTAATAACGCGGTGAATAAGTCGTTACATGTTATTGATGGTCAGACTTCACTGCCGTATGTTTATTATGAATTTATAGCCCAGATAGGAAGCAAATAGTTTTACTATTTGAACAAGAACACTATTATTAAGTTGCGTCGGTTCAAGTTTAGTTTTTTGCGACGGTATTTTACCTAGGTGGAAGAAATGTAAAACATATTTTATGATTTGAAATTGATACTTTACATATACAATGGTTTTTACTTTCACTACGTTTAACTTACATTGAAACCTTAATAAATTACTTTTTTGAATAATTGAAAACTTTTCTTTTGTGGCGTAGAACACGAGCTACGAGTTTTTTCCATAAAGCACGATTTATAGTCTGATAACCAACATTTTCTAACTAAACAATGGCTAATAAAAAACAGCGGCTCCATCAAATACATAATATATAAGAAATTCGCCAAAATGTGGTTGTGACCGATCACTGTTGATTTATTTTCGATACAGTGAGAGATTAATAATTAATCCGCCAATAATATCGAGCTGCACTGCTGCAGGGGAGAAAGCACGCCATATGGGCCCAATATAAGGCCGCGTTAAAGTCGACACGCCGAATTAACCGTAATCCTACCCATAATGGGAACATGTTTGAAAAATTTCAACCACTAGGGTACGGTCGAGAACTTTGATTAAATTCTACAGATTCGGAAGTTTGTGAAATTTTATAGAAACAAGATTTTTTTCGTAACCTGATGTCTTACTTCGATAAATAGGAAAAAGTTACTAATACTAGGTACTATTATAATCCTTTTATGTAAAACTAGCACTTTTGAGTAAACACTATTTATTGTGTTGAAGGAATTGTCCATCAAAACGTTTAAAAACATTCTTTCTTAACAATTTATACATTCCGTAACTTTATAAATGTGACTAAAACTTCCAACCCAAATAATTGCTTCTTCATCTTATATCTTAAAATTGTAACTTTTAACTGATGTAGCCAAAATCGCGACATTATAGTTTCCACATCAAACTCTTTAATCAAAACATTTGCCTACAACTTACATAACAGCCACAATATCTATCGCAATAAGCGGAGCGCGCGGCTGTTTAATTTCATCCCGTTGACAATATAAGGGTTGAAGGTATTGACACAAATGTTGCGGCCACACTACCGCAGCCCTCTGTTTGCGGTTATTGTTTCCTTGATTCGGGCCCGTGGCTAATTAATTTACTCGTTATGGGACCCCTAGCTGATTGAGGAGACGAATTGCCCGGGTAGGTCGCGTGCTAAACAAACTCCTGTTTCTTTTATAAGAATATGATAAACTTATATATTTACTGTTGAGAATTATTATGAGATTCGTATGCGAAAAAATGTGTTATCCGAAAAGCTCTATCATTTTCTAATAATCCAGTAAAATATGTGTTGTAACAAGTATCATGTTAGTAGGTATATTGTAGATATAATTATAATAAGTTACTACTACGCAATAGTAAGTCCCAATTTCTAACCACATCAAAAACCTATACATGCCAAACATCAATTTGGAAACCAAAATGAAATTTGATTAAAATTAAAGAGCACACAAAAGGCGTCCTCCATTCGGCGACAGCTTGTTGAAATCAAATTATAAATAAAGGAGGGGAACAATGGGGTGGTGTGCGTGGCCGGGTGGCAGTGGACTGCAGCGAGATGATCCTCGTGATGGATGGAGAAGCTACGTGGAGCCGCGGGTACGTGACGGACTGTAACGCGGGAGACCGACGTATACGCCCGCGCGACGTATGGTGCGGAAAAATGCAATTCTTTTTGGAATGCATCGTATTTCATACGACAATTTACTTTTATTTTGGTTGTTGGTTTGACTGAGAGAGATTTTAGTGAGTAAGTTAAGGGTTGGATAAAGATTATTATTCTTAATTTATGAAAATTCTCATTTATTAGTAGGTAGTGTAGAGGCTGCAATGTGTTTCAGGTGTGTGTTAAATAGACTCAATACATAGCTGACTAAGAGAATGTTATGACACGCGTTTACTTTTTGAAAATCTTTAAGATTTCTACAAAAACAAGTGAGAAGTTAACATTATTTATTTAAATCTGATTCGCAAACCTAATTACATAAACAAATTAAGCAACTTCTTACCAGAAACAGTGCCCAAACTAGTCAACAACCGCTTGTACACCGTCAGTACCACATACAAGTAAGCACAGTTAATTGTGGCGGTGGTGGTCGAAATGGTTGTGTCTGCGGTGGTGAAGTTTTCCCCCACAGTGCAGTGCGCGCGTGTGGCGCGGGCTTTAGGGGCGCGTTACGTGTGTAACGAGAGTTTCGTGTTTTACAACACTGTTTTACTCCAACTTACACGTCTCATATGGTTTTTATTTTATGATTTTTGCATGTTTGTTCGAGTTTGTAAACCAAAAGCTTCTACTTAGTTTTAAAACATTACTGTAGGAGGGTTAATCATTATGAGGTAACCGCTAATTACTAATTCGCCTTGAATAAAATTGGTGATCAATGCTCAAGCCTTCTATGATAATGTCCATTACAGTCAAATTTATAATCGTATTACACATAATAATAGTTTACTAATAGTATTAGTAGACATTGCTTCAAAAAAATCTGTACAAACTTATCTCAATAGACAATCTCAGATTGTACAATATCGATACAAACAAATACAAGCGTAAAATATTCCACCCTTGTGTAGTGGTGTCAATGAAACATGTTCGTCGGTGGTGTAACAAAAAGTCTCGCAGAAAGCGCCGAGTGTTTGTGTAGTCTCATTTCAGGCAACACGCCGCAATCCCGCGGTTCGTTCATATCGCGGCGTCGCGTCGCCTGTCAGCGCCAACTGACGGCCGTCATATTGACGTCACGTCACATTGCGCCGTCACCGTCCGACACCCTCTTTGATTTACACGCATCGCGCCATTCTTTCACTGTCCACAAATATGCTAATTTATCTTTACAGCTGAAGGTCAACTAAATAGTTATTTTGCTCGCTTCACTAACCTAACAAAATTAACTCGTCTCACAATAGTTGAGAGGAATCCTTGCACAATAATTATTTAACTTTTCGCATTTCCTCGTTTCCTACACACATTAGAATGTCAGTAAGTAAATTGTAATTCGCATTGTGTGCGGTGCGGGTTCGGGTTCGGTCCTAGGAGATAACTCTTTGAGCCATTAGCGTGGCTAATTGTGAAGCGCCGCAGTCCCCGGCTGCCGCTACCGATCCCCAATACCAACAAACTAAGGACGCGGTTGCATTGGCACTGAGACATAATGCTATTGTAATAATTTTTGAAAGAACCTCTTTTTTGTTAACATTAGATTAATTAATTTGTTATTAAGGAGATCTAAGAAAGTTTCTGAACAATGCATCACTTATATTCAAATGTAAGTGATGCTCTGGTATTGGCCAGATTACAACATGATTACCAAAATACCAGAAGATTTCGTCTCTTAAAATTATTGAAATCCTTATATTATAAGAGTACTGCAGCTACCGAATAAATATTATAATAAAAGTTTCATCGAAGGAACATTAAATATAAAATTAAAACACGTCTAGATTAAACAGAAATGTCCTAGGGATCTTGCCCTAAGCGTGAGTTCCACGTAACTCGGGAAGACCGCAATCGGCACGAAGCGGTTTTATCGACTGTGACGGAGGAGATTGGTGCTTTCAAAAAAGCGCACTTTAATTTTGGGCGGCAATGGAGGTTTGGATGAGGCCGTGCGTGACGACCGCCTATTTATTTTATTACCTATAAAAGTTTTTGCGACTTCAGTTTTCTTTAAACATTTCTCTTACTGATCTTCTCAGATAGGTCTCAGATTGATAGTTTTGGAATATACCGTTGGAGTTTTATGCGAATGTATTTACTTATATTTGTTTAGATATTTCTGACTGTTTTAGCTTATTTAAAAAAATGTATTTGTACAGCTTTTCGATGATCGTAGCTAAATGAAAAAATACAATTGTTTTCACTAACGTTCTATCGACACGTTGTATTTGATTATAAAAACCAAAACAGTTTGTCTTGAGATAACGATCCACATCGGCACAATCTTGTTAAAATGAATGTGTTCCAAGTTGTTCCAGAACCAATTCAACTAGGGTCTGGCCCCTTTGACTAATCGCCAAGCAATCGATACCCAAGTTTTTTCTGTTGCCCTCAAGCGGCAGACAAATTGTCTTGCGAGAAGAAATTAATTTGACAAGTCGCCGGGTAGAGAGGTCCCAGGACGCCTGTATTAATTTATTTGGACAAGAAAAAATGTGGCCGCGGTCAGGGAACGCTGTGACGAGATGGGGATGAATTGCGGAAGACGTCGCGCGTCGCCTCGCCTCGCGACCCACCGAAACTAACGGAGAGTAATGTTTCCATGACGCTTGTTCATAACACAGCACTGACACATGGGAATTTGTTCTCATTTTAAGAACAAACAGTAAGACAGATTACCAACCTATGTTGCTTAAAATAATGATCCAACCAATAATCTAAACTTTCATGTAGTTCCTAAACAGGTAATAAAAACATCATTTAAGAACAAAAAGTAGTTGACGAAGATGTGCAAACACTATCGAGAGATCAAACAATATCCAGTGAATACTTCCTTAATGCTGTCGCAGATTCTGTTAACACCAATACAGACGTAATGACATCAGGAAAAACTTGACTCGTATCGGGAAATGTATCAGTAACGGAGGGGAACGGCGGGGAGCTCGATTTATGACAATCTGATGATACAATCGAATCAAATAAAGCATCTATATAAATCAATGTCCGATTGCTGAGGAGGTGAGAATGATATATGTTGCCATTTCTCCAAGTTTTTTTACGAACAATGTGCAGTTTCGTAGGGGACTTCACGCAACTCCAGTTTTAGTGCGGTTTCAATAAGTAAATAGTAAATACCTACGTATAGTGTATTTATGAATAAGTAGTGTCTAAACTAGTAAATGTTCGTGTTTAATGATAAGTAATCGCATTAAAATCAGACTTGCACCGTCACAATCGCCAAGCGCACGAGCACACGTGAGACGTTTGCACGTCGAGATCTCGCGCATAAAAAAGCAAAAGATTCAATTAACAATGTTTCGATAGCCGAGTAATGAGTGGTTGCGTGGATTTATCGGCGGATAACCGACAATTAAACGTCTTTGTTCGGAGACGCGACAACGCAGCCACGCCCTCTACCTCACAAAACGTTGCCAACACTTTCAGCTAAGAAGTGGACGATTGTTTGGATGTTTTACATGTAGGCAGAGAATAAAACAGAAAATTACAATTTATTTCGTGACATATTTTTTGTAAGAAAAGTTTCCTTAATGATTGAAACAAATCGAAGCATCGAAGAAGTATTAAACAAGTGCACAACAGCTAAGCCGAAGATAGAATGTCGCCCAAACTCAGAGAATACCATCTTGATATATCCGCGTTTAGTGCGATGAAATCAATAAGCGAAAGACATTAAAACATGAACCTATGAGTCACATACCTCCATGGATTCGTGGATCGTGGCCAGCCGGACGGCGCGGCGCGAACTGAGACAAAGGCAAAAAGTGCAGGCCGCACAAGACGCGACCATATTATTGTTCCTGTGTACTTACGGGAACAAAGACCTGTCGACAACGAAAAGCATCGATAACATAATAGCCCTTAAATTTAACTAATAAACGCTCGAGACATCGATAAACAATGAGCTTTCTGGAGATATGAAAGGTTTCAAAGGATTTTAATGACAGCTTGCTTTTACAAAGGATACTTTTTTTTCAATCATAATAATTATACCATAACACATCGATGTTGCTCCTCGAGTCTTGAAACCAAACTTCGATTCAATATTGTCTATGTAGAATCAGTTCTAAACTTCTAATTCAATCAATTCCCTACACCTCCAGCTTAAAAGCTTGTGATGATTCCAATATTTCAATCGATACAATCCTATACAGTTTCTTTAATCGGAAGATCTCAAATCGATTCCCAACGCCTATTGTAACCGTTGTAAGTCCGTATCAGACATCATCTTCATCACCCAATACATATTTTGATGACTTGACACATTTGAGATGGACAGCCATAAAGGATTTGCGTCCGGATTATTACTAATGCTGATATCGTTAAGAATCATAATGGTATGCACAGCTACATACGACTTTGGAAATGATGACTTAACAAATGTATATGATACAGATATAAAATTGTTAATAAATCTTGAGGCTTATAAGTTTAAGTTCAAAATCGTGTGTTTATTTATGATGGATATCCAAATGAGCGAATGTCAGTGCAATGTTACTTATAATGCGTAGGTACATCAATAGTCTTTCATGTGCTCCATTCACGAACCTCACCATTCATGATTTTGATGCTCATTTGATGTTTGAATGAGTGATTCGATGTATGGACGTTCATTCATAAGCTATAAGTGCGTACTATAATGAACCAACGTCAGCGTGTGTAAGCCTTTTATATTTATTTGAATCAGTTGCTAACTGCTGGCCATTCAAAGTTGTCGGAGAATCAATGGCGTTATTCAATCGAACACTCAACAAGCAAATTGTATAAGTGATAAATAGTCGAGGCTCCGTCGAACTCATATCATTTTATTTGTATCTTATATTGTTGAAAATGTTTTCTTACTTACGATCTATCTACGTAGACAGAGTCAAATCAAAGACATAGCTGTGATATCTAGTTCTACAAATGTTGCTATGTGCTCTCCCATTGAGGACTCAACCACTAACTCAAGGAGTACAAGGCATTCATAACTTTGATGCAGGCCCATAATATTTCGACTGTGTCGACGTACATATTGTCCAATCAAAGATCAGGCTTCAAGATAAAACAGAGAGGTCTTAGTTAACGAGCAGATTTTTTGTGAACATTGCTACTGGGAATTCAAATAGAGAAGTTTGAAGAACTGATACGAATCGCTAATATTTGGATACAAAATATACGCATTTGACAAATAATTTCTCAAAAACGATTAATGTAACCTAAAGCAGTAGACCTTAGCATCCAAGAAATGTTGGTTATTAGAGAAGAAAAGATCTTTGAAGCACTCACAGATGATCTTACTACATAGGCATTAAACAATAATATGAAAACAGTTCCCTAATCATGCGCAGACGCACGGCACGAGCGGGACGTGATTAATACAGACACACCCCGCGCCCCGTGCGGTATGCTAATGCCTTTGTCTCGCGTAGGCGCGCGCGCATCCTGCCAGTGGGCCGGAGAAAAAATTGTCAATTGTTATGACATACGCAGGTACGATGATGGTGCAATGACGAAGATTAATTTGTATGAATTATAAGTGAGCTGGTGAAGAACTGTCTAAGGTACTATAGTCGAAGACATCAGATCAGGAAAATATAGAACTTGTTAATGTGACAAAGTCACGTCTTGCAAAGAAATAAAAAGCCACAAAAAGCTTTTTCACAGTCAACGGCATAACATAGAGTTAAATCGTATTGTCGAGAGAAATGCGGCACATTTGTTGTAATTACCCCTGCCTACCCTACAATCGTCGCATTAGCAGCCTCAGCTTCAAACATTAGCTTTTCTGGACCACGACTCGACACATTTATCGCAACATTTCCAATACATGGCACATTATGGAAAGACGGTAATCAAAAAATGCTTACTGACACAGCAATGGTTGTGTTACAGTGGGTCGGCGTGTGAGTAGGGGGTGTCAAACCTATGATTACAGGATTATTACGGGAGGGGAACTATTGTGGCGAGAAACGGTGCAGTCCGTGTTTAAATAGAGCATTGTCGTTGAACTAACATTTTGAAAATGGAGTTGTTCCTTGTTCTTTATAAAACACACAGAATTAGGTGTCGAAGTTGGTGTGATTATTTTAAAAGCCAACTTTAATTATGATCTTTGACTAAGGAACAATAAATTATTAGTATCCACTGCCGTCTTTCAAACTTTGTTTTCACGGTTTAGGTATAGATTAGTATTAGGTTTTAAACTAATCTCGTTGCAATTGTGACGATCGTGACGACAATCAATTTCAACAAATTACAATAACAGAGAGTATTATTACCTCACACAAACAAAATAAGACAACAATACTTGTATCAGTTAAACCTTCAGTATCGTTGGTGAGTGCAAATACTTGGCCTGTGCCTTCCTCCGTCGCCTCAATTAATCAAAGTTAACGAAGGCTTTAATTAAAATTAATAACGTTTTGCAGAACATTGTCGTCCATGCGTCCGCACGCACGTCGCGCCGCGTCGCGTCCGCAACTGTTGCACATTCATCTTGTACTCGCGTTGCTTATTCAACGCTCATCGTTTATATTTATTTTGACAGCATTTATAAAATACACCACAATAAATATCGTCAAATAATAAATAGTACTTACTGTTCGTATTTTTATCATATTAACTTTTCTGTAAGTATTTAGCATCTGCCCCTTGTGCTATAAGGAATGTATGCAAATTGCATTTTTTATGAACAAATAAAAAAATAGAAAATGCAATACACACATTTTTTTACTGATAAAATCTGACAAAAATCTAAGAATTCAATGATACGAAATGTTCTAAATTGATCTCATTTAAAAAGTGAAAAATTGTAGCATGTTCCAGGAACCTGTAGATTCCACGTGGCGATTGCAAGAAACACCATTGTATCCAATAACACCGTCACTGATTGATGAAGTCAATTTTTTTTCAACAAACTAACGTCCGTTTAATCGAAGCCAAAAAAAATAATTCTTCTAAACACCTAACAATAGCTGTTTTTTCCTAACAATAAGAGAGCGCTCTATGCGATCATCGATTACTTTTTTATCGCGTACAATATCAATAATCTGTTTACGCCCACTGTTAATTTCGACGTTAGTAAAATTGAAATTTGACACGTGTTACGAAGCGAAAATAATTTTGTGGGTGCATGATGGTGCGCTTCTAACAATTCTGTTTGTTTCTTTTGGCCAACGCCTCGTGAGTCGACTCGGGGAGGCATTTAGTGCGTGACTAGCGGTTTTTTATTGCCTTTGTATTTAAAAAGTGTTCGTATGTGAGCCGAGTGCACCCACCCATCTGACGCCATATTATCACTCCATCTGCGACTCTTCGAGTCCACTTCAATAATTGAATTGGTCAATTTGGCGAAATAAGCGGCGGAAGTCGAAGCGTCTGTTATTAGCATCGCATCTAGTAATGGAGTTGTCAGTGCAGCGGCCATCATCTCGGCGGTTTATTAGCAATAATAACGGTTTTTATAGTAATGTGCAATATCTTACATTATGACAGCTCGTTCTAACGATGTTTTTATTGCCACCGTTTGTTCATGAATACTTTGAACAAAAATAAATACTTTAACACATATTGAATATCACTTGCTTAAATACCCACTTATAGGCGTTTGTAGAGGTCATCAACTATTTTAAAAGACACTGATCGTATCGTATTATCATTCCAATTTCCAAATAAAAATAAGAGACTTTCACGTGTTTACCTGGAGCTCATTACATTGGAGGCAGTATGGAGCGCGCGCGCATGCCCCGAAAACATTCAATAACATAAGTTATAAGTCGAAAACGAACCTTCAAATTACACAAAACTGACAGCTTTAATATTTGCCCTGAGCCGTGCACCGTGGCGCAGGACGCCTCACGCTGAGCTTTTAATTTGTTCCATACATCGTTTCATGTGGTTTTTTCTGTGTTTTGTTTGAGAAGAACGGTGATCGATCGTTTGTTCGCTTTTTTACCTTGTTTAATTTGAAGAGGAGCTGGTTGGTTTCGCCAAGTCATTAGTGGCGCGGGCGCGGGCCGGCCGCGGAGCCCCGGATGGCGACGTGTTTCTCGCTTCTAAATCTCATTGTTCCTATTTGACAGCCCTTGTTTCGCCGTACACGTTACGTGTCGTGTCACAAACAGTCGAACGATGTGTCAGCAACTCCCTCGTCTACCTTTCCTTACAACACTCGTCCCAAATTGTTATGGTTTGTTTCCTGTTGTGATACAGAGCCAAAAGTATAACCTGTCAGTATGTTAATAACTTACAGTGGTCGATGCAGCTCTGCAGTCTGCAGCCTACTACAAGCGGGAAGTTATCAATAATGTGTACCGATGATTCCAAGCGTCAGTACTTGCAACCGTTACCGAAACCGTATTGAAGGGAAAATTGGCATTCATAAATCAAAATTTAATTTGAGCTTAACCTTTTCACAATCTCCTGTGAAATTTCGGCCGATTATCTGATATAATTCATGTTGCTTTCTCGTTACGATGAATTCATCGGTTTTGCTCGTCCGTGCTCGTACGTCATGCGAAATGTCAATGATTTTTGTGTTAAAAGCAATGATTGATTCGCACGGAAAGTGGGTTGCGGATAAATAGCTGTTGCTGTAACCGTCGCTGTAATGTACGGGACGCGTACAAATTATCGCAGCCGCGGGCGCGCAATGATTTAAACCGACGAATTTCCCCGACTTAACAGTTTTTGTAAGAATATTCAGTGAAGAGGATGGTTACATAACACTCTTCTCTCACATCTTACATTTAACATTACCAGGAACTGAATGATATCAGAATTCAATTAATGCCAACTCAAACAATAAACAAACCATGTTTGTACAAAAATTTACTAAGCGAAGTAGGTGCTCAGGTAGAGCCAACGAATCATTTCTTGGAATGAACACACTAACTACCACAGACTTTCTTGTATCCCCAAACTCAATTGACATCTATGTAACCTTTTACTTTCTTCTTCTCTCCGTCCTAAAGTTCCTTAGTATTTCTCTTCCTTGCCGGTCATTCACTCATGAAGCGGACTATTACATGGAGGTAATATTACTACGAGTTCAAAGTAATTATTGAATATTGCAAGTAAACCATTAAATTGACAGAACGGTGTATGAAATATTGTTGGTTACATAAAGGCGTACCGAGGTCAGAGTTGAGTGTATTACTTTAACCACAGTGGGTAGTGCGGTTAGCTGTCAACGTGATGAACTGCCCATAATTGCTGCCTACCTCACTTTGTTAATACGTTAAAACAATCATTTTACGGCTCACTTAGTTAGCTCTTTGTTTAATATATCTAATACACTTTTTTTAATGATGTATGTAGCGTGTAATGGCCGAGTGCTTGGAGTAAATGGGAACTTAATAAATGTATTGAACATTTTAGTACACAAAGTGTAGGTTGCTTCTCTATTATAATAGTTAGGTAACGAACTTATGTGAATAATTCTTACAAGAAGAGTATTTTGTTTTACTATTGCTTTGTTATTGAACTGATTTTTTTTATCTTAAACCTAAATAAGACAGCGGATTCGCCCGGGTTTCCTTGGGATAAAAAGTATTATTCCAGACCAGTTCCAAATTTCATTTCGATCTCTTCAGCCATTTTGATGTGAAGAAGTAGCAAACATACAAACTTTGGCATTTATAACACCCATACCAAAACCCAAAAATGTTAAAATTTCTCGCCAGACTTTTAATAAAAAAAATATTCTAATCAAATAAATATTCTAATTAGAATGCTGAATTGTATAGATATCTGCAAGAAATAAAAGATCCAACTACTAAATTAAACAATTTAATTCGCAGACAATCTACAAGTGGGCTCGGAGTATTAAAGTCCCGAGCAGAATGGGTATGGGTCAGATATGGCGTCTGTGTCGCGATCGTAGTAATAAAACGGGAATATATGGTATCGTAGGACTTGCCATGGTGTACACATAAACGAAACAGTCGCGGACACTGCATATTGTGCACTACATCATCGTGACGCGCAAATACTGCTGACGGCTAGGGAGGAGCCAGGCATTGGGATACTATCGATGGTATTCATTGTCTATAGGCGGTTAATTTGGTGTAGTCTACTTGTGAGGAATTTTATATTCTATTTGTAGATTACTCTTATTAAATTAAATTAAAATTATGTAAAATAAAGAAAATTGGCTGCAATACACAAGATGACGACTGAGTATTAGCTATATATTGTTTATACATACTTTCATTTGTTTTTTTAAGTTTAAGGATATTGAGATGCAATATCAAAATAACTTAAACTTAACAACTTATTGACAAGAAAATATCTTCGCAAATCGATAAAAATATTCCAATAAGAAATAAACATTAAGTCATTTTCAATTGACCACTTCAGTTTGCATCAATGATTTATCAATTTCAAACAATTATAACAGGCTCGATTCTATTTATAAGTCCATCCCTAACACGCGAGCCCCGCGATCTGGATTTATCGAGTGTCGACACAACGGCGCAGCACTAGGGGGCCTCACGCGTCGTGATACGTCGCTTGTAGCTCGTAATTTAAAATCTCTGATTTATAGTCCAACAGTAGCATTAAATTTGTAATCATATATTGATTTACAGCCGCGATAAGGCGCGCCTGCTGTCTTCGCAGAACACTCCACTTCTATCGTTGGACCCTTTGTACGCAATTCGTTTTGTGCTGAAATTGCTTTTCAAACGTGGGCAGGACATATTGCCCTGTGACGTACACTATAATGTTTTGATGATGTTGTATAATCGAATTTGTTTACGACTAGATAAATGTTATTGAGAGGTGTTGATATTTGAATTTCATTGCTGTATTTACGGGCTGATTTCACCGCAAACGATGGGTTGTTAAAATCGGTTATAGCCTCGAAGTTGTACTTTACGAAAGTGTGAAACTGGAAACACTTGTACTTGATGTTCGAATGCCTCTTCTCGTGTTAGCTGCGAGTTTGTATAGGGTTACTGCCTCGTCTGTTAAGTAGTCGCCAGCACAATTACTGCTGAACAAGACGTCTGCGATTGGATTACCTTAGTAACCAGTTTATGGCACTTCACTATTACATACCCCACAATATTAATATCGAGTGAAAAGAGAATGTTACACCTGCCACTCCTTTGGGGAATAAAAAACCAATTTGAAGATTTCACTATATGAACATAAGACTACAATGTATGGTATCCTTCGCTATATCTACCAATACGAGTTATCGTGCAGTTGGAACAATATGTAAGGGAACGTGTAAATATAAAATTAATGACATGTCCGTATTCGGTTCAATCGACATTTCCTGTGCATTGTGGACGTCTCCCACAGCTCGGTGCACTGTGCTGGTGCAACTTGTGATCAACGTGCACAGAAATGACATGTCTCACCACACCCTATAGATAAATTCTAGGTAGGGAAGTATGGCACCAATGTTACCTCCTTTACCTCCATCATCTCTAGATTTTGTCATTTATAAGTCCTCAAAAAGTATGCAAATGAAAGTGAAATATTTCTATTCATAGTTAGTAATTTAATATATCAGTAAAGTCACAGGCATTGTCCTAATTTTATACCAATTGATAAAAAAATATGAAACAGTAGCTACCCTCTACGAGGCTCAGGACGCTCTGTCTCACCAGTGCAGTGGCACTGATACGAAGTGTCCTGTCTCCGTGCCACAGCAAGGGCGTCACAGCCACGGGATATGGGTGTCAGTGTGACGCGCCAACACTATGATTTACTCCGCGCTCCGCTTGCGCCGAACAAACGATTGACGCCGAATGATTGATGCTAATCTTCTACATCGAAAACCGCACGTAATGCCCAAATTAAACATTTTAAATTTCTCTTTCAATGATTCGTTAGAGTCGTTGCGTTGTGTCAGTGTAATTTACTTTTTAGTTAAATTAACTATGAAATTAAGGATTGACCATCACGATAAAAGTTATTGGAAATACAATAAGGACATGTGACGGTTACTTGAGTGTAAAATAAACAATGGAAAATGATGGAAGGATGCATAGTGTAGAGTTGGCGCTGTCTTCCGATTGAATTAATGATAATGAAGATGACACAACAGACATCACAGACTGTCATTATGAATATTTAAAACAACATTATTCTGGGCATGTAATGAGGTATAACACAATGCAATGAGTAGTATAGCTGAGCAATTAGTAGACACGTCCGTAGGCAGTAAACGCGTTGCGACACCGCGACGTTTACGCGACTATTTCAATGCAACGTTTATCGTCCGTAAAGTTGCGGACAAACGAAACTGCACACGCGGTGCCAACGCAGATAACTGCTTCTCGGAACAAATGAAAGTATTATCAGTCGGAGTGCGCCGCTAAAGGCGTGAAGTCGTAACCTCTAATAATAAAACATTATATATTCGCGACCACGTGCCACGAATAATGACAAAATGTGCCGCGTAAAGGGAAAACAAAAGTAGGTCTTTTTAGTTGGTCTCTCGTGTATGGTTTTATAAGTTATCGGCACCTCTGTGAGTGGCGCGCGATTGTTCGCGCGTTTAATGTGGTCGCGGCGAACGAGTCGTGCGCGGCGACTAGTATCGATGCATACACAACAACTCGGCCCGGCTGCGATTTATTGCATCGTAATACAGACGTGGTGTGCATTGCCTAAATTATCATACACCTCATCTTTGGGTTTTTCAGAACCGATTTTATTAAGGGATGATGCGAGATTCATGCTGTAGTCTATTACCCCTTTTGCAGCATAGAGCTTTTTACGTCGGAGAAAGCGTTTACATAAACGTAGTTTACCAACAATTGTGCTGGCCCGCTGGTGGCCACAGGCGTGACGGTTCCTATCAATGAGGTGACAATCACAGCTCTAAAGCTACTTCCTCAATCATGAAATTGAAATTACTGCCGTGTAACGTAATTATTCGGTCTAATTTGTGAGCGCACTCCGTAACCATTCGCACTGCGCACACGCATCGAATGTGTTATTAGTGACATTGCTGTGTGAACTTTTTTATTTAATAATAAATGGTTTATTTGAAGTATCATTTTGAATTTTGGATTTTTACCAGTGATGACATTGTAGGTTTGATTCACATGTAAGATAATAAAAATGTTGAGATGATCAAGACTAAGACAGAATGATCCACCTACGAGTCTTATGTGTATTTAAAAACATACGTACAACACATAAAACGCTACAAGTACGAAACACTATTAGTAAAAAAAACAAAGAAAATCAAGCCTAACTTACGACACAACATAAAGAAAATACAGATGAAAAGCGTCCCAAACGAAAATCAGTTAAGAGAAATACCTCTATAGTCTCAAGTAGAAGCGACTCCAAGAGTAGAGCACTCTATCGATACTGAGTCAGCACCTAATTGACTGAATCCAAATAAAAGCGGTGTCAAGTGTGTGAGCAGCTTATCGCGTGATACGGCGCCGCTTCATAAAACGCCTATTGCATCGTGTGAGCATTTAAGAGGGTCTTACGCGTAAGTTTTCTAGTGGACACTAGAATCCCTCATTGGGAAAACTTCAAAGATTTAGGGTGGGACTGGAAGCGGTGGTTTGGTCGAGCAAATGTATCGATTGTAGTAAAATGAAAATAGATTTTTATTGTGTGTGGTGTCTAAGCTCATTGTTTATGTTTATGCATAAAAACCTAAGTGCAGAAATAGGTATACAAAACAGTTTGCAAAAATTTACATAACAGGCAATATTTATGTAATATTTTTTTGTCTAAATCATGAAATGTCAAATGACATCTAATCATTCTTACACAAAAGCGTATATTTTACTTTAAGGTTCTTCAAATTCGCACACCAATGTTCTGTATCTCACAGTAAGATACTTCCCAGTTACCACACTCCAACCTCCTGAACAAAAGAAAATGATTTGTCCAATTCCAGATATGTGAAGACCTTCGACCCGAATGATACTCACCCGTTGGGAAAATCTAAGGGACGTAAGTGGAGGCACTTAAACGGCAGTAAACGGCTCCAGGCGCTGGGGGCGATGTGTCGACAGATACCGCATCCACTACTAAATACACTGCTCTGCTCATCCCCGCCCTACTCCTTAATGGGGACAAGGTTTTTAGGATAGCTTTTATTTACTCGTCACTCTGACTTCCTATGGTGTCGCCGTTCATGTTTTGAAACGCCATAACATACGGGACTATTTGAAAATTAGAAAATTTCGTGTAAGTTAGTTCTGATTAGATTGGATCTGACCACTACAGTTAACAGTCAAGTTTCATACCGATAGGTACTATATCTATATTGTATTCAAAGTCAAAGTATTTATTTTAATTAATCCTAAATTAGGCACTTTTGAAACGTCAAATTGAATTGTCCGTCAGTCTGTCTGTCAGTGAAGCTAGGCGCTTGTTTCAAAGTGTAGCTTCGAATGGAGAAGAACGAGCAAGAAACTCCATTTACTGTAGTGTAGTACTTAATAAACAAAATTGATGTTTAAAGTAAAACAGATCATTTCAATTTTAAGTAAAACTAACTGAATACCAAGTTTGACCACGAAACGAGATTATAGACCAACTAAAAAAGTTCCTATGCAAAGTTAAAATGAAATCACCGAACTACTACAAAGTGCCCTTGAAGAAGAAAAGAGGAACTATTTGGAAGTGAAACTACAGAAAGGAGGTCAGACGTCGGCCCTCGGAGGAGGAGATAAGGACAAGCTTGTAAGTCCGGGGCGTGTTATCAATCTATATTGTCGTAACACTTGACCGGCGACATACGCCCCTGCGTGGGGGCGACACACGAACTGATGGTGCACATCTACTCTGATGGGAGCTTAACATGTACCTACAAACAGGGTTTAAGTAATAGGTACATAACTACTTAAATTATTGTATGTATTTTTTTGTCTAGCTCTTTTTGGTGAAGTGTGTACAATGCGTAACTTAAGAGCAATTGTCTTGAATACCCTATTCAGTTATGGTGGCTTTTGAAAATTTAGAGTTAGTATTATGAAGTATGAAATAGTTTATGGTGTATGGCCTTCTTTTCCATCTCCATGCGAGAAGAGGTTTGGTCAGCAGTAGCCACTAATAGGTTTATGATGTGTTGAGCGTGTTTAATATTAAGAGCAAGAATTATACTGAATTTAACTAGTTTTTCAGGAAACTGAAAGTGCTACGTGCTACTTCAACCTTCTAAAATGCTAATAATAAACAAGGTAATGGCTTCATAGCTATAATAACTTATTTACTAAATGACCTTTATAGTAAATTCTTAGGTTTTTTAACCAACCTGTAGGCTGATATGAACAAACACGTACACATGTCGCATGTGTTAGTCTAACATACTTAATGACAGCTTTTAATTACCATTCTTGTATTGACGGTGATTAGGTATAATTTACGGTGGCACAAATATCTCTACTCTTTTGATTGTCCTATTAATATTATAACTGTAGTTTTCTTTTTAATTTATAACAACTTAATAAGTAATCGATGATGTATGTCTGTGTAAAACAAAACCCCTAAGTTTTGTATTGGTTACTTTAATACATTTCAGTTGTTAGTTGTAAATACATTATGTTTTATTCTTAGACTAGCTTTTGCCCGCGACTTCGTTCGCGTGGAATAGCGACTTCCGGCAAATTTTTGGTTTTAACCACATAGTTCCCGATCTCGCGGGATTTCTTCAAAAATGAGATGTGGAAGATATTCCAGGGAACTCTTCAAAAATCAACATAATGAGCTCTGCGTTTGAATTTAATAGATGTATACTCACTTAGGGCATTGAAAAAATAGTTTAAAAACGGACTTAAACTAACTTAAAACTAAAGAAAGCTACGTGTTTTTGATATTAAGCTTGATGGTAGTTTCGTAGGAATTGAGTCATTTAAAATGCGTGTTTGCTTTAGGAGTTTTTATTTATGACAAACGGGTGACAACTAGTGACAAATACATTTTGTTTATTTATTCTTTTTTTACCATAAACAATATAGATATAACATGCCGCCCACCAAAAGGACACAGTTCTTTTCTAAACATAACAATAGGAAAACTTAAAATGGATATTTACTATTACTATACTTATTAAACTAATCATAATAGTCTTAAGGGTATTTTATGTGAAATTTAGCATAAACTTCATTCATTTTCAATTGGCAATGCGCACAACTTGGAACAGCATCTCTTCACTACGCTGTTGCCACTTTTGATACTATAGACTCTAGTAATGCCGTCTTTTCCGGGATGCTTATCTACCACACGACCCAGTGAAAACTTTCCTGGCGGTAATCCGTCGGTCTTTATCAAGACAACATCACCGATTTTGAACTCTTCTGATTTCTTTAACCAAATGGGACGTTGTTGTAATCTTGTCAAGTATTCTTGTTGCCAACGTCGCCAGAAATCGCCAAGCAACTTTTGAGTATACTGCCACCGCGATAGGCAATGCATATTTATGTTTTTGAAGTTAGGTGACGGTACCACGATAGGAGCTTCACCAATAAGGAAGTGTCCAGGTGTAAGGACTTCTATGCAGTCTGGATCTTTATCATCGATAGGACACAACGGCCTAGAATTGAGACAAGCCTCAATCTGGCACAACACCGTAGTCATTTCTTCATAGGTTAGATTGGTGGTCAGAATGCGTTTCAAATGGTGTTTTACTGATTTTACGCCGGCCTCCCACAAGCCTCCAAAGTTCGGTGAGTACGCTGGTATGTAATGCCATTGTGTTCCTTCCAGTGCTAGTGTGTTTGATATTACACCTTCGAAGACCAGATTTGCCTCTTTCCATGCAGCCATCAGTTCTTTGTTGGCCCCAACAAAGTTTCGGCCCTGATCACTCCATATATCACTACATTTTCCTCTTCTTGCAACAAATCGCTTGAATGCAGCGATAAAGGCCTCAGAGGTTAAATCGCTTACCAACTCAAGGTGCATTGCCTTGGTTGACATACATATGAATACGCAGATGTATGCCTTCTGAGTTCTGATGCCTCTTCCTTTAGACATGCTTATATTAAATGGGCCTGCAAAATCAACTCCGGTGTGTAGGAAAGCTCGAGCAGGAGTGACTCGCACTTTAGGTAGGTCACCCATTAATTGTGTTCTTGATTTCGCTTTTAGTCTAGCACATATAAGACACTTGTGTATGCAGGATTTTATAAGTGCCTTGGCTCGTACAATCCAATACCTTGAGCTTATGTAACTTAACATAAGTTGAACACCACCGTGCAGTGTGCGAGCATGTGCGTCGGCGATAATCAAAGGCACCAAAGTGTTCTTGTTTCCTAATATAACAGGATGTTTAACCTGCTCATCCAAATTCGCGTTACGAAGTCGACCGCCCACCCTGAGGATACCATCTTCGTCAAGGTAAGGATTTAATGTTTTAATTTTACTTTCTCCTTTTAATGCTTTATTTGATTTTATCCTTTCTATATCATCTTTAAATTCTTGTTGTTGTACTAATTCTATGCATTTCATAAGTGACTTTTCTAATTCCTTTGTAGTAAAGTTCTTCTCCAAGTTTTCTAAGCTTCTCTTAAAATTTAAAAATCTTCGACAGTATGTTATTACTTGTATCAGTTCTTGTAAATTAGTAAACTCATTAAACTGTGACGTTAGGCCTTCTTCAATATTTACTTTTAAATTTGCTTGTATTGTATCCCTTTTTCTTTCTAAATCAGTAGATTCATATTCTTGTTTTAATGTTATTTCTGTTTCAGAGAGCCAAGCTGGACCCTTCCACCACAAATTGGACCTTTTTAGATCAACTATTAACATACCCCGTGACCCAATGTCTGCAGGATTATCTTCAGATGAGACATGAAACCACCGGTTGTTATTTACATTTTCAGCTATCTCTACAACCCGGTTTGCTATAAATGTCTTCCATTTGTGGGGATCGCCTGATAACCACGCAAGGACGATGGTTGAATCTGTCCATGCATAGATGTTTACGGTAGGTATTCGCATGGCTTGTTGTATTTGCTTAAGCAATCTCGACAGTAACAGCGCTCCACATAACTCCAACCGTGGTAGTGACACAGTTCGTAGCGGTGCCACTCTAGTCTTAGCTGCTTGCAGTTTTGTTGACACTGAGCCATCCCGCATCTTTATTCGGACGTAAGCTACTGCTGCGTATGCTCGCGTGGAAGCGTCGCTGAAGCCATGAATTTCTATCTTGTCTACCTCACTCGTTAATGTGCCAAGCCATCGATCAATATGTACTTCTTTTACTCCTTCAAAGTCCTTACGGATAGTCAACCACTCGTCAATCAGGTTTTGACTTATTTTGTCGTCCCAGCCAGTCTTTTCCAACCATAATTTTTGTATTAACATTTTAGCCAAGATCAAACTCGGAGCGATCCATCCCAGAGGATCGAACAATTTCTGCATGTCAGATAAGATTGTTCTTTTTGTAATTTTATCTGACACTGGAAGTAAGTTTATTTTATATTGAAATTGATCTGTTCCTAGATTCCAGATCAAACCTAGGGCTTGCACAGTTCCATCTAATTTTAAATCTAAGTGTACTCGTGTTGTTCTCTTATTGGCTTCTATAGATTGCATAAACTCCATAGAATTCGAAGACCATTTTGATAATATGAAGCCACCTTTTTGCAGTATAGATGACACTTCTTGAGCTGTCTGTATAGCTTTCTCTGCCGTATCCTCGCCTGAGATCAGATCATCCATATAAAAATCTGATTTGATAACTCGTACGGCTTCTGGATGGTTTTCACCTTCATCGTCAGCCACTTGATGAAGAGTTCTGACTGCTAGATAGGGTGCTGAAGCTGTACCAAAAGTAACACGAAGCATACGGTATTCTTTGATTGGATCTGATTCTTCTTCTCGCCACAGAAGGCGATGATATGTATCGGCGTCTTGTTTGTGTAGTAAAACCTGAAGATACATCTTCTGGATGTCACTGGCATAGCAGACACGATATAGTCTCGATCGCATAACAATATCTCTAAGGTCGTCTTGCAGTTGAGGACCTACAAGTAGCTCATCATTGAGAGAAACGTTATTCGACCCTTTAGCCGAAGCATCAAATACGACGCGTGTCTTTGAAGTTTCTCTGTCAGCGCGGACAACTGCGTGATGAGGTAAGTACACAGATTTGTTTTTATTACTTTCATTTTCAGGTATTTCTTCCATGTAGTTTGATTTTATATATTCTTGCATGGCCTTTTGATAGTTTTCTTTTAGTGTAGGTTCCTTTCTGAATCTTCTTTCAAGCTGTAGTAGTCTCTTTCTTGCTATTTCTTTAGTGTTTCCATTGGGAGATAAGGGATTTTCAGTTTTAAATGGTAAGCTTACTACATATCTTCCTTCTTTTGTTCTTGTCTGATTTTTTTCATATATAGCTTCACATAGCTTTTCTTCTCTTGTTAATTTTCTTTTCTTGTCTGTGTCAATTTCCCAAAGGGATTTTAACATGTTTTCTACTTCTATTTGTTGATGAAGGACCAGAAAACTTTCTTCTCTTACACTGGTATTGATTTCTCCAAACAGAATCCATCCCAGGTTTGTTTCTTGTGCACATGGAGAACCCGGAGGACCTTTGATTAATTGTTGCTGCACGATTTGTGCATACTCTTTAACACCAAGGAGCAAGTCTATTGGACCCGGTTTGTGATACTCCGGATCAGCCAGGTTGAGTCCCTCTAGGTGTGGCCAATGTGTGACATTAACAGCTTTGGAAGGGATTTTCGTGGTTAACTGTTTACTCATGACGTATGCTTCAATGTTGATCTCGAAGCTTGAATGCAATCGAGAACCAATCCTTAGTTGTACCACGTGATTGACGTTAGTTTTTGTAGATCCCACTCCAATGATACTTCCTCTTGCTGTACGCCTGGTTAATTTAAGTAGTTGTGTCGCCTTCTCGCTAATGAATGATGCCTGCGAACCTTGGTCTACCAGTGCACGTAGAACAACAGTGTGATTATGTTCGTTCCTTGCTAAAACTGTTGCCGTGGCCAGTAGTGCTAGACTTGTGCTTAGTTTGGTACTGTGATGCGACGCGATTGTAGTGTTGACTAGTTCCTCCTTCTCTTCTACGCCGTGTTGTACTACTTTCGGTTGTTCAGTGTCCTCAGATTGTACCGAAGAAGTAGCGTCCTTAGATCGGTGTAGCAGAGTGTGATGACGTCGACTGCATATACGACATGAGACTCGCAATTTACACAGATAAGCGGAATGTCCTGGTACCAAACAATTAAAGCAAAGTTTGTTTGACTTAACATATTCAGCTCTCTCAGCAGGTTGCAGTTTGCAGAACTCCTTACAGTGGCATAAGGTATGGCTTTCTTTACATAGCACGCATTTTCTATCTCCCGACGATGGTGAAGTTGAGGCTGTAGCAGTAACAAAGTGTGAACGCTCTTTGATAGACTTCTCACGGAGGCCCGATGTTGACATTACAAGTTCTAAGGTACGGTATTTTGATTGCATGAACTGTCTTAAGTCATCCCAGGTAGGTAATTTATCGTCTTCATTTGTACAAACGGTTTGTTCCCATTCTTTGTGAGTCTCTGTGTCCATTTTCTGAATCACTATAAAAATGATTATAGGATCCCAAGAGCTCGTAATTATATTTAAGTTTTGTAAGTTGTTTAAGCAATCCGTTGTAACGTCCAATAAACTCTTTATTTGATTTGCAGATTGAGTATTTATTTTTCTTTGCGAAAATAATTTCTTTAAAACTGAATTGATAATCAATCTTTTATTACCGTATCTGGTTTTGAGAACACTCCATGCTTGTTCATAATTACTTTGAGTTATTTGAATAGGTTTCAATAACACCTCGGCCTCTCCAGTGACACTACTCTTCAAATAGTGTAACTTTTGAACATCACTAATCGCCGTGTTTTCATGAACTAATGAAATAAATAAGTCTTGAAAGGTAGGCCAATCTTCATAATTCCCACTAAATCTTGGTAGTTGTATCCTCGGCAGCCTAACGAGTTGATCATTAGTCGTATTTGTAAATGAATTATTTTTCGATGATGTGGGTAGGGACGATGCGTTTATCGTCGACAAAAGGTCTTGCAAGTCGGCTAATAACACAAGATATAAATCTTCATAAGTATAGAAATCCTCGTTAACGAAGTAATTTAACGTTTGTTTTTGTTCTTTCGTTGTTATCTTGACTAATTGTTGATGAGATTCTCTGAATGTTGTCCAATATTCGTCTATACATTTTATTCTTGCCTCGACGTAACCTTTTGTCAGCCTGGTTTTAGGACATTTCTTAATGTTTACTTGCGTTTTTTGTAATAAAGCAGCTGTGTCTTCTAAAACGTTTATTAGCTCCTTAGTAGTCATTGCACCTTTTTTTGCTTCTATTCATTCATTAATGACGGACCTTCGGAATGCGATGTCGCTATTGTTCTCGTTGGCCGGCCGATATCTTCGATAACTTGTTTTTTGCAATTAGCTCGGTTCGTAAATCTGGCTCGATTGTGACCACTATGTTTTTGATATTAAGCTTGATGGTAGTTTCGTAGGAATTGAGTCATTTAAAATGCGTGTTTGCTTTAGGAGTTTTTATTTACGACAAACGGGTGACAACTAGTGACAAATACATTTTGTTTATTTATTCTTTTTTTACCATAAACAATATAGATATAACACTACGAATTACGAATTTATAACAATTAAAAAAGAAATTATATTAGAACCTATCCTTTATGCTATAATAACCAAGCTTAAACTAAATAATTTAAAAGAAACGACTTAAATCTAATCTAATTAATTTATAAGTTAGACTTACAATTTTATTAAAAAAACCGGCCAAGTGCGAGTCGGACTCGCTCATGAAGGGTTCCGTAACAGCAAGTAGATGACATAATATAAAAGTTGTAAAATAACTTGGTTTTACATAATGTTTGTATGAACGACAAAGTTATATTTGCGATTTTTGAAAATGTTTTATTTCTTAAAAACTAATAATGATATCTCGTTCAAACTAATTTTCGTTGTTAGTTTCCATTGAAATCTACAGCATATATTTTTTTCAGTTTTCTCACTCTCTTATTTTAAAAGTTAGAGGGGGGGGACACACATTTTTCCACTTTGGAAGCGTCTAACTTTCAAACGATTGATTTTGACGAAAAGTGGTTTTAGGAACCTTAATGTCTTTTTTAAAGACCTATCCATAGACACCCATCACGGATATGTTAGCTGAAAAAAAAATTTTTTTGAATCAATTCCATGTATGGAGTTCCCTTTAATTTTTAAATTTATTAATTTTTATTCAAAATTCGAATAGCGGTTATCGAAATACATCATCCTACAAAGTTTCAACTATAAAAGCCCAATAGTTTCGGAAATAAATGACTGTGACATACGGACGGACGAACGGACGGACGGACGGACAGACGGACAGACAGACAGACATGACGAATCTATAAGGGTTCCGTTTTTGCCATTTGGCTACGGAACCCTAAAAACTAACTACAGTAACTACTAATAATCGATATCAAACTAAACCTACGTTAAATAATTTAACCAGAAAACCAGAAAAACCCAACAAATAAACTTATTAATTGACAAATACAACGAAACCAATTTAGAAAATACGAAACAGCTGGACCACTACAGACAAATAATCATACGACAGATAATACACTTATTATGATTCTTTAAACAGGTAAATGTCACAAAACGAAGGGCAATTCACGTAAAAAGCGTTAATTTTCATCGATTTAGCTTCAAAATTAACGGAGTTTCATGGAAACTTACCCCCCCTTTTTCAGCCCCTATTAGGCATATTTTCCAAAAATCCTCATTGCATCATTCTTAATTTGTAACCAAATAGCCGAATATTAATTTTAATCGAATTAGCTTCAAAACTGACGGAGTTTCATACAAACTTACTCCTCCCCTTTTTACCCCTTAAAGGGCGAATTTCCAAAAAAAGGATAGCCTATATGTTAGCGAGGACTAATAGCTATATAACAAAAAAAGTTTCATCAAAATCCGTCCAGTAGTTTTTGCGTGAAAAGCGAACAACAAACAGACAGACAGACAGACAAAAATTTTTGAAATCATGTTTTTCGCTTCTATTGGTTGAATAAAGATCCCCCATCTTATTTTTTCTTAAATATCTGTAATGTACAGACATGGAGTTGTTATAATTTTATTATATGTATAGATGTTAGGAAAAACCTACATTTGTTTGCAAAAGTATCTGATAGACACAACTATCAAACTAGACATAAGGATAGATTAAGTCAACCATTTTTTAGATTGTCAAAAATAAGTAAGTCATTTATGGGATTCTGTGTTAAATGTTATAATAGAGTTCCAATGGAAATACAGAATCTAAATGAATCAAAATTTAAACTATGTATTAAAAAAACGTTATGTAGACAAGCATACTACAAAGTAAACGATTATATAGAAGATAAAAATGCTTGGAGGCAAGCTGGTCCGGCTCCACAGGAGAACGAAAAAAATTTAGTAATATAACCATGTTATTTCGATGTGATCAGTACCTCTACCATGAGTTGACGTAGTTTTGACATCTTACTCTACTACAGTAGTAAATGTGACAACGCAACTACAATAGATGGCTTCAATGTTCGTACCATGAGATGTTTTGATGTTAACTACCCTCGCTATAGTAGAATCTATATCGTTCGTAGTATCGTTCATTATGTATCTAACTTCAAGCATCGTAGTTCTAACTCTTTTTATTCACATCACTTAGAAAGAGAGAAAATACTGTTTATGTTTCAAATCTAAACGGTGATATTAACCAACAAAAAAATATAATACATCGGTTACACATAATTTGGTATTATTGTGAGCATTTTTAATTTATTAGTATTGCTTTGACATTGATTGTCAGCCGGACATTTTTGTAACATGTGTGTTTCCGTGACAACCCGGGAGTGCGAAAACATATTATTTGTTAAATTATTTAAAAAAATGCCTAAGAGAAGTGCAACTCAATTTGAGACGATGGTAGATTTTTTGGAAAGGTAAGTTTTCCATTAGATAATAATATTTCATATATTTATTTACTTAGTTTAATTATCAAAAAAGTTAGTTTTTTTTGCGCCAGGGAATGCTTGAGCCTTTTTTACCAAAGGAACGTTGTGATATGACCCTTTGCTTCCTCTTAGATGAGGAATATAGAAGACTGTAGTGGTTAGGTTGATTAATAGGTATTTCTTGTATAGTGTTGTGTACAAAATATGATTTTGTTTATACAGAAATGGAGACCTAAGCAAAACCTAAGTCCGCTACATGGGCGAGAGTAGGCGTCAGCGCAGTCTGAAGCAGCCTTCAAGGACTGCTACATGGTGGGACCTGTCGTAAATATAGCAGCAGGCTTGCCAGGTGCGGTGCATCCGCGAGGGTAACCTTCCCCAGACAAGCTTGTGAGTTCAAATAAAATTATACATAACGTAACATAATTATATGGCACAAGTAGGTATTACTAAGCGTACGCCCTGCATGTCTAGCCCTTTTGTTGTTTTTAAAGAATATCGGCTATAATATGTAACTATTTTTTGTAAATACTAGCAAGTCATCCTATGAAATTAGTAATGATTGTGACTTTATTAATTTTCAGCATTCCAGTGGAATACCTACACAGCCTGACAACATGAAATGTGGTGATGTAACTTCTGCAACAAGCTCGATGGCAAGACTTGTTGCAGCAACTTCTGTTAAATAAATAAATAAACATATTTTTTCAATGTGTCTACTTTATTATTATTAATTTATCCCACTAATTACACCTAGACCCCTATTTAGACCCCTTGCCCGGCAGTGGCACTTGCAAACACTCGCCAACAAGCATTCTAAAACAAATATACAATCATATATAATTTTCGAATTGATTTCCAAGGATTTCACGCATTTTTTTCAGTTAGGTACTTTGAAATTTCCTTTGTTCCTGTCGGCCATCTTCTAATGCAGCAGTTTCTAACATATGGTATGCAAAATATGTTGTACCAAACATAGTTAAATCAAAAATATTAGTTATTGAAAAATATAAATAGATGCTGTCACGTACGTAAAAGTCGGTGAGTGCCGCAACTACGGTAGTAATAGTTTGTCGCTATAGCAACGGCTAAACTACAAGTTTAGTTAAACTCATGGTACCAATATTGTTTGAAAAGAATGAACGATCATAGCTTGACTACAGTCATTGTAGTATAGTAAACTATGACATTGATAGTTAGAGCTACTCATAATACCAATTTTGGTACTTAAACTATCCGCTAGAGGCACTGTCCTAGTTTGCATACATTTTTTTAACTATAGTGTCTGCGGAAATTTTACAAGGCAAACTCATGGTAGAGGTACTGTACGTTATACAATTATTTTAAACTAGCTTCCGCCCGCGACTCCGTCCGCGCGCATGTCGGTCTTCGCGTGGAAGTTTTATTTCTCCGTTTTGAGTAACTCTGACAATGACATCTTGGACCCAAATACGGCGAGGCCCATAATAATTAAGGAGATCCCTCTATTGAGCTACTGCTGTTGAGCTCGCGTTCTGTAGAATAAAACTGAATAATATTTTTTTTTCTACGTATTTTTCCAGCATAAAAAGTATCCTATTTTAAAGTATCAGATAATAAAGTATAATTATACCAAGTTTCATCGAAATCGACCCGTTAGTTTTCACGTGATGCCTGAACATACAGACAGATAGAAAAAAAAATTTAATCACGTAGGTATTTGGGTTTGGTATCGATACAGTAACACTATTTATTCTTTCAATATTTTCAATGTACAGAATTGACCTCTCTACAGATTTATTATAAGTATAGATGAATGAATGAATGAATGAATGAGAGTGTTATAAACGTAAGAGTAGACAAATATAATCAGAAAGCTCCGAACTGCTAAGCTATCGGGAGTTATACGTGTTATTGTGAGTCAACCATAAAAGATAGACATTTGCTGTCGTGGATTATTTTTTAAACAATTTTAAGGAGAACATTCTCGTCATACATGATTTCTGTGTAGCTTTAACCATTAAGGCTGCACACGCGACGGAAACTTCAAAAATGGAGTAAGTTCTCCTATTTTCCCAACATTTCCCTTCACTGCTCTGCTCCTATTGATCGTAGCGTGATGAAAAGTATACTATAACCTGCCCAGGAATATGAAGAACAATTGTGCCAAGTTTCGTTGAAATCTGTCAAGTGGTTTTTGTTTCTATAAAGAACATACAGACAGACAGACAGACAGACAGACAGACAGACAGACAGACAAATTTTTTTCTGATTGCATTTTTGGCGTCAGTATATACCCGCTGATAGTTATTTTGGAAATATATTTCATGTACAGAATTGACCTCTCTACAGATTTATTATAAGTATAGACAATAAAAAAAGTTCACAAGAATAAAACCACAAACCAAAATACAGCTGTAGAGGTAATATTATTTCATACAAGTAGTATACTTTGACCCAAACCACCCCAAACCCTTTGAGAGCCGCCTGCACCGCTGCAGCAGACCATAACATGTTTAACTTAACAATAAATTAAATTATTTACGTAATTGAGATGCACAACGTCTACGCAAGTTGTATTTTTTCGCAATTCCCTTATCTCATAATCCGATCACTTCAAGATTCATAATTACAAACACAAATAAAAATGTTTTGACGCACATAAAAATTCATGATGCGCAACGCGTATGCGGAACAAAAAATGGTTTAATTTATTATAATACCTAGTATTATAGTGAATACTTTAAGGTCAGGTGCAATGCGAAACATTGTGAGTAAGTACATTGAGTTCTATAATAAATAATGATCAATACAATACTGCTGACACTATACAGGTTGTAAATAAATTGAACTTACTTAATACAAACTAAACGCAATGCGAGTACTGAGTATAAACCAATAGTAGGCACCTTAGACTACGCGTGCTTATACGTAATTATATATGAAGTCAGATAGCATAAGTATAGTTTACTAATTACGTGTGTAAATGGTGTGGCCATTAGACAATAATTATGTTGTACGAGTAACTAACTGCTGTACAAAAGACGTCACCAAGCCACCACAGCCGCACAGAGCGTGGTGGCGTTTCACACACAATTTTCTTACAACAATAAAACGTTAATTCAGGAATCAGAGCAGGACAATCGACTAACTTCCCTTACGTAGTACATAAATTAAAGACAGCTAACAAGGGAAGGAAGGGGCCGGCAGCCGGCGGGTTCCGCCGGACGCACTCGGACGGCGGCCGGTCCGGCCCGGTCCGGCCCGGTCCGGCCCGCCCCTACAACTGACCACCCCCCATATGGCTTTCCGTTTGTATATCAAGATAATGTGCCTTTTGATGTAAGGCTTTCACTCTGTAAAAGAGTTGTCAACCTTGGAATAAAAGGAAAACTAGCGCTCTGATAATAAACAACCTTTTTGAATTCTTATTTAGGTAACATTCACTGAAAATAACTGAAAGTTTTTTGTAGCATGTTGTAGGTTATAGCAGATTTATATTTATACTTTTAGTTTATATGTTTCTACATACATGATCTTAACCAAAAAAAAAATAAGCAAAATGAGATCATCAGACCAAGGCACTAATTTCATAAACAACAAAATTCTTGTACCTGAAATGATTAATTAGACGGGTGTAACACAGCAATAGCAGGACGCATTTTTTTTATTATTATCTGTTACAGGGCTGTCATATAATTCTATTCTCAATTAAATTACATTTCAGATATAGGCATTTCATAGGTGTTACATATTTTTATTATCAGTGGCAAGTTGTCCACTTGCAAAGCCAGAGACAACAACATATTCAGTGTCCTTCTATATAAGTAGGTATTTCTACAACTTGAGGACCTGAACTTATCGAGCTACGTTAAGAAAAAAATTACTTTACCAATGAAGTTGACAGATACAAAACTTATGATCTCCAATAGAAACAGATAGGACACACACTTAGGACATAGGAGAAATTCCAAGGGAACTTTTTTCTTAAGCTCTCAAAAACTCATAAGCCAAACAAATAATTTCTTCGGACTCAGATAATTATTAATGAACCAAATATGAGAGTCATAATAATGTAGTAAGTAAGTATATAGTGTATATGTACTCAATATGTAATCCAGTATATAAACACGCGTCGAGTCGCTGAAACTAATCGAGTTTTCAGTTCTAAGTTATTCTGTTTGAAACCCGCGAACAAGTTGGAAGACTTTTACGATACACGACTCGATCACAGTCACGATCGCATCGGTTCGATGTAAATCGTGTGTGCTACAAACATGTTTCATTATACCAACGAATTTTTTGTTGTTAATTAAAAGCTAGATTGAAACTGGCAATTTAATGTTTAGATTTTTTACTACGGGGTGCTCAACTGGGCCGAGTTTCAGTTTATCCTAATCTCAATTTATCTGAAAGACTACTGATTGTTCTAAAGTCCCAATGTTGCCATAAAGACTACCATAATTATTTAAGTCTTAGTTCTGAATTCGTTATTTCAATTGACAAAAAATCTAAGAAATTGCACCTCTCTCTAATCCATAGAATGTAAATGTCTTTAGGTAAATTCTTGTGTAATTGTCTATATCATAACAGTTGTTACGTGTGCGGTGGCGGTAGGTAGGCAGATAGGTAGGCACAGGTACAGGCGGATCCAGCCCAAGGATTAATTGTATCGCGCACCCGCCTAAGTTCGGTAATCTTAATTATGGTTTCAAAGTGATAACGTGACGACGCCGCGCCGCGACTGTGTCTATAGTCTATACGAATTGGTGGAAACTTCTCTTCGAGATAAAGGTGGTCAAGGAATTCTCGATAGAGATATTTGGTTTACTGCAAAGTTTTTAATATCTAAGTGTAGATAAGATTTTCTCAGTAAAGAATTTGGATAAATATTCGTACTGAATTATTTAGGTAATTCTAGGTTTTCTTGTGATCACTCTTTTTAGGGGGAGGGGAATTATCCAATGACTTCTCTCGCCATGGGCAAGACGGAATGTCAGAATCTTACGGACTAAAACCATCCCGTTCCTACTACTACTACTACTACTACTACTCCTGCTTTCCAAGTCGGAGCCCCAGTAACCTGCTAGGCAGTCCGCAGCTCCGGGTGATCACTCTGATCTATGAATTCGCAATCTTTGTAATGTAGTCAACATTCTGATACTCTGTGGTTAAAAATATTAGTGAAAATTAATCCCTCAATTTTCCTGAGAATGGAAACCCAGACATTGAGTATCGCAGTTGTTTCTATCGTAGTTATAATCAAGGAGAATATCAAGATGTACTCAACATAAGAAGCACCTACAGTTTCACTAAAGGAAACAGTTTCGTCGTGATCAATGAAATTACCAGAAATTGAAGGCGGACTAGTGAAGCGCGTAACCCAGCATCGAGTATCGATAGTCATTGTCCGCTCACGGGCGCGTCTGCCCGCCGCGCCGATAAAAAGATTACACATTTGCGTATATGATTCGTGCGTGATGTGAATAATAATGCGGCCTCCCCTCGCACACTAATAGATTTTAATCGGCCGGCCAACGACTTGTGTGTGCGATTTCATTAATTTTTTGGTTTCGTTTTACTGTGATTGCTTTCATATTTACTCATGTTCCATTTACAAATAGTTCTAAATACATTTCAATGGAATTTTAAATTCAAAGTTTTAAAATAAAATTCCCCAAGCATACTTGTATTTCTGAGTTCCTAATTTATTCGTTTACTTTTTCTCATATATTTCAATGGTATCTTAATAAACGAGCACAAAACAAGTCACGTTTACTATAATAAATTACTTAAAACTGTTACGTACACTACATACTTTAACTTATTTTTTTCAGTAGGCGTATAACCAGCAACTAAGCTCCAAAAGCATCACCTAGGTTTAAAACATCCTAAGTTCAAAACTGCAGCCCGTAATCCGCTGCAAATTCTCACCCAAAGTGATTGCTCAACGGCTTTCCTCTTTTTATCTAGTTTATTTTGAAATATTAATGGCGTCAGCATTAAGAGCATTAGTACCCTTTGTTATTGCAGTGTGTGAGAATCTGCATGGCCTGTGTTTTGCATACACGGAGCGCGGAGTGCGGGGCGCGGGGTGCGGGGTGCGGGGCCACGGATTGTGCCAATGTATTCGTCAACACGTAAATAAATAATGATAAACAGCGAGATTTAGTTGTGGGAACCGAACGAGTTATGTATTGTTGTAAGGGTAATTGACCCCTGTTTACTAGTGATGCTAAATAAATCGATATTAGAGGAGACAGGTTCGAGTTTTTTGGGTGTATGACTCAAAGGGTTTATTTAATTTGTCATGGAATTGTAAGAATTTTATGTTATTGGTTGAATTGGATACTAATTAAAACTATAATGTGTGATGCAAAGAGAATGTAACTTAATGTACAGGTATTTGTAATTAAAATATACTGTCTACTACGTTACATTTTTTTGTTTCAGTTTTTAGTTCAGTATTCATTAAATCACTGAACCATAATGAACAAATAATGAATCAGCGTCCAGGAAGCGAATGCAACATTTTAATAAAGCAGCGATACAGCCGTAAGAAACGGTTAGAAGATCAATAAAGAGACGATATGAGCCCGGCGAGATATCTGCGCTCCCAACAATATATCTAGCGATAGTGGAGCGATGTCTGCCCATAATATTCTTTGGGGTGCATCTCATTTGGCTTAAGAACCAGCCTTTGTCAACAAAGTTGGGGGCGGATGGAAAAATCGATAGTGGCCACGAACGCAGGCCTCCGATCATCGCCGCTTGTCTCCCGTAATTCGTGACTCAATTTTAAATTTTTCAATGTTTTGTATTTTTTTTATACTGATGTCCTGTCATCTTTTCGAAACTTTTCTTTTTAAGCGTGTTTCTGACTGTCCATGTTTTAAACTCATTTTCATGTGTGCCTGCTTTCCTTACACCTTGTCAAGAGTTTCCAAAAAAAAATACGCTTGAAACTAAAGTTCACTTACAATATCCTCTTCATCAAAGTCCATTAAAATAAGTTTCTGTATACCACATAAAAATGTGAAGTAATACTTAACTCTAAAATTCATGGCACATAACTATAGCAAACATTTATAACTTCGACATTGACATCGGTTTAAGTACTCGTATTGTCAATCAACATTTTATTCTGCACACCAGCGCCTTACGTGTAACGGTTCGCAACTAATTTGGAACAATGGTAGGACATTCATCAAACAAGCACGGAAGCCACCTTCACCATTGTCTTCAGAACTTCGTTAAACAATATACTAATACTTATCAATAATTAATATTTATAAACGAACTCACTATCACTTTCCTTGCCTGCAAAAACTCGCTTCCATGAATATTGAATAAATGATTTAAATAATAATATGTATTGTTAATAATGGCTGGTAATAACACCTCACTGGCCACCACTTACATAGTGATACGTACATTATTAATGATTACTTCATTAGACAATCAGACATGCTAATTGTGTATGCGTAATGCAGTCGACTATGATGTACGGAGACTCGGTGATCAACTACAGCTCAGTTGTCGAAACTCAGGTAGGCGGGCGTTTGATTATCTTGTGATCAATCTCAAGTATACATGTTTAGAGACATTAAATACCTTTTGTTTTCTTGTTGTATTAGAAGTAATTTAATTCTCCTTCAATGTTCCCGGTGTTAATTTATTCATCAACGTGCAAAAAGCAACATTGTATAGAAACCTGTCTTTAACAGCTACAGGAAGTTTTTACTCTGCACCTAATTATATTAATAATAATTATAAATGTATCGCGCACGTCGTATAGATCATGAGGTGCAAATTACTATAAAATAACTTTATGATTCTATTAATTATAACAATTTATGCAAAGTTTTCACTAATCGACGGATCATTTTTCATAGTCACACGTGTGAAACGGTGATTAAGATCGAGCGGCGTACGCGCATGCCAACTGTAAGTGGGTACAGCCGAGGTTACATTGTGAGCGGATATACTAATTTTATGTATGAGTTACTTTTTATATAAAAACAAATTATGATAAAACGGTGTTTGTTGCTTATACGAGACGTAGAACAACCTAGTTTATCAGTTTCCTTGTTTTGTAATCTTCGAATATAGTGTGAATGTGAATTATAGTTTTTGTTACATTAATACTTGTTGGCAAAGGTAAAGTAGGTAACAGTCTTTATTTATTGTTACCAAGCATTACTTTGTGTAGCTCCAACTAAATGGAACAATCTGCAATGCTTACTTATATGACATTTTTACCAATTTACTAACAATTTCTTTCGCTTTAATACCAAATGTTCGTTACACCTCTCCAAGATTGCCAGCCCGCGCCTCGTGCGCTATGTGACCGCGGTGCGGCCGCGTAATAAGCAGCGAAATGCTAATTCCAAGCATACATGTTTGTGTAATGAGGCTACTTGCTTGCTTAAATAAATATTGAGTGACCGTTCAACGCGCTCACTTAATCAATCTCTCACCGCCCACTTATAACTTTAATAATTATGTTATAATTACAATAATTAGGTAAATGTCGAATTAAATTTACATGTTTTCAAATCTTTGTAACAGGTTTATTGTTTTTGTTTGCTTTGTACTTAGTAGCCTCGATAGTTTAATCAATAAAAATACCTAGTGCAACAATGTCACTTTGTAATGTAATTATGTAGGTAGGTATTTAACATGCACGTTGTACGTACTTCAACCGGTTCGTAGCTCGTGTGCATTCCTTACTTCTACGTAAGCAGTGGAACAATTAAAACAGCAAAACAAAAAGTTCCGTTGAAGCCACGTTCCGAATTCAAATCAGACACCCGCTTGGTTTATTACGTCGATATGTAAATTTTGTACAGCGTCACTACCCTTATAAAGACCCTGTTTGAATTGAAAATTTAGTTGAACGAGCGAGAGTAAGCCGACATTCAGCCAGTGCGGCCACGTCTTTCAGCGAACTCGCTGCTTCTCTAACGTAACACGCAAATAAAACGTTTTAAAATACCTAATCAGGGCGTAGAACCTTCTTATTGACACGTGGACTTGTTCAATTATACACTGTGACTTGGCTGAAGCGTGGTGACGTGTTTGTTTCGAATATTATCTGTGGCATTTGATCTGTCAAAAAGCGCGCGTACATGCAGGACTGCGATTGGTTTGTTTACTTGACTGTTATGACGACAACCGAACGGTAACCAGTGACGTATCACTTGATATTTCGATCTGTCAAAATGTGAAAGAGACAGACTACGTTGGAGGGGGACGGAGCGACCGCGTGCGTGTTACGTTTTCCGTACCGTGTAAGTAATTACAGCTTTGAATTTTGCATACAATATTGAACTTGACTTGCGATTGTCTTTGTTAACGTAGAAAAGTGAAATAAGATAACTACCGAGGCGACCTTGTAAAAATGAAAACTTATTAGTATTCAAATGAAACGAATTATATATATGCGGACTTTCTCCCATCTGGTGAAATGGTGATCACACGCCATAAAATAGTGGTATTTAGATTTTGTTGAGGTATTTTAATAAAGCGAAGGTATGTGTGTTTAGCGGGAGGCGATAACTCATAGAGAATGACCTCATCACGTCGCGGGAATGGCATTCGGTATGCGTCATGGAGTACGTGATACGACGTCGTCCCAGTTCGCGAGCCGATATCATTATTATATCCTAATATCGCACTTATCTCTCGTATTTTAAATTATTTTACCAAAAAAGTCAAGATGTGCGCACAATGTTTGTGATGGCTGCAGTATTTTCCTGACTAAACATGGAGGTCCCTATTGCCCCAAGGGTGTCATTATAAGTATTTAGGGTTGCGGAACTGTCTCCGGAGCATTTTTGTGTATTGACATCGTTCTGTATCATCTTATAGATGAGTATTGGAAGCATCAAGATAAAACTAAACGATTACACATACAAACGCATAGATAGATTCAAAGTTATTACCAACCAAAGAAATGTAGAGAGCTAAGTTCCATTGTGAATTAAATACTTTCTCTATTGAAAAGCTATAAGATTTGGCTTAAATGTAAATAATTGAATGATTTTACAGTTTTCAGTGATTTAACTCATATCTAATAAGGGTAAATCTAAAACATTTTTCAGTTTTAGTATGTTTAAGATACCTATATGATTAAGATTCTTAATTAAATAAATAATTATACCTAATATCGTCTAATAAATATTCTTTAACTCCTTGCTTGCACTTAACAATAAATTGAATGCAGCATATAACAGTCTGTGAAGCAGTCTTTTATCAAATTCGATCACGGCACTCGACGCCATATTGCAGGAACTGAAGGACGTCCCGACTCCATCGCCGAGCGTTCGTTATGTCTCCACAATCGATGACCACTCTAATATTGAATCCTGCAGTACCCTCACTGGTTCTCAGCCTCGGGCCACGATTACCATAACAAGACCCCTATTACGCACCTACGGCTCCATATTCCCCACCTTAACTTTACCGCTACACCCCCAAAAATTACAACCACCAAGTTCCACGATAAAATTTCCCCAACTGCAAACGTAAGTTTGCAAAGTCTTTTGTTACTGTCAAAACTAGAATTTGACAGTCGAATGCTTCGTTTGTCAATTGCTATTGATTACTCACGGCATAGTAAGCTGCCGCCGGCTAATTTGGGGAGTGTAGTTAGGTATTTTTCGTCGCTAACTAGATAACAAGTGGTTTTAAATTGGAATCTACATAATAATGGCGCGGAGGGTAGTGTAATGAAGTTGCGAGGGTGCGCGACGTCACTCAACGTCTCGTCTCGTCCTGACGCTAAATATGTGCAACTTATTTAACTATTGCATATTGCAGTTAGAGCCATTGGTAGATAGTTGTATGATACTCTAGTAACATAACTGTAGCATAGTCATGAAATAATCAAATCTATTAACAATATCGTCTCTGTAAAAAAGCCTACGCGCTACGCCGTAGCAAATATTAAACAGCATTTTATAATGATAAATAAAAAAAAAAGTTATATTAAAGGTAATTAGATAGATAAATAAAAATAATATTAATATTTTTTTAATAGTATAAATCTGATATGGGGATATTTCATTTCAATTTAAGTTAAGTACTACTAAATAGCATTGTAGGCATTGCAATCCCAAAAACTTTACTTTTAAAGTAAACTATCAAGTGAGATGTAGAAACTTTCCTCAAAAAGAAAAGTTTTCATTAATGTCAACAGATGGCGCTGTCTACAAGTACAAAAGTTCAGTTCGATTTTGTAAGTACATAAACATTCCGCTCACGGTTCACTTACCACCCGAAAAACTATGTTATTTACCTTGTTTTAAAAATATAAAAGGGCAACAGAACGGGCGGCCGCCGGCGGACAATTAAAAAAACATTGTCGGTACGGGCGGAGGAAGAGCACGTGCTATAAATTATCAATATCCCATGATAAAACAAACGCGCTCGCAGGCCGCGCTCTGTTTGTATTTGTCCCTTTGTTTTTAAACAAAACTCTGCGATACCGCTCCACAGCGCCGTAATAGATGTAACAACAACACAACAACTCCAACTACAACAACATATGTACAAAAAGTTACAAAATCACAAAAAGACATTTCTAGCAGAGCGTGGTTTCGATCCACGGACCTCTGGGTTATGGGCCCAGCACGCTTCCACTGCGCCACTCTGCTTGTTGCGAGACATGACGAAATACTCGACCGCATACCACTACGCGGGAAATTGAGGAAAATGTGTGGAAAATCTTCTTTTTCAGATCTCATACGTTTCAATAATAAAATATAAAAATGCCATAAACAAGTAGTTTTTAATATTCAACTTCAAGCCCCACTTGAAGCACTTGAACCGTTAGTGATGTGTACTTAACTAAACGGGGTAGGCAGAGTGGTGTCAGTAGCCGCAGGGCACTTTTATTTACTCACACTGAAATAAACACGAATGGCACACAACTTGTTACGATGGTACTTTAATTTTTTAACAGATTACCCCCATCTAGTTGAACTATGATGTTAAAGTTGTGTGAGCTAAATTAATTCAGTAAACTCACTTGTATTATGTCCTCATCATATAATATTGCACCTATTATTCTTTCAAGAGGTGGCCAGAAATTATTTATTATACACTTATTATCGACGCACCTACTTTGCTATGCTTAATGATAAGGGTAAATGATAAATGATATTTATTTCTGCAAGTTAGTGATAAGATAATTAACACTTTTACACGTCAAAGCTACGCTAACGTTAACGCGACATTAGAGGGGTAAGTCATTTGTAAATAATAATTATAATCAAATTAAAAAATGGTTTACATTCTACAAATCAGAGAAAACAAAGAATACTACCCTATGTTATCTTTAACACGTGGCCAAATATCAGATATTTAAAGGTAATTGCAAAAAACCATATACGTAAAGCCAACGATTTCGTCTCACATAACACTCACACAATACTAAATGAAGGCGTTAAACACTTATTAGGACAAATGACGAGCCCCAGCGAGGGCATTAACAAATATGGCATATCATACATGCACTGGCTGTTGGGGTGCAGGGCAATAATCGGAGGCCACTTGCTACAATGGAAGACCTTGGGGATCCTGTGGACGCCAATAAAATGGTACAAAGACGCCCCGCGGCGCCGCTCCGCCGTGGTGCCGTTCTTTATGGTATTAGAACTGTTAATCTCGTAGGCTAGGGTGTCGACTTTATTGCTTTTCACAGTGGTCCTGTGCTGCTAATCTTGTTGCGACTCCGCTGGTTGCTGCGTCATTGGTTTTGGCAGGTGTCGGAAGATCTGTCTGCTTATTAATTGTCATTTGTAAAGCTAAAAAATTAGTGTTAGCAAAATAACGGGACAGGTATCGGAATCTCAAATAAAGAAGAAAATGAAAATAAGACAAAGGTATTAGAATCTAAAAATAACAATAGAAATTAAAATAACTTAGAGTTTAGTTACACAGTGAAAAGTCACCTACAAAGTCATAAATATTCTTTAAAACATGATTATAACATTGTATAAAAGTTGACAAATTCACCCACACTCGAGCTACAATGCAACCAGTTAGCAAAGGGTTGCCACGCTGCAAGGAGGGTGCATTTCTCTCGAACCATAAACCAAAATTAAAACTTTTCGATACATTACTCTTGCACAATAAAACCATTCCGCTTCTGACTAAATACTCAGTATTAAGGTGTCCTTAGTCAAATGACATTGCTTTTCGACACCCTAACTTAATTCACACATCATTAACATTACAAACTCGACCGTAATACTTTCGGATAAAGTTTATATTATGATTCCAGAAGTTTGGTATGTCTAAGCTGTGTGTGTCGTTACTAAGAATAAAAAATATTATGAATGGGGTCGGCGTGTGACGATGTTGCCCTACTTTATTTTTTTATTTTTGCAGTAAACCTAACATACAATTTTTGCATGTTTTGTATGTGTATTTTTGTTGAGACCAAATACAACAAGCACACAAACCACAGTTAAGAAATGTGTAATATTGTTACTTGAGACCTTCAAATTGAATTTCCCAAAAAAAAGTATAACATTTTTAAGTTAATTATTATGTTATTCGGCTTACTTACGTAACTATTTGACAAGGAACCCGACTAGTTTCAAGCCATGCTAGAGATTCATAAGCAGCTTCTGCTACACATGACGCGGTAAATGTCGCGCTGCTAAAGTACTGTCAGTACCTGTACAAATAATTACGAGAGTAAGCCGAAAAACATAAAAAATAACATTTTTAAGGTTTATTCATAACTACTGTTTAAAAGTCCGAAAGAGATCAGCATACAATCTGAGAACAGTAAAGTCATTAAATAAAATACTTTATTTACTTGCTCGCAGCACCCCAACATCATTCATAAAATAATAGTGTTCGTCATCAAAAGGGACGTTTAACAAATGATACGACGTACTTCTATTGTTCAATCTTTTGTTGTTTTGTTCCTACTTTCTCAACCATGATCGTAGAACATCATAACAGTTAACGTTCTACCATTACATTCTATACCCTCGCTTCCAGAACTTAGGGTAAGTTTTCAAACAGCATCATATTCATAAACGCTATATTTTATTTTCACATGATTTGTAATACGTACAGCTAATAAGTCACATGTGTATAATTATTATTTTATTGCTCGCGATTCGAATGCAAGTCATGACCGCTTATGTTTGGGTGCACTGTCTAAGTTTTTTTGCTTTCATTTTTACATTTGATCGTCTCTCATTGTTTTATAGAAGCGTAGGAGGTATTATATTGTCAGTTGTGATTTGTGCTGACTGCTTTATGTCTCCGTTTAACTTTACACCTTATAGTAACGAGATATGTCCTTTATTACGTTTGTCATCGTGATAATCTGCAATTGTAATTACGGGGCTCGTTTATTTTGCAGTGATACGGGTATACGTCCTGGGACACTGCTTGAACGTGCCGTCCTTTCTTCTGCCATTTGTTGATTTATTTTACTTATCTTCAAGCAGTCATTTGTCCGCAAATCTTTGTTCATTCACAATTGTTACGACTTGTAATGAAATATTAATAATTTATCGCCAATTTATCACGATAAAATAATTATAGTGTTTTATAACGGTTAAAGTAACGTTTGTTTTCCCGTACAGCACTTATCGTAGGCATTAAGAGTTTAAAATGTCTATTTTGAGTCCAATTCCCATCACACCAAAAGCAGTAGCAAATAAACAGAACTCTCTCAAAACAATCACAGATGGATAAACCGAACATTTAATGAATAACACAATTTTATTAGTTATATAAATTCCCAGCCACGCCTACAGCAATTAACAGCAGTGCCATAATAGCAATGAGAAGCTAATGGTGGAGCAGGCACCATAACTCATCTGGTAATGTTTTACGAAGCGCGTTTTGTTTGGACCGTCTCCCAGGTCCATTGATAGCAATCGACACGCGTCCATTGTGCCGCTGGTCTCCAAAGCTGAGGGTCTGCTCTGACACGTGCACTTCATTATTTTCGCACCAAAATGTTCCAACAACGCTTTGTTAGGAGATTAGGCGCGAGGGGAGGTGTGACTCTCTTTGTTTTCATTCTGGATCTGACGATACGTTTTGTTAACATTTCAAATTAAAAGTCCGTTGTGGTGGGATATTGTCGTTGTTGTTCGTTTTATAAGAAACGGTAGTTGTAAAATATGTCTGACCCTTAAGTTCAGGGTGTGTATGTTCACTCCAATACTTTCAGGGCCTATACACATTCGAGTAAAAATTACAATTATTTTATAGGCCAAATATCTAAGTGGAAAGAATATTGATATTGTACAAGTGTTGTAGATGAAAAATCATAACTTGAACGTTAATTAAAAGCTGTTCATTCTGTAAAGACCAATTTTTTAGGGAAACAATCAAAACACGAATATTTTAGTACATATATTTATTATATTTATACGAATATTTTAAATACATGACATGTGGCCAGTTTAATCAATAGCAATAGCAAGAACTCGAGCAAATACGACACGCTCTAGCAGATTGACTTTGCAAGAGACAGGACGCATAAACCATGAATAAGCTACAAAATATAGGCAATTCATCACGAGCACAATGGCAGAAATCATAAAACACTATAGAGCACGACGGCGGTACAATCACCCCAGTCATATCAATAGCGGGTTAGTTTATTCCGCTTTTTCGGCCCCTTCATTAATGGCCCCAATACGAAAATATTGAAACACACAACCGGTACTATTGTTCCTGTGGGCGGTACCACTGCCATATTTATTATTTTTGTCACCATTGTACGCGCCGGGATTATGGCCAGTATTTAGATAAAATTGGGGATAAGGTCCGCTAATCTGGGCTTTCGCCCTATTATAGTAACGTGTTATCGATTTATTTTTTTCGCATACTAAAAATAAAACTTTTGTCTAAAATTACATTATAAATAAATAAAAGTCCAAATAGTTATAATGAGGTAAGACTAAGTTGCACATTAAAATAATACTTAGTGACCACTTGTATAAAAAAATATTCTCAGATTGATATGACTTCACTCGGCTTATCTATATATTAATACGTGATGCAAAAACTTTGGACCACATTTTACGAAAATTGCGCGGACGTAGGAGCATAAAATTTGGTATACTTATAGTTTATGTGTAGGAGAAGTGCATAGCGCTAATATTTTTCAAAAATAATGCTTATAAAGTACATTAAATCAATAAATAAAACATTACACACACATGCATAGTATCTGATCGTATTTGACAAAACGTCAAAATCGATAGACATTGCGATGATATTCTCACGTCTCATATGAAAAGAGTTTTATAAAAGAGTTTGAATTAAATAAAAATTATCCTTCAACGTACGTTAAGTGGTATTGTAAATTAAATCATATATGGTCGAATTTCGGCCACTAGGCGACCACTAGTCAGGTGTAATTACTCAGACAACGCAAGCGTTGTTTCACGTTGGTTCTCTGCGAGGCCGTGATGTCACTCCGGTCGAGACGGCCCATTAGTATGCCTAGAGCATGGCTCTACCACTCTTGATAGGTGATATGATTCACCATAATTTAGGTTTACCAATATGATGCAGTACAATAACCACAAAACTTAACTGTAACTTCTTTCTTCTGTAACTGTAAAATCTTATCATAAGTACTTATACATAAAGAATGAACAAATAATATTATCCTAGTAACAAGAGACATCGAAGTCGTAGCTACCCATACAGACAGACACACCTCGTACTTTACACAGAATAAGCGTGGGCGCAAATCTTGTGCCGTTTTACGACACGTTTACTGCTTCAAGATAATCGTTCACACAATATTATTACGTTTGAGTCAATTCACGGCTTTATACGACGCTTCGTGTGTGAATAATAATGGCTGGCCAGGTCCAGGCCATCTTCCCAGTCCGATGCTTTCGATAACGTTACTTAGAAGGGAACGTTATGGCGGTTTGTGGAGGTACTTGCTAAAGATATTCATTCTGGGCATATATTTTTAGTTCGTTGACGGCTTCATAATATCTAACATTTCAGCACGCTTTTAATACTACCTACAGAGACTAATACCTATGCTACCTAAACTAAATGTTACCAAAAAACGCTGATTCACATGATTGCAATTTGTCTTCAACCTAATAACTTCTGAAATTGAATTCGATTCAGCAATTGGAGGCAATTTATATCGGATATAATCTCAAAATAGTTGGTACTTTGGCAGTATCCCCAGTCACGTAGTACATTAGCACTACACTATGCAGTGTCGTATAACCCTTGAAATTCCGCCTCGGGTCAAAGCGACCCCTTCACTCTACAATATCAGATCAAGGAATGTCTTTGAGAAAATTTACAACGACGCTTTAGATGGTGCAACTTTGAATAACTTATTCCATTCCCACTTGAGCTTGTACTTGAAGTACCGATGTACTTAGAAAATGCTGTTATTTTATATTTTCCGAGTTCATAGTGAGAATATTCGTGATATAAGAGTAAGTCATCCTACATACTAATTTGAGACCCTTTATTCTTCTTGAATGTAACAAATTACAACGCAACGTAACGAGCGAAAAGTTGATGTACCAAACACTGCTCGGAATAATGAAGTTATCAAACAACGCGTGCGTTGTGCATCAGGTCGAGGCCAACAATTGAATATCTGGAGGTCGTAGAGTCGTAGCAGTGCGCAGCTAAATTCATTGAGGGTATGAATATGAATCACTTTGACCAACAGCTTCCTTATACACATTGCGCGTGAAATACGCAAACTGTATTACTTTTAATGAACTGGGATAAGCCCGAAGATTAGTAGTAAATGTAAGTGGATAATACATGTTATTATAATCAAACTACAATATCAGTTTCTGATTATTTTTATCTAAAAACTATTTACAGAGCTGCAGTGAAGGCCCTATAATCAAATCTCAGTATCAAATCGTTCCAATATTATTCTCTGAAAATGTTGCCACTTATCTAAACGGTCCGGAGCACGTCTTGAACATCAAAAACAAAACTGAGTACGGGAAAAATCATTACGTTGTTCGTATTGTTTTGAAAAAGGCCGCCCTACGAGTGGTGCCGGGCGGGCAGGCTAGGGCGGCAATCAATACACGGCGGCACCCGAGCTGAATACTAAGCGGGCCAGGTACTGCTGACTGCGTCCGCCACCACGTGCACCGACACCGACACATCGATATTCAGAACCCGTGTTTTTCTACTAATTTTTGGATTAAGGACTGCCTTGGGAAATGTTCCGCTTTATACTTTAACTTCGCTTTAATTGTGGAATAATGAAGAATAAATCAAAACTATCTCCGATCACCGTGTTCTATTTGAACCATCGACGAACAAACAACAGAGTTAATAAACGATATTACCTCGACAGCGCGACGAGTAAAAGATGTTCCATCTTCATGAAAGGCCAAGTTAAAACGAACGGATAACCCGTCCAACACAAACAATGAGTCAAACAATGAAGCACTCATCTCGAGAGCCAATCCAATCATCTCAAACAGTAACCGTCTGAGATAACAATACTCTTACAACCCTTGAGAATACGACCAAATCAACTTAGCGCTACATTCAGCGCCCTTGTTGACTTTTGACGTTTCACTATATTGGCTATGTTATCTTAGTTTACTTAATCAGCGTTGTGCGCAACCGATTCGGTGTGTGGTCTCCGGGGGCCTCTAACCGGTTAACCGGTCCCCGCACGGGGCCCGGCCGGGGCCCGGACGCCGCACAGAAGGGGTTTTCCTCCATAACGCTCCGAAAGGAAAATATTCCTTATCTTTTTAATTATGGCGCAGCGCCGACTGTTCCGCTAGATCATCTCTTTTAATTTTCTCACTGCCCTTGGGGAGCATGATAATGTAATATGTGAACAGTTAGATTAATATTGGCGTTTATTGCCGCGATAGACGGATGATTCATTATTTACTTAATAGCCAACAATAATGTTTGCCTACAGTCCAGTTAACTAGCACGTCGTTATAATTTTAAATAAGCTATTAACATTATATAGGTATTTGAGACAATAAAATATATAATATTAAGCAATCGTCAGCCATATCTCAAGTGTGCAGTTTTAATGAGTTGTTTTAATTTGACTTTTAATAAATTGGTAGTTGGATGGAGTTCTGCAGCTACTGGGCTTGCAGGTAAGCGATTACTCATGCTCTGCGCAATTACTCACGTTGAGCGTTCACGACGTAGCTTGTCATATTAACACATGACGTATTTAAGACATTATTCTTACGTCTTTTATTAATTACTATAATATTCTTTGCACTGCATATTATATTTCATTTGGTGAAAAATCCCTGAGGCGACATAAAAGAACTCTGCGCTTAATACCAAAACTCAATTTAATCTTCACTTTTCTAAAATTTTACTAATGTCTATCTAACACGTTACTTCTTAGCTAAGTTACAATTATACTTATAACCAACCAAACGATATTGAAACCAATATTTCTTTATCTTGATCAAAATACCTAAGTCCTGAAACTATTGCAAATGACTTTCTATCAATAACACTGAAGAAAACAATCAGTGCAATATTGCAAATAGTCAAAATGTATAAAGAACGGCTTTCATTGAGTGTAAGTGTACCCACAACGGGAATCGACCCTCAAATCTGGTGTCAAACTACATCCCATCTGTCACTGCTGCACCGCCATAAAAACTTAATAACCGATCCGTCACCATAAAATAACCATTAAAAAGCCGTCGGACGCTTTTAAAAATACATCAAGAAATGAAATTGGTAGTTAATTACCAAGAGAATTCGCGGATCCGATTTCAGTGGGGAGGGCGTCACTTGACAAGCGAAGTCCAACGAAATATTATATCTGTGTTATTGTACTCGAATGAAAACTAATCGCAACACATGTCGTCACTTAAATATGACACTTCTTCAGAAAGCTGAAAAGTTGCAAATTTATTTAAAAATATCTAAACATATCATTACTCTAAAATGGGATGTTAATGATATACTTGACTGCCTCATTGGTCGAGTGGTTGCAAGTGCGACTGCCGGGCAAGAGGTCCCTGGTCCGATTCCCGAGTTTATCGAAAATTTCTTAGTTATCTTTCTTAGCACGGAGTCTAAAATTGTGCCCAGTGCCATACATTGCATAAAAGCATTACGTGCCATAATGTGCAGCTTTACCAACCCCTTCTGAGATAAAGGTATACAAATAGGTATACTCTATTCAGACAAAAATACCTATACCTACTTCGAAAAATGCCAAAGTAATTAAAACAAAGAACCCTCGCGATGACGCAAAAACCTCCCCCCCATACTCATCAAAAGCAGAACGTCAATACAATTCATCTTTATAACGCGAAACCCTAAACACTCCACATTGATATGTATGCAAATATTTACTATCACAGCACATAACAGGTACGCATATACCCCGACCCTGTTCACGAATGAACGCTTGACTGACTCCTAACGAATCATTCGCCCTCTGTGTACGTACTGTAGGTATTAGGTACGGCGTAGGATATGAACGGATCTCAATTTGAAATTTGCACGGGGTCTGTGAGGCCCCGCCGTCCAATTCGAGGACTATGGGGAGGGTTCGCGGCGCTAGTGTTAATTACGTTTCTGACGGTTTATGATTTACATTTGTACTTTTGTGATTGTTAATTGATTTTCAGTGGGGTAGTTAATTACAGTTTGTGTTGCCAGTCTTGTGGTCGCGGCAGTTTGTTTAACTCGGTTGCTTCAGTGAGTTAAAAATACAATAAGAGTAAATTGCACTTGTGTATTTACCTTACGTACTTAAAACTATTTCTAAAACTAATAAAGTTTCCTTTGTGCATTCTCAAACATCTATTATATCATTAATTTACAATATCTTATAATGTGTGAAAAAAGAATAAAGCGAAGCCAATAACCAAACTAAAATGGGAAAAATAATCGAATACAATTCTTATTACAGATCGGTTTAAATTAAGGGAGCAAATTATCCCTTTACATTGACAAATAACAGGCTGCCAACTTCCTTGTTAACCATCAATGTATGAGCAAACTAAGCTTATGCAACTCACAGCTACACTAAAAATCAACTTTACATCTCCTAAAACAAAGTTGAGATTCGTTTAAACAGGAAATCATCACATAAGTTTCCCTCAAACGTAATAGTAGACTTTACCAACAAAAGTTTAAAGCTGAAATTAGATTGTTATACAAAGTTGAATGGTGTTCGCAGCTCAAATGTTTTGCGGTAGACCGTCATGAGGCTTGCTCAGAGGCGTCAGCTTGTATGATAGGATTTGTGTATGGAAGTATGAACTAATCTCCCTCCGTGGCGTTTGATAACTCAATAACGGCGCATAATGAGGACGGCCTTTGATGGTCCCTCGGCTCTGGGGGAGGTGACAAAATCCTAATTGTAGATAAAAAGATAAACTCCGCGAGGATTACTTTGTGTTGTGTGCAACGTGCATTGGCTGCGTCCTTATTTACATAAGCTGGTGAACCTATGTGTTCCTGCTACTTGGGAATAGGATTTTGGCTTGGTTTGTTAAATACGATATTAGTGGTTAAAAGGAACTAAAAGTAATAAAAAAAAGTAGAAATTTAACTCCGATAAACTTTTCATACAGTATGAATTACAGTTATAAGAATGTAACCCATTTCTCAAATTTATTTATTTTATTTATTTATTTATTTAATATTTGGAGGACCAACAGCATTAACATTAAATAATTATAAAGCGACTTATGTGACATGCAGCCAATTATAGGTCCCCACTTTTAAACTATTGTATACTATCTAATTATATCTTGTTCATACATGAGCATTAAATTACACAGTAATACACAACTACAAAGCTGAATCAACCAATACAATCAAAGTAGATATTTTTTAAAGAAATCACGGCTCAGCATCCGTCTCACTGTCGCATGGTTAGCATTAAATATATCAATGTCATATGTTTTACATGATGCGTTAAGTGACTTTCCCGCTCGCCTCATAAAACTATTCTGTCTATAATTTGATGATGCTAATGGCAGATGGATCGGTTTATAATGTCGTGTCACTATTGCTGGAACATTTATGCAAATTTTTGAAAGAAGTTCGGGGCTGTCAATATTATTAGCTAGTATCTTTAATAGAAAAATAATATCAGAGATTTCTCTTCTATTTGCTAATGGAAGGAAAATCCAAAAAAGGCATTAGTAGCACAATAAATCGAAACTTCACAATTTTTAAGAAAGCCATTCAATAAACAAATACAATAGCGGTGCCAAATAACAATTTACGATTCTCTTTGATGACTGTCCAAATGTTGTGAATCTTTGACACCTCAATTTCACACCCCTGCACAATAGACAACTCTATAAGGCGTTATCTTGAAATAAAATCTACATACGTCACAGCATCCATCTGTCCGTCTGTCCCGCGGTCGCAGGGGTGTCGCTGCAACAAATTGCAAAATTAAAAGTCCCATGATAATATCTACGGTGAAATGTGGGGAGATTTAAAACTGCGCTCAGCATACAAACGTAATGCCATCCTCGTCCCATGGGCACTGGCCAAAGCGAACGACACGTCCATGACACTTCAGAATCTGAATAATGTTTATGTCTGTAATGTTTAACTAATCGTGGCGGACTCGACATTAAAGGATGTTTTCATTTGGAGCCATTTGATAGAATATTAATAGATCTCGGGTAAAGTGGTTTTGATTACATGCTACGAGATATTCACAGAATTCGCAGAACGACGGTCAGTAGTAAATCGGTGCTTTAAACAGTTGTAGTGTTTTCATGGCCGTCTAATGTAATAAGTTCAAATAGTTCTGACAAGTAAGAAAACCGATGTGAAACAATGCTTGTTGTTGTGTTTCGACGATCCAATGTGTGAGATTACCCAATCAATCCAACTAAATTCCTTACCCCAAAAAGCCACCAACGCACTTGTAACGCCTCTGCTATTTCAGATGTCCATGGGTGGGACGGCGGTTGCTTACCATCAGGTGATCCGTCTACTCGTTTACTAGCTTATACAATACAAAAAGTACTAGCTGCTCAGTATAATTTACGTAACACTTTTATTATATTAATATGAAAATCTTACTGGATAGGTGCTAGCTGCAATATTTCTTTACAAGTTTAAAGGGTTATAGCAGCAGCAGACATCAATAGATCATTAATTACAAAATATACCAACAACAAAAAAGTGCCACATCTAAAGAATATCTGGAAGAGCCCTCGAGACGAGGGTCGATAGCGTACAGACACACTTGAGGTCCGTTCCGGCAATAAAACACACGCGTCTATGTAAAAAATGTCGCGACTAGCAGCAAGGAGCTCAGCCTGGAGATAATTGAAGTGCTAGCCTGACGTGCCTAAACAGACTTTAGTGATAATTTATTTATTTATTATTCAAATCTTACCGCCATGCTCAGAGTCACTTTACGCAGTCCTTTTCGATACAAAATCATTACTGAGGAATCGTTTAAGTAATCATTAAATGTCTCTGAGTACGGCAGTAAGACTCATAATATTGAGCCGGAGCTGCAGACTGCCTAGTGGGTTGTCATGTCTCCAGCTAGACAAGCAGGAGTAGGAACAGGGTGGTTTTTAGTCAGTAAGAGTCTGACACTTCCTTTCGCCTCATCACGGCGGGAGAAGTCATTGGACTCATATTATTCCAAAAACAATATCTAACTCTGATAAAGATAAACAATTAAACTAATACATAAAAATAGTTGTAAAGTAATTTTATTAGAATGTTCAATTGAATCTTCAATTACTTCTCATCAAAACAATCCTGAAATAAATGTAGGTGTGTGCTAAACTGTAATTTTAATAATATAACGTTTATGATTCAAAAACACAGCAAAACGAAATGAGTCTAACAATACACTAGCAATCATAAAAACTGTAAGTGAGTTAACCACGCTGAATTAAAACGTAACAAATTACAATCATTAAAAACTCAGTTAGCGTGCTAAGTACCGTTACCGTAGTGAGTTAAATAATTAATTAAAATATAATGTTATCCAATTCTCCACAATTCGTGGGTATTACTCGTATAAATCGTTCGTTGATGTAAAATAACGCAATAATTAACCGTGACGTCACCATCGACCACGTAATGTGTTTAATACGTTTTTGTGATTGTACATTTGTACGCAATTAGTATTTCTAACTTTAATATAAATGCCAAAGTGAAGTATCAAAATATTACTTCGTGTATTGTAATTAAAATGAGCGTTTTATACAAACTACTTCATTATTAGTTAACTGCTTAACGGCTTGGAACTATAGTATGGTATGGTTCAGCTTTCTATGCTCAGATTGTTGCCTAGATGTTTGTTAGATGGTAATAAAATTACTGATTATCTAGTACAACTAGATTTTAGACTAATCAGCAGTTTTATTACAAGCTAAGAAAAATGTAGGTAATAATTTAGTTGTACTAGACAATCAGTAGTTTTATTAGTAGTTAAAAAACCGGTAACGCAATTTGCTCCTCTAGTGTTGCGGGTGCCCATCGGTGATCACTTCACATCCATTAATTTATCTGCTAAACAGCCCCTTAAAATAAGATTTTGGAAACCAAAATTCTTATTTGTAACTATTTGTTACACAAACATTCATTAGATTTCAGCTATGATCGTCCTCAAAAAGGCAAAGGCCTCCACTCCTCTCTGTTTAAAGCTTTTTTTTTCATACCAGTTTCAAAAGAAAAACCAACATCTACCTATTATCATTTGAAAAAAAAAAACTGGAATACGTGAACAAATCCATAGCAACATGATACACGTAAACGACGGCTTGGCAATTCGTCCCCAGTGCATCGTCGCGGGTTCAAACCTAATGCCTTATTCATGGCAGTGCGCGTATCAACAACACTGCTTACTACGCCGCTGACCTATCTAACATGTCACACAGTGTTTGGAAAATGTCTATTATAGATTTTAAACTATACGTGTGATGCTTAGTATTTTGTTGATGTTTATACATAAATCATTAGGGTACAAATAACGCTAGGATGATAAAAGATGTCTTTTACATTAAATGATCAGTATGGTCGCATACTGATTTGCTTCTTTCAGACACATTTTTTTTTATTTCTAAGGAACTTTACTAACCTTGGAATCTACACATAACGAAGCATTATTTCGTAGCGATTTTTTCATAACTATTCTAAAGCAACATACCTCCTTTATTAAAATAGCCAAGGTACACGTTTTGATTACAAACAATTGCCAAAAATAAGTGTTACAAAGTTACAGTATGGAGTACACACGAGTCTCGCCCCTGCAAACAGAGGCTGCGAGGCGAGAGGTTGGTTCTCATCTAATGTGTTATTCATACATGCTCGCGATATCAACAGTTCTTCGCCGCTCCTGACCTACTGCGTAACAATGAGGTAACAAGGAACACATCGAGACCTTGGAAGTGTTACCCTTGATCAGGGGAATTTGGTTTTGGATTGTGGACTATTAAGAAGTAAAAATCGTTAAATCAGTTGAGAGTCTGAATTTGTATTCGTCAATGACGATTACTTATGCTATAAAAGAAAGCTGATATGATATAAAGATTATATATTTCACTCAAGGGGTCAAAGGTAACAGTTATGTAAATAATTCATAAATGGCAAAAGTTTACTGATTTTATCAATAGTGTGTATATATAATAGTGATCGTGAGGAGAGAGTGATTGATAATATTTATGGAAAGTTAAGCACCATACGTGTAGCAAAATAAATCAACGTGTACTCCTTTAATTATAATGTAAATAGAAGTTGTGTAACACCAGTAATGGCCATCAGACAGCCGGGCACGCGACACCGTCCAATGACGCCGACTCATTACAAAAGTCCGCCCCAACGAATCGGGCGTACAATAATTCAAAAAACGAATCTCCGCTAAAAACGTTGCTTTTATTGCGGGCGTGTTATCATACGTGTCCCGTCCGGGCCGGCCGCGCAAAAACACGCGGAACAACACGAATCGGGCTCATGTTAATATTTGAGGTATTTTTATTTGAAATTTCCATTTACACGCGGACAACCCCTCCCCTCCTCCCGCTGCCGGCGCCCCTCTCCCCCTCATACATATTCATCGGATGCACCCACCCTCCGTTACACTTTCTCCGTGCACACTCGTTTACGTAGCAGCGATATTTGTGCGATCTGTGTACTGAAACCTCAGCAACCAGCCACTGCTTCATAACCGCTTCATTTATGGAGATACTTACGTATGTATATCTCACAGCTTCTTCAAAATCTGCTAGAACCTATATGACTTATACTAATTATGTATGTCATTGTCGTGTTGTGGTGGCTCGGAGGTTTAAGACACCCGCTTCTCATGCATGAGAATCCGAGTTCAAAACCTATCAACAGCAAGTACCAATGTGACGTTTTCAGAGTTATTATGTACTTTCTAAGATTATTTAGACACCACTGACAAACGATGAAGGAAAACATCGTGAGGAAACCTGGGCTTATAATTTCTAATTACCTATAAGTTTGAAATCGCCAACCCGCATTGAGCAAGCGTGGCGATTAATGCTCAAACCTTCTCCGTGTGAAAAGAGGCTTTTGGTCAGCAATGGCCACTTATAGGCTGTTGATAATGTGTTAGTATGTAGGTGCCTATGCTTACTTAGTACAGGTACTGTATTACTAAATAAGTACTAAGATATAATGATGGAATTATATCGTACGCTCAGTATATCCTATCGTATCTGTCTCTAGGGTGAGATAAGCTTCAGAAGTCACTCGTGCGTGAACGCCTGTCTTACATATATTTATGGAGAAAGCAAAACGCGCCACTCTTTTATACATATTATACTAACACCACTTTGAGTAAGATATTTAATTTCCTAGTTACTGTGGCTCGGCTGAAATACTGCTGAAAGTAATTAAATCAAATGTCACGTAGCTAGGAAAAGAAAACTGAAAAGAAGACATATTACTCGTACATATTTTTCTTCTTGTGAAACCTTTTTTTATTGCTTAAATCTGTACTTCGTCAAATTATTTACAACAATCAGGAACAGAACCTTTCAACACATTCAAACATGTTGCTATTTTAACTGTAATATAACGAGTGTACTTTGATGATAATCTCGTAAGGCTTTTCGGAAATATGACATTGGAGGGACGTCTCCATCTTGTCTTTTGCCTGACAATACCAGACCGGGTTCGATGTTCGGGTTAAACAAACATACAAAATAAGGTCATCTTTCAGAAATGCCTGTAACCGAGCCTGTTATTTACAGCTACTTGAGGCGGAAGTGCGTACCACGCGCAGCGGTAGTGACGTCACGGTGGCCGTGGACACCGGAAGCAGACCGTGGCGCCGCACGCCGGAACCGGATGTCGCCACAACGCACGATATCGTCTTGCCAGGGTAATGACCGATGCTATTATTGAACTATTATATTTGCTACACTACCTTCCGCGACAGGTGACATGTCCTTTGCACGGAGTAATTAAACAGCCATTAAAACCTTTTCACATTATTCTTCAAGATTTGCCTTCATAATATGTAAAACTGTCACTAGTTAATTTAGCCCGGACACCGACCTACTACTATTGAATCGTTTATTATAGTCACACATTCGAACCCTGACGTTTAGTAGAACATGGTAAACTGTAAATAGAAAAACAAGAAAATTTCATGAAAAAACACTTGTAACGAGAATCAATCTATTACATAAACCATACTCAGTGTAATTAAGTAGCGACAGTAGCAAATATAAATAAGCAAGGGCCTTATGTATTGGTGGCAGCAAACAGCAATATATTGAAACATATCGAGCCGAGCGAGTCGATCACGTCGCGGCTATAACATAGCTTAATGTCTCAGCCAACAAGCATCCGACATATAAGTCAACGCAAAAAATAACAAAAATAAAAGAAAATAAACCGCTGCAAACTTGTCATAAATATCCACCTCCGAAATCCCCTTTGTCGAGGATGTAATAAAAAGCACCGATATCTCGACAAGACAAGGAAAATCCCCCGGACCTCGCACAATGGTACAAAATGAAAGCAAAACTTAGTGTAATTAATTTCAAGTACCTACTCAACGCTTTTGTAATAAATCGTTTCATCCGCGTATAAATTTATCCGGAGCGCGTCTGTTCGCCTGAACTTCAGCACTGCTTCTGTCTCGCTCGCACTCGCCAGACATTTGCATAATATCACGTCACCTGTCCCTTTCGGAAATTTACAAATGATTTCCCAGTTTCCTGCTTTCCGTTAATCACGTGTCTCGAAAGCTGCGTGCTGTCCCAATGTAAATTAGGCTTTACGGTTGTTAATGTAAGGATGAGTTTGGTGTGCTTAATGAGAGAGTCCTGGCAGGGGTGTTCAACCGTTAGGTAAAGTTTGTCGAAATAATTTCACTGAGATATCGGGTGTGAGGCAGTACGCGCGACTAACCGACAAGTCGTCGACTCAGGACAGAGATAAGAGGTAATAATTCTTAATCTCAGCGTCGAAGGAGACTCGGGTCGCGGTTGGAAGCGAGACATTGTTTTAGAACAACGATAATTTTCATAGTCTACAAGTGGAAAGAAGTTATAAGTGCGGACATAAATAATATAACGAGAGATACCGGGAGCCAGTCCGCTACAACTAATGCGGTGGACATACATAATGTATTGTACATAACATAGTTTTGTTTGTTATCGAGCTAATGCAGAACTTTTATAGTTTATTACAGGCAATAGAAGTTAGACACAAATAAAATTGATACTTACTCATAAATATTTATCTTCCCACTATAGATTGGGAATCCCATCGAGAAGGTTTATAAAGATTTTTTATTATACAACTTAAAGAGTCTATGTAGAATCTAGAAACGCTCCATTAAAAACCCGCACATTTGCAAGTACCATTTAACTTAAACCTAAATTCCTTAGCTAAGCGAGAAACTAAGGGAGTGTGCAAATAGAGCACCCTTCCAACCTCTGCTCGGTACCCATTGGATTGCGCGTGAGTGTTTGCCCAGCCCTTTGTTTAACGACAGACGGATTACCTAAATGTTTGCACTTGTTTTGAATATCGCTTTAAAAGTTGTTTATTGTTAACCTTTTGTTAAATATCGCCTGTGAAGCTATTTTAAATGTCTTTTAATAGACTGATGTAGGGTAGTATTAGAAGAGAAGATATTTCAGAAGTGGGCAATTAACAAATAATTGAGCTATGGATACAAAAGTTATTACTAATGAAGCCATATTACTTTACATACATTTTCTAACAAAATGATAAACTCTCAACATCTTAAATCGTCAATTTTATATATTACACCTAACTCTAAAGATCACAAGAATCACGAGTTTCATATCCAGTAGCACCTCCGTTGTCTAGAAATAATTCTCAAATTCCCAGCAGACGGAAGCAACCGCGACACACCGCAACGTACCGCAGAGTACGCAGAGTACGCAACATACGCAGCTCCCGCAAAGCTACGCCGCCCCTAATTACTGTATTTATGGTTACATACAACATACAGCTCGAGTAATTATTGCCACAACTACTGAGATGCTAGGCTACACGAATAAGGAGAACTGTGTCTAGTAATGTCTTAATAATGCAAAGTACTGCCTGTCTGATACGTTTTTCGGGCTAAACCACTGAATCATTTGTAATGAGGTTTAATTTAAAAGTAGAATGGGCGTTGGGAAAGAATAAAAATATCGCCTATATCTATGTGTGTATATGAAATACATACTGACACAAAGATATAAGGCAAAGGCAATATGATTATAACTATTGTAGGTAAATAAACTTAGTACTAAAACTTTTTTTTTTTTACAACGTTGTCCCACTTTGGGATTTTTCCTGGGTGGTCGTGAGTCCAATTACAAACATACCATTTTTCATATACACATGACCCAAACCCGAAAAACAAAGAGTTGCTTCGTGCGGGAAACGACACGCTACACGTTGCGCGGCAGCCAGTTGCCCAAGCACAACGTCAACCGTGCAGTCAAATACTTTGTTTCTACTGTTTTATTATAGTTTAACATTATCCCTGCTATCAAAATTTTAAACATAAAGATATAACATTACTTAAAATTGAAATGAAAAGATACTTCAAACGCCATCAAGTCTCCCACTACCCTTCGACCACCGGCACCATTAACCACCATAGTATGAACATGAAATACCTGTACCACTACACAACTATATATATGTATGTATAGTTATAGTAGACAGGAGCATGTATGTATAAGTACATTGAAATCTGTCGAGGACGTTGATCAGATAGAGATGGATAAGTAAGCGAGAGGACGATCTCCAGGGACCGTCTCTACAACCGGGAGACTAGTGGAAGCTGTGGAACACTTGTTTTAAACTAAAAATATTTTTAAAGTCATTTAGTTTCAAATATGAAAGTGTAACTATGGAATACATGGTTAACGATAAAGAAATATTATGTTGAGGTTGGAATATGAAAGTATTGTTTGTGAATTAAAAGGTATTTGACTAGGTGTACTTTCATCTAATTTTAATGACACGCAATAAATTAATTACAAGCAATATATTTAGTTCTTGTAAGATTACCAAATACAATAATTTACCCAATACAATACTGCAATTTGAACATTCTATAAAAAGACTTACGGAAACAATATAAACTAACAATAACGTATGTTTATCTAAAGTTATTATTCAAAAACTATTTACAATAAATACAGTGACAACACAACTCCATTCCTCTCAAAATGCAAGAGACAACATCAAAGCCTCGCTACTAAATTAGACGTTTTGCAGATACTAAAAGATATTTAGCCGGGCCGTCCCTCGCCCTCCCTCCCTCCCGCACTCCTCTCACAGTAAACTATTTAAAAGGGCTGTTTACACCCTGAGATATCACTCTGCCTTATATATCTATGTACAACTGAAGTACGAACTAAGGTTGATTCAGTGTTTAAGTAAATACTATTGAAACTAGTTACAGTAAGGTTTGTAAAGATTTTTCAAATGGTTAAACTCAATTGTTTGTATTATGAAGAGTAAGATCAAACTTCTAATTCTCTTCCCAAATCTATGTAAGCATCAACTACTCGTACATCACTGTGATTGTTAACACAGAACACATTGACACTTCTACCCCAACCTCCGACACAACATACAAAATGTATGACGCAAAGGATCGTTACGAAATTAAAAAAACATCGGAGATCGACGAGCGAACATCAAACGTCGATCCCTAAAATATTCCATTTGACAAGTGACACCAACATCGCCTTTGATCCGTCGAGGCGGACGAAATTGCAACCAATCACAGGCCGTTCACATTCTGATTGCTTGAGGGACTCTTAATTACCCGATGACCTTTCGTCCTGCCTCGCAAAGGCGTGTCACAAGCCCTTAACACTTGGATGAGTGCCAATTTGCTTTGGCCCGCTACGTAGTACGTACGAATAGGGTGCAAGACGTTGTACCAACGGTTGGATATTTGCGAGGATCCCACTGTTAATTGGATTATGTCGTTGCTTATGCTGATGAGCGCGTAGGTTGGTGGGTCTTCATACTTCATACAAGCGCCAATATAATTCACAACTCAGTACAGTATTGGAGTATACCTAACTATCTTATGAACACCAAAAATCAGAGTAAGAAACATGAGTAACATTTGTAGATAATTGTAGAACTAAACCTCATAAAGTTTAAACAAAAAACCCACTCAATATCGTATAAATCATCTACCATAACTAATATAAAAATTCCAAGCACTCATTAAGTAAACAGCTACGGAGAGGTCTCCAATCACGCAGTTGATTGCTCGGAGAGGTCCCCTGGTTGCACGCTGACCTTAGTAAACGCTGCCCTATAGCCCACCCGGGACTCCTACGAATAGACTGCTCGATACACGCTCCGAAGATGTGCTATTAACGTCAATGAAATAGGAAGTGTTGACACATATTTGTAGTCGATACGACCTTTATTTTGAATTAAATGTTTTGAAATAGATATTCTGAAACGGTATTTTCTGTGTAAAAAGTGAGTTATGTAAGAATGCTATAAATATTACCATGGCTTTGCCTAGTTTAGTAAAGACGATAATGAGCCTTAACAAGTTTAGTAAAAAACATCTATCAATTGCCTGCTACATTCTGCTTCTTTATAAGCCACCAGACGTTTTTGATAGAAGTCTTATCAGATTTCCATAATACTGTCTGCATTGCCATTTCACATAACCCTTCGGTTAATAAACTACCTCGTATGAACTTTAAACATTTTTAGTCGACTACTTACTTCACATACATAAATATCTTTACAAGAAAAAACTAAACACACTATTCCTTAAATTCGCATTATATTTTCAAGAGATCAATGACCTCTCGTAGTCTGTCGATATTAAACTACGTCTAGTAGCTGTGTGGAAGTTGTGAGTATAAGTGCAGTGGGTACTGGGTTCGGTATCAAGCAGAGTCACATCACCCGCGGGCCAGCGACAGGATGTGTTAGTTATGTTCCTTTGATACCATTAAGCTGACTGGCTCGCGTGATCCCGCCTCACTATACAGGCTGCTGTAGAATACTTGAGCAAATAATTTATCCTTTATCCAAGTTCTTCTCTTTAGTTATCTATCAAGCTTAATTTATATTTGCTCTTCTTCCAGTGTACCTTAACTTATGCTATCAGTGCATTTAGGTGTATTAAACACTGCAACTGGCTGTTTATGCTCGTGCAAAACCTAAAGTCCCATTACTCTGTCACTATAGAATTGAAAGACATCAAATACGTAACATACCTACATAGATCTTTTGCATTTAATTACATGATATGCCTAAGACATTAATCCTTTTAACTTAAGATGTTTCTTCATGTTTCATAATCAACTTTCATAAAGATGACTTTGATGACTTTAAACTGAATTGAAAATGTGTGCTGTATTCCAAAGAGCTGTCACCCTGTAGCTGGTCCGAGACGCAGCGACAGACAGCTGATGTCTAAGATCAATCCTCGGGTCCCGTCGGACGGGTCCGCGGTCCAACTCCTACATATACCACGATTCACTCTCTTTTATTTATTTGCAGAGGACTCAATAAATTCCTAACTCGCGACCGATTGTTCGATGCACTGAAAAAAGGCCAACCAACCAGTAACAGTTTCGTGGCAGAAACCAATTTTTTTCTTCTCATACTAAATTAGATTGAAGTTTTTCGTGACAAGCCAGCCTGAATATAAATTGCAACTAATAGCAATTTCTTGGATTCATATTGCCGTTTTTCGGTATCAGATCCGGTGATCCGCTGTTGTGGAATGATGGTTCACGTTGATTTATAACACGTTGTGCTGCTAATAAATCGTCAGCTTATCCGTTTTGTCTGAATGGAAGCCGGGAATACACATTCTGGTATCTTTTTTGCTAGTTTCAGTCCTAGATGAAGTTTAGTAGTTTGGTTTATATCTCTGTCTATACGTAAGTATGCTTGTAGCTTTAGTTCCAAACTGTTTTAATTACCGATAAATTACCTTCTTAAACATTTTCTATTATAAAAACATTTGAAAATAAAAGCTTTTTAAATAAAGCCCCACCAAAATAAAAGACACCCGCACCCGAACAATACTAAATCTCCAGCGAACATTTCCAAAACTCATTAACGAAATAATAATATAATTAATTGAAATTCCTTAGATTACGCCAACATCTCACACTAAAAGCAACTCGGTGTAGTTGCGCGGGCGCAGGCCGTGGGGGGTGGAGGGGAGAGCGCCACTACGCTGTGATTAACGCGCCGGCGCGCGCGCATGTTTCAGTTAATTAGCCCACAGACATGCGGTGTTCACACCCCCCCTCCCTAAAAAGGAGATCTCAGTTAGCCTTAAGTAGACGACAGTGTTCCGACCGTTCGTTTTGTTGGTAACACGTTGCCGGCGCATGTTGCTCACACCGCGCGCTATTGTTTACACGCGCACTCAATGTAATTAAACTTTATTTACTGCTGCTCCTTACTCAAGTGCTGCCTAAAAGAATTAGCTCCCTAAGAAAGTTAACACAAAATCGCGATGTAAGTTCGTCCCATCTAATGAATGAGTCACTCCACACAATGTTGTAGCGTACAATTGAATGCACCACGGGCACACCGAAGGCTGCATGTGAGATACGAATATCTCAGACATAAAGTGTAAAGTCTACGCTAAAATATACAAACGCAGGAAATTCCAAATCTGACAGCTTAATCTCAACACATAATCGTATCAACGGAATCATCATCAAATCGTTCCCAATGCTGAACAAGAACACAAACGAAAATGACAAATTATCTCACATCCGCCGTTTCAATCATACCAACTCAAATTGGAACGCAGAAATAATTACGTACACATTCAAGATCATATCACATGGCTCACGTTACATAACACACATAGAATGGAACCTGCTGCCGAGCAAAAACTTGACATGGCATTGAGGAAAAATAAAAAAAGAGACACAAATACACAATACCGAGGAGTCTTGGCCACTATTACTCCATTCCGTTCGAAGCTTCTGTACGGCTCGGAGCATGCGAACAAAAACTATAAGAACGTTGCAATGCGGCCAACGGTAGCGAAATAATAAGATCGCACAACAAAATAAAGAAATGCCCTCGAAACAAAAGGAAGGCTAGTGAAATAAGGCGAAGAGGTTTACGGAGTGACGCGGTGTGGGCCCGCGCTCATTGTCTTCCAAATACATGCACCCACCGACAATGGATGCGGCACTCATGTTATATTAATCGCTCTCCAAAGGTCGCTTCGCATTTTAAAACTTTAACTTCCATTTTAAAATGCCTTCTGTATACCATAACACATTTTTGATCCACCACATGTATAAACAGTACGCATGAAGCCAGCTAAAGTACGAACAGACAAACATCACGATGTAGATGAAGAAACACAAAGAAGTTATAAAATGTGTAGATTAAAATAATAAATTACCGCCGTACTCAGAGTCATTTAATGGTTACACAAGCCAGTCGAGGAATAGTTTAAGTAATCATTAAATATCGCTGAGTACGGCAGTTTGATAAAAAAATTACAAGTTACAAATTAAAGAAGTAAAAATTGGCATGAGACATTATCATTTCCACAATTTAATTAGCTAGATAGTAATCTAGTAAACATAACTCTAAAAGCTTTTAAAAATCATGCCACATCTAACTTTCGTTGTACCTCGGAGTAACCCTCAGAGTATACAGGTTAAAAAAACCCTTTGCAATCGGACTGGTTGAGGTACATCATTGTTGGCTGCGATACCTGTCTGCGACTGCGTTGTAACGACACGACACTTCACTACCACGCCAATATAGCCCTTACCTTCATCCACATAGCTATCGTTTTTGTGTAAACTGCAGGTGATTGATCAGGTCGGATATTAATTAGAATAGTTTTAGCCAGATATTGGTTTGTTCGAAAGTTTTTGTCATTCCTTTGTTTTTGTTGTCGTCCAATTTTGTAAGGTTTGTAACAAACTGCAACCATATTAAAAATTAAAGCAATACTTCATTTCAGTGTTATGTTACGTTACGTTACTAATTGCTTTTTCCGAATTTTCCTCAGGTTACAGAGAAATCGCAGTTCTTTCTCTAAAGCCTTCAGATTTTAAGGAAAATTACACAAAACAAAAAAGCTTTAATTACAAATTACGAAAGCTTACAGTCATCTCTGTATCCAAAAAATGACGTAATTTAATAACTAAATAGCCTACAAACTTCACTTTAAAGTGTATAAGTTCGACATAACTTACCTCATTCTTCTGTGAAGAAGAAACACTAAAACAAACTCAGATATCATAATCTCCACCTTCCACACGAGATATAGTAAAAAAACAATATTTGAGTAACCAAAAGCAACCGTTAGCGTAACCGTAAACGTAACGTAAACGCGAGCGTCACGTGGCGTACGGGACGTGAGCGCGCCGGTAGCGGCACGGAGCGGAGTTAGTTCGGAATCCGGCCCCGGTTTTACATTACAATTGTCGCTCCAACCTGCGCTGCAATATGATAAATCAGTCGATGTGTGTACTGTCACCTGCAGAAGTATTGTCATTTTACCTTGAGCTTTGGTACAATTGAAATAGGTAAAGACTAAACAGCATACTACAAACATATAAGTAACACTTGCCAGGTGCATATTCAATAAAACATCCACTTTTAGCAAGTTCTTCAAAGTCCCCAGGCTTCAAACGTCTGAAATACTTCTTATTAATTTGCCATTCTATAGATATCAATATGTCCAATCACCAAGAATATCTAATGTGAAACTTAAGTAAAAAAGAAAGCTTCGCTTATTGGTTACCTAACAGCGTAGATATTATGTCTAGTTACAACAAAAAGGATTCATATAATTTAAGAAAGATCGTTGGTATCGCCTGTACCAGGTAGAGATTTACACAGACGGCTGGTACAGAGCTCATATCGGTAGGAATTCAGTAAGTTTAACACACGCTGTATCTACTACTGTGTAGTTATGTATAGTTTCACTAAATCTAAAACTTAGTACATACTTTGAACATGTTTAAGGACTTTAAAGACAAAGATTAATGTCGAACTTCAGAATCCTGTTAATGTGATAGGAATTACTTTAATTTTGTCATTAAAAGTTTGGCTATTGAATGATTAACATGTAGGTACTATGTCAACAATCAAAATGAAAGATGTCGTGGTTGCCCGGATATTTGAAACGCCTGCTTTTTATTCACGAGGGTCCAAAACCTACCAACGGCAAGTATTATTGTGATTTTTTCCAAGTTATATGTACTTTCTAAGATTATTTAGATACCACTGACAAACAGTGAAGGAAAACACCTCATCAGCAGTGGCCACTTATAGGCTGATGATGATGATGAATGAAACACGCAAGTCTTTTACTAATATGGCTTATAGAGTTATAGCAACTTTACACAAATCAGTCATAAGAAATCAAGTTAGCCAGCAAACACTCAGTCTCGCTAATCTATTTATTTTATTGTATGGCAACAAAACCGCGTGCAAGAGCGGCGGTGCGCGGGCGCAGCTTTCGAGGAAGGCGCCTAATGAAGATCTTAATTGGGTGGCGCGCGTGTGTCCCGGCCTTATCGCCACGCTCCATACTTTTGTATTTATATGATTGGAGAAATACTTTGACATTTCCTCATATTGTTTACCATTGAATGTCACAAGACAAAAATGCGTGAGTGGCATTTAGCATTAAACATGATGATAATTACCGATCATTAGATAAGTGTAGGACAGAAACCCCAATTCAATTGTCGTAAATACTGAAAAAAATCAACAAACATTTAACAAAAATAACGTCAAAAAAGCTCACGCGATACCACCATTACAAAATAACTCGGTCGTGTAGTCAGTGATTCGATTTAACTGAACGCAAATGTGAGATGCGACCGACATAAAATCAATCGGCGGGCACGCGAAGCTTAACACCGAAATAATGTAAATTATTGCTCGTAAAAGTGTCATTTTCGACGTACACGTGACGTCACCGGCACGACGTAATGCCCCATGTTCAAACAACACGCACACCAAAACAAACTCTAAACAAGCCCGTATAAAACGTAAACTCCCGTAAACAGTAAACGATCTGTCAGACTAAATGTATTTGAAAATTGTTTATGCTCAAACTGCCCCCGCTTTGTTATCTTTGTCATCGGTTAGTGAGCATTTGCATGTCTGCCGTGCTCCCGCGGCAGGTCTGTGCACTACCAGCACTGGCAGCGCTACCAGTGTTTACAAGCCAGCACCGCACACACCATCGGCACGCGCAAATAACAAAGAAAGGAGCTACGGATGTATGAAGGACGTCGGGACGCATTCAATCCGAAATTCGTATTTAAAATAGGACAAAAGCTGTCAGGGCAGTAAACCTCAAACATCGAGTTATCGGTGTGTTGCTGGTGGCGTGTTGTTATAGGCTTTCGCACACATAACCGATGAGACGTTCATTTACATACGGCGGGGGTGGGGGTGGGGGCGCGCGGGACGGCCGCCGCCCCGGCCCTGGGGACCGCCGCGACGCCCTGGATACCCGCGCGCTAGACAGAGACCACTATATTATTATCCTGAGCTAAAAAAACGAAAAGTGGGCGGGGGATTACATTATAGTAGCGAAAGTAATCGATATTCTGTTTTAGTACGAGGTTGTTAGAACTGCACCGCTGCAGCCTAAATACGTAAGGCAGTTAGGTCACGGAGGGCAGCCGGCAGCCGGCAGCCGGCACCGGCAGCCAGGTAGAGTGCGCTTTATTTTTATGCGGGACTCCGTAAGAGGATTGCGGCCATGAAAGGGGTTGAACCCGTAACACTGCGCTGCTGAAGCCTTCTAATATATCATAAACACGGATGGCTTTTATCACTTACGGTCCGTGGAAAGTCGCGCCGAGCTTTAATGACTTGAGTGCTCAGATTGGAACCTCCGGTTTGATGTTTAGAACCACCGTAATGGAATACTCTCAATAAACGTATCTGGTGCTTGCGTACTTGTATTCATTCATAAATATATTGTCGCCTGAATTAATGTATTAAGTAAGTGGTCGTCGTGTTTTGCATGTAGGCACCGTCCGCGCCATTTATCCTTTACGTGCCAAGATTTGGTTCATTAGATAGAGCTATTTGTTTTTTAAGTTGAAAAATACATTTTCATCTATTGCTCTTATTACAAGATTCTAATACCAACAGATGTAAACAGGCAAACTTTAACTGGCAACAATTTGAAAACTATTAATTCACTGTCGGTTCCTGTCCAAACCTATACTTATATTATATCACAATCATTAAGGTTCAAACTTAAACATAATACAACGATATTTACATCAAAGTGGAGACTTTCGGGCTCGGTTTTCTTAGTAAAATATTGGAACATGTTAGAGGCATATTATTAAGACAATTTGTCAGGGAGACCCTTACATCAAAGATGCAGCGTTTAGGCCAAATGAGCCGTGGGCCATTCGCGCATAATTTAGCCTCAGAGTTTGTCGTAAAACGGTGGCCGGCGCGGTCCGGTGCGGTCCGGTGCGGCCGGACTGCCGGACCTTGCAATATCCAACCGTTTCGGCTTTATGGATCCGGTGTAGGTTTTCTATTGACCGCTCGTGGTAAATGGAATATAAGTTAACGTTCTGCCTCGTTGGGCTAGGGTTCGATTCCAAGTATCGACAAATTGTTTTAGCAAGTTTTCAATAGAAATGCAGTGTTATATTATATCCATCAACCGTAAATGACATTGTTATTTCAAAATTAAAATACGTAGTTTAAATAATTTTTCAGCTACGACTAAGGCACATCATTGACCTGGCAACAACAAAATAAATAGCTAGATATATTTAAACGAGAGTATGGTAAGTAGGCTACATACATTAAATACTGTTACATCGCACCCTTTTTCCACACATTACCCGAACAAACTCGACATAAAAACAAAGTTATAGTAAAAATCACGTAGTATCAACACACTTATAGGAAAATCCACGGTGACGGGACATAGCTTAGCGTCGTAACGTACAGATAGGGGGGATATTTATATAGTGATAAAATCCATTTACGACGAACCCGGTACAATGCGGAGCGAACAAACTTTATTTCCATTGCTTTCATATCTAGGGAGCTAGGGATGCGAAAATATCGATGGATTTATGGCTCACTAAATTGTTGTCGTTATAATGTTTGGAAACGTGAGTTTGGGAAATGAAAATTGTTTCAATAGCGATAGTATTTTCATATTCTTTTTTAAAATCTTTAACTTTCGTTATTCAACAGACCCAAAATATAAAATGACGATATACGTAGTGTATTTGTTTTCACCTAAATGAAAATAAAGACAAGTTATTTTTCCTGTTTTAGAAACCCAGCTACCTACGACCTAGACTACAAACATCCTAACTTTTTATGGTAGGTATATGCTAATAAACGAGCAGACGATGGTAAACAATCGCCGCAACCCATGGATACCCGAAACACCAGAGGCGTTACAAGATCGTTGCTTTGGGGGTTATGAATTTAAGGGTAGTTGGGAAATCGGGAATTGGGAAGATTTGGAAGAGAGAATGATAATTGAAATAATATATTCTGACACTTAGTACGCCGACAAGGGCACATCACTACCGAAGCCACCCTCAGTTTTTCCTTCAATTTTCCTTTTGCTACGATCTCCACTTAATTGACGAAGAATTTTGATTGGTCCGTACCTACGCCATATTCTATGCATTCGTCGCTGCGGGAATTTTTCTCTTTTTTTTTTAATTTCAGCACAGCTTCATTTATTATTCCGCCTCTTATTTTAATGGCTAGCTTCGTTATTGTCCGTCGAGTTCTCGATATTATTTTCGATTTTAATTGCTAGCTGGTTCTTCTCTATTTTTGCGGGGCCTTGTTGATTGAAGTGTTCTCTGTGTTTTTGTTCCACTCGTATTTTTAAACCGTTTACTCTCGATGGCATGTGTTCTCATTATGTATTGAAATTTTACTACTAACAATGGAATTGAAGTGTCTGAGTATTTATTAGATCTAACAAAATGTTACCAAATATCAAATGCGTTTCTTTCTGGCTCATATCATTTGCATGCCGCTTCCCACATCGAAGCACATAAAAAACGTTGCAATACTCAGGAATAACATTTCAATCGGTGGAAGCAATTACTCGTCAAAGGCGGTACAGTTGAATGCAGAACTGATTAAACGGTACAATCGCGGACAGTATTGACAAAACTGCGCGCGCGTCGATGCGCCGGCGTCGAGTATTGAACAAATTTCCAGTAGGGCCGACCATTGAAACGTCACCACGCGAGCATTGTATGCTCATCTCAGGCGATAGTTGGGAGAATAGAATAATCGGTATTATTGGGATTTTTAAGCATTTTAAAAAGAAAACAACTAGCCTCGTTTGTTAATCGGTAGCAAGATTTGCTTGCTTGTCTTTAATCCCAGTTAAAAGTGTCAAAACCATTTAATGTTACCAAAAGTTGCATACAAACAAAATTCAATATGACTATAATGTTCACTAAACTTCAGAACACTCATAGGCCCAAAACTAGGATTTGGCATGAATTTATTATAGCCCATTATTTTTTCTAGCTGACTCTAGGTCTCATGTTCGACAAACTAACCTTTTTTTGAGGGGGTAAATCATCCAATATTTTCTCCTGCTTTAGGTCAGGCGAGAAGAAGTACCAGTCTCTTACTGACTAAAAACCACCCCATTCCTACTCCTGCTTATCGAGCCGGAGCCCTGGTAAACCTAAGTAGTCCGCAGCTCCGGATCAGGACAAACTTACCTACGTTCATTTTTCAATGAAAGAAGACACTTGCTCTTTATTCCATTATACTAGCTTGTTGCATACGACAACTGAACCTAACACTCAGTTTACCGCACATTTGGACTGACGAGGCATCTTCCTCGCACTGCCTGATTAATGTGCATTAAGATTCAGCCCGCGCGCACACTGGCGCCGGCTTGGTGACCATGATCACGAATTGTGCACCCTGTACATTATGGGAATTGATTTGTAAAGGATTATTCGTATTTATCTATGGGTATAATGAACCTAGAAGTGTTGGTATTGGTAATCACCTGTGAAAAAGTTGTAGATCATTTATTTGGTTGTTGCTTTAGCCTGATAAACCTTATCATGGTTTAAGCCAGTATCTGGTGATTTATCAGTAACAGTGAGTTCAAAATAAATTTATTGTACTTGTTAATGAATAGTAGATGCAGTACACTTAAGAATTTATTTATTTTGTGAGTTTGCGGTTGTGTGTATGTTTGTCACTCAATAACGTGAAAACGACTAAAGGGACAAGGATGAAATTAGAACAAGGGTAGGTTATGGTCTGGAGTAGGTAATACGTAGGATACTTTTTATCCCACGGGAACGCGGCCTAAGCTGCTGACAAAAGCTAGTAGTCAATAAATATCTATCTTGTTACCCAATCTTAGTATTCAAAAATCATTTCAACGCCCTACAAAATATTGAAAGACTACTTTTAACGTTGCACAGTGCAAATATTAACTCCTGAAGATTCCTCCATTCGTGCACCGCACTACACGTGTACTGCAATTTTTCCCGTCCGACTTAGACACATTTATAGCCTATATTGGAATTTAGGAGAGATTTTATTGACTCCATCTCATGTTAATTGGATTTTCTTCTATTTATTACGGTAATGGTGTTTGCTTGTAATTATTTAATTTAATTAAAACTGCATTGATATCTGATTAAATATAATTTATCTAAGACATCAGTTTCTATTAGTCTACATTGACTTAAGAAAAGTCTTACGTAGAAGAAAACTGTCAGTAGAATTAAAAGACGCTTATGTTATATCTATACCTGAATAAATATACCAACCCAGGTGTACCCCCAAGTATACCAAAGGCCTCAAGTTAAATTACAACTGCATGAGTAAATGCAAAATCTTTCGACATACAAACAGCGCGAGGCTTTCATTTCAGCGCTGAACTAATATTATTGCGAAATGTCCGCCGAGTTGCATCCCTGCGGGTTCATTAACCGCACCCCCCCCCCTCAGCAGTCCTGCCCCCTCCCCGCCGCCAGCATACACCCCTACCCCCTCGCACATCTAGCTACCCCGAGGAACTAGTATGACTAGATTATTAAATGGGAGATTCATGTATGAAATAAATAGGGGTTGTCTATGTTTTGTACCGGTCACCCTGCACTTGCTTTATGCAAAACTGAATGCAAATATTCATTTTACATTGAAGATGTTAGATTATGTTGATAGAAGTAATCCTACTAACATTATAAATGGGAAGGTTTGTGAAGATTTGATAAATTTGGCACACAGATGAAACAGAATACACTTTATTCTAATACAGAGGTTGGTGCCGCTGGCAGAAGAGCGTCATTCTTATGAAGGTGACCTCAATGTCCTTATTTTATCTTTAACTAGAAGAACTTTCAAACTATCATAGAACTTGTCCTAGAAGGGGGTATTTAAGAAAAGAGGATAAAAGGGGTATTTGATGGTTGACTAAAAAATTCATCAATAACTAGAAACTGTTGCTGGTCTAAACTTGATGTTATTGAATATCACAATAAACTGTCACCACTTCGTCATCGTCTCAGTTTCAATTTTGTAAGCTACCTATATTAATAAGCAATCCAATATTATTGAATACCAAGAACCTTACCCTCAACAGTCTGAATAATAAAAGGTAAAATGTTACCTGGCTGCCTCGTTGGCCGAGTGGTTGCAAGTGCGACTGCCGGGCAAGGGGTCATGGGGCGAAGTATTACTGGACTTTTTTCGGTTTTTCGAAAATTTCTCAGTAGTAGCACGGAGTCTGGAAATGTGACCGGTATATGGCAATAGGCTCACCATTATGGCATGGCGTGACGATAAGTAAGAGAGTTAGTAAAATGTTTATTTATTGCTTTATTAAGGTGACTTTCTAATACTACAGGTTAACGTTTGAGTAAACAATACGAGTATTATATTAATAAATAGAAAGAATACAATATTGTCTAAACGAAACACTTGGAATTATCTCCGCAGATAGTCACCAATCTTAATTTCCCGTCGCTGGCACTTCTCCAGATCATTTGTCTTTACTAAGTGACGCTCGGACAATGCTGCTGGCGGGTACATATGTATGTACGGGCTCCAGACACATTAGTTACTGTTTTTATTCTTGCTAAAGAAACAATATTCTTTGTTAAACTTTTTTTGTAAACGAGCTCATTACCAAAAAGAAGTAAGTATAAAAGAAATATTATATATGTTATTGCCAAGGAAGTATTTGATAGTTAGGCTGTGCAAGTATGCACCCTTCAAAACATTCCCTATTTCCACTTCTCACCTCTTCAGTTGACAACAAAGTAGTATTACATAACGGATGGACGGTGCCTTGCACGCATCTACACGCACACACGCCCACTCGCTGTGACATGTGTTTACAAACAACTAATTAGAATGAGTCCTGTGTAGTGTGCGTGTTTTTGTTTCGCTGACAATGGCCGCGCGGGCGTGCGCCTGTGTGCGTGATTTGCGGATGTGTGAAGGCTAAGGTAAGGGGCCTGATGGCTGGCACAGCTCATGTAAAATGCATAAGATACGCTTTCATACAGGCTCGGGTCGCGTCTCGCGTTTGTCTCACTACGCACAGATGTTCGGTGAAAGCTGGTTTTTACGTGGCCGTGAAACTTAGCTGAAAGCAACGGAATATTTCGGTGAAAATTACACTTTGTTACGCCTTAGGAAATATTCGCGCCAATCTCTTAGCTTTTATAATCTCATTACGTGTTGCGGAACCATTTTTATTTTGTACTTGAGATAGTTATTGTTTATCTATACGTTCAGGAATGGCGTAAGCAGAGTTAATGACGTTACTCGTTTACTTCAGGATGACTAACGATCGATTACAGACAACTATCGTTCCTAATCAAAGATCGTATCATACATTGATGGACGTCGTGGGAGACGATATCATATCACATCACATCCAGTTAATAAATGACACTACAACACCTCCCACAGTTCCAAAGAGCCACTGATCTAATGCTTGCTATAATTGTGTGTCAGTATTCTTAATAGAGTACAATTATGAGCCGACACCTGCAGGCCGCCATTAAACTGTGCATTTATCAACAACGACAGCTATATATCTATTACTATCAATATTTTCCAGCGAACTTGGCGACGACAAGTTTATAAAAGATAGAATTGGAATAAACTTTAACCGCCACACTCAGAGTCATTTAATGATTACTTAACCCAGTCCTTAGCAATTGTTTTCGATACAAAATCGTTACTAAGGAATAGTCTAAGTAATCATTAAATGTCTCTGAGTGTGGCAGTACCGTTAATAGGCTTTACAGTCTATGAACGGTTTTGTATTGAGATAAGTCCTAAGCCTACCTTAATTGTTGATACTACCTTCAGAGTTATCGTTCTTAGAAGTTGCAGGGCATGGTAGACCATTGATCATATGTTTCACCCACCCATATGTCCTAGAGACGGAATGCCGTGACCTTATTCAGACAACGACAAAAGTATAGAGCGTGTTGCGCATTGCAATAGCAAGGTCGACGTCCCGGCGGGGGAGGTAAGATATGGAGGGCAGGGGGGCGGGGTGCAACCCCCCCTCTTATTGTTCTCACCTCAGACACAACACAGCTCCTGAAATATAAGAATTAAACTTCAGATGGTGGAAATTGTTTTGGCTGGAGGTCGGAGGTTAACCAGCCTGGGAATACTTTGTAAATATAAAGGTGTGCACTACAGTCTGAGGTAGCTGTAGGTTCTAACTCTTGAAGTACAAGACTCTATCATGTATTAGTGTTCTTAAAACTTAAAATAATTCTTTCATAAGAGAACTAATTTCAGATGAGTTTAAAATCGTCCTATTGTCAAGGAAAGTTACTCATGGGTGACCATATAAATTACTTTAACCATCATTAAAAGAAATCTAGACTACCCAAAACGTTTCATATGGAAAAGCCTATTAGGGTCGGTCCTATACTTAGTCCGCCGATCAGTCCTAACGTGCTAAGTATTCTGAAAACTTGCATTCAGGATAGCAACCGTTTTAATCTTCAGTAATGGCGCGAGGCTAACGGGTGGCGGCTAAAAAGGCAATATCAGGAGATAACATCGATAGCCGTCGGAACTGTTCGGCTGTTCGGCTGTTCGGCACGTAAGTAGGCTGTGAAAATGGCCGCCCGTAACGCAGTGCGTGTACACACTACGACATACAACATTATCATAGAAACTTTGTACGCTAAGTAAATACTTGGAAAAAGGTAATGACGAGGAAACAGTAGATAATGCATTTATATACTTAAAATATTAATGGAAGAAGGTGCAATAATAAGCAATTAAAAGGTATAATGTTCTGATACGAAAGTTTTGGTTCTTCTTTCGATTTGAATATAATTATTTAAAGCTTGATAGCTTTAATCACTGATAAACTTTTGTTGATGATTCAACTGATCACTGCCCGTTCATTTCAAACTACTAGTACCATGGTTTCTTATCGATTTCCATTGGAATAGTACCAACGAAAGATATTAAAATATTTTGTACTCAATCGTTACCACACGGCTTGAAGCTATAACCGGAACAAAAACATACAAAATAATAATAAAATTTCCATTACAAAATGCCAGCTAAGGTAAATGCCTCATTAAGGATTTCTAAGCCTGTCCACCTGTGGCTGATGCTGTTTGGTGCAAGCTATTAATGTGTTACTGCGACCAAACACTATAAACAGTGTTGGCCATACAATGCCGCACTCACCTCGTAAACCTTACCATCTTAAGTTTCTGTGAACCTGGTAATCAGTCGCCCCGTTTGTATTACTGGAATTGCTAGAAATGCCGCTTTTCTAAATGTTTTTAGTTATAAGCAAAGACTAGCTAAAAGTTATGGGTATAAGTTATTACTTAGGTTAAGGAAAATTATAGTCTGAGAAAGGAAACCAGGTACACTTCAATTATTGATACTCTTGATGTTGGATCCACTGATAAAGGATCATTCTCTATTAGATTATTAATAATTGTGTATGTACTGTGTGTGTACTAGTTATATACACTGCTACTACTGTATCAATACTTTGAAACTAAACTCAATATTTAACCTAAAATTATTCTTTCTACGATAGAAATTTCAGCTCAAACCACCTAAAATATACCCCTTATTTTCTAGATGTAAGGTAGCAGTAGCTGTACGTTCACTAATGTTTGGATGACTGTGTGCAGGACATCTGCTTGTGTGTGACATCGCTGGCATAGTAATAGGCCTCTTGTGACAATCGCTCGACTTTCCATCCGCATTACGTATTCGACGGATGCCTTAGGACCTTACAATAACCCGCTTCGCACCGGACACAAGTATTGCCTCCCGCTGTTTTTATTAAAAGCCATCTTTTTTTGATTTCCAGGTCGTGCTGTTATGGCGGATGAATAGGGGAACGAAGATATTCTATCAATAAACGTTTTACGTACAATAAACTGTGGTTATTCTTGGATGTGGTTGAAGTATGAGCTATTTATGTCTAGGTTTCTCAATGCGACTGCTGAACTGAGCCCAAATTTTTAGGTTATATTTGGTTTAGATAAAAAAATAATAAAATAGGTAACCAAATGTTGAAAACGATACGAAACGATATGATAATGTTCGGTAACTTACATATTATTTCAGCTTAGTTTCATCATGCTACACTTTTTACAAAACTAGCAAAAGAAATCACTAAACAGTTTCAGTAGCCATACTTACTACGACTACAATCAAAATGGATAAGTGTTACTTTTAACTCAATAACTCTGTTATAAAACCTGTAATAAAGTGAATTATATACCTAATTATTGTAATATAAAATAATAGAGGTGGATATAAAGATAACGATTGCAGTAACATTAAGATAACTGTATGTGGACTTATTGAGCAAAGGTATAAGAATGTTACACCTATAATCATTATTGGCAATAATAACATAATTATTATGTAATCAATGTACGTTCAAAAATGTTCTATGATGTTATTAAGCTTTCAGTACATCTGAATGCCAAAGATAAAGTATTCAAAATACAATACAAACTTAAAGTACACACCAAAAATAATACATGGCCGCCGAACTAATTGCAAAGTCCGAGCTAATTCCAACTATAATATTGTGGGACGCCTGTCACCACCAAACTAACGCAGTTACTGTTACTAAACTAATTGTTGAGGTTTAACGTGACTAAAATGTTGGACCTTGAGACCTCACAACTTTTGTTTTATCAATTCTACTCATTTATAAATGGAAACGCTAAAAAAAATACAAGAATTCTTTTTATTTCAAGCTAAACAAAAAACGCATGCACGTTGGAAGTCAATTTGCATAAATATTTAGTAGAATTTAATTAATTTTCTATGTAGAATGTTGTTAATGATATCATACTGTTTCATCATTCTAATATGTATTATGTTTACGTACAAAAGTAAAACAAACAAAGTAAATCACAGAGCTCGTTATAAAATAAAGTCACGATGAAGAGACCTGGCAGCGTGGATCAGTCTCCAACATGCGTGTGTCTGCCTCGTGACATCTCCTATCTGACGTGCTGATGACTGAATCAAGAGTTGGTTCCATTCCGCGAAGTCCCCACACCAATACAGTCCCGAAACAAAATCGCTAAAACTTAAGGGGCCGACGACACCGCGGCCCGAACTGCGCCGCTCCAAATGTATTCAAATATATGCGCGATTAATTCAGGCTGCATAGCCAACGGGACGGTGTTAGTAGTGGCAGCCAGTCTCACTTTCTACGCCGGATCGATGGGGCCGTGACCTTCAGTGCCTCTTATTTGGTTCCTGAATCGATTTTTACAGGAATCCTTGGGACTGCGATCGATTTTTTTGCGGAACTGCTGCTTTCGCTCCCAAGTCCTTCTGCTAAGAGACCACTACATCATCTTCGGTAGACAAACAGAAGGATTGATGACACATTAATTGTTCTTAGTCTAGTCATCATGATCATCATGTCAGCCTGTAGCTGTCATCATAGGCCTTCCTAATGACTAAAGGCTTTTGACGAGTCAAAGTGTCTCCTATTCTTTCAGTGATACATTTTGTTTTATAACTGAAATGGATGTAACAAGATCAGAAGGAACTTTAACACACATTTTAGGAATATTTGAGAGGAAATCTTTTACATATTAATCTTTTGAAAGTTAAATTGTCGATAAACACGGGATGAAGTATGAAATAAAACTAAAACGTTTGTTGTTTAGTGGGAAATTATTGTCATAAGATGAGGATAATAAAATAAATTCGACATTTTAGCAGAGAGATCTTATAGTCAATGCCAACTGCAATCGTTATTCCTCGATTGCATGCTTTTAACGTTGCAATTTGAATTTCTATCAGACTATCTGTCTCTACATTTCTGGCAATTTCCGTGACATAAAGATTATGGACTCGATAGCCTTCGCACTCTAAAATCTGCATACCCAGATAATGTAAAACACTATTTGTATTCTAAAGTAAACAACTATTCACAGCACCTACTTAATATTGAAAAGTAGCACCATATTGAATATGAAACCAGATTTTCCGGAATATAAAGATACAGACTGGGTCAAGGCTGCCGAACTACCTAACATTCAACCTGAGAGTAACATATTTAATATTCTAACAAAAAAAGTCGCTCCACAAACTGGCATTTTAAATAAAGTGCTCACTTAAGCAGTATAGCATCTATATGGATATTTTATCTTTACGATTACAGGAGCGTCCCGCGAGATGGCAACTACAAAGGAACCACTAACTATCAATACATCCCTTTATAACGGTTAAGAGCCTCCGTTTTACAGCCAAAGGTTCGCGTTCAAAAGAAAAAGGCGTCCTTGTAAAATTCCTTTTCAGGTCTCGAAGGAGTTTCGAGTAGAAGTAAAGTGTTGGAAGCACAAACATAGTTGTAGATATAGTAGGTAGTGCGGGGCGTAGAGGCGGCGTGCGTCTGTGTGCGTCTGTCACGTCGCACGCACACCGACGCGGCGGGCCGGTGTGTGCGTGGAATGCGGTACACGGGAATACGGACGGTATGATGCGTTCGCGATAAAATGAAAAGCTGATGACGTCACAGGATGTTTACCAAGTACGATATGAAGGTTTTTCTATTGTAAGTATAAAGGGTAAGTTCCCCAAAATCTTAGAAGCTAGTATGACAAAACTTAATATGATGCCTAAAGTTGGTAACTAATAATATTCCGTGTACGACTGCCAATATTTAAACGATACCGAGGACAACAACCTCTCCAAAATAACCGCTGAAGCAACAAGCTCCAGAGAGACGAGTCACACCTGAAACTGCCTACAAGCCAAACTTCAGACTTAAAAGACAAGTTTTCAAAACAGAACTGACAAAATCAAATATAGAAATTGTACTTGTTTAGCTATTATTAAATACGATCCATCGCTACGTCGTACGCGAGCGTCCGTACGAGCGCACGCACACATGCGAGTGGCTACGTGCCGTCGTCTTGGCAACGGGACGCATGCGCGGCGCCGCCCACTCGCCCCCCTACCCCTCCCTAGACCAGACTTAGCACTACTAAGTGTATGGAAGTGAATCTATTCTATATGATTGGTCATTGAAGATAAGTCGTTTCGAGACGAACACGGTTTCTGCTTTTTTCTTTAATAGGTGTCGCTAAGTACAGGTTCCCTTTTGCAACGTTATGTCTCATTCTACCGGTAGCGCAGGTTCGGTTTTGTTGCTACCGTATACTGAATGGACTCGTGGTGATGAATTTATTAGTGCTCTTCACACTAATTAAGTTATCATGCAAAATGCTGTGGGACTCAGGAAACTTTGTGGAGATGTAAACAGCATCAAACGTTAGTTCCTATTCAGCACTAAATTAATAGAATATGTGGAATAAAACACATAAGTAGGGAAGCTTTAAGAACAAGATACAAATACCGGTCACAATATCTATACAAGGTATAGGTAGCTGGTACACTATAATGTATGTAGGCACGACAATCGTTTTAAATAAATTATGAAAATCAACAATATTATAATAATAACGCCTTATTGAATACATCTACGTCAACAGTGTGATTGGCCATGTTGATAAATGTTCAATTATCTGATCATGTGCTGATATTTATTGGTCATAATTGTTCCATAACACTTCGTACACATTCTACTGATAAATGATAATTGTCGCGATTTCTGCTTATCAGTGAATTATTTGTTGCATTTATCAGTTTCATAAATAAATTAAATTTATTATTTTGCTATCTGTTACCTACAGCAATTACTGAAAAAGTTAGTATTGGCATACTAGTGTAAATCATTTTATAATGAAATCAATTATAAGTTTACATTTTTACTACAAAAAAATGTAGTCAAGTACAAAAATGGAGCTACAAAAATAATAATGTTATTATAATAGCTCAATTCACATGTAATATATTGGTATATCTTGAAGAAATGATCCGACATAGGCATTACATAAGTCACATCGATAGAGCACAAACAAACCATTACACGAAATATCTCAATCAATAAAATTGTAAAAGCAACCAATCTTTTAGAACTACGTAAATCTGATACAAGTAATAAATATTTACAAAAAGCAAAGACTAAACATACAATAATGGACCGTCGAACACGACACAACATACCTATAGAAGGAGACAGAGAGATACTGCCACGAGGGACAGAGAGGGAAAATCCCGCACACACGGGAAAATCCCACAGTATAGATACGGGAAATTTCACACACGCGAAGTTCCAGCGTAGTGTGCCGTTGTGTCCCTGTGTGGGTGGTGTATGGCGTGCATGTGTGCGTTACGGGAAATGCTCGTAGCATGAATGTAGGTACCGGGTTGATAGCGTTTGTCATGCAAGATATGAATCCTCTGTCTTTATAAGGGTTGTTAATACTTTATTTATAACGAAAGAGTTTTGCTTTAAAATTGTGAACGGAACTCTGAATGTACCGAGTTTTCCTTTTGATCTACTGTAAAATGGAAAGTAAGAAGTTGACTGAAGGGGGGGTGAGGTGTAAATAACGTTGTATTGTCTTTATTACAAACTTTAAACTTGGATAACGCGTTTTAATGGAACTTTTCACAAGTTTCGATAACTTGGTATGTAGTATGATATTGAAAGTTCTACAACATTTTTTGAAACAGTCTAAAATGCATCTACCTACTTTATTTATGAGGTACATTACAGATTGCATCGATCCTCAATAAAATCCATACGTAATTATTAGGAGCATATTTGGTTTTAATTGCAAAAAAAATATAATTTATACATAATAACATCATCAATTTCATTAAACATACCTATGTAAATGCTTGTCTAATATCAAAATAACTTTTGTTTACACAATTATGTCATTAACAACTTTAATACGCTTGTAGTAAGTATCTAATTAAGTTGTGTGAAAACACTGAGATAATAATCAACCTTTTATTACCCAATTACCAGATATTTTACATTTTTCGGTTATTTCTCAAACGTGATTATGTTCATGTTGCAGTATTATGTATGAATGAGATGATAAACTCCAGATTACAATACGTGTCAATAAAACGTAAAAAGAGAAGTCAAAAGCATAACAAGTTTACGAGCAAATAATTGATCGTAATAATGCAACGACACCCAAATAAACATAAACCCGTCTCGCGATCACAACGTGGCGATTCATTCACAATAAAAGAATGCATTATAATTATTTAAATTTGAAACTGTAGTAAGTGTGCGAGCCAGACAAGCGCCGACCTAAAATAAACCGAAACAAACTTTTATTAAAACGTCTACGAGCCGCTTTACGTGTGCGGCGTAAAAACGAGCGGCAACTTCTTCAAACTTTGCTACCGCTGGCGCCATCTAGTATCGAGTAGCGGAACTCGTCTAGTTCCCACAACACTCGAGTGCTGCAATAACGGTAAATATGCAAAAGTATTTTATTAAATGAAAACACACATTACTGCTATTATATAATAACGTAGTGAGAAAGTGTACGTCTGTACTACCGAAGGAAATGAATTCAAATGACCTTGGTTCATTAATGCGGAGTGCCATAAATAATACATGAGGCACATTATCATTGTTTGAAGTTTTAACAGCTTTTTCATTGGCGCTAGTGGTGATGTTTCCACAGTTGCATGCTTACGCTTAGCCTTTCATTCATACGCGGTAATTATTCTAAATGGTCGATTAGTATCACGATGATAGACTGATATATTTACAAATTACACGAACCGACTTGTTTTTATTCAAGCATTTATTTATTCATAGTTTATTTGCGTTGAGTTGAATTATTGCAACGTGTCCGAGTTATTATCACTTCGTAACGTTTGGAATGCGATCAATCATCCACAATTCGCTGCTCGACTGCTCATCATTTGTTTCTATTGACGTTTGTGTCGCGATATACAACGTTAAATATTTACTTTCCGTGTCTAACGTGCCTTTGTAAGCATTGACGTGAATTTAGTACGAAATTGATTTATTACATACTTATAATACAATTACATTATTTGTATAATTGTATTACCGTATTTTTTCTTATATAATATCTTTGAAATATTCATTTATTCAGTAGACTAGCAATTATTTTGTTACCTATCTATTATTTTCTGTAGTTATACCGTAATGTGCACTTCTGTCTAACCTTTCAGGGATAAAAAGGTGTGCCGATACAATATTTTCTATAGTTTGAATGGGAAGAAAAAATTCTTCGACCAAACTAAAATATTTAACATACTCGCAACGTCACGCCTTTTATCCCCGAAGGGGTAGACAGAGGTGCACATTACAATTGACTTTTCATCATTTGTGTTTTAAGTCCCATGTAACTAGGGTGAGCCTATTTAAAATAAGATCACCTACATACCTCTATTATTGTATACTATGTTCATTAAAACATATAAAATCAGTAACAATATTATAAGTAGCGTCGCGTAAATTCTACTTAGAGTGAGTGATCCGACTTCGTACCGTGTGCTTACTTAAACACAACTTAACTTACTTATTTTGCTCGAGCGCTGAAACTTTACTGTCTCAAGTTAAGTTTCTACTTATTTATACAGTTATACAGTCACAGTATTTACCTGTGAACAGTTTTATACAAACAGCTCAATCTTTTTAGTTCTCTTTAATCTGTTACTGTGTTATTTGTATGCTGGGTTTTAGAAATTCTAGTATTATTTGTATTGACAAAAATATTGAACTCAGAAATAAAATAAAACTAATTTTTTTTTACTATTTACAAAGTATCAATAAATTCGTCCACATCAACGTCAATTTTATTGGAAAAGAGTCAAGAATGCTGGTAGCATTTTTAAGTTTTCTAGTTTATTTGTAAATATTATGTAGTAGTATATAATTTATTTGAATGTTCAAAAACGTACCTATTAATTGAGTATGTAGTGTAACAGCTCTATACAATAATTCTAGTTCATTGAAGAACAAATATTCGACCCTGATGTTTTTCTGTCACATACATTTTCATGAGATCTAACAATTTAAATTACGCACTAACTGTTTCCTAGTTGCTTAATTACATATTACCTTAATAAATTATTTTTTATGTAACTATGAAGTAATATATTTCATTACCTAGCCGCTACGTAACAACTACAAGTGACACTAGGTCCTAGAGTATCCGGAGTTGCGGACTACGGAGAAGGAACGGGGTGGTTTTTAGTCAGTAAGAATCTGACACTCCGTCTCGCCCAGCTCAAGGCAGGAGAAGTCATAGGTTTTTCCCTTAAGAAAAAGGTTTTCCATCCAACTACTGAAAAATTTTGGTTACAATATATGTATGTAGTAGCTTACTACTTCTACTTCTAGTTCTATGCTTACTTAGAACTGTTATCTTGATATAAACCATTAAAGCCAGTAAACAAAAACTCATAGAAAAAAATAATGTTCAATAGTCCGGTCTATTTCGACATGCGTCGTGATTTTGAGAAACAGTAGAATTACTTGATAGTTGTGTTCTAGTTTTTACCTTATGCCAAGTGAGCCGAACAATTTCTAGATCTGGTGTAGTGGTGTAGTAGATTCTTGTTGCTTTTTGCAACTACAACTTGAAGTTGCATACATTTGTAGCTAATGTTGTTCTTGCCGGTTACAAAATGCGATGCTTTTTTCCGGAAAATTTATTTGTTATTGATTCATTTTTCTAGGAATGTTATGTGTTTGAAGTAAACAATGTTTTTTTATACAAAGGTTTACTGTGACTACAAATTATTAGATTACACGCACTATCTATTGGCTACGCCAATTAATAAAAACAATTGAATAACCTGCCTATCGTCCTTTGTCATTCCGCTTATTAGCAAGCAAATAGAAATAAGTTAATTTCCCATGTCTTCAATAACATCGACCCTAATGCGATATAACCCCAATTGTATATGACAGGAAGTTACGTCACTTGGCCAGCCAATCAGCGGTCGGTTGGACCGGAAGTGGCGCACCAGGGTGGTGTCACGATCAGATTGTGACCCGGGGGTGGAACGATATGGTTGACCAGTAAGTGATTTTGGCAATTAGAACGGAGGCATTTTTATTAATTAAATAGTACGCGCTAATACCTTCCAGGCACATTACGGCGATCAGGCGCCATTCGTATAGTCGTCAATCCCTCGTGGCAATTTGTTGTTAAATTAGTCGCACTCATACAATTATTCACATGAAACACTGCCCATAAGTTTATTGCATCTAAGCACGCGTGTCTATGTATGTGTGTGCTAAATAAAAACCATCAATTATTTCTATTCAAAGGCTTTATGTCATACTTTAACCGAAAGCAATTACTACTAGAAAACATTGGCATAATTCTTCTGGTCTATAAGAGATTTTTTCTACCATAAATACACACTACCTACTGTGAGTAATTTAATCATAATTATAAGAGTGATTTTCCACCAGAGATGTGCTATGTAGCTATGCTGCGAGGATGTAATAACTATAAGCTGTGAAACTGTATGACCATTTCCACTGATACTAAGCTATATAGCTGTGCTACTAAGATGCGCCGCCGCAAAGTAGCTGTGCGAGGAAGATGCGCAGCTCGAGTATCAATAGGGATCATTCATAACACGTATCTTTCCACATAAAAACATAGTTTAGTTGAGTCCGTTTCTACCAGTGCTATGCTATGTGTACTAATGAATATGATTTCTGGTGGAAAAGCACCATAAGACCCATAGTAATTCATTTAATTTAAAAAACGTTCAGCAAACAACAGAGTAACACCATATAGTTTGTGACACATAGCTGTATGTAAAGGTAGACATATAGATGAAGATACAAAAGTACCTGTAAGTGAATAGCTACAACATATAATAATAGAGAGCCGGCAAAAACAATAGTATGCGTCGGGTCGTGCTATCGGCGGCGTGTTATTTCACGGCGCGGTGTGCAAATAGTCGAGCAACCACAATTATACGTACTCATACCAGAGAATATGAGGGACACAGATATGCCAGGGCCTTAGGAAATATAGTCCATCTAGATTGTGAGGGGAATAGTGTGAAAGATTGCCTCGTTGCCCGAGTGGTTTAAAGTGCAACTGCCTGGCTAGGGGTCTCGGGTCGGTTTACCGTGTCACGCACAGAATAAACAGACAAGACAACAACAGAAGGCTTTTTCAGTTTTTCGAAAATCTCTCAGTAGAAACACGGAGTCTAGAAACATGCCCAGTATAGGCCAGCCCGCAAGGCAATGGCAACAGGCTCACGTAATAACGGGTGTCCCAACAAGAACGCAAGATTTAAATTTGGCGGCATTCGAAGTGTCATTGTTTGACATTTGAACAAGTGTTGTTGTTAGTTAGTATAAGGTACGAGGTTACTAAAAATGGAGCGCTACACGATTGAAAATGAGGCAGGTCAAGCGCAAACAGTCAATGATGGTGTTCGGTATCGTAAAATCATAACCAGTTTTTTCGTACCTCGAATGGAAGAAATGGATTTGGAGGGCATGTGATTTCAACAAGATGGCGCCACATGTCATACAGCCAGAGAAACAATTAAATTGCTGCATCAGTCATGTCCCGGTCGTGTTATTTCACGTTTTCGAGACCAGAATTGGCCGCCTAGATCATGTGATTTATCAACATTACACTTTTTTCTTTTGGGTTTCTTAAAGTCGATGGTTTATGAGAATAAGCCGACGACGACTCAAGCCTTAAAAAGGAAATTGGACGCTGTATTAATGAAATACCGCAGCATTTATGTAAAACGGTCAATGAAAATTTCGTCAAAAGATCGCATATGTACCGCAAAGCCGCGGCGGCCATCTGCCCGATGTATTGTTCCATAGATAACCTCATCCTCTCTACTTTACGACATTATAAAGTTTTCACGATTTTTTTTAAATATCTGCGTTTTATCTAAAATTTAAATCTTGCGTTCTTGTTGGGACACCCTATAGAACGTGGGACTCATAACACAAATGGTGAAAAGTGGGTGTACATTGGACAGTGACATTACTCACCATAACTTGCACCTTTACCTACACCCTGGAGGATAAAAAGGTGTGATTTATGATGTGAAAGAGGGGTGTTTATACTATAATGGCGTATAATATGGAAGAAAGTAAAAACAAGACTAGTAAGTAACATGTAATAAGTGTTAGTAGAAGAAAATATAGTTGGACTACTTCTCTTCTTATGAGTAAGAGAAGGAAGAAAAAAACAACATTCTTCTGTTTCAATATCAATTGAAAATCCAGTTTCATAAAACTCCCACATATTCTTTTTTTCTGCAAACTAGCATTATTTAATTATTTAATACATTTTTATTCATACAATTTTTAAATACCAACACTGTTATGTAGGAATTACACCACTTAAGAAAACGTTTTGTTAAAAGTCTTTTTATACGAATATATCTACAAGAATAGCTCAAAGATTCAATTTCAACAAACCCCGTCACTGATAGGGAGCCACCAAGTGATAATAAAGGTCTTGCTATCGTTCGAGGCAATCAGAGTAATTAAATAAGTTATAAAACAATCATAATTTAGGGTCCCATCTGCATATTAAAATATTCTTTGCGTATAGTTGGCGCAGGTCGGTTCGGTATGATTCGGGAGGCTTCATGCGATTACGACGCCACCTGCCGACGTTCCCACGGAATTTATAATTTCGCCGCCGATGCAGCACGGATTGGCCGGGATCGTTTTAATTGTATTCCCCGAAACACCCGGATTTATTACTGACATACTTATATTATGTATAGCTGAATATAATCGTATTCTGCTTTTAAAGTAGAGGATTGATTTGCATTGTTTGCGTTGGTTTTTCAGCTGAAAGGGTGCTGTCAGGTAACACCTGGCAAACTGTGAATCACAACTTATTTTCCAAACTTGATCTGACCTGTACATTTCGATGTACAATACATAGTTAAATACTATAATATAATATTTACTGAATTTTAGTAAACAATTAGGTAAGCACTTATTTACCAGAGCTAAATAACTTCCAGTTTTTTAAGGGCATGAAACATTACTTCTGCTGTTACTTAAGTTAAGTAATAAGTTTTCTAACCACTTCTTAATGCAGTAATGTAATATTACGCCTGTATATTACAACGTGTGGTCAAGTTATAATAAATATTAGCTCCGTATAGTATCACGAGTACGAGTGCCGTCGGCCGCGCCTGCCGCCATCTTAATTTCACGCATCGACTTACACACAAACGACATGCAGTTTTGGTTTGTGCATCATTTTATTACCTTATTATGCTCTGACTGATATTAGTACTGGTAGTTAAGTGTCTACCGTCTACTGTCTTGTCTTGACTACCTTAAACTTGGTGTAGATTTAATATCAGAATAAAACTAGACATTTTTCTTTTGCAATGTTGACAGATGTGTGAGTTTCAATGATATTGACAACAGACAAAATACTGCGTAAAAAGGTAAGTTATGAGTAAGTTATGAGTACATTATTTATAACAGACGCCTAGGTACTCCTCTTCTCCAACAACCCTTAAATTCCTAACTCCCAAAAGGCCGGCAATGCACTTGTAACGCTTCTGGTGTTTCGGGTGTCCATGGGTGGTGGCGATTGCTTACCACCAGGTGATCCATCTGCGCGTTTACGGGCTTATACCATACAAAATAAACTAAGAAACATCAAAGCAAAACTCTTTCTTGCACACTACTACTTGGACCTAGTACTCTGTAGCTACCCTTTTTTCTACAGACTCCATACACTATCTAAATTGTTACTATGTGTAAGGAATCTTCAATTAAACCTGAGTAAATAATGTAACTCCTTTTTTTCTTTCTCTATAAATAATTGCCACTGCGACGATATAAAAGACAATCACGCATTCACTGACGAGATAAGTAGCCACTTACAAATTATATTTGAGCCAATGTAAAGTAATATGACAGCTCTATTACCACTACATACTTACACAGGTGTACATAAGTGCGTGTACATACACTGGGTGCGGTAGTGTGCGTATGGGTGGTTATTTTCGTTCATTTCACGGATGGCGACGCACGCAAATCGATGAGAACAATGCACGACTGACTATATGTTTACAGTCATTAAATGTGTAAGTATTTTCTGTAGTTATTTAGCAGTAACAGCTTATTTTGTTTGGAAACACTGCGAAATATGTTATTTTACTTGGTTTATTTTAGTTGGTACGAGTACCTATAATAGAAGCTCATTAACATTAAGTACTAAATACAAAAAAAGGATGAAAGGAATTATAACGTTTCTGATATTTTTTTACTATATTCTATAAAAAAGAAAATTCAAAAAATGTTAATTGAGGAACGTAAAGCTTACGTCTTAGCATGTTCTATTAGTTGGTACAAGACTTTTCTAGATTATTGTTATTACATCAAAGAATCGGTATACCTACCGATACCCTGTAAACCCTGATACTACCACAACTACAAAAAAGTTACTTATTTACTAAAATACTTTTAGATCATTAAAAACACCCACTTACCATTATTCCATGAAAAGATAAGCAAACATAGATAGCAGTGTGTGTTGTGTACTAAATACTTACCAGGTAGCTGTAGATAATACATAGTTTCACATAACATAGTATTTGTCTATTGCGTACCACATACCAGGCACTCCTCACGACTTAATACTTCACTGAGAGTCTTTAAATCTTAATAAAACTTTTTTACTCGTAAATAAAGGGAACCATCTTAAATTTTCTTTACCGCCTCCATTTTAAAGTCAGGTAATACTCCTAAAACCTTCTCCTAAGTCTAAAAAATATGTATAATAATCTATGATGAAAACCGCATCAAACATGAGATAATCGTGCACAAACATACATACTTAGATACATACAGTTCAAATAGGGAACCTCCATTTTTGAAGTCGTTTAAAATTGTAATCCGAAATCAATCTTAGTGCATATAACTAAGCAATTACCAATATTACATGCAATAACCAATTCTAAAAGCTCAAGAAAACCAACTATGCATAATTACTATAAATAAATTCATACAGCAATTAAATCAAGCAACACCAGCCTATCGCAAAAAAGAATTATGTATATTTTAGGCAATGCTCATAAATATTAATAAATGTGCATTTTACGACACAAATAGTGTTGTGCCGGTATTAATGAGACAGGTAATTGACGCATTACATTATAGCAACACTGGAAAACCTCTTCCTTTATGTTTGGTAACGTACCTACGCAGGTTCGATGCGTTTCCGCGCAAATCTTGCCCTACCGGGGCAGCCTGTCGTTACAATAATATATTAGCATAACAATCATACATTGTGTAGTTTAAATCTGTAACAATAATTACTGCCTTAAGATTTCTATTAAAGAAAATGTTGGAAAAGCTGGAAAAATAAAAATGTGGTGATAGTCCTGTAACTGTAACTTGTGTAAAACCACCACAAGGTCCAAGGTTTATAGTTATACCTATTGATCATTTTACTTAAGGTGACAGGAACCCCTAATTCGAGTTTTTGTTTTTTCTTTATTTACAACAAACACAAGTAATCGACAATATCTACTTCTTACTAACATTAAAGTTATGAATTAGCGTTAGTTCATCATCTTTAGGGTTTGGGCTGTAATATTCTGTTTGTATTGTCATATCAAGCTGAATAACTTTTCCAAAGCCAAGCCGAGTCTACTGATAGATTTCTTAAGGAAGAATTTATATTATAACTAATTAGGTACAAACATGTCTCAGCACCTCCTCTTAGGTATTTTATACAAAACGATTACAATTCTACTCACCCGCCAAATGTCTAAATCAACCTGTCATGATGTTCCTACCTTTTCATATTGTACGAATGGGCTAATAACACGGCAAGACACATACCTACACAGTCCGAGTGGTCACTTGGAACGGTAAACTCCAAAGGTGGAGCCCACATACTTGATAATGAATTCAAGACATGTGTGATGTCCTGAGAATCATGCTAGCGCCGCCATCTTGCCGTCATGCGCCTACGCAGCGTCGACGTGCATGCTAAGTACGTATTATGCCTACTTTCAGTCAATATTCCAATGATCTAAGATCAGTGTTTCGATTAAATTACGATAGTGACACGATAGCTTCCTGCTGCGTGGTCAGTGTTCGAATCTGTTTGCGTATTACTCTAGAATCAAATGAGAAATGAAAAAATAGCAAAAATTTTTGGCTTCGCATGCCTTGAAACCTTTAGTTTCTTGTTATAACCATTTCTTTCCTTTTTCGAATCTAATTGGTATAAGAACTACGTCCAACTTTTCTGTCAAATATTAAAACTAAACAAGATAATATGTAAAGACATCAATATCTTACTACATCAAACCAACATATACCTCTACTAGAAATCTAATATCCTTTGTTACAACACCAGTCAAAGGCTGTTTGAGTTCACCCACAGAACTTATGACAATTTCTCTGACCGTCAACGCCCTCCCAAGAACGTGATACTACTTTCAATCGACATCACAAGTCAATTAAATCAAACTAAAATCACTAACAACTACGAGATTGTAGAGATAAATAAATTAACAAATTTGTGTGACAATACAGATTTTAGCGTTGAATAGACGAGTGTTTGGCTGGAATTGGTTCAGGGCCTACCAGCCGTAACCGTTTCGAAAGACAGTCGGTTAAAAATATCAAAAGCTGTGGGCGCTTAGCTGGCACTTATGTAAATACATGTAAATGTATGTATCGCTCGATCGCGGGGGACGCACTTCCTTCCGACGTAATTATGCGTGCGCGCAGGGTATGTGACGCCTGTCGCAATGATAAACAGAGATAGTTACACTGCACTTACCGTTGAAGCGATATTTTTCATAATGAAGCTAGTACTAGGACTTGGATGTATGTTTGTGAGCCTATCCACTAAAGTATAGATCAAAATAACATGCAGAATTAAGGCAACAACATGCGTTGTACTTCTTAAATATTCGAAACAGAACATCAGCAAAGCCTACTACTACTACTACTACTGCGTGTTTATTAACAACTATACCTGGCTAAACTGTGTTGGCTTTTACTCATATGTATCAATATTATTTATTAATAATAGTTTCTGTACTTGTTATCAGTTTGGTACTATATAAACCTATACATACGTACGTACGTAGGAACGTGGTAATTATACAGCTAAAGTTTCGCAACAATTATTGCGTAAGAATAGGAAGAGTCGATACAGAGTTGGTACTTGGTCCCCTTTAGATACGTATCACGTCCCTACTTAATATACATGGAACTAATTACGAACAAATTCCCCATAAAACTATATGCAATAAGATAACAGATATACACTCGGATTACTTGGCTTTAGTTCGGTGAGATAGACGTTGTATAGCTTTGCTACCAACCCATTACCGATATGCTGTGAATTACGAAGATAGTCAAGGCAAAAGTTTTGAGTTTCTATTCGGATCAAAATGTTTATATATTCCAATCTCACTATAGCTCAAAAACCTCCTAAAAGAAATATCTGTTGATTAAAAAATTAGATTATTAATATAAAAGATTCATTAAACCTAGACGTTCGATACGCTGACACCTTATACACAGGTGTAGGCGGATCTCGCAAGGAGATATATCTTCGAGATTGTTTCAATATACGCCAAGATTTGAGTACTTCCATAAGTTTTCATCACAAACATTAGCATATAAATAACCCATCAATACCTTTAGTAGCTCCAACAGTCTATGTACTACTTTATATTTTATAGGGTAGTCGTTGACAGATGACAAGCGGCCTTGCTGTAGGAAAACTAGTGGGTTGTCAACCTGTTCCGAAGTAGTCCGGCAAAGGAGTGTCGATGTAAATGCGGTTCCATTTGTGTTATATAAATGTTATTTGAATATTTAGACTAAATTGTTGGTGTTTACATAAACTGTGCTAGTTTTGGTGTAACGAAACAGCTTCTGAATTACTTATTTAGACATTGAGAAGAATATTACTTTGTAAATAAATATTCTGTTAACTGTTTGTTATGTATTTGGTAATACACAGTTAACACTTCGAAGCCTTCATTTCCCCGTACGCAGCTAAGCGTTTAGCTTATTAATAAAACTACAACATTATTCCGCGTCGTCACGGAAAACCGTCAACCGATATTAAGTTAATGGCGGCAGTTAAATATGAACGTCTACTGGAAGTATTTTACTGCAGAACATTACCCGAATATGTAAGTACGCGGCCACGCGTATTAACCGTGAAAAACTGTTTCCCAATTACAAACTAGAGTGTTCCGACTAACGTACTGTTATTTAATGGTTTAATTTAATTAACTTATGTATAAGTCGGCCAGACTCTTTAATAAAAACACTACTAGTCTTGTGAGATGAAAAAGTGTTTGCTATTAAAGTAATAACCTAGAATGTAGACAACAAAAAATAAGCACAACATTTTTATCAGACATTTTTTTACATCGCATTTACATAACGAACACTTTTTATTTTAATCTATAGTAAGCAATTAAACACGTATCGCTTTAGATATAAAAACTATACTAATAAACATGTGTGTTTAGTTATCTGTTTTTCCTGTTTTGTTAATATATTTTTCTTGCGATGATTTTTTATAATTCCAAAAAGTGTTTCAGGTAGATCGGTGCCCCAGTTAGAACAAAAGTCGGTAATTAAGCACCGTGACGCCGTGCTATGTATATCGCCGCGTTACTCTATTATACCGTAATGGTGTATAATAACTAGTGTTTGCTGCCATACCATGCTTTATGGGTCACCACCTATTACGGTTATTACGTGCGCCATAGGTTTTTGGTAACGTTTTTTGTCGGTATTTTGCATTTTTATAACGAACGTTGTAATATCCTTTGCTTTTCCTTTGTGGAACGTAATATCTTTATTGATAGCTGTTTATACAAAGGTAAATAGGATCTTTTAACTAGAAAAACATCTAAGTGTTTGTATGTAAGGGCGTTGATTAGACAATACCTCAGTACTTTATCAAACAAAGCATCTCAGTGGAAAACTATGTCAAACTATTCAAACAAGATATTGTTCAATAGAGGAGTGAAGGTCAAAGGTACCAAACAATAACAATACGGTAACAGCAGACGAGCCAGCGACTGCCGAGCCAATGGAGCCGACGGTGATTGTATCTTCAACTTTGATCTATTCGTCTATATTAGCTCCCAAGGTCCTTTCATTCAGTTACTGTTGTTAAAAATAACTGACGACTAACTGTTACCATTGTGTGTTTTCATACTCCCAATAACAATCACGTGACTAGACAACCCGTGACGAACATTCCCTTGGAAATTATCTCCCTTAGAAACACAAGTAAAAGATCGCAATCACAGTAGCTACACGAGTAGATATCGGTATCGTATCAACAAAAGCTAACGTTAGTTCGTTTGTCTGTTCGTTACTCAGTTATCGAGCCGAGGGGTCGCCGCAAAGTATAAATATGCATGAGGAAACGAAATGCCCATATGCTGTGGTCGAAGTATCGATGGGAACAGACAGGGATTTTTCTGCGGTCACGATGACTACACAATATTAGACCTTTGTGGTAAGTTGCAGATTTTGGAAATAGATTAGTTAGATCGAACTCCTACTGATCAGATTACACAAGAAATTTCATACGTTAGCGTTCAAAGGAAAATGGCAGTGGATTTTCTGACCATGTCTGTGGCCTTCTACGCCGAAGTTTGTCCTTAACTGCGCTTCAATTAGGTGCTATCCACCTTCCTCATCGAGAACTTGTTACCACACTATCTCTACTGTATCTACCTGGATAATATTATTGGGTAGTGTTTCCTTTTGGGTAAGTGGACACTGATCATATAAATCATAAAGACTTGATCATGTTTCTCGATGTAACCTCATAATTTTTTTATGGAATTGTCACCTGATGGTAAGCAATCAGCGCCGTACAAGAACACCCGCAACACCAGAGGAGTAACAGATGCGTTGGCGGTCTTTTAAGAAGGAATACGCTTTTAATAATGATGTGATGTACCTAAAAAGCAGACATTTTATACAAATGATCTTCTCTTTTTTAATTAAATATTGCTCTGTTATATAATGTACCTAGACAGTGACAAAGTACGATCGCAATACTGTAACCAGTGCTTCTTAAAACCGCATCGCAAACAAGAGCCACAGACCACAAGCTCGAAGCTCAACAATGGCAGCGTATAAGAATTTCTCAAGATTAATTATTCATTCTGTGGCGTACTATGACGAATAAATTTGCTTGTATTAGTTAGGCGAGTGTTAAACATTGTGTTTGTACTGTATTTGTTTAAATACACGCGATCCGTGTAGTCGTGGTGACGTCATCGTCAGTGCGTTACGTGGGATACATGCCGTCGGCTGTGGAATGTGGCAAGATGGCCACACCACTAGTGTCAACGGTTTCGATGTTGGAGTCACATGACTGATGTATGGTTCCGTATCCTTCTTATACGGTGGATAACTTAAGCTTTTTTTTGGAAGGGAGAAGATCATTTATGATTTCTCCTGCCTTGTGCGAGAAGAGATGTCAGACTCTTACTGACTAACTGTAACTACTGACACCCTGTTCTTACGAACAGGGTGGTTTTTACTACCCCGTTCCTACTCCTGCTTTTCGAGCCGGACCCCGGTAACCCGCTAGGCAGTCCGCAGCAGATAACTTTAAGCTAGTATCAATAACTGGATCGTGAAGTAAGTTTAGTTAAGAAGTATACTTAGCTTTTCAAAATGATATTACCTATTTTGTTATATGAATTGTGTCAATATAACTAACATAAATTATAATGATTATCGTATCTAAATAGTTGAAATGCAATGGAAACTAATGCTAATTTGATACGAATATCAATAATCCTTCCATTCAAGATTTGTCTTAAAACTTATTAATAACAAACTACTTAATTGTATTAATAAAAATGAAAATAAAATTGTACTAGTTATTAAAATGTTGTAATTTAAATATTTAAATTGTTCTAAAAACCATTTAGTGAAGCGCCATCTATCGTCGAATAGCAACATTACAGAATAATAAGATATACCTAATTAAACCTAATATAATATAAATTTTAAATAGGTTACAAGTTTCTTTTACGTCATAGTAATAAAATATTTTTATTTGTTTTGTTTACCGTCTGTTGAACAATAAAATAAGTTTTTACCTACACATAGAATATTTCCTCGTTACTTATTCTAATTTATTATTTATACAATAAATAACAAGTTAATTAAATATATTAATTTATATCAACAACAATGTATAAACCGCAATCTGCTTTACAATGTAGATATGCATACATCATATCCTACTAATATTATAAATGCGAAAGTTTGTGAGGACGAATGAACAAATGTATGGATGGATTTATTATGCTTGTTACTCTTTCACGGCAAAACTACAGAATGGATTTAGTTGAAATTTGATACAAAGATAAAGAATATAATAACACATATAATAGGGTAATTTATATCCCAGAAACGCGAACGAAGAAGAACACAGAAGCACCTAATATATCCAAGCCCAGAGATTGAACACTAGTAAAATTTAAATTAATAAACTTTAGTTTGGAAAACAAAACTTGAAACACAGCGGACCGTTGGATAGCGAAACAGATACGAAAAAAGTAAAAACAAGGGTTTTAAAAAAAGCTCGCCATGTGCGTCTAATTTTATTCCCCTGTTCACTGGATATGAAATCATATGCTAATGTATGCGCTGTGGCAGCGGCCGGTGCGAGCCGGACCCTGTGTGACCCGTACGATTGACAATTGAATGTTTTTCTTTATAGTTAATATTTATTTACAAAATATAATAATTAAAGGTAAATTCCTGAATGTAATTAATTGATATTAAGGTGTGATTTAGATCCAAGACCTCTAAAAGTCCTCGTACTTGTCATCATCGTATATTTATTTATTGCCTTTGGTTATCGTTATGACATGTTACACATTATGACCAAAGAACTATAACAGGTTCTAAAGGATAGTTCCTTGCAAAATAGGATTCTAATTAATATGTAACAGTAGTATTTACCGAAATTAATCTTTAAGATATTAAGGTAGGTTTCTGATCCGGGGCTGCGGACTACCTAGCGTGTTTACCGGTGCCCCGACTCAAAAGCAGGAGTAGGAACGGGATGGTTTTTAGTCATTAAGAGTCTACCTCATTCATTGGATGATTTTCTCCCTTCAAAAAAAAAAGACAACATTAAGATAGGTAACGTTATTCACTGACACAAAACTTGCGAGAGCTCATCTTCTTGTTTTCCAAAAACATATTATTAATCATAACTTGAAGAAGCAAATAGTGTTCGAGGCACAGGATCCAAGTTCCACTGGCGTCATAAAAGTAGTAAACCTTGGTTAAAGGTTATGTAAGCAGTGCAACTCGTCGTGGCAATATGCCAGGGTTCTGATGTCCCTTCTTTAAAAGGTCTGTTTACATCAATGGTGTGGTGCACAACTAAACCGCAATATAAAATATATATGATTGATCAAAATCTTCTCATGTACACAAATTATTAATTGAAATACACCAGACAACTGGTGTTGGTTTCAAACCTATTGTGAGCGCTATTTCCAAACCTTGTAATTAGATTGTGTGATTTTAGACGATAAAACAAGGGTTTAGTTCTAAGGTTTTACTACTGCAAACTTAACCAAAGAATATCAAGAACTAAGAAAAAAACAACAGAAAAAGCACATTTTCCCATCAAAGCTATAACACATATCGATGATTTCTCTAAAAGGTAGTCATTAATAAGAACGGATGAGTCGGAAAATCAATTAGAAACTCAATGCAAAGTAATAACGTAGTGGCACCAATGATCGACAAGCTCCAATGATCGACAATTTTTTTCTCTAATTAGAGAAAATAAGAGTTATAATAAGATTTTTTAACATGGTTATAATGTGGCTCAGATTTTCAATACGCTTCCTGCTGTCATCCAGGGACATTTGAAAGAAATCCGCCTTTTTTTTACAAATGGCCGTGTGAGAACTTAGTTCGGCTAGTGTTCCTCATAAAATAACGGCATTTCTAAGCGGATTCTGTAAGAACGTAAGTACAAAATATGTTCATTATTTTCATTTATTGAAACTTATATTAATTTGATGGTTTTTAAGCCGTATTATGGGAATGATAAGATCGATTTATGTTATAAAAAAAGTTAGGAGGTCATTTTTTTAACCTAAATTGCCGGTGTCGATTACTGGTCCTCAGAAATTGACTTGCTCCAATCATCGACGAGTGTCGATAATAATTTTATTAAAATTATATTTTTGTGTAACCACGGAATATGGTTCTCTTTCCTTTGCAGAATTGTTAGATATTTAAATTAGGTTGATCAAAGTAGAGTTACCAGTATTCGACACGATGTCGATTAATGGGATTGAAATGTGTCGATAATTGGTTCATACAGATGTCTCCAAGAAAAAAACTACATTTAATAATGAACATACATTTTATAAACTAAATTTAGTAGGTATTTTATACATTAAATATATTACACTGATAATAATTATTTCTGTTATAAAAATAAAATTTGTTTAACTGTGAAATAAATTATTTTTGGATTTGAATTTAAAATAATTGCTTAATTTTTTATGACTTAAGTACTTATATTGAATTTAAGTCAAAGGTCATGAATACTAGGTAAATACTTATCCATTTCGACACATTGCAATTCCATTAATTATTTGTTACATTTGACAAGAGAATACGGTGGCCGACGGTCATCTTTTCTTTGCCGAATTGGTAGATATTTAAGTTACCAGTAATAGGTAATTGATTCTTACAGATGGCTCCGAGAAAAAACTACACTCTCGACCAGATTGAAGCTGTTAAGAATGGAGAAAAGATAGCAAGTGCTGCGCAACGTTTCGGAGTACCAAGAATTACTCTTCATGACAAAATAACACGAAGAACTTCCATTGGTTGTAGTATGGGGCCAAGTACTAAATAAAATTAATTAATTTTAATAAATATATAACTATTGTTGATTTCCCTAATTTGTACTTATTTAATCTTATCAGAGTGTAGGTATAGTTTTATCAAAATAAAACAGTATTCAAGATTAAAGCTTATTTTGGTGAAGATTTTTAAAGTTTGTAGTCAGTGTTTTTAGACTTGACAAATTTTATAAAAACAATGTATGAGTACCTAAACATAAAAGACAAATAAATTAATACTTACTGAATTGTTCCTTTTGATTACGGTCTAACTAATGTATCAAATCAGTCTACTGTCTCATTGCGGGTAATAGTCGATAACTGGTAATTGTCGATAACTGGGTGTCGATAACTGGTAATTGTCGATAACTGGGTGTCGATTATTGGAGTTCTAGTGTCGAATATTGGGGATTTTATTAATATTTATTATTTTTGGTTTTAATACTAGTCCACATCATATTTAAAAATAAAAATATAGCCTATTCATATTTCAAGGACATATTTTATCGTATACAACGTCACTTTTATTTTAAAACATAATAAAATACTCGTAATCTTAGAAACAAACACACCACCTTCTAAAACTGTCGATCATTGGTGCCATTACGTTAAATAGAAAAAAATGTATCATTTTAAACCGAAAAACTAATCATAGGGTATGTCAAAAACTGTTTTATGTCCTTAGCAGTTGGTGCATTATTCTTACTTATTTTTTCGCCATTGTTATTTAATTAATCTGTTTCTTTCAAACAATAATCTAATAATTATACTGTCAGATTTTCATCAGATATATTCATATTTACAAACGTGCACAATTTTTATTATTGGTGCCATGTTCTTGATATCATGCTCACAATTGGTCTGTGAATCTTGTCACTAGTATCTTTTATAACTGTAACAAAGAAGGCATTTGATACAATAACTGATTGTACGGCAAACGGTTAAGTATTCTTAATCTACGGTTATGGGCATACAGTGTAGTGGTCACACTTGGTGTGAATATAAAGCAGACGGCTCGGTTTCGACTGGTCCGTTACTGACACGCTCTGCTGAATTTACGTCTTGTGTCTGTACCTAATCTATTTTTTGGAACAGCTGATATTGAACTCAAGGAACATAATAGGGAAGATGCAATATTTTTATTTATGTTTTCATTGTAAAGCATTCCATGTAGAATAGACCACAAGTATATTAAAAATTTAAAAAAACCCTAATTTATTGCAAAAAATGCGTTTTGAAACTGACAGTTTAAATTTTCGCGCGGAAACGGACCTATAGTTCCGATGACGTCATACCTGTTTGTCGATGTCTGTCACTGTTCACTGTTTGTTACCGTCGCTGGCTTTTTTCAAAATTTCCTCTATTTTCAAGATATATTTTGATAAAACTAAAAATGGACATCCCATCAACATCTGGTTATTACAACAACAGCACCAAAAAAGCCGTATTGACTCATGTTTCGTGCCATTGTGTCCATCAACTTCAACCAAATTTCCTAATAAATTGTTTTTAACTAGGCCTTCTGATCCCAAACTGAGAAAAAAGTGGTTCCAAGCTAAAAATGTATAGACATTTTACCACCTGGAGCTTGTATCATGGCAGACAGAGGCTTCAAATTTCAGTTGATAAGACCACCTAGTGTTAGCAACACTAAGAAAAGTTCAAGAGATGATGTACTAAGGTCAAAGAAAATTGCAAGCCTGCGAATTCATATTGAAAGAGTGATCAGAAGACTGCGTGAGTTTGCTTTTTGAAGCCACATGCCTGTGTTTATCATTTCCTAATTCCCCATTTAGACTATAGTATAATCATTTGTTGTGCGCTTGTCAATTTGCAATCACCTTTAATTAAAATTGAATAAAAAAAAGTATTTAAAAAACAAAGTTTTATATATCTACAAAATGGTTACAGAAAAAACATGTAATTAATATCTTTTAATTTTGGAAACACAGCATCTATCCAGAATTTCTTTGCAGCATTCATAACTTCATTTATAAAAGCATTGTATCGCTTTTATAAATGATTTTCTAGAAGTACATATAGATAATTTTGTCTTTTTCCAATAACATGTTATGGATGTTATCGGAGGCTCCTCAGATCTTCTGTGTAACCATAGCAATAGTGCAGCAGCATGCTTACACCCACCTGGAAATAGATTTTAGTCTAAATTATCCATGCTACAGATTAACTATTTAAAATAACCTGAAATGTTTACCTTCAGAAGCCGCACAATCTTCGCATTGGCAGGACTGAACCAAGCTTTGCGTTTCATGTATAATGGCTGTAACACGATAACCTTCTTTACGTATTTCATGCTCCGGCGTAACTCGACTTTTTACTATACATAATTCTCCATCTCTTTTGATTTGAACATAGCCGATTGGGTTATCGCCATATTATTTCTACACTCGAAAACTCCGCACTTTCCATAAAAAAGTTACAACCATGTCTACGCTAACTTTTGGTAGATTCCTAGAATCTGCTTTGATAAACCCAGCTTCCATTTTTAGCCGATAAATGCAAAATAATTTTCGCTTAAAATGTTCACAACTCAAAGTTGTCAATAGTTGACATAGCAAGAGTGACGTCACTAAACACTGATTGGTGTTTTGAAATACGTTTCTTTACATGTAACTTTTTATTCATAATTTATGATAAATCAACATTAAATAAAATGAAAACCTTGCTGTGGCCCTTCTTTTATTCTTTTTTAGCATTTTAATAACAAAATTTTCATAAATATTATTTTTGCATCTTCCCTATTATAATTTATTTAAATTAGATCATATAATGTCTTCATGTTTGGAATTACGTAGGTATCCGTCAAAATATTAATATCGTGTAACGTAATCAAAGTGTAAGATGCTTTTTGAGTTATAGTCTTAAATGCATTTTATTATGCTAACATTCCATTTCATCTAATTAAGATCCTCGACGATATTTAAACTTCAGTTCTGCCAGGCAGGCGAGACACACCGTCATTTTTAAAAATGTTCGAATATATTAGAGTAATTTTCGAAAAGTTTCTGTTTGTTCGTCCCTCAGGTTTGGACCGTTTTTAATTTTTCCCATTTATTAATTTCCATCTTGACGCGTCCGTAATATATTCTGTAACGTCCCGAAAATTGAAAAGTTACGGCGCGCGAATTGATACGTATTCCTAATTTGAATAATGGCCAAAATAATTAAAAGTAAAAATATGGTGTCCGTCTAATGTGTTTCGTTCACACTTTTAGATTGACTGAATAAATTCGTGAATATGTTAATTTTATATTTTCTTCGATAAACTTAGTATTTTTATTGATAAGAAAAAGTTACGATTTAGTTTTTTTAATAATAAATCAGAATGAATTCCAATTACGAATAAAAAATAACACCCACGGATTGTTTTTTAATCTAATTTATTTCATCTACTTTCACTGCAGCAGATAAGACTAGAATTCTAGAAAATTTGAACTTTTATCAAATATCGAAACGTCTTTGACGTCATTAAATACAAATTAACATAAATTACAATCCTTTTAATCTGCTAGAAAACAAATCAAAGAGCATTACTAGTTCGTCTACTTGGTAAGAGAGGGCGCTGTTCATTACCATATCAACCGTCGCCCCCAACGCAATTAGCATCGCTTTGGTTCCGCCAAATGTAAGCTTTTTTGTTAAATCCCGTTAATTTGATTCTGGGTTACCCAAGAAGGGGTGGAATTTTCCTACATCTTTACATTTTACCCTGTTTGTTAGTGACATTAGTAGAATTATGGTGAACGATTAGTTATAGTGAGTGCATAAGCCGCATTATTTAATTCATTGACCACGACCAATAGAAATTGTATGATGGGTTTTTTATGTTAGTGAAATTATGATACGTTTCAATCAGCACAACTCATCACTTAATTCAAATACCTCGTGATATTTATGGATATTTTTAATGTGGATAAATATTTAACGGATCCTTTAAGTTACCCACAAAACGTGTACCAAACCGAAACCTAGCAACACCTCCACTTAAAACATCTCCAGCATTTTGCAAGTAACCAAATGCAAATGTTAAGACATTAGCGTGTAAAAGATAAGAAATAGGATTAGTAGAATGTCTCGCCAGGGGAGGCAGGGAGGGAGGAGGGACTGTTAATTGCTGATAATTAACTGGCTGTCAATAGTCGCCGTGGGTGTTTTATGTTGCCGTACTCTCGGCTGCATTGTAAATCTTACACGTAGGCTAGGACTTAGATTAATTGTAAGTAGTACTTGCTTAGAAGTAATCAGATGAACAGTATTTCTTAATATTGATTCTCTGACTCATTTAACACAAATGAGTATAGGAATTAATCAATGTGTGATAGCAACATCGTTACTGCATACTATACAGAATGTATCACAAAACAAATAAAGCTGGTCTGAATACTATCTACTTAAGTAAACACCATCTTTAAAGACAATATTTCACGACTATCCAAACAATACATCCACTTGAAATAATCCATGCAAATGAAAGAGAACCCAACCCTTTTATATTCCCAGAATAGACGCTTCGTTCCCTTGGCGAGTTTTATCAATAAATGGCCGAAGGAAAAATTGATAAAATAAAAAGAATACGGTAATAACAATAAAATATAACGGTTGGTATAAATTTTCCTTTATTTCTCTGGCCGGTGGCCAGTGGCAGGGTGCATACGTAACGCGGGGGACTGAGTGTTTCTCTAATTTGGAAACAAGATGGATTGGCTCGCAGCATTCGTGTAATTTATCAAGTATTGACTGTATTGTTGTGGTTTTGTTGGTCGGGGGATGTCGGACCTTCGCTAGTTTGTTTTATTTACGACGCAAACATGAACTTCAACATAAACCTAGTGCTACTATGTAGACGTTAACCGACGCCATTCTACTTTTTGTCGTCATGGTTACGTAAGTTAAGTGCATAATTAAAAACAAGACACAGCCGTCTACAATATCCTGCAAAACAGGCTGCATTTTTGCTCGTAGAGTTATTAATTTATGCTATTCTTGTTTTCCTTCTAAGCCGATAAGAAAACTAAGTATTTTTCAATTAAAAGGTGTTTCTTACATACCACTTGAAATAAAAAATACTGATAGGCCATTTAAATGTAAAAACAAGAGTGAGTGTAACTAATATGTTACCTTTGCTGAACAAACATAAGTTCTGGTACTGTCCAAAACTAGCGTTTTGGTTATAAGATCGCGATATCAATTCTCTTTCAACAAATGGATTAGGGACATATTAATGTCAGAAGTCGCGAATAGTACACACATAATTTATTTGTCACTAGTGCTTACCAGCTCGAGTAAACAAGTATACGAGTGAAAACTATTTGTAATTCCCCTCCCCCCTAATGTTTTCTTTACGTCACTCCACTCACTTGTGAAGTTGTGAATCATTACCATCTAAGAGTAAAAAGGTCCGTATAAAATTGATGTCGGTGCAATACTTTGAGCCAACAGTATCTATTGACGTGTAAATATTTTTGTTTTTTATTTATGGCCACCCCGTGTCCGGCGATATTTGCTCTGGCAACATCCCTCCCCGTTTGTCAAAGAGATTCAATGTTAACGCATGAACGGTAATGATGTTTTATTATTTACATTTTTATAGGACACGTGAGGAGTTTATTTTCTTGAGACTTATTTTAGAAACGATAAGTAATACATATTCATTTGTTTACAGCTATATTTTTTTGTACAAGCCGCGTATATTAAACTCTCTGTAGTAGGTAACTGAACTTGATAACTGGTTAAGCTGGCCAAGAATATTACATTAAGTTTCAGAATGCTTTCCAAAATTAGACCAAAGAGTGAGATATTTTAATTGATATGGTTTCTTGATAAGGAAATAAATCTTATCGTATTTACGACGAACTAACGCGAAAATATATACAGCTACTTACCGCAGCTATGTCGAGCCTCAAACCTCCGCATTAAATACGAAAAAAAAAACGCAAATCTGGAACTACAACAGTATCAAAACAAAATAATTTACCCAAACAACTCTCAAAATCCCTAACCGACAGAGGCAAATTAAAACGTAAAACTTAATAGCCAACAAAAGCATTCCACCGAAAACCATCCGCTGTTATCAAGCCATTCTTTCGCTTAATCTAACAAACTTGTGTTGCCAAATTTTCTTTAGGAAAACCTCTAGAATAAAGCCTGTACCTCATTACCGCGGGTCATCAGTATGCATAATAAATTAGGCAGAGCACCATCTAGTGGTGAACGGCGGAACTAAATAATGGCGCGGCAAAATGTACGGAGGAATTGGAGATGGATTACTGCACGCCTGTGACGAATGGTTCGAGCTTTGATTCCGTTTTTGTTTATTTGATATTAATATTATACTGGTCGGAATTGTAATGAGGATACTGGTCGTCCGAATTTACGTTTTCATAAGTTATAAAAAGTTGTTTGGTACTGCAAGTTTAATGACCGGGTTTTTAAAGTAGTTTTAAATAAATAAACATACAAATGTTTTAAGTAATTAGTAAAATAAAAAGGAAAGGATTCAGATAGGAAATTAATTAAAGCTTTACCAATCAGTGTGTTGTACACAAGTTTTCACCAACTAGAAGTAGATTATGTGAGGTTATGTATTTTTTTTTCATATTCATACCAATTTATGTGTTTTTATAAAATATATCTAACATTACGATTCCAAATAATCAAATTAGTATGTTAAATCTCAAGTTACCAGGCCTCAATTCGGAATAAAACAACTACTTACGTCTTCTATTTTTTACGAAGAAACAACATAAACCAGAACATGTTACAAACAGACATAATTAAATACTGTATTTATCATAACGACGACATAACCGCGACCATTAGACCTTCAGATTCACAGGATCATCCTTAAAGTAGCACAATTTACCACCCAACCCAACGACCACAAAAACCACCCCCCACTCTTAACATCATAACAATAAAGTTCATTTTCGCGTGATTTTAAGTTAACCAGCTACTTTATAAGGTGGTTGGTAAGTATGTAAGGGAACAATAAGTAACAGACGCGAGATGGCGTTGCTGTCGATTTATCATGGAGTTACTTTATGACAAGTGGCCTGTCTTCGGCAGACGGGAGGAGATGCTTTTTACTGAGCTCCTGAGCACCTACGAGGAAGGATGTAATTATTATATAAGTTGGTTGGTATATATAGGTTTTGGGGAGGCGGGTGGCAGTGGATGCAGGCTTTGAAAGAAAATGTAGTTGGATTTCTAAAGAGTATGTTTTGAAAGACTATTGTGGAAATAAGTTGCATTTTGGAAAATGCTTAACCGTTCGTCTGCGGGTATTTGAGACACAATAGAAAACACAATGTGTCTCGCAGATCTGCACTCCAACATGCTACGACTAGTTAATAGCTAAGAAACAGACTGTATGAAAATTTAACATCATGACATAAGCGGCTATGATAATGCCTTATAAATATCTTGCCTGCCAGTTACTCTCAAAAATTCTGCCTGATTAATAAAAAGTATTGAAAGAAAAGACTTTGCTGTTTCACAATATCTGGTTAGCCGCTATGTATCAGATAAATTTGAATTAAGAACGTAATTTGTATGAACTATCCGTCACATAAGTTTATTGGGTACTTATATGAAGGTGGTGAAAAAGGCGCTTAATATTGTAAACGACTATATTTTGCAATATTCTTGGGTCTTGGTACTCTTGGTACATCTCTCCAACTCCAACAGACTATGGTAATGAGAGAGGGCTTCGGGTTTTTGCTACTTTCCATCCCCTGTATTTTCTGTATTCCCTGTATTTTCCATCCCTATTTGAATAGCTGCGAATGTCGACCGCGAGAAACTTTGTGATTTTAGAAGGATTGATGTGTTGTGCCAACTACGCTTTTTACTTTACAGCTTAGACTAGAGGAAAATAGTTTTAAAGTTTTCTTTTTTTATAAAGTTAACTTGTGTTTTTTTTAGTTCGTCGTTCGTATTTTAATAATATGTATGAATAATGTCCTGAAATCTTTACTCATTGAAACCATTTTATAGTATTGACCACTTGATCGTTCTATTCTTTCATACCTACCTCACATATTATGTACTCATTTGTATTGTCTTTTTCAAAAGCTAAATTAATCAGTTCTTTAAAATACTGCAAGTTGGATACATTATCCACACATAATCTCACGTTCATATCCACTCACATGGCTGAAGCGACAACAATATTAATATTACAAAACAAAAACAAACCACCTATTTTTGTAAAAGCATTTTCATCTTGACAAGCACTAGAGTACAAAAAGCTGGAAGATATTTGTGGTGGCAACCGTAAAGCTAAAATAAACGTTGGCTCGAGTCTCCGTAATGAAACGCCGCGGTTTTTCCATGACTATTCATGACACTTAGCCGCTGGCTTACCTACCACCGCTCTGCTCGCTGGAGACACGGGTCACGAGGAAAATGCGGTACAGGACATTTTCAAGAAAACTGGTTTTATGATTTTGAGACACTGAACTGATGCTTGTTTGTCTGAGGAGAAGGTAGACAAGCGTAGGTAAAGGTTCGCTTTTTTTGAGGGTTGAAAATAATCAATGTCTTCTCCCGCCTTTGGCGAGGCGAGAGTGTCAGACTTTACTGCTAACTAAAAACCACCCCGTTCTTACTATTGCTTTTCCAGCATCTCGGTAACCCGCTAGACAGTTTGCAGCTGCTAAAGGTACGCTACGGTTTGTAGCAGTTAACGAGATCCACATAATTACAACTTTAACTTGACACTGAATATTAGACCAAATATCGTATTTCACCTGAAAAATTATAATTGTGAATGCAAATAGTCTTCAATATATCATGAAGTGAGTAAATGCAGTATTTTCGCATCAAAGATGTTTTGACAAGGTCCAGACAAAAGAAATTCAAGGTTTATACACATAGTAACATCTTTCAGTCAAACACGTGTAAGAACTATATTATGAACTATCTCTTCACCTTACATCAGAATACAAACAATAGTATCCTTTACATTTGTTGGCACGTACCACGTTCCTCAGTGAGGCGCCCCATCTCATTGTGAAGCGGTGACCTCTTGGAAATCACAGACTCCACCCACATTATCATTCCACTTTTATATCGGCCGTTAATGTAATTGGCTGGTCACTCCAGGATCTCAAGTGGACTCAACTTAATTAATTTTATGGTCACAAGTTGTTGTTGTGGTTAATGTTCCTGAAACATTCACTTTGCCAACTATTGCCAGGGTTTGGGCGTTTAATTTTAGTGGTGATACATTGTAAGGAAGAGCCATAAAACGTATGTATGTGTGTATGTGCCCGATCTATTAAGATAAGTGAATGGTTTGTCTTGTGTACAAAATTTTCTGGACGGAAAAATACTAACCGCCGTAGTCAGAGTCATTTAATATGTAGTTACTTGAACCAAGTCCTTGGCAATTGTTTTCAATTCAAAATCGTTAGTAGGAATAGTTTAAGTTATCATTAAATGTCTTTGAGTGCAATAAGCAATTTATGCTGAAGAAAGTCTTTTCTTGTATACCTAATTACTGATGTCTGTTATACGTTGAGATTTTAAAATTTTCGTATAATATGTACTTAATAGACATTTTTGAATTTCTAAACGGATAAGTCTTAAATAAACTATGTACTGTTACTGTTAGAACACACACACTACATACCTAATCTAATAATTCTTGAAAAAACTATACTATGTACTGTTAGAACACATTAATAAAGGAACTCGATCGTACATTAAAACCCAACGACCAAGCACGAGACTTAATACCAAGTATATAATAAATAACAAAAGGAATAAACAATAAGACAAAGGACTTTACTTCACTATCTTACTTGCGAGTCTGTGAAGTAAATACTCTCGTTGTATACAATGGCTCTTACTTTAAACTTCGCCGTTCATGTAATACATAACATTCATAAAGTTACGTTTAGCAAAGTATTAAGGAGTCTAGGTTTAGTATATAGAAATTGTCGTTGTGTGGATTTTAGTATCTAAAGTTAATTAAGGATCGATTTCCGCGTTGAGTAAAGTATTGCTGCGTATCGGCTTTTCGAAAAAAATCTTAGTAGTAGCACGGGGTTTGGAAATGTGCCCGGTACATGACGAAATCCTTACCCCGATTACATGGGACTTATGACACAACATTTGAAAAGTGGGTATACATTTTATGGCATTACGTGCCCTAACGTGCACCTCTTACTCCTTCGGGGATAAAGGCGTGACGATGTAGTGTGAAGTTAATTAAGGCTTATAATAATTAAGAAGTATTCGGGCCCTAGTTAGGTTGCTTCTCAAAATGAAATGAAGTTGCTTCTAAAACATACATACATACATTTTTGAACTTAAATCAATATATTTTCAGCCACCTAATTAAACAGTAATTAAGATATCCAGCTGACTGGTTAATTTGTTAATAACCAATGACTTTACAGGTTCTCTAAAAGTACGTGGTAATTTTGAGATAAGTGACTCGTTACGACAGCAAAATCCACATCAAGGTAACAGCAAATATATCCGGAACGTATAAAAGAAAGGACCCGGTTGCAGCACTATTATGGCCAGGATGAACCGCATTGAAATAAACTCCTGACGCAACATAATCCGGGATGACCGCGCCTTAAAGACATCCGGGCGGGTCGACTGTGGCCGACACCTCCCCGTCTTCCCACAATACACCCCCGAATGTTGTAAAAGAAGGAAAAACGCCCCTCCACCCCCCCCCTCACCAACCCCCTCGCAGCCGAAGAACACTCGAGATAGCGATTGTTCATGTATGAATTCACCACATTAAGAGTCAAGTAGGATAAAAACAGAATGTGAAGAGAAGCTTTGAAAAATATAGCGAGCATTGAGTGATATTCTTTCGGCCTTAAGTGGTCCGTTTTTATTCGAACCTTCGTTTTAGGTATGTCGAGTAAAAATATACAGACAGATGTTTTTCGATTGTTGAGATAAGGTTTCTTAGTAACGTCTCGTTGACGGCGAATGTGAATTGTGGAGACGTGGCCAAAGGAATTAATATGATCTCCCGGGAGGCACCATTCTGTGTTAATCAGAGATTGATGATAAGGTAAAGAGAAATAAAGTAAACCCAGGTACCAGACACTGTAGGCTGTAAAGCTAGCTACAGCTACTACAACACTACCTTCCAAGAAACTACATTCTTGACTTGAATGATCCTCTCAATCAAACAAGTTCCTGTCAGCAATAAGTTATCGCATATTCTTATAAACCTATAATTATTATTTTTCAGATCATACATCATTGTTCTTTGACATCCACGCCCTGCGAAATAACACACAACTGCCCACACACGAGTCTCAGGCAGTAATCGAACCGGTAACATTACCATACAGGACGGCAGATCGCACGTGGCACAGAGTATTATCAAAACTGTTTGCTGCTGGATAATGTTCCACAATTAAGTATTTTTCTGTAATAACTAAAAGTTTAATAAAATAAAAGGGCTAAAATAACACATCCATGTCAAACTTAACACAGTCAACAAGTAAATAAAAAAAAATCTGACTTCTTCTATGTTGTTTATTTAAATGGTTACTTTAGGTTACATTGGTCACTTAACAGTTATTCACTTTATATTTACTGGGGTGAATATCAAATAGTTTTTCTGTATATTTTACATAAATATTTTAGGAATCAACGAACTAAATAAAAGCGTGTAGTTTTCAAAACCACTTTTTTATGATATAATACAGTAAATGAGCAGACGGATGACCTGACCGAAACACCAGAAGCGTTACAAGCGTGTTGCCAGCAAACACCTACCGAATAATTTAAGAATTCTTACTTCTGAAATTGGTAATCAATTTGGAGTGTAGTTCCTTTAAATACAACGTCCATTTTATAGAAGATATGAAAGTGTACATAATATATATGTATATGTAATGTAATAAGGTTTTATAGCTTACCCACGGTTTATGTCTTTATGATGGGGTGCAAATGGAACTGAATACATAACGCCGGACTATGAAATTGATATTTCCACACATACGCAGATAGATAAATATACTTCCAGTGGGTTTATGATACTGTGGGGGATTTTATGGTTTTGTGCAGCGTTAGTATTGTAGTGTTATTATTATTGAAAAAAAACAGTGCTTATTTATAGGTGCTGAGGCAGGAGGCTTGCCACAGGGGTAGTTTTACTGCAGTCCAATCGAAAAATGTTGGTCTTTCTGTCCAAAAAAATTGTTTGTATAACACATTTCATTAAGGAAAAAATAATATTATCATGTTTTGGGTTGTATAACTATCAGTTAATGTAAAGTTTCAAACATCTACCTACACCATAAGTTGGTATAATATCATCTCAACAATAATACGTACTAATTTACCCCTAATAAAGCATGCCAATACCATTTTACACCACCAATCCCCAAAAATATGAAGCTACTCGTACTACGCCAAACAAAATAAATTCCCAACTGTACACGTTCACCAGTACAAGAGCAGATCAAAAGAAACTCGTCCACACTCGGCGCAAAAGAATGCTCCCTCAAATCGCAAAGGTATGTAAATACGTTGAAAAACCCTTAGTTCTTAACGAACGCTGAACATGAATATGTAGGAACTGAAGAAAAGAGAGGTGTTAATCTTGGAACTCGGAGGGATCCACTTTTAATTAATACAATCAAAACAAACTGAGGGTCGCTCAACGGCTTATTTTACAGAGATGGATTTGGATGATAATTATTGATAACTCAAGTGATAAGGACGTTAATTTCAAGTTTGTGTTTTGTCAATCAGTATATAAATTCATAAATTAAATGTGTTCAGGAATACCGCGACCAGTACCCTTAGTATGAGTTTGCTTTACGTTTAAAGTAATCGAAACGAGAGCGCGTTCGGCGCTTTGATTGGTTGGTTTATTCGAACCGACCAATAAGATTGATAAAAGACAAGGAAAAAGAAAGCGGAATCTACACCAGTCTTAAAATGATAGTAAAACTACGTAAAACATATTACCTTTTAAGCATAGCATAAGTGCAATTAAAAAAACACAAATTAAGTTTAACCTAATTTAAACAACTCCTAGTGCAATATATTGCATTGACGTCCCAAAAATTTTATAACCTATTTATATTGCACTGACGTCTGCATTGAACTCGCTTAGTAAATAAAAAAATCTCAGTTAAATCCATACCTGTATATTTCGTCAGCAGACCGACCCTTCAGTTTTCATAAACCGCTCGGTATTAATAAAAACCTCACCTATTAATCTCCACTGTAAACTCATTTGCAAACTTCGCTCACTTTATTTATTTCCTTTTGCTTTTTATAATAACTAAGTATTGGATGAGTGAGTTCTTTCTTTGAGGTTCAGGTTGCTGGTTGCGCACTAAAAGCGTAGAATGGAAATTATGAAAAGTTTATAAAAGTAAATATGGTACACCAACTTTTATTGTATAAAGATTTCATTTAGAAAGATAAGGGTCACTAATAGGTATTAAATACACAAATAATGGAACATCGCAATTGATGTCTTGAGATGACAATTGTTTTTCATTAAAAAAACAAAAATATACTAGTTCAATACCGTTATTTTCAATGAGATACATAATTACCGTTAAATATCAATATCTGAAAAGCACCAGAGCGATCACACGAATTTGCCCGTTTTGGATACTAACCCTTTTAAGAAAAATGTCTCCATGGTTTAAATAATACGAAAGAGTACAAGTCAAACGAGTTATATTCTAACAAACTCTGGGTTACCGACATTTACTTATTCATATTAAAGAAGATTAAAGTAGACCCACAAAAATACTCGAGGAAGTCACTTTAACCCCAATATTAAACTAAGAGCCGTCTATGAATACCAAATTCGCAGACAGACAGAACAACTCCTGAAATATAGCCCGTTGAACGACTGAAATTTACATGAAACATTTTAATATCGACCCTCCACATCCACCTGCTCTTTTTTCTCACGCCATAAAAGGAAGAAAAGTTTTTACGCCACCCTTAAACCCGTTCCCTTAGCTTTAATAAGGGAAAAATAACGTTATATAAAACCTCTTTGATTTACGAGCCACACTGGCCGAAATGTGACAAAGTTTTCTTTTTTGTCCGCGTTCCAAGTTTGAACAAACGTCAATCAAGCTTGGACAGATCTTGGCATTCTATTCTCAGTTTTGTTAGGTTTTGATTTTTGTTATTCGTCTGAGATTTCGTTGAATAAGCATGTAAAGTTTTGGTACTGAATAACATTTCTTTGCAAGAGATGGAGACTGGGATAAGTTATCTGCATAATTTTCACATTGATTGTTATATTGATTGCTAGTAAGAAGATGAAATAGGTATTAATTGCATAATGCATCAGTCAGACGAAATAGACATAGAGAGAAAAAAGTTGAAGGAAGCTTGCTTTCAACGAAGACATCTTCACCAAGATGGTTGAAAGATAAAGTAAAACAGAACGAGCAAACTTATGCTGGCACTGTCTTTACTGAATAGAATCTCATGCCACCATTTTTATTGACAAAGGTATAAAATAAGACACCAGCAATAAAGCATAAGCCACTTGAGTCTTCATAAATCGTAAACACCACGAAAACAAAATAAAAAAGTAATAAATCGCATCTAGCAACACTCTTGAGAACCGTCAACCGTCAGACGAAAGCCCTTGACGTCACAAAGGTGGCGGGGTTGCCATGTCACAACTCTCCACCAAATTTATGCACATAGCTTACGTCACGAGGGCACTCCGTCACACGCGGGTCGAGGGATAATGTGGCAACACTGATACGTAGACTAGAAAAAAAATGACATAGTTTTTTGTATGTCGCACTTTTATAAAAATAATGGACTGCGACATGCTGCTTCTTAACAGTTTTTGTTTTATTTCAACGCAGTAATAGAAATACGGTGATCAGTTTACATTTTTCATAAAATAAATTGAATTTGCCTTTGACCATCTTGTGTCAAACGAATGAAAGACAATTAATAACCATCATCACACATTATTCAACTAGACAGAATGTTTAAGAGTAAAAACACGACACGTCTAAAAGTTTTCTATTCTATCTATATTCCTAGCTCTGTGGCCTAAGACGATAAAGAAAGGAAACCGTGTCACGAACAAACCCTGGAGTGTCGGCTTTGTGGATGTTATTTACTGGGAGCCACATATACTCTCATAGATACATGTTGTAACATATACCCACTACATACCATTATGTAAAGAAAAGCATTCAGAATACTTTATAAGTACCTATAAACTATGAAAAAGAAAAGTCTCCACATTTCTTCACAAATACTTATCTATAAACGGACTCTCCCCATTTTGATTATAAAATATATATTCACTAAAATAAAAGGATACCAGAACCGCAGGTGCATTTTGATGAAAACGGACCTTTGAAAGAATATTTTCCTGAATTAATAAGGAACCCTTCAGTGAGGTATTACAGATGCAAGGAGGGCCTTGCTTTATTAACTTTCTGTTTATTTTTGAGGGCAAATAAAAGGGTTTTGTGAAGTCAATTTTTATACTTTAAAGGCTTCAGAAGTTGACTAAATATACAGATTTACCGTACCAGGATCGCAGAATCTACTGATTGTCAATACCAATTACTAAAGACTACGCTGGTATAGTTGCAGTAATAGCTGACAGACAGGCTAATTAATGCAAAAGTATGAGAACAATGGCGACAGATTGTGGAATTTGCGTGATTTGATGACAACAACCACTCTGCCAAAATTATGTTGATATAGGTAGAAGAAGACGACTCTTTTATTACATTCAATAATACAAAAACCTACAAATTCTACATTTGTGAAAACTCACTACTGAGTTTGAGTACTGATACTTTGAAAAGTACTTAAACCGGCGTTGGACAATAGTTTCCACGCACATTGTTCTGTAGTTTCACGTGTGAAATTCAAATTTCTCTAAAACCGAACACGCAGCTTAAATTATACAGTGAAAAAATACGGAAAATAACAGTATAGGTGGCTAGTGGGCGCATTCATTTGAATAATTTCCACGAGTATTTTCTGAGGCAAATCCATCATTTTAGCGCACCGGCCATACCGCAGATGGCGCTCGTTAGCTGGGCCTGAAAAATAAATTATGTAGATGTCTAATATACCTACAATTTCTAATAGTCAATTGTTTATTGCCCTTAGAAATTTTCTAATTTTAACGAAGCATTCTGACCAATAAATAATCGTTACTAAAGACATAGATATATTTTTAAGATAGTAGGTATCAAATTATCGTAGTGTGAGTATGTATTTATCATACTTTGTGTAAAAGTCAGTCGCCGGAATTGACGTCGACATCGAACCACGTGCTCTGATACAATACCTTCTAAAAACCTATACATAATTACTCCAAATACCTATTACTTAATTATAATTATATTATTAACATTTTACTCAAATAATACACCTTATCTCACAGCCGAAGTATGTCTGGTATATTGTTCCAGTACATTTAGCCGCAATATTTTCCTTGAACATCCATCATTTTCCCACCAAAACAACAGTTTGGGGGATGCGGTGGGGCCTGTTATCGGCCGCGATAATCAATTTCAGCTGCCCACCTACTTATATATAGCTAGACCCTAAGGAAGGGAATTCCTGACAAAATATAATAGATGACTGCCCTGTTGGTCCAGTGGTGTCGAGTGTAACTGCTGAGCTGAAGATACTTGGTGAAGGTTTTGTAGATGAGCCTGTTATTACATCTACATACATCATACATCAACAACCTATAACACTACTGACCAAAGGCGGCTCTTCTCGCACGGAAAAGTTTGAGCATTAATCACCACGCCTACTTAATGCAGGTTATTACATCTTAGTATAAACTATATATAGGTACCCTAGGTACCTACATATTATAATCCTTGAATATGTACAAAGAGCATTTTTTGCAGAATCAAACTAAGTTTTCCATCGTTTATAAAACTTAATTAGACAAAGAAATGCTAACTTTCCCAAAGGCAACATGAATCTTACCTAAGTAACTGATTACTTTAATAATTATATTTTACTCACTCTGGAAAAGCAGTAACAAAAATATCTGCAATATCAAAATAGTACATTGTGTGCTCCCTACTAATTCACTTCCCCTCAGCATACATTAAGCGCTATTTGTTTTTGCAACATTAACATTTTTATGACTAAACTAAGAGAAATCACTTACTCTAAGTACCCGACTTGATTATGCTTTGAACTTGAATACATCCTTATTGCAACCAGTTAAGGTTGCTTTTCTGTTTTTATTTGTTTGAAAGAGACTCTTGGCTATGCACAACATTGTTAAATCGTAAAGAGTGTTCGAAGAGTCAAAATAATTGTCTGCGCACAATCGTTTGCTTTGATTCTTGTGCTTGATTTAATTTTACTGCGTGAAGTATAGGATCAATAAAGTACGTCTGTGTTTTATTACGATGTCTTTCAAGATTTTTAACAAGTGCTTATTCTTGTAATCAATCACAATATTTCAATATATTTAGGTGAATAAAAAAATGTAGTTAGTAAATCTGTACGTTGTTAATATTAATTGCCATTGTGTACAAATTATATATATAGGTACATAGTACATAATTGTTATGTAATTAGTTTCATCATCATCAAGCTATGGGCATTATCTGCTGCGTGAGAATGACTATTTGACGTCCAATAAAATATCATTTCCATCCTTTAAAAGTCTAACAGAATTAACATTTGCAATTACAGTTCTTCAGAAAACATCCACCAGACAGCAGACGTTGCACTCTTTGCCATTAAATTTATTTACTGAAATAATAAAATGTAGGTCTTAACGAACGGTTCAACCCCAACTAAAATTCAACGAAGCATATTTGGAATCTGGGGGGGTCGCGAACTCGCTCAGACCAAACTTAATTCCGCCCGTCGCCGACCGCAAAGAAAACTTTGCTTCAAAATTAATATTTCTTTCATTAAAATGCTGTAATATTTTCGCTTGCTGCATGCATAAGTAATGTCCATGAATAAGAAACGTGTAAAAATTCAAGCAAGTCCCACTGATTGAGCGCAGATATCGGCGACGGTGTGCACAATGTTTTCCAATCATGTGTTACATGGAAATTGGAAAACCAGTACGTTTAGGAAAGCATCTTTGAATGTTCTCATTTAAAACTTTACCTTTGTACCTACTAAGGTATAGGTAATATTGTAGGATCTATTCAAATTAGTTGTGAAACAACAACTAAATGACCTATTGTGTCACCAAAAAGCACACAAATTATTATTGACTTTGACTGTAAATAGTACGAAAAAGGGTAAACATAAGTATTTATATAAAGATTACTTCACAAATGGGATACAAGATGACAGATATTTTGTTTCAATATTCAGAATTAATAAAAACAATCGAATAGGTATTCTGTATAAGTGAACTTGTAATCTGCATCTTTTAACTACTTATATCCTTAAATCTTTAGAGCATTACCTACTGCTCCATTTAACGACTTATATCCTCAATTCTTTGTATTCTACCTACCAATATTTTAAGATTTTAATCAATATAATCCATCTAATATTATTATAGCTTTCTTTCAAGTACTGAGTCGTTTGTTTAACTCTTGTTTGTCTTGTAGATTTGAAAGCCGCTTCGAAAAACTCAAGCATCGACTCGGAGGGGCCTTTATTTGGAATTAAATCAGGTTTGTACATGAATAATTTCTTTATCTACTCCTGTTTTTGTTTTAATTTCATTGCTTTTATTATCTGTCAGCCATTGATCTTTATTTTTTATGGGATAAGGGGCATAATGATGGATCTCATGATGTTAAGTCAAAAGTGGAAAATAAGTGTTCTATGAAAATTGAAATACCATGTGTTTTGATTTCATGTTAGTTTATATCTTTTTTTCTAATACCTAATTAGATATTCTTCAATTTCCAACTGCCACAGAACTTTCCTGTTATACTTAGTCTAACTGAAATAATTTGATTTATTTTCCGACTTAATTAGATATAGTTAAAATGGGCCTCAAACTAAGTACGAACTTAAAACATACATTACTTCACGCCTGTCTTCCATAGGGATAAGCAAAGACAATGGACCACAAATTGATACAACTCTTACATACGAGTACCTCTTTCGCTTCATCAACGATTATCAGTATTTTTATGCATGCTTTAAGTTTTTAATTTGGCCCTTCTTTAATATGTCACTAATCTGGTATCTATATGTTCGTCTCGGGCGCCCTCTACCAAGCCCTCTAACAACGGCCTTATTTATGAAGGCGAATCCTTGTATATTTCTTTCGTAAATAATACAATTTATACAGTACCTAGACACTATAACACTACTAACAATAAATAATAAGACAACATTTACGTTATCTCCGAACATCATTAAGGTACAGGGAGCAGCCTCCCCGCTGAATGTAATTTACATGAACAGTTCTCGAGGGCGGCGGGAAAACAAAGATTTTTGCTATAATTTGAAAAATGATTCTGGTCGTTTGTCTAACAATGTGTTTTGAATACATTTTTAAATCATACACCAGTTAAAATATTCGTAACTAATAGTATGAAACTTATGTTATAGTATGCTGTAAAAAGTTTCAGCCAATATTCAGACAATCCTGAAATCTTATATAATTTTAATACAGTCATTTTTTTACTTATATAAATTAATCTACATTTTTTCATAAAACAGTACTCTTAGTACGAGTTTGTTTACGTTGAACGAGATCAAAACGAGACTGCGTTAGGAGCTCCGATTGGCCAGCTCCAATGAACCAACCAATCAGAGCGCCGAACGCGCTCTCATTTCTATTTTCAACGTAAATTCATATACCATACCGTACGTTGGTATAGGTCCCTAGGTTTAACAGCATTTCAAACTCTTTTAGTTTAATTCTAAGTATTTTTCTTTCCTTATAATATAAAACTGAGACAAAACACACGGTCCATTTTCCTACAACACTTAACCCAAAAAGTAAGTTTGCTTAGCATCTGTGAAATACAGTTTCAGTTCATTTAGCGAGCAAAATGTATATAAAAAGTTAAGGCGCTTCCCTTCTCCACTGTTCTTAAGACTTACTTTGAATAAAGTCTCCTGTTCACGACACGACGAAAATATTGTCGAAGTAAATAATGATGAAATAAGCTTTCTTTGAAAAATTATACTTTATCTAAACAAGTTGTTAGTATAAATTAAGCCAAGTAATATTATTATTACTGACAAATATTGATATGGACTATCTACAATAAATTGAAAAAATATAATAGAAAGGCGAATCGAATTCAGCTGAATATCCGCTAATAAACCCTCCAGACGTGTAAAGTGAAGTTACTCTAATGCACGTGAAAACGCAACAATAAGTCGCGTCCCGAATAGAACTCTTTAGCAACTTTTTTTTCTGAATAATGCGAGTGTTATGGCTCGAAATATGCTTCATTTGGCGCGAGGCAACTTCTCTAAAGTGCGTAAGGAAATCATATTCATATTTTTTTCGCTTCAACTGTTCGCGACGCGGAATTTGAATAAAATATGGCAAGTTCTTTTTTTTTGTTAGATTACTTTGAATGTTGCTGTCGGAAGTCGCCTCGGTGAAGAGTACTTAGGACCTCGTTTGGATAACAAGAATTTGGAGGAAATATGAATATACACCATAAGTACTTTACTTTTGACTTAATTCAATTTGGACACTCGTTCTATTCAATTTGCAAAGAGATATGGTTCTACTGACTCCAAATGATACAGTAAATGGACTTTTTATCCACTCGTAGGGTACATCATGTCGTTAATGAGCTTACAGAAAACTTATTGACAAATTGATTTACAAGACAAGAACGATTGTACTATTTTATTCTGGAAATGAATGTGGATATTATATGTTGATAATCTATCACTTTATTCTATCTTATTACCAATAGTATGTTGTTATGCTACAAACTAATACACTGATTTCTAAATTCAACAGCTCCTTCCTTAACGCAATACTGCAATACAATGTAGGTACCTTCACTACATCACTGCACATTCAAAAATAAAGTACCAACTTACTCTGTACCACGAGCGTGGCACCTTAAGCCTCAAGCGCAATCCTTCCTCGCTTTGCAAGTTTAAACGCAATAAATTACAACAACTTTGTTCATAAAGGAATTCTTGCATAAACACATTTCGCGACGAAAAAGCCGAGTGCCCACAAAATTAAGTTTGGAAACCATTTAAGTCCGACCAAAAATCGCGTTACCAACTTTCGGGGCTCCAATCTTCTCGCATACATTAAACCAGAGGTGTGAGTACGGACTAAAACAAAATCATTATTCAAATCCCCTGAATAATGTTTTCAGGAATCGGGACTGAGTTCAGTGCGTCGTTTTTGAATTTTAATACGGACCTCTAACAAGTTTTCAGTCAAAGGAGATCGGCAGAACTCGCTGGCCAGTGTGCTGTGGAGTGAAGCGGACATTAGTGGACAGTGCTCTTACATTAATGTGGGCACTTCAAAGACATCTTATTAAGTTAAGGTAAGATTCGAAAAAAGACAAGAATCACTCAGAGTTAAAATTATAGTTGGATTTTTTGAAGAATTAATTTGGTGACATTTGACGTATTTTTGAATGAAGAGCAAAACGCTAGTTGAGTTTATCAGTAGTTTGAAACAGTGACTAAATTATTCCACTCTCGTATAACCAATGTCCGCTAACCTCCTAAGCAGCACACCGTTACGTAGTGTCGTCGGCCGATCAAAGGCTGGTGATCAAAGGACGGCGGTGTCCAGCCGAGGACGAGGTAATTAGCCACCTTCACACCGAGCCGTCTGGGGTGGCACGGCTGGCGTGACTGGCACGTGCCGCCGCTGCTGCCGCCAATAACTTGTTTATTGACAAAATGTGGATTTACTCTAATCTTGTGTAAATGGCTGGAATACTTACCTAGGTTCTTAATAATGTTCTTTCTGACTTTAGGAGGTATGTGTATGAATTAGATACATACTTTCAAATACCAGCTGATACTTCCTGAAATTGTGATTATGCAGAATCACATAGAATTCGCTGTGTGGCTGTGTGATTGGGATAAATTCTGATTCTGTTGGTATATGAAATGAGAATTCGTTGGATTCAGACAGCAAAGATATTACCAATTGTGTAGGGAATGTTTTTAGGCTATTTGAATAATTTCAGATTATTTCATATTCAAGGTCCAGGTGTTTTCAGAAACTTTACTGTTACCTACTGAAACGTATTTAGAAGATAGCAAGTTTAATGTTTCCTTAGAACAAAACAATGTTCCTCTGTACTCAGTCCATGAATGACTGGCTGATATCACATCAGAGGATAATGAGTCGTGCGCGAGGGGATCTGTTTGTAGACTGAGGGTATAATGTGCAATCTAAGATGGCGACGAGTCTCGGCGATCGGCGGTCACTCGGTCATTACTGCCCTCGCTACATCTATGAAATATTTATGACGACTGCCATAATAACGCCGGCGACGATATCATTATACTTTGTGATGGGGGGTGTCGGGCGGGGCGGAATTTCTGAACGCTCCTTACCATTGCAAAGTCGCAATCGCGGGAGCTTCAAAACGCACGCGGATGCTCCGGACAACTTTTAAACATTTTCTGCGCAGGTGAATTTAAATTTCCGTGTATTCCGAAATCACAAAGGCATCTTCCTATCCGAGTGAACCTGATTTCGACATCGACATTCAAATTTGTAAATCCAGAATGGATTCCAGGCGGTGTGCGCAGACGCGGCGGCCCCGGATCGCCCATATTAACTTGTTAATTAGGTCCATAATACGACTTGCAGATGAGCTACAGAGTTGTGAAGTTGAATACATAAAAAGCCCTTTTTCAGCGATCGCATGCATTGTTGGTGGTGTGTGCGGCGCCGGTGGCCGGCGCTCGAGGGAGGCGAGCCTATAACGTATTTCGTACGTCCCACCAGCCACCAGAAGTTTGCCTGTTCATAAATAAACGCGAACGGTATTCAACAGCCCTTGGTGCTGTATGCATAACGAATTTGAAGGAGGCAAACTTGGAGGCTCTGCTGACTGGGATGGAGTATAAAATTCAGTAACAACATGGTGGAGGTTTTCATTCGACGATCCGCTGTCGGGGAAGGCATAGCTCCGTCATCGTAATTAGTGATATGACACTTGATTGGTCAAGCGTGTCCACCTCAAACGTGTGTGACCCTGGGTGATTAGTGGTTGCAGTAGGCGCGGGTGCTCCTCGAAGTGTTCAAAGTGCGAATGTTTGTGTGTTGGAATGCAGTTTTGTGACACCGCGTTGGGCACTGGTGTCTTCCCGCGCTTACTCCGGCCGCCATCTTGGGGATGCTGTCAAACGTGTGAGTACCAAACCACCGCTAGGCGGCGTGCGTGTCGCATTATGTATTGAATATGGCTGCCGTAACTCACTGCTTTGAATATTTTTGCATGGAATTTGACAATATTTTATTATTTCTCTCTGTATTTCATTTTATGGCTTTCAATTACGAAGCTCTTAAGTAATTGTTCTAATAAATTAAGTAGTTGTTACGGACATCCTATTGTAGCTATGTTACGTTATGTAGGTATGTTTATATGTAGTAAAAATAAATGAAGAAGTTCGTAGTTAAGTGATGTATTTCATTTCTTCTTTCCCCTAGCTGAATAACACTGTTTGAAATTAATTTAATGGATAAAAAAATACATACATAACCTCACGCCTGTCTCCCATGGGGGTAGGCAGAGACTATGGAACGCCAATTGCTACGAATCTGACATACCTCTTTTGCTTCATCAACAGTCATCAGTCATTTCATGCATACTCGTCGGTTAAGGGTAGTGCCTACATTACATATAAATAAGTAAATACATACTTGAATAGAACCACTATATAAATTGGCTTTTCTTTCAACTGATTCACGAGTTCGGTTATGTAACGAAAGCATATCAAACTTTATAAAAGTTTTCAAATATGTTTATAAATTTTACAATCCACGTGCCCACTGAATGTGAATACACTGATGCCAAATACAGACAGCCAAAAAGTATGAATAAAATGCTAAAAGCTAATACCTCTCATGTCAGCATCGAGGTGTTAATATGACGTCACTCGGCGCGAACACGGTGACACGTCATTTTCCGCGCTAGTGCATCAACATTTGGATATGTCACGCGCAAATATAGGGTTATGCTGAACCAACTTTATTCCACCACCACTAATCTACCTTACAGCCTTATTACAATGACAGAAGGTGGATTTTTGCTTGCTGTAAATGTTTGAGCACCAGTGGCTTGCATGTCAGGCTTGTTGTCAGGTCATGACGTGGTGTCCAATCAGTGTGATACACGCATGTTGGTTTTGTATTGAAAGCTACCTAAAGCAAGTTGAATGTATTGTTAGTATACACCTACCATCTAGTCAAATTTTGCGTTCACTCTGCACTTCAGTTAATCAAAGTGGGTACGTGATATTATTTCCTTGATCTGGTATACTATGAATCATATCACATTGTCTATCCTGTCCTTTACAAGTTGCGGTTAACCAGAAATCTACTAACAAATTGTCATCGGATCTAACCAAGTACAGTCAGTCAGTCCATAACCTTGCCTAGAGGATAAAAGGCTAGAAGGAAGAATAAGAAAAGAGTTTCCTATTAGCAATTTTATATTATATTTGATGATACCAAAGTCTGAGGACAAAAATGCAGTAACAGTGCAACTGTAGTACAGCGTGACATTTTTAAAGGCACAGAATCGTCAACATGTATTAGTACACTACACATGGATACATACTAGTCTATTTCTGTAATGACGAGTCTCTCTCACAATGTCACGCCTTTTCATCCCCGAAAGGGTAAGCAGAGGTGCACATTACGGCACGTAATGCCGCTATGGACGGTACGTAATGAGAAGTCTATTTCTTTGTTCTTGCACTGTTACTGCATTTTTATCCCCTGGCTGTCAAATAAAATAGGTGATTTTCAGTCTATATTCTGATGCAAAAAATATTCAGATTTACGTATAAAGCCCTTTGAATGTAGTCTGCATTCGTGGCTGCTGTATAGGTACACTCTCCCTCATTGAATAACGAAAACTATAATAGATGTCGTGAACATTTTCGGCTGGGATAGAAAAGTTTGCGAATTTAAAGTCCTTATGCATTACAAGTATAGTATAGCTCATATGTTTAATGAAAGACCATAAATAAAGGCAGAACTTTGTGTTTTTATTGTTCTTGAAAATACACAATTCACAACAGCTGTTTAAAACTACAAAAATATTACTGGCTAACTCCAAAGGCGAGAGATGGCTGGCGTCCTAACGTCACAGGTTGGCCAGCGCTGCTACGCACTTGACAACGTACAGAAAACGTCAACACATAAGTGTTGCTACAGAACAATATGTTTCAAATAAGGCTTCACACACAAACATTCGACAAATTACTTTTTTCTTATACTTTTACTAACTATTGTATTCTAGTTTTCCAAACAAATGACGATATAAATTGTTCCCTAGTTTGAATGAAAAACTTCAGCCACAAACATAAGGATCGGTATTCACACGAATATCGTGTTAATGGCTTTTAAATTGTAAATGTGTTGAGCACACGAACTTTGCTTATTACTCGTATTAGGGAACAACGAGGCTAATTAGAAATGAAGAATTTATATATAAATTGTGTACCTACATAATTAGGTATTAGGTAAACCGTTCTTAACACTATTGTGTTAGGTCTTTAAATTCTATGTTTAGTACCTACTTATTACTTAAGACTAATTTTAATATTTGTGTATAGTACTAAGTTTATAATATTGTACAGAACTACACTTGGGTGCAAAGAAACGGAGTCACTAGCGTATTTTTTCTTTTTCATTTCTTGATAAATATTTTATTAATTACTTGGAGCTGCAGACTACCTAGCGGATTTAAAGGGGGCTCCGGCTTGAAAAACAGGAGTAGGAACGGGTTAGTTTTTAGTCAGTAAGAGTTTGACACTTCCTCTAGCCTCGTCCAAGGAGACAGAAGGGGGAAAATCATTGGATGATTTCCAACCCTCAAAAAAAAAATAATTTAAATAATTGGTAATGTACAATGTATTATACCATATGATAGCACCTAGCTTCACTAACAGAATGACGGACGGACAATTCAGTTTGATGTTTCAAAAGTGCCTAATTTAGTCCGGTCAAATTTGACCAAAAAATTGGGGTGAAATTACATAAATTCGCAACAAGCTGAATTTTGGTACAATTATTCAAAACACGATTATAAACAATAGCTGAAAGTTCCCCATCATTCCCGTGTGTGGAAAAAAATTATTCAAAGTCAAATGTCAAAAAAATTAGTTTTTCGCGATTTTCAACAAAACGGTAAGTTTTATCAGAAAAATACCTCAGACAAAAATTGTAGATCATTAAATTATCTATAAAAAATATATCAATACTTTTTTCTTCATTGTTCCAAAGCGTCTAACTTTCAAACGGTTGATTTCGACGAAAAATGGTTTTAGGAACCTTAATGTCTTTTTTAAAGACCTATCCATAGACACCTATAACGGATATGTTATCTGAAAAAAAATATTTTTAGAATCATTTCCATGTATGGAGTGTCCCCTTTAATATTTAAATTTATGAATTTTTATTCAAAATTCGAATAGCGGCTATCGAAATACATCAACCTACAGAGTTTCAACTATGTAGACCCAACAGATTTCGGAAATAAATGGCTGTGACATACGGACGGACGGACAGACAGACATGATGAATCTATAAGGGTTCCGTTTTTGCCATTTGGCTACAGAACCCTAAAAAACGCGCTAAGTACACAGGTGACGTGGAAACGTGTGCATTTTATGACAATTGCAACTGTTACAACTTTTTACACTGCGATATCTCCGAAACGGTGTCTCGTGAGAAAAAAGTATAGATAACTATATTTTTTATAGATAATTTAATGATCTACAATTTTTTTAGTCTGAGGTATTTTTCTGATAAAACTTACCGTTTTGCTAAAAATCGCGAAAAACTAATTTTTTTGACATTTAAACTTGAATATTTTTTTTCCACACACGGGAATGATGGGGAACTTTCAGCTATTGTATATAATCGTGTTTTGAACAATTGTACCGAAATTCAGCTTGTTGCGAATTTATGTAGCACCGAATGTCTAATTTGACCGGACTAATTTAGGATTAATTGAAATAAATGCTTTGACTTTGACATAGTATTTTTTAAAGTTATAGAATGTTCTTTAATTTGTAAAACCGCTAGTGGCTCCGTTTCTTTGCTGCCAAGTGTATTTAGGCAAATCACGTAGTTAGTTGTTAAGTTACATGTATTTTAATATATTATTATACAAGTAAGTACAATAAGTCTTACATTTAAGTTATACTCATTTAATAAATATGTACTTATGTCTGTATGTATGTGCGCGATTACCTCGCGTTTGACTGAACCGATTTTGATGCGGTTTTCAGCATAATATTTTTCAGACTTAGGAGAAGGTTTTAGGATTATAGTCCGGCTTAAAAAAGTCTAGGTTCGCACTTTAAGTATTCAAGGCGTATCCCTTTAAAAAAGAAAACGTTTTATAAACTTTGATGTTGTTAAAATCAGTTAGAATTAAGTATACACGTGCATATGTCCACTGAAATTGTCGCGTAGATTGATTCGAAACAGCTTTTCCTAAATAAATTGGTACACATATGAGTGACTAAAGAAATTTTTCGAAAATAGTCCAGTAATTCTTTTCTCGACACGGAAATCGAACTCGGGCAAGGGTTGCCCGGTTGTCGTACTTGCGTAATTACTCCACCAACGAGGCGGTTTATTAATTGTATTAGGTACAATAAAATATGTAAGTTTCACAACGTTGAGAGCTTAAAAGTTTAAATCATGTTTTCAAGTACATGAAACAGGTATTTACATACAGGTTAAAACGACAACCTCTTAATTTTTAGATCTAAGTCGGTTAAAAATACGCCTTCCTCCGTATCTAAATATGTACTAAATGTATTGTTGCATTTGTATGAGTAAATATTTACTAAAAGTTTATTTATTTCCACAAACAAATTACTCTTACAAATATTAGCCAATAAAATCTTAATATTGACCGTTACTAAAAAAATATAACGGTCCAATTTTCAAATTGCACTCGGTAACAATGGCTAACGACATAAGGTGTACCGTATTTATAATTATAAGTGACGTCATAATTCAGGTGTAATTACAATTCCTTTGGAAAACGGCGTCCGACACGAACGCCTGGACGCCGTCGGGAAACTAGTTCTTGTTTTCTATAATTTATTTTTTCTTTATAAAGAAAATTAAATAGGGGATATTGTTTAAAAGGAAGAAGTAATCATTGTAATAAATGCTCATTCTGGTGATGCGTATAGTAAATTAACGGCAAAAATAAATTACCGCTCTTACCGCGGTACTCAGAGTCATTTCATGTTTACTTAACCCAGTCCTTAACAATAGTTTTCAGAAGTAAATCGCTACTAAAGAGTTTAAGTAATCATTAAATGTCTCTGAGTGCGTCATTCCTTTGTGTTAATATTGTTTCTCTGTGTGAAAAGAGGCATTTCCTCAGCCGTAGGCAGTTACAGGCTCATGATGATAATCATGATGTCAAAATCAAAGTTAAATCATTTATTCAAATGAAACCATAAATTGGTACTTTTGTAATGTCAACAAATAAAGAAATAAATAATAGTCTGTCAGTCTATCCGTCGGTGAAGCTAGGTGCTCGTTCTAAAGTGTAGATGAATATAACATACAGAAAACGTAACCACCACTTAAAACTTATTACAGGAACTAAGGTTTAACCTACTCAACACTACGACTTTCCCCAACCACTAATCTCAAAACAACACCTTTCCAAAGTTTCCAATCTCAATAAGCACCAGCTGATAATGGACTTGGATGCCTGACTCCTGACTCACGCAGCTAGCTCAGGTAGTCAGTTACAGCAGTCGGCAGTATGATGCTGCCTGCAACGACCTGACCCGTGACCCATGTAAGCACACCAATTGCAACGATTACATTGCGAACTGTATTTGCTTTTGTAGGGCTGAACGAAAATTTCCAAAATGTTTCATTGTGATTCAACCAATCAACGACTGATATAGCCATTGGAGTTTTTAGTCAAACTTATTGATCTATGCATGTGGTGTGATGTGCATTTGCAGATGTGAACCCAAAATGCATGCCTAAATCAATTTTCTTTTGTATATTTTTTTTTATCACGGTATCTTTCCTAATAGCATAATGACAGTCCCATTATATAATACAAAATATATAGATACACAAAAATTAAGTAGCTAAACCGTAAATCAATTTTAAAAACGTACGCTGTCGCACGTTTAATTCGAGTAAAGTAAATCAACAATAAGCCAAATGATAAATAAATTGAAGTGCCTATAAAAATATACAAAGCAATACTAAGTACTGCATTAGAAACTTTAATAACTTTTGAAGGACCAACTTTTTTCAATTTTTCTTTTTAAACGTGTTTTAAAAAGTTATGAACAAGTTTGATACTGGATTAGATAGTAACCCTAGACTGGAATCTAGACAGATCCAGTGAGAGATGGCAAGCATGGTAATAGAAGGTTATATTGGCCAGCGCCCGAGGCGTCCGGCCGTCGCACGCGCACCGCGATCCCACGCTCATTTACTTACAGGCGGTTTCCTGAAATTAATCGATTTATTGATTTATTTTAATTAAACTTTCAAAGAGGTCATTTAATCTGTATCACACTAATAAATGTGAAAGTTTGTTTGTTTTGATATTTGTCCGTCAAGCACGCTGAAACTACTAATCGTATTTTAATGGAATTTGGTATACAGATAGGGGCATGGGAACGCCGGTGAAGCCGCTAGCTGAAGCTAGTAAAGTATAAAGTCTTGTGCATAGACTTTATGATTGTATACTCTCTGAGTTCGTACATTTCAATATGTTATTTCATAAAAGCCTATTTCAAAGGACAATTAAAACAGAAACACAGTTTTAACGCTTAACTCTTCACTCTGTAAACAAATTTTGAAGTTCGATACTAATGTAACCTCAAAAATCTGTAACAAAATAGTTAATGTGCTTTAAGTTGACACTTATAAAAATAATAATATTTTTCGTTAAAATAAATCCTGTTGAAGATAACCAATTTCAGTTTACATTCACCCTGTATAACAGACAATTGCAAAAATTCGTGAACATGAAAGCGACTGTTTGCACAGTGCGCGCGATTATCGAGTAGCGATCGGTAAAGATCGGTGATCACGAAGCGATGCGCGGGCGCCGATCATCCGTAACCATAACCACCTACCTAAGCACGGAACTAGCTTTGTACAAGTAATTTTCTTTGTTTTGACCGTAAAAATCCTTGAATAAGGTTTCTATTAACAACATAGTATCATCCTTTTACTATCGGCTATGACAAATTAATAAGTATCTACATATGTATAGGTACACAATAGGGATGATGATGGGGTATGAAAATAAAAAAATCTATTTATTCCGTCAGTCAGGTAGAGAAAAAATTTAGATATGTATGTTTATCGTTTTATCATATAAGATAAAAAAACTTAGATAAAACGAATCAAAGTTTAGGATAAGGCGAAAATACGTCATTTCTACGTATTAAACGTACCTAACTAGAAATGACTTCGCGCGATATTTCAAATCAAATATAATATCTTCGAAAATATCTGTTGTATTTTAAAATAATCTACAAAACGGACATTAAGTACAACAAAAATTAATCATCTACCCTATTTTCACCAATTCACCTCATATTAGCAACAAGCGGAAAATTCCGTATATTACACAATTTTACATATCTACCGTACAAATGTAAGATCGAGCAGAATTACGAACAATAGCGTTATCTGTGGAATAAAGAGAATGGTACGAGCAGCGACATAAATCTTCAGCGCTCGCTCCGTACATTTTAACGGTTAAGGGAGACGCATTTTTATTCAAAACAGGCACTTAGTTAAAAAATATGTGTGTACCAGGGACAAACAACAGGAAGTGGGTGGAGATGGTCCTTTTTCCCGAAGTTCCTGTGGCCTGTGTGCTACCTTTTTGTTTTAAATTAAGCGCCAGATGCGAGGACCCAGCGTACACTGGCGATCACATTAATTGGCCCCGACGGATTGGTTTCAATGTTGTTTCCTTAGTTTTGTAATAGTAGGATGTTTGTTTGTATATCCGTAGTTATTTAGTTTGTGTTGTGTTGTGTTTGCAGGGCTTACTTTTAAGTTCTAAGATGTGTATGATATGGAGATAAATTAGTCATTGAAACACATGTTTATATTAGTGTGTTAGACGCGTACAACAGAATGCGTAATTCTCCTTTTCAATACTAAACAAACTACACACATTTTTCTATTGCGTGATATCAACTTTATGGCAAATCTACGGAATCTACCAGAAAATAGTCGACAGGAAATCTTCAACAAAGAAGCGAATAAACGTTTCAATTGAAAATTCAATTCAGTTCTCTGTGGTGTGTACTCCAGTCGCGCCCCAAGTGTACGTTCGGAATTCTTTTTAGAAATCCTACCGAAAAATGTTTAGTAGTTGAAAAATTAGCATTTGTGTGGTCCCTCCGTCCCAGAGCCGGGGAAGTTGGCGGGGCTCATTAATTTGTTGTTTTTCTTTTATTTCCCTCCCCATTTTAGGGTAATTTGGACGAAACCTCCGTTTTGTATGGAATACTCTAACTTTTTGTTTAGAGTGTGCTAATTTAAATGTGCTGTGTTTACTGGATTATTACGATGAACATGTTTTTGTTTAATAATGTATTAATAATCATTTTGTTTTCGTAATACGTAAATGTATACTAAATTGTCTTAATATTCTATTCTATGTTTATCAAAGCTTTGTTACGCCAGTTCTCGGAAATGCTGCTCATGATTATGGAATCCTAACGTGGTTAATAAAGTACTTGGTCATTAAAAAACCCTAATAATGAATAATGATTAGTAACATGCTGAATAACCTTGGAGAAAAATTATTTGTTTAATTATTCTTATTAAAGATTTTGAAACGACGAAACATAAACATGGCAAATTATTAATATCAATAGGTACTGTAAATTCATCATCCTCATTATCAACAGTCTATTAAGGGCCACGCTTGCTCAATGGGTTGGATTTGATTTATTGTAAATTATCTGTGTTTAAAGTTTTAACTAAGCAATATGGAATTTTACGTATTTAAAGTTATACTACAAAACCCAACTTCATTATACTGTTCTTTATTTTTGCTACATGTATGTAAGACGAAATTGTTGTGTCGAAAATCTATACCTAATTCCTACACATTTCAATGTCGTTCTATTTGTGTAGGTACACGTACAAATCAATATGGGTGGTAGAACAATACTAAACTAGTTAAGAGAAATAGATACGACGCGTACTACGATTGTCTCCGAGTATTAATTTTATTTTCGTCTTCTACGTGGGTGTCTGAAAGAAGTTCAATTTATATTCCTACACTTTTTTATTAATACTTTATTGGAATAATTTCTATGTTACTACCAATCCTACGTATGAAGGCATCATTTTCATAAAGAAATAGAACTCAATTTATCATCCACCTACGTACGGACGTGTATTCACCCACACAGGTACTGCTGGTACCGTGACGAGACGCTTCACAAACAAACTCATTACTCCGTACAATTTATTTCATTCAATATCACTTTTATGTTGGCACTCAGACCAAATTATTTTCCTTCATTTGATAAAACGACCAAATCCTGGACCATACCGAGTTTTCATATTGCTTTCCTAAGCTCCTCCTACCCTGCAGGGCGTGGCGGCACCACGCCCCAGGCTCCTCCCACGAGCAGTTTTTCCAGGAAACTTATGTAATATTTTCCCAGTGGGGTGGTGGGTGGACATTTGTCTTTACTAAGGACGAGCTCCCAGGATTATTAAATTTACCAAGCCAACATGGCCGACGATTTATATATCTACTTTATATAGCGAGCTATGTACTTTGATTTAGTGGTTTAGGTACAAGTTCTGCAGAATATATTTTCTCTGTAAAGAATGGCTTTCAGGGAATTTTATTTGAACAAGGTAAATTTTCAGTGAGTCTTAAATAACGCTGTATTTGCGTACTTAAACTTACGCAAACGTGGTTAGGCATACCTTTGAAATTATAATACAAGAAATAAATCCTACTAAGTATGCAACATAATGTGGGTAAAATCTGGAAATAATACATTAAGAATGTAGACGGAAAAACTGAGAAATCTTTACCAAATTCGTCATTTTTCTAGCGAAACGTTATTAACATAACCTAGCTTTTCTCAAGAAACCAGATGAAACCAGCTAACCATGCTACCATGGAATGTTCGAGAAAGATGTTACATTTGAAGGTAGATAGAAAAAATATCTTTACAATTCCATGAATTGTAATTAAAGGTCATCTTGAATAAAGCTGTACCTGCATTTTACGAATAAACTTTTAATTTTAATTTCATATTATTAAGGTGAAGATTCTGATTCTGACCTATGGATATGTATAAAGTGGAACATTTTCAACTGAATTTTGAAGCAGAGACCGATTGAGCTGAAATTTTGTACACGCTAATGCGTATACAAGCTAATGCTTGAAGCTATAAGCTTGAAGGACGAATGGTTTTTTTTATCAAACACCTCTAAACCTTAGCTAAAATATACTAAGCGTTACGTAGCACCTAAACTAACTACTTGTCTTTGTCCAATCAAGTTATTTATAATTTGGTAATGTGACAAAAGTATTATGCCTTACCTTGATATCTATTTATAAACACGTACCTATTCCAGTTAAAAAAAATGCATAGTGGAAAAACTACAATCCAGTTTTCCCCAACATGTTATTATGTTATGAAACCTCTGTGAAAAGATGACGAAACTATTTTGATAACATATCGTAACAATTATAAATACATGTCGTAGTACAACTTCAGACTTAATGCTCTATTGTATCACTTACTGAAGATAGGTAAAGGAAAATAAAAAAAAAATCAGTCAAGATTTTCCCGAATCGAAACACAATTTGCTCAGTGGTCATGACATTTTCTATTAATCTTTGTTTAAAAAATATATTTTGTGGACCAGATTATAAAAATAAAAATTTCAGATACATCATTATGACAATACACAGACACAAATTAAGAGTATAAAAGGGCGCGTGCGCATCTATTCGTTGCATTCGGGTGTGGCAGCGGGACGTAAGTTATTGTTTCATTACATCTATTTACTTTTGTCTATTATGTATTTTCTTTTTAATTTAATTCATTTTGATTTTACTTAATGTGTGTTACAGAGAACTAATACTACGACTATATTCGTAGTAGTAGTAACGCTTTTATTGCTTAATGTATTAAAGCCGCCATTTTGTGATGCATGTCCGAGCACGTGTTTGCAATATGACACCATTTTATTTTATTTCTTCATGTCTCGCTTTTCTAAATGTGCCTTAATTTCAATTAGTGCTTTAAAGTGTTCCTAATATTACGTGATATTGAAGACATATGAACATTCAGAGCACGTGTTTCTACGACAATAATTTTACAATTCATTGATGCCTTGTTTTTCTAAATGTGCCTTAATTTCAATTAGTGCTTTAAAGTGTTCCTAATATTACGTGATATTGAAGAAATATGAACATCTAGAACCATGAAGCTGCCTTTAACCCATTTCAGTTTGTACCACGTGGCGTGATTATTGATAGTTGATTTTAATTACTTTTTCTGTTGCAGTGAGCCAGGGTACCTGCAGAATCCGTGTCCTGTAGCAGTATGGTAAGTTTCTCTTCTATTTCTAATTTTGCAATATCTCTCTCATTGATATGTCTGTCCCGATATGTTAACCGTCGGTAATTTGGCCACATGGTCGAGTTCATGTAGAATAATCAGGCTATCTAGTCGATTACCTAATCGGTAGAATCGAGGCTAGTCTCGCACCAAGCTATGGAACCAAATAATTAAGTAATAAAAGTTGAGAGAAGGTATAATTACCTACAGCCCTTCTTTTGTACTTAAATTAACCTAACAAGCACTAAATTTATAAATGTAGATAATTCCATCCACTTCTACTGAGCTTTCAGCTTGCCGTATTCCCTTTCTTTTTTTTAAGATGAGATGTAATTAAATCTTTGACTGCTAATAGAAAACTGTTGAAAGCTACTCCTCCGCCAACGTCGGTCACCGGTGACCACCACGGCGTTCAATGTGTTTAATTTGATTCATTGATTCATCGGCATCAGTTTCTATTGTCTAGTTCCACAGAGTTTTCATTTTATCGTATTTTTTTCTTCAACAGGCAGGAGCCGGTGGCCGAGCAGCCGGTCCTGGCGACGGCGGCAGGACACGACGCGCCCGGTGCCGCGGTCGCCGGCGTCGCCCGACCCCGCCCGCCCGCACTGCTGGCCGGCGCGGCTGCCGCAGCTCTGGATGAGCTCCGAGCAGACACAACGCGCGATTTTTTTTTATTTATTCTTTATAAGTGTAAGTATAGCTTCCAATGTTTTTTTAGGGGGTTACCAATTATTATTACTTTATTTTTTGAGAGGGTATCATCATCCAATGACTTCTCTCGTCTTGGGCGAGGCGAGAGGGAGTGTCAGACTCTTACTGACTAAAAACCACCCCGTTCCTACTCCTGCTTTTCGATCCGAAGCCCCGGTAAACCCAGTTTGGTATACTTTTTGCACATTGTATTGGTAAAAGCAAAACCGAAGACTTGTGGTGAAAAGTGGGTGTACATTATATAGCGGTATAACGTGCCGTAATGTGCACCTTTGCTTACTCCTTCGGGGATAAAAGGCGTGACGTTGTTGTTGATTGATATTGTGTTCCGACTATTTTTTAAACACCACTGAATTTCAAAATGTGTACTTATCTTCATTTTCTGATTATCAAAATTGAGGGATGTCGATGATAGATGATCAAATGAATGTGTAATGTTTGTTGCAGGATTACATGACTTGTGTTAGGTGCAAGTCCAAGTTTTATGGTGGTGGTAAAACAAGATTAGTGATATAAGAACATCCGTTCCTGTGATGTATTTAAAGTCTGGCAAGTCACAAACTCAACACTTTTCCGTTTTTATTTACATTTAAGATTACATTATCATGTACATACATACAAATAAGTTTTTTTCCTTTCAACGTCAGCAATGTCCTTTTAGTTGTAGGTAGACGAAACCAATGTAAGTTTTGTTATTAGAATATATTTTATAATGTTGTTTACAGTACCATTAGTTTATAATTATAGTTAAAATGTACGTTTACTTGTCATCCGTATCACTAGACATGTTAATGAATGTTTGTTGACGGAACACTCTGACACGTTGTTACAGAATAAAATAAGTTGTGATGGTTATACTGTTGTTTCATTATTCATTATTTTCACCGACTATTGCCCGCAACTACGACTATTAGTTCTGATAAGTAAATTGTTCTTGACCTTTTTCTAAAATGAGTAACTAATCAGCTATCTGACTCATCAGCTATCTGCCAATAAAAGTCCCGACAAAATCGGTCCAGTCGTTCTAGAGAGTTGGAACAAACAAACAGCTAAGCAGATTAAAGAAAAATGTGACTGTGTAGGTATATGCATCGTAGATTCATATGTATACAGTAAAAAGTAGTTACCTTCAATTGTAAAAACTAGTATTAACATACACTAGTGTAAATGTAGGTGTAATTCAAAAACAATCAAAGGTTTAACTTGGGATTGTAAAAACATATTATTACAATTTCATCTGAAAGCCTGAAAGAAATATTATAAAATAGAAAACTAGGTAAGCTATATAAAATAGCTATGGTAATGAATTTACAGCTTCTATCTGAAACTTAGCTAAGACAACTACCTACTTAACAGTTTTGTATTTTATTCAAAAAACGTTGCCCTACTCTAGGAATTTTTCTTCTGGTGCGTTTACAAACATACAAGTTCACATACACATCACACCCCCAGACTAGAAACACAATTTCTCACAAAGAGTTGCTCCGTGAGGGAATCAAACGAGTCGACTATCACCAGTCACCACCACCAACATATTAGTATAATTTTTCTTTGATAATTTATTACACTACACTCATACAATACTTAAATTTTTACTATTCATAAACTAAACAAAGTCTCAAATATTCTGGTTACGCAAGTCGTTATTACAAAGACTTTATAGCCTAAAACAACTTGAAACCTACTTTATTTTACAGCATTATAAAGGGGGACAAGATGGCTTTGGCAAAAAGCTTCGAGTAACAGATGATGTTCATTTAAATATTTTCTAGAGATCGAGGGTGTTTCGAGTAGGTATCGAGGGCTGGACTACACTACGTGATTACGTTTTTGTCTAGTAAAAAATAAAACACGAATAATATCAGAATGGGATAGTGTTAGTGACCATGTCAGTTTAAAACTTATAAAACACGAATTGATTATCATAAAATATACAACTTTTTTAAAACTTATAGTATTTTTAAGTTACAGATAAAAACGGCTAGTAGATTAATCAACATAATTTTTAAGCTTTAATCTTTTTCAAGTAATCAGAAGTGTTAAATATGTTACCTTTTTTTGAGCGGGGAAAATAATTCAATGACTTCTCCCTACTAGGGTGAGGCGAGAGACTTACTGACTAAACACTATCCCGTTTTACTCCTGCTTTAAGTCATCGAGAAGAGAATTCTCTTCTCGATGACTATGCATCAATTATGTATGAAATAGGTAACTAATAAGGTAATCGCGTTTCTTACATTTGTACACAGTTAGGTATCTACTGTACAGAATTGGGTGCCCATCATATATTAATTGTTTCTAATTTTTTTAGGGTAAATCATCTTGGTACGTAAAAATAATAATGTAAAACCTATAATAAATAATGTTTATGAAATCGACGGAAAACAATTTCCCTAAAATATTTCTTAAGACAAAAAGTCACCCCGTGCGCAGCGTAGCAATGAGATGCAGGCCGGAGTCAATATCGCGGGATCAAAGCCGGCCAGCGCCGGGCGCGCCACTTAGCGACAATATTACCGCCTCTCCAACAACACTGTTTGCGTGACACGACAATCGTTTCAGTGTACCTGCTCGTAATTGCTTTGCTTTCGCGGATAAATCAGAAGCATTATAACAGATTCATTCTTACTTTCTAATCCCTTTACAAGGGTTTCTTGTAAGAAAGTTAAAGTTCTGAATTAGTTAATTGTTCTTTATTATCGTAGTGTTGAAGGCTTGGTTACTACATAGAATGGTACTAGTATCATGATAATCATAATCATCATCAAATTAACCACAAAATGTTAATTGCTGGACATAGTCTTCCCAAAGACTTTCAGATCACCTAAACGCAAGTCATCTGCACCTAGCTGCTTGAGGGCTAGGGAATTGAGTACTTAGTTGTTAATCCTGAAGTACCACATCATCTTCTAATCAAAACAAACAAAATTCAACAGTAACAAGAACCTTAATCACGTCTTCAAACAAACAGGTATGCAAAACACTCAATATCAAAGCAATACCAAAGAAAATATTGTTGTAACGAAACTAATTTCCAATTCCTTTGAGTTCCGCTTAAATATATCACTGAGTGACAACACATTAGCATGTATATGTCATTAGACAGGTACAAATGCCTTTACAAAGCTATCGACTCGCCTATAAATTGAAATGAGACTGTGAATTAAAATATAAATCAAAAGAGGATTTTTCCCGACACGTCGACGCGACGAAATTGGAAAAATCTACGGCGACACGGGTGGCGGGGTGTGTGTCCTTTGTTTTATACGATACGGTAACGATATTGTTTGTTAACAGTGGTCTTTAATAGAAATAAGTAGTTCTAAAACTGATTTTAACTAGGTATTTAAATAGTCACGTCTTTGTAATAAGCGAGGGACTTAAGCACAATAATATATTTGAAAGAAAGAAAAGAAAGAAAAATCATTTATTCGGCACCGGGCACGATGCACCAAAAACAAAACACAAAATAGAAAAGAAAAAAAAAACAGTTGAAATTAATTAAAACATTCAAAAAACATTAAACAAAAAAAAAATGCATCATTTAAATTATATTATTATAAAAGTAAAACATACAACACAACAGGTAAAAACAAGGTAAAAGGTGGCAACGTGCCCAAGCCAAAAGGGTTGCCACCTCAGCATGAGCTGGGCACCGAAAGTACCCAGCACTGATTTTCAGTTGGCACCCTTTGCAGTGACCCACGGACGGAGACAACGCACAAAACAAAACACAAAAGTAATATAGTAAAATAAAAATTAACAGAATAAATAAACATAAAAAAAGAATATTAAAATAAACATACATACATATATTTTAAAATACATTTATAAATAAATAATTGAATACCTATAACGATTTAACAAAATAAAAATAAATGGTAACAATTGAAAAGAACACGGTAAAAGAAAAACATAATATTGTGGGTAGGTGTGTGATCGTAGGGTCACCCCGCAGCACGACACTCATTTGACTCCTACCTGAAAAGTAGTCGCTTTGTCGGCATTACCCCATGGAAAAGAATAAATTATCTAGACTATGTACATGTCTAGATAATAGTGCGCGGAAGAGCGAGCGTGGAAGATACAAGGAAATTAAGGAAATTAAGGGTGGCACAGGACGGCAATCCACCAACAACTACCGCAGACAACATGGGACTCGAAGGTAAGTTTACTAGACTTATTGTATCCCGCATTGCTGCTACATGCACTCATACATGGTATTTAGATTTTAATAATAAGTAAATGTCAGATTATAAATATAATAAGATAAAAAATATGTCATACACATGTGAACCTACAAAAACTAAATAAATAAAATAAAATAAAAGTCAATTTAAATAAAGGACAGATCAATATTTATTGATTCACTGTCGATTTGCGAGCTGATTAAAAAGTCCTTTAGCTTTCTTCTAAAACTATAAGTGCTTTGCAGGTTCCTGATTGGCGGAGGTATGTTGTTCCAACACTTGGACGCCGCATACCGGAAACTACCTCGAAAAGCAGCCGATCTGTGTTGCGGTATGGCCAGCTGCTGTGCACACCGTCTACCCTCCCGCTGCCGATGAGCATTCACCCACGACAGCTTCGAGTAGAGGTACGCCGGACACTTATATTTAATCACACCAAAGAGGAGACATGCCAGGTGGTGCTTACGTCGCGACTTCATTTTTAACACGTTCACTGCGTTACGGGAAATATTTGGTTGTAATTGAGTCTTGCTCTGTGCGGCAGCTAGTTGTCCTGGTTTTACTCTCCGTGCGGAGGTGATTTATTCAAGTATTCGTTCAAGTAAAAAAGAGACACCTATATTCCCGATGTGCTTACTTATAGTGTATTCAAATTTAAGAATAAAAATGTACGTGAATTATTTTGTCGTAACGCACAGAAAGGTAATTATTGTACAATAGTGCGATACGGGAACTATTTGGTCGTATTCTCAACCCCGTACCGCACTGAACGTGAGCTTCATTTAGTCATAGTGCTGTGCCTAGTCAATACGTTTTTACAGAACGCGATATCCTACTTAAAGTTCCTATTAGTCGTGATTATGCAGGATGTTATGTAAAGAATTATTATTAAGGATTATCTCATTTCATGGTATGGCACCTACTACTCTTATTATTTTTTAAGTATTTTTTTCTGATGATTAGATTATCAAGTAAAACAAATAAATAATTATATAAAATAAGAAGTTACTGTTTTGTTAATGTTTGTTAAAACAAGAAGTTACTGTTTTTGTTAACAATTATTACTTTTATTACAAAAAAGGTTTTGTTGATAGTGTAATACTCTAATAAAAAATAATGAATCTAAAACAAAACAACGTTTTTGTGATACCCCATCCCTAGCAATACGACTGTTGTATGCGCCACGACAAGTATTTTCCCGTAAAATCAACCAGTTTTAAAAATACCTGTAACTTTTAAAATATTACTAAGAACCCCGTGCTACTGCAGCTGTGTATACACAAGGATGTAAACTATGTATTGGTACAGAAAAAAAAATCTGCTGAAGAGTTTCCATGTCTCTGTGGAGGTTTGAAGTCAGGACTACATACGGGAACATAGACGTCGTAACGCACATCAGGCAATCTTGATACGGGAAGTATGTGACTTGTACAGCACTGGAAGTAAGTCTTAATTTTGGGCAGCCGCAGTGAACGTGTTAAGAGACCGTTTTTATTTAGATAAGGTGTTTATGTGTGTTCTCGGTGGAATTTTAAAACAAAAACGTGCGCAAGCATTTTGAACCCTCTGTATCAGTCGCTCAGTCCGTGAAAGTAGTCTAGGCCCAATGACCACGTCCGCGTAGTTTAGTCTGGACAACACCAATGACTCAACCAACTGCACACGCAACTCCTCACTTAGATACGGCCGCATTCCATAGAGTACCTTCAAACGATAAAACAGTTTCTAACACAATTAGAGATATGGGACTCGAACCTAAGACCTTCATTCATTAGTAGTCCCAAATTCCGCGCCTCGCTTACACGCTCAATGATTTGGCCTCTCAGGAGAACGTTGGCACTGCTAGACGGAATCTTGTAAAGCTGCGTTTTTGTTCCGAATAGCAAGAATTAAGTTTTAGACGGATTCAAGATGAGGCAATTACCGCTTGACCAGTCCACTATCCTGTCGAGGTCTTCGTTTATAAGATTAACGGCGCTCGCGTACTCCTCAGGCCTAAAGGACAAGTAAATCTGAATGTCATCTGCGTAAATATGATACTTGCACTTTTTTATTACTTTGACGATGTCAGCACAATACAATAAGAATAGGGTAGGCCCTAATATAGATCCCTGGGGCACACCCCTCGTCACAGGTTTTACTTCTGAAGCCAAGACAGAGCCATCGGTATCGGGAATCTCAACTAGTATTTCCATTTTTACTGTTCCTTTCGGGATCAGGAATATCTTTACTATTCCCCTACACTCTCTAAGAAATATGTTACATGCAAAGTTTAAGTTTCATTATATGTCCAATAGTTTTGGTTTGGACGCTATCTGTCAGTCACTATGTGAAAATGAGGGAAGCGTTTTAAAATTAGTTACATAATCATTTCAAGTAGGTATATTTCCCCAAAACTTTTCCCAATTTCCTTTGTCAATAGAACTGCAATATGTCGTGTAACAATGGAAACGTACACTCAGTAAGATAATAACAGTGTCCCCGTACATATTAAAGTGCGGAGCTCTTACAGACGTTCTGTAATACAAACTCATTTAAATATACATGATGAAATTGAAAAAATTACGCTGGGGAGTTTGTTCTGGAGAAATTGTGTGATAGACTAGCTTACAATGTACGGTGGGAAAATGAAATGTGTTTTTACTTAACTAGAGGTGCCATCTACAATCCTCCGCCACTTGTTTCTTTTTTATTATTTTTGACGTATGCTAAATTTATGGCGGTTATATTTAAATTGGAAGTTGTTATTACAGAGAGATGTGTTATTTAAACGTCTATTTAATTAAGGAATGGATGTTTGATTGAATTTTTGTTATTCGCTGATTCTGTGGTTAAGAAAACAGACATGTTTATTGTAAGTGGTCACTACAACTTTTAACTGATTGATAACTTAACAATTTAGATCTTATTGCCTGAAGTGGTCTTTCACTTTCTCCCCGATAGGTAGATATTGTAAATATCATGTTATAGGAGAACTAGAACGAAAGAGTCTTGAATCTTTAGACTAAATTATCAGATTGAGTATGGTAGGCACAGGCAGTAGGCACATATCTAGATCTAAGTTAAGTGTATGTGCAGTGGCCACTGTCATCTGCCATCGCTAAATCAAAACGCGATACAATAATCATACTACTACCAAACTCAACATAGTTAGGTACACTCGTAAGTTGCAAATATCTAATTAGTATACCAATGTGAGATGCCGACGGGCAGCCCCAATGTAAAAAAGCTGCCATATAAGGAATTTGGTGTTGATAGAACCTAAATATTAACATATCTAAGCCTGAAAGCAATTTACAGACGTGACCCAAGTTCTATGTAGTTCTTCAGATTATCTACTTTTTCTAGCATTCTTATTTCAACGATAAGCAATACTTCATTGTTTTACCCCAATGTATATAGCTAGGTACCTGTCTATAGTATATCACAGTACGGTAAGCAACCATAACTGCTATACTTAAAGAAGACAGAAACTATCAAAAACTCAAGAGAAAATAAATTTACTTTATCCAAGCGGAGCCATCTTAAATAAAAGACAGTAGCGATATTAAAGGCAGTATACCTACCTGCCTTAGTATAGCCCAGTCCATTACAACGAAGAGCTTTCTCAGTGAGAGCCATCAAAGAAAAATAATCCATCTGAAAACACTTGACACAGTTGGGAGGCCCCGCCCATCCGCCCGCCCACCGCGCACCACGCCCAGCCATCTTGGAACCCGAAACCTCCACTTTTTGCCGCAGAACTTGCTCTGTATATTTTAAGTAAAGTTATCTTAGTCCTGAATACTCCTGAATTAGTTTTCCGCCAACATTGGCTCTCTACGTGTACTTTATAAAACTTGTTTACGTTCGCAACGTAGTTAACGTTCGAGTTTATCTTGCCAGCAGTTTGGTCCTGGCTGGTGGATGCTTCGAGTAACTAATGGCTTGGAAATAAAGTTTGCCAACAATGATAGAACAACAAACAATATAGTAGGTATAGCATACCTACTAGTTATCTCCTAAAATACCTGGTATGGGGAAGATATGAAGTTGCAATAATGAATCACCTACACAATAATATAGTCTGTCAATATGCCCATAGTCCAGCTGTAAAAGGTCACGAAATACTGTTGATGATGATTTAATTTTAATCAATAAAAATCGTGTTACTTATAAATAATTTGACAGGATTTTTGTGTTTTTAACCCAAACCTGTCACAGGTTCAGTTCAAAACCAATATTACCATGATTACATTATTAAAACCATACCCATTAATAACTGTTAATGATGTCATGGTCACTAGAAACTAATCAAGTAGTAAGTTGTCTAAAACTACAAACTTTTTATAGGCTAGCAGTAGTTACGCTGTATCTTTTAAAGACTGCAAGATCGTAAAAGGGCTGCAGAAAAATACAATGTTTTAGAATTATTAGGATCAGCTGTAGACATTTAACAACAGTAGACATAGGTAACCGAAAATCCAAAACTGAAAGTAACTAAGTATCGGTTAACACCGTTTAAAGAAATAGGTAAAAGGCAAAATTTACTATTTTACACGTTATATAGTACCCTAACCAAATAAGGCCTATGCCCCAATAAAGCCTATTTTGAAAATTTCCCTCTTCCCGATGTCAAATGGTCGCCAAAGTTTGTAGAAGTGTGCATGCACACTACTTAACTAATTTGAGCACAGCAAGCAACCCGTGCCGCGATTATGTTGGAACCTACAGACGAAAACAATCACGACGTGGAGCGCACTTTAGTTTTTATAAAATTCGAGTAGCGTAAACTGTTAGTATTTTTATATTTATCAGTATACGACGTGCCGTGTTTTGTCTGTATGACAATTATACATTTAGCCATCTCCTCACATTAGTGAAATAGCTATAATATCGGTGTATTTCATATAATCGTTGTTTTGTTTACCTATGTGCTATGCCCTAATAAAGCCTACAAAAAGAACGTGTAGGCCTTATTACGGCATAGTTGTTTTTCAGTAATTTCAAAGAAAACGGATCACCAGCTTCTGTCAAAAAGAAAGCCAATGGATTTTGCAAAAGATGGAAAACGCTGTTAAAATAGTAGAAAGGGGTAAACGGGGTGAATAGGTACAGAAAAGGGGTGAATGGATATCGGGCAATTCTTCATAGTATCTATTCACCCTTCGAATTTTATACACCCTGTTTTACCCGGTAGGCTGCTGCAGCCAGATATAACATCCAAAGAAGTACGCATCATCTAAAGAGTGGTTTCCACTACACGAAAGCTAGGTCGGTCGCTAAATTGGCTACAGAACAAGAAGTTATTCTCATTCGTTTGACTGATGCTGGGGTGCCGATGACTTCAAAGATGTTACTTGGGTATTACATGATGAGAAACTCGTTTAGCCTGATGTATAATGACAAAAATTAATTAATAAGATCTCATTACATTTATTATAAGCATTGATAAAGTTTTGTTATAATTAAGAAGTTGAATACTTACTAGTTTTTATTGAGGCCTTATTAAGACATAGGGTTCCCAATAAGGCCAAAGTGACACTTTAGTTATTTGTGTTTATAAAATTGTAAATTTTGTTTCTAAAGCCATTTTGATTCCATTATTACAAAGTTTAATAAATAAATATAAGATTTTGAAATTATCAGCCCATTGTCATTTTAAACCTACGAGCTAGGCGGTAATAAAAATAAGGTAGGCCTTATTTGGTTAGGTTACCTTATATAAAACTAAATACAATTTCACAAGTTCTATATAAAACTAAAGACTTTTCCAGAAAAAGAAATATAAAACTGCCCACATAATTTCACGCTATTAAAAGACGATACGAGACTCCAATACCCAGTCCACCGTGCCTGTAAAATAAACAGCTCCAAAATAAAGTTCAAAGGCAGTAAAATTACTGTATAGATAGGTTACGATCGCCCATCTAAAGTAGATACGTGATCAAAACGTTGAACAAACTCAATCCCCAAAGAAAAACACCGGTAGATTGCGAGCTTTCATCGCAAAGCGAGAGATATCAAAAAATACATCGGACGGCCGCTCCGCGCTTTATTAAGAATAAATTTAGGGAGGACGCAGAGGTCCACGGTTGGCCCAAGTTGTAAGAGATCTGTGCTTTACAAAAACTGTGTATAAATAGAAGAGAAAGAAGTTTTTGCGGTGTTTTAGAATGTTATGAAGTGTGTAGTTATTGGACCATGCTTTGAAAAACTTTAAAGATAGTCTAAAGTGTCATTGTTGTCTGAAACGAAAACCTCTTTATTGAAACCTACTACTTACAACAAATAACCTATAAAGAATTGGTCTAGTCTTATCGGATGTTTTTAATTCATTCATTATAATACGAAATAACTATGTTCTAGAATTCGTGATAATAAGTCCGTCATTAATTCATTCAAGTTTTAAAATATTAATTCAGCTGTAGCAGTAAGAAAATGAAACTTTACAAAGCCTAAATAAACATATGGACAGACAGTGGAAAATACTGAATCACTTTGAACTACACCGATGTCTCTTTTTAATAATTATTAAAATATCATCCACGTGAAGTCACTCGCTAACGCGCGAACATTACCCGCTTCAGCCTATAACTTAGCACGCAATAGTGCGAGGTGCCTATCTTCAGACTAATGCATTTATGCAACAGACGCTCGGCAGGATCGATACAGCGCGTAATTTGACGAAAATATTGTGGGAACCTTTTGTTTCTTACTTTCATATTTTTATATTTGAAAATGGAGTGCCTTCGTCACGTCACGTCCGCTTTTCATTGGAGGGGTGGACAGGCATGATATGTGGACAACTTTATTGGTATTTTGTTGGTGTCAAAGAAGTGTTGGTAAGCAAATGGTAACAGAGTCGCCCCATATTACATAGGACTGCTAATATACATACATTCAATAAAAAAGCGTAATGAAATGTTAATGCTAGGTTAAAAAATTTAAATTACTGCAAGTCAGTACTAAAATGAGTCATTGGTTTAATTAAATTATTCTTAAAATATTACCACTGTGAGCTGCCCATTACAAATTTTTTTTATGGTATAAGCCGGTAAAAGACCTGATGGTAAGCAATCGCCGCCGCCAATGGACACCCAAAACACTAGAGGCGTTACAAGTGTGTTGCCGGCCTTTTGAGGATTAGGAATTTAAGGGTTGTTGGGGAATCGGGGATTGGGAAGAGAAGTAATTGGGCCTCCAATAACCTCACTCACACAACGAAACACAACGCAAGCGTTGTTTCACGTCGGTTTTCTGTGAGGCCGTGGTATCATTCCCACGCTTAAGCATTATTATTTCCAGGCTAAAATATATCTACAGCATCTTAAATAATACTCGTAGCTTAGAAAGTGTTGCCTCACAGAACTAGCGATACACAAACAACCCAAATACATTTATTCGCAGTAAATTATCCGCACACAATCGAAGTTCTGACCCAAATTCACCGTAAAAATACCCCAGCAAGACATATATACTTGTCCGTAGCTAGCTGGGGATACACAGGGACAAAATAAAACTTTCCTCCTACCTCCGAATAGATGAAAAATAAATAAAAAGAAAGGTAGATGTGAAACAAAGAGTCTTAACAAGTAGCGAGTAAATCGGATTTGTGAGGGTATTTGAATAAGAGGCAAAGCAGAATTTGAATAGCTTTCGAGAATTTTGTTGAAAATAACAATAGAAGAAAATAAAACGTTCGATTGTTCGGCGCGTAATTCCGACGCGTACCTATATATACGGCGATCTCGGAGTTCTTTATCTCCGGGTATATCTACTGCGAATGTTATTTGTAGCGAATGCAGATCGATTTATGCTGGACTTTTTTACTTCATAACTTATATTTTTATGTTTTCTTTAGCAGAATCAGCGATTGGAGTATGTAGTTGTTGTGCTCCCTTGCACCTCGACCTTTCGTATGTTTGAGCAATAAATTGTCAATGACAAATGAAAGAAATTATTAGCATTCAATGTATATAAGACTAGCGTGGGCCCGCGTTTCCGTGGGGTGGTCTATGTGTTCTATTTTATAAATCTACCCGATTATGGTCTGGAAAACACTGATCAAAACTGAAGGGGCCGTTTTGACGTGAAGGAATAACAAACAAACATAAAAACTTTCGCCTCTATAATATTAGTAGGATTATTGAGAAACACAATTACTATTACTTTGTCTATAACATGTTGTCGCCAAATGCAAACCACTTATCGTCAGATTTATAAGTCTTGGGGAAGAAAGGGCGGCACATTAACATAATGTCACCCTCGAATCCAGTCTCCATAGCTACTAGCTACCATATAGTCGACCACTATAGGTTCATCTTATATAAAATTCAATTTCATAAGATAACGTGGCTTCCTGAGTAACTCATTGTGCTACATAGGTAATATTATAAATACGATTTTAAAAATACTCTCGAAAAACATAACCCTCCTTCTGGCGCAGTCGGGTAATAAAATACACAATAAACTGATACCTAATTAATTATATCAAAGCATAGCCATCATCATCCTTAACACCTTAATCTGCCCGTTTTTGCCCACTGCTGGACATAGGCCTCTCCAATAGTGAGTCCAATAGCCTAAACCATGGTAAATGCTATCAATCAGTATCGAATGCTACGCTAACACGCTTGCTACAATTGTACTACATAAAATACGGAGTGGCTAATGTGAACCCCGGAATAGAAGCACGTGGCGAACATTGCAAACTAATATCAATATGTAACTTAACTAAATGTACCTACATCCAATATAACTTAGATCACGCATTGAATCACCACTTTTTATACGTCCTATGTAAACGGGACCTACTTATTGTACCTATTGTTATACACTGTGGAGATATTACTGAAAATTTTGAAGTTCTTTTAAAGCTCGACTTACCTTACTTAGAATCAACTTAAACCCAAAACACTTAAAATACATATATATTTAGCAGTTAAAATAGTATACTTAGTACTTTAAATGAATCTTCTTATCTGTTAAGGTTAAAAAACATTATTGTTGTTGAATCTACTGCCGTGGCAGACAAATATACTAAAAGCATTCGTTCGCATACTGTAAGTTATACTTAGGACTTATTTCACAAAGTCTGGATATCCGCTATGTATCAGATAACTTTGAATTAAGAATGTAATTTGTATGCACTATCTGTCACATAAGTTTATCGAGCACTTACTCGTAAATAAAGGTGGTGAAACAGACGCTTAATCATAGAAACGTAGATCGATACTAATAACTAATAACTGTCTACATATAGCTATGTACCTATCCACTGATTAATCACGATATAGGCACCACAAACATAACGGAACCAATACCTCGTACAACAATATTCCGATCAATCACATTACCATTGCCCCGAGGTAACCCAGTTGCAAAGTTTAATAAAATAATCGGCTCGCACTATGGGGTGCGCACAATAGGACGATAGAAGCGAAGCACTGCGTCACTTCCCTCAACAGTTGTGTACCTGTTGGTTTTAGTATAATGAAAGCATTTAGGCTAATTAAACAACTGCGTGTACTTTGCTTTTGTGTTGTGAGGTTGGAAGACACTAATATTTCTTAAAGTTGTTCAATTTTGTTAAAATGAAATGTAGTTTACGATCGTTGTTGGTGGTGCTCTGTTGTTTATGCTCACACCAATGTAACCTAGGCATTTAGTTTATGTTGAAAGGTTGTTCTGACTTTAAAAACTACAACGACCTAGCCTAATTCAGCCTCGCTATCAATAAATCATAGAATACCTATCTACAAGCACCAGATCAAACATTTTGAAGATTCAAATTAAGTAAAGTATCGATTACTCGTACAATTCAAGTACCTACCTTTTACTAAACCCGGATCCAAATATCCCAACACATTGTTGAGCTTATGAAAGGTTCAATTCACAGCGCGCACCACAATGCGACAAATCGTAAATATTTGTATGGGCGCGTTTTCCTTGCGTTTAGTCGCACAAAGCGTGAAAATCTAAAGTTTCGCACCGTCACCTTTATAGGCGATTACGTTTTCTTCAGTACATTCCATTGATGTTGGAAAAATTGGAGGAGGTAAAATAAACCATGTCCTTGTCTGCTCAAAAAATTAAAATTTTTCGTAGCACCTACTACGATACTACGAGAACTACGACAAGACATTTGACTTCTGTCACCACTACAATATAAAAATTTAACAATTATTTTCAACAGCCGAAAACAGATAAAAGATTAGCTGGTAGCACCACACAGATACTTGAACTAGTTGAACTTTTCTCCATGAGCTATATCAAAGGGGTTCTTCAAAAACTAATAAAGAAAATAAAGTACCTAAAATTCCTCCGTGGTCAGCAATGCAATCGTGGTGGTTCTAGTGTATATGTGCATAGGCTACGGTGACCGATTACTTTTTACTTAATATCAGAATGAAGAGGCCCGTAAGCAGTATCATCACCGGGTTACTGAATGAACTCCATAGATGCAGATGTAGGATTCATATTTGTGATTGGTCCCGTCTGGATCTGACTTACAGAAATGGCACTGATTTTTTTAATGTGGACAAGTGTCCCAAAAAACAGTACCTACCTTGATAAAAAAATCACATAAATGTGATTTGGTTGAAATTATTTCTGCAGCGAATAAACGACGAGTAAACGTTTGAACCACCTCATCCAACCACACATCCCTCCTGGGTAAACACAAAAAAACCGTCCAATCACGTCGATTAGTGTCCCGTGCTCTACAAAACTCATTGTTGGCGACACCACAATACTCCGAAACGATCATCGACACAACTGTTATACAATCTAATACACTAATATCACCCTGTCATTTGTATACGTCAGCCCTTCACGTATTTATAGGACGGACCACGGGAAATTATGACAGTTACCTGTGAAAATTCAAGTGGAAATCAGTTTAATTCGTGTTACAGCTTTCATTAGCTGAGTGAATACTTTAACCTTATGGGTCCTGGGTGTGAGGAACTTGTCAGTTTCATCTGATCCTCAAAGATCTCCAGCCTACAAATCTGTAGCTACCTTTACAATACCTGGAAATCCATATCACTATTAGGGTAACTGGTGCTTTTCCAGAATTTTCGACAAACGTGAATAAAGCAGTTACTTGGTGGAAGATGGATATGCAAACAGAACCCTTAGATTTATCAACAAAAGGCAAGAAATTGAATAAAATGATTAACATAATCGACTTCAAGTTTCTAGAAGGGCTGAATAATCATCTAGTCAAGTTGTACGAAAGGACGAGCTTGGTGTGTGGCAAGGACAGCTACTGCCTGCCTCAGAAGACCACGAATATGAAGAACATACTTCCATGCCAAGTTTGCTTGAAGACCTTTGATCGACCTTCGTTGCTGAAGAGGCATATGAGAACGCATACAGGTAGGTAAATTAATGGTGAAATACTTCTAGTGGCTAAGAGGTTTACTACATAATCACGAAAATTACCCACGTGTATAGTATATACTACTTCAGATCCAGCTAACTTAAAAGCAAAGCAAGAGATCAAAAAATCTACGTAGAAGTTAAACTTAAATATAAGTCGGTACTTAAATAATATAGCTATGTGTAAGAATTAATTAGGTAACCAGGTAGGAATGAAATAAATATACCTTCCTCTCTCCTAGGAGAGAGGAAGGGATATTTAGATTATTTACCTATTAAGTTTGGACTCAACCAATGCCGACTATAAAACTACTGATTCCTAACTAGATTTAGCTGAATGTCTAAGTAGGAATTTTACGAGAAATTATCAGCCCTTTCAATCAATTCAATTTACTAAATACCACTGATACCACATTACTTGGGTTTAACCCGTTGTCCGATTATTAAGCTTCTGCCTAGCTAAGATATAACAACTGAAGAAGACGTTACATAATCATAATCGTTAAAAAAATAATGAGGGAAGTGAAACTATTTTTCTCCTCTCATGTTACCTATATACCTGATCTAATTTATTTTGTTGCGGTATCCAAGAAAATTGTTCAGGTCTTCAAGACGCACTGAACTTCAGTGTTTTCATGGATGTATGTTATATAGGTACAGAGGTACTGTAGACTCTGGCTTACATGAGTTTAGTGGATTTAGGTGCCTAGGAGTTTGTGGCGAGCATATAAAGCGTTATAGGTTTTTATGGTATAAGCCGGTAAAGGAGCAGACCTATCTCCTGATGGTAAGCAATCGCCGTCGCCCACGGACACCCGAAACACTAGAGGAGTTACAAGTACGTTGTCGGCCTTTTGGGGGGTTACAAATTTAAAGGTTGTTGGGGTAATTGGGTCTCCGGTAACGTCGGTTTTTTGTGAGGCCGAGCTCCTGTCGAGCCGAAGCATGAGTATAAGTGAAATGATCTAAATAAATATCGCCTTGTTCGTATTGTTTCAGGCGAAAAGCCGCACATTTGTAACGTGTGCAATAAGGGCTTCAGCACATCCAGCTCATTGAACACACATAGGAGAATACACACCGGTGAGTAATTGTCACCTACACTAAATTAGGTACAGGAGTCTTCAAAGCCCGCGTGAATAGGTTGCTTATGGGCAGACGTGTTCCATCGTAGGCCGCATCATCACTTACCATCAGGTGAGATAGCGGCCAAACATCGACACATTAAATGTAAAAAAAAGTACCACGATTGATATCAATAAGTTTGCTATACGTCGTCTATGATTGCCCGCAGGTGAAAAGCCTCACAAATGTCCCGAATGTGGCAAGTGTTTCACGGCCAGCTCCAACTTGTATTATCATCGAATGACCCACACGAAGGTAAGTGGTTGTGGTACTTGGGTAGTTAACATATCTTGAACCTAAGTATGTTAAGTAGCTTTGTTGAGGGAAGAAAATTTAAAAAGTATTGTCCCGAGTCCTGACTTATGTGAGGTGATAGAGTGTCACTCTTACTGACTAAAAATCACCCTGTACCTACTCCTGCTTTTATGCCAAAGCCAGGTACTTAATCCTGTAAGTCATAGTTCCGCAGCCCCGGTATAATAAGTATCTACTTAGCTATTTAATTTCTATAACGCTCATCATGATTTATTAGTTTTCGTAGACTACGAAAACGTTCAACGTACCTAGGTATTTTCGGCGTTGGTCGAGCTGTCGCAAATGCAACTGCCGAGCAAGGCATTTTAAGCTTTATTCTCAGGGGAAGCAATTGTAGATTTTTTATGTTTTCTGAAAATATTTATTTTTAATACCCAGTACGGAGTCTCATATCTAGTGTACCCAATTATAACAATAAGTTCACCCCAATTACCTATATGGAATTCTTAAGTTAACTGGATAAAAGTTGAATTTTAAGTGAAGTTATATAGTATACCTATATGTTATTTTTTTATATAATTTTTTAGGCAGGTTATAAAGTTAGTGCCTAAACACCTATAATAATTATAATGATGTTATGGTATGTTGCAGAACAAGCCCCACAAGTGCTTGTGTTGCCCGCGGTCGTTCCCGACGCCGGGCGAGCTGCGCGCGCACGCGGCCGCGGCGCAACATGGCTGGCCGCGCGGACATACTCACCACGCCTGGTCGCTCACACGTATGGAACTACCTACTTCGCATACCTACATTATACTAGTCATCATCATCTTGTAATCCTTATCCCAACTAGATTGAGATCAGCGAATCGCTCCAATCTCCATTACACTATCAACTATAAAGCTATCATTACCTAGTCCATTTCTTAGATAACCTTCCTCACCACATCTACACCTATTTTTTCATTAGTCTGCTTACTTACCTAACTTACATACCTTTCTTTTATAAGATACTTTCCGAGATCTGGCTGATCGTCTTTGAGAACTGAGGGACCACACTTTATGGGTCGTAGTTTTTAATATACTTGTTTACAAATTCCCAGATTCGTTCTACAATTGTTTTAAGTCTACTACTAAATCCTAGAACTTTCATTTCCCGAATTCCCAGTACCACACTGGGAATTCGCGAAATGAAAGTTCACCCACACATTAATAGGTACATGAAATTTATTAATATGACGATTTAGGATCTTTCAAGATCCTCTCCGATGAATGAATCATCTCGGCAATTTCATTTGGAATTCCTGATGATCCTGGCGAATATACACTATTTTACGGTATATTTCTCGATCCGGTCGCAATGGATCGTCTGATACGGATACACGTATTTCTACGTAGGTACTGACAAACCGCTAATATTCTAACATTAATTTATTTTGTTACAGGCCTCCCCACCCTACCGAAAGCCGCAGCAACAACACACAAATAAAATACAATTTCAACATTAAAATAAAATCTTTTTATTTATTTATTCATCAACTTTTTGTCTCTTTACATCTTCTGTCTGCTCACTCTCACTCAACATCTTGCGTTTCTCTCCACAGTCAGCGTCAATCTCCAATTTAATTTCGCTGTCATTTTCCACCTTTATTTTCTCTATGCTGTCAGTACTTTCTTTCTCTGCACTGTCAGCTTCGTTTGCTTTCTCTGCACTGTCAGCACCTTTAGCTTTCTCCGGACTGTCAGCTTCCTTCCTCTTTTTCTCTCCTCCCTCATTTTCATCTGTAGTTGAAGTCTTACGAGATTTATGGTAATTATTCTGAGAAGCTTGGTTATCACTCGAAGTGTCCACTTTGAGCAACTCTCTTAACGCCATCGTTGCGTAACAACTTGCGGGCAGCGTCATGTTGAGTAGAAGGGCTCTGTATTTGCCATCTGAAACAATCAAGTTATTGGATAAAACAGTGTTAGTAAATGATAACGCTCTTATTTTTTAATTTATCGATTATTTACATATCATCATCCTCATCATAATCATCAGCCTGTTCTCGTCCACTGCTGGACATAGGCCTCTCCAATGGCACGCCACTGAGCTCGATCTTCAGTTCTCCACATCCAGGATTTACATATAAATGAAATTAATTATATGTAACACTAAATAAACTGTAACTAATAATGAGCCCAAATAACTAAATACATATGTGTAATGTCGTGAAAATTCAGGTGCTTGGTATTATTACATTAAACCAGTGTGTATAGTGAAATATCTCGGTAAGTAGTTACCGTCTCGGATGGCGGTGATGGCGTTGTTGGTGAGTTCGTCGAGGTCGGAGGCGATGAGGTCGGCGAAGGGGTCGGAGTAGCGCACCGTGCGCCACGACACGTCGCGCGGACGGACCACCACGCGCCGGTACGCGCCACATAGGCGGTAACTCCTGTAATAACATGCTATGTTTTAGGTCGGTTTCAAAGCAAGAAATCATTATATCAGTTAGAAAACATTACTGAACTTTTCCTTTCGGAATACTATAATATCTAATCACTGCTAGTGCCTGCAGTGATTTGCACTTAGGCAGTTGTCCCACCGGCAACGATGATAATGAGTAGAGCTAGAACTAGAAACGAGTTAAGCGAGACGTGGCGAGCGAGTGTGTAGTTTTGATATTTGTGTAGCTCGGCTATAAGCGAGTGTGCGAGTGAGGCGGGCGATAACTCGCACTACGATACGCACTGTAGAGAAATGACCACTGGTTGCTCGCTCGGCGTGAGTTTTAATCGCTTGCCGAGCGAGTCTTTCATAGCTCTTGTCGCTGATGGGTATAACCTGGGTGTCTTCAAAGCCCCAGTGAATAGGTTGACTATGGGCAGACGTGCTTCATCGTAGGCCGCATCATCACTTACCATCAGGCGAGATAGCGGCCAAACGTCGACCCATTTAACATAAAAAAGTAGAAATTATAAAGAACGGAAGTAACTTGAAAACTTACTTGATTTTATGCTTCATGTCCAAAGTTAGACCAACTTCACTGAGCAGCTTTTCATAATAGTCTAACATATTAGGCGGGTAGTCCACGGAGTACCCGGGCAGGGGCATGACAACATCAGCCATGGTATATTTCCCACTGTCCACATCTTCTTGTGTCAGTATCTTCACCGGTACTTTTGGCTTTTCCTCGTCCTTGGGTGAGTTCTTTTTGTCTTTCTCCTTGTCCTTGAGATTACATTGTTCTGATTGTGACGATGTCCTTTCTTTCTTGATACTTACTTTCTCGTTCTTCACTTCAATTTGACTGTTGTTTGCTTGCTGCTTATTGTCTTTGTCATTAGCTTGATTTTCTTCTGCATCTGAATCCTCATCCTCGAATTCATCTGTGTAATATTTGTTATTTTAGTAAGAGTTTTAGTTTTAAAATTTTACTTAATAATTTCTTGATTTATTTCAATACTAGCTTAAAACATGTTTAATAAAAGTTGAACTAAACAGATGAAGTAAACGTGTGTTACAAGAGTGAATGAATGTGAATGGGCAGTAGTGATTGTGAGTACCTATGGTTGCAATGAGTGTAGTCTGAGTGACTGCAGTGTGAATGAGTTTGTGAACCGAATGAGAGAGAGTAAATCGAATGAGTAACTGTGAATGAGTTACCTTCTTTGTCAATATTGGCGAGAGGCACGAGGTCCCCTACGGCGGGTTTGAGTCCGTGCCTGCGCAGTCGTTCCGACACGGCTTTGTTCCAGAGCAGGGACTGGTAGGAGTGCAGGTAGAGCAGGCGAGTGTTCCGCGCGAGTTTCCCGAGCGCGCCGAGCAGGTCGTTGGGCGCGTCGCTGAGCGCGCGCAGGAGCCGCGCCTCGGGCACGGCCAGCCGCCGCGGCAGCGCGCGCGCGCCGGCCGCCGCGCCCCCGCACGGTACGCCGCCGCCGCGCCCGCCAGCGGACCCTCGCGGCAGTCCAGGATCAGCTCGATGGCCTGAAATGTTTATGGTTGGACTACACTCTTGGTCACTAAACACGCTGCTTCTTAGTTATGTAAGATATGTACCAAGATTATTCAATCATGAACATGATTATAGTCGGCACCAGATAAGAAGTCAACTGACTTTTTAGTCTTTATGACTCTATATCTTGTTAGAAACGTCAACAGGGTACTTTAAATTAGATTAGAGAATTAAATTAGATTTTCTTTTTTGGTAAAACATGAAAATACTAGCGATACTTCACAATACAGGATTATCGATATTAAAAGTAAAAACTTTCAATTCAAAATATCCGGAATTAAAAAAAAAGCCTTACGTCTTTGAAGTTTCCTTGCAACAGTTTCAAGCCAATGTTGAATGTAGGTGTTTCGACTCGAGTGCCAAAACGCTGTAGTCCATAATAATTGATGAAACCATGTTCCTGCAAGTCCTTACAGGCAGTATTCACCACCTCATCTGAAGCTGTTACATTGCGGAGTGCAATGCGGAATCTATAAAACAAAAAAATCTTATATTACCAGCTAATACATGGATATAATACAGCATTAATGTAAAAAAAGACTGTTTAACTTAATTACCTGTTACCCTGAAGCATGCCCAACTTCAAGTTGTGGTTCTTGAAAGTGAAGTTCCCAACGTGTATGTCTTTGAGGTACCGAGTGGCCGCTACAAAGCGACGCGGGTCCAGTCGCCGGGCGCTGAACCACTGCGACGTTTTGGCGCGACGGTCCTTCGTACCCGCGTAACCCAACATCGATGGTTTCACACTGCAAACAAGTTAGGATGCCTACCTTAAAGTTTGCAAGCAACTTTGGTCCAACAGACATACTGCATAATGTATAGTTTTGTTGGAATTTGTTTTATAAGGTAACTTACTGGATCAGTTCCAAAGAATCAGGTGGATCCGTTACGATTTTGTTGCCTACCGGTTTTGATATCACCGAAACATACCAATCCGGTCGGATCCGGTGAGATCTAGACAGATTGTTGTAATTCCGGCTGAATCCGGCCGGATTGAAAGTCGTGACGGATTGAAATCCCTACTGGATATGTTTATTGAGTAACTAATAAACAAATGATTTGAAATTGAAGATAGTATTCCTTGTTATTAATGTCATATTTCGTTAAGACTTTTCCAGTACCTAACTCAGTAAAATTTTAAGTTTGTGAGTTAATGAGCTCCCATCGCTTGATCACTGTAGAAATCCGCAGGGCAGTGAATGCGTAAAGTAATCCTAATTAAACATTAATAATGGTATGTAGTAAACAAACAAAATTGAAACTCACTGCACCCCTATTCGTTCTGCAATACGCATAGCCGCATCCATTGTATCACAGTTCTCCTTGTGCACGATGAAGTGCACATATTCAGCTGGCCATGTCCACTTGACTCTGTTGTCTATGCGTACTGTAGCAATTTAACAATAAAACCATAATTATGTACTTTGTTTATACATATTTTTTTAATAAACAAAGTTTATTGTAATTAAATCTGATGGTATGCTGAAATTTTATGATAATAGCTTAATATGCTGCTAGTAGTTGGTGCTATAATATCAATGGTTAAGTCCACCGAGTTACACATAGCAGACCTTTTAAATTTACTACTTATCTTCCATGGTATAGTATAGGGCCATCAAACAAGCAGGCGGTTCTGATGGTAAACAGTTGGCGCCGCCCTCAAGGCCCAGAAATACAAGAGAAGTTAGAACAGTTGTAGAAACAGACCTCCTTTTTTAAACTTCTGGAAGCGCATCAGTTTCTTGTCTTCAATATTGACAGTGCTGCCCACGATGATGTCACCAAACGCTTTCTTCACTGCATCATGTATCTTAGTCCTCTGTTCCTTTGTCACTCCCTCCATGTCAATCTGTAAATTAATTAAGAACAATTTATTTACATGGAGGACTAAGAGGAAGGTCTTTGTTCAACAGTAAATATTTTCCAGCTGATGATGATAATGAATTTATTTACTAATGATATCAGGAATATAATGGAGTTACATTTTCAACTATAAATGTTATTTTAGAAGCAATTTGAAAGAAAAACAAAATAAGTTATTGAAGATCTAAGCGCCTCGTGCGGAAACTATGTCAATAAAAAAATAAAAAATAGAAACTAAAATTGACAAAGGTTATTTGCCTAATTCATTATAATATTATAAAGAAATTCCACAGACTATTGATTATAATACCAATAGACAAACAAATTGATACATTAATGCTAAATGGAGGTTAATTAAAACTAGAACATCTAAACATGTTTTATTAAGGCAAACAAAAGTTACCTCAACACAATCTGGCTCAGGATCTTTGCTCACAGCTAGTGTATTAATCTTATCCCAAGTCTCCATGGGTAAGATCTCCAAGTTATACTTAGAGAGGAGGAGGTCCTCATCCTCACTAACAGCCTCTTCTTCTGGGGCCGGTGGCGGCTTCGTACATGTCAGCTTAGCTATCTCACCCTGTTCATTTATTTCTGATACTTGAAAATCAGAATATCTACAGAAAAAAGATAAAACAATACAGTTATAATAATCAACATGTCAAATATTTAGAGCATACTGTACACAAATGAAATAGTCACCACAATACCTTGACTTAATAATTCCATTAAATCCTTCATGTTTACTAACATACTCTGTAACACCGATATCTGCTTCAGAGAGTCGCTTCCCAGGAGTATCTCTCTTTTTCCACTGACCCTTATTAGGAGCATAATTATTTTGAAACTTATTACCAGTACTGGGGCCGTCAAAGCTGCCCCACGTACCTTTAAAACCTCTTTGATTACCAGACCAGCCTCTTGGACCTCCTCGGCCCCCTCTAAAACCTCCTCGCATATTGCGATCACGTTTATTATTCATCCACGGTCTGTTTGTATTCATTTTTCCTTAAAATCGATGCCTAACCTAAAAATACCACGGATGGTGTACAATATTAAAGGTACGTTATAATATTACTGCCAAGTCTTAAACATTAAACACATCCATCTAAACCAGAGGTATGTTAAACATGTACTAATATTCTCAATCTTAATTTATTATATTGTTTAGTTTCGACCAAACTTGTAAAAAGCCGACACGTTCAATTTTATTGCACTTTTAGGTACATAGTTTCTAGTTTACAGATTGACAAATAAATTGGCAATAGAGTGAGACACAAACACAAACGTTTAGAAATTACAATGTTTTCCCACAGATTATAAATAATAATTAATTATTTTTCACTTCAATTAGATTTTAAACTAGAATATTAACATTTTGTCTTTATTCCCACAATTAAAATAATTGTTGATAATAAAGTGGGGCTGTGATTTGCAAGTTGTACACTTCTTGAAGGTGTGTACGTTACTTACATAGTTGATATATACCTATGTATCCGAATCGTGAAGGAATTGTATCCGAACGCCAATTTTCCCGCTATTAATTCTGTCAAATTAGAAACAGTGAAATGAAATAGGAACCGAAAAATAAATTTAAAAAGAAATCAGCATTGTGTTGCCTTGACTTTTGAAGAATTTGTTGAAATCACTGGTGATTTTAAATAATTTTGAAACAGCTCATCTCTAACAAACCGATTATTGTGTTATTTGCGTGCTTCAAAATTACTGTCCATTAAATATGCCGACCTCCACGTTTAGAAGTGGTAAGTGTTCACACGATACTATACTTTATCATGTACGATTCCCTGCAGTAACCGTGATATTTTATTATTAAAACTTTTACAGACAGTGGTAAGACGAGAGTTAAGTCCAAATCTCGCAGTAGCCGGGCAGGCTTGAGTATGCCTGTGGGCAGAATTCATAGAATTCTAAAGAACGGTAACTATGCACCTCGCATCGGCGGAGGGGCAGCAGTCTACTTGAGTGCTGTGCTTGAATACTTAGCTGCCGAGATATTGGAGTTGGCTGCCAAAGCAGCTGATGATAACCAGAGAACTAGGTCAGTAAACACTAAACAAAAACAACTTACCTACTTATTTATCAAAATTAAAAGAGTTTTTATGTAGTACCTACTAATTAGATTCTCACATACTCTTTCAAAGCACATCTTCCAAGTTGTTTTGTATAGTAGTTACTAAAATATTGATGTAGTTTTTGTTTACCTACACATTTATTAAAGAAACTTATTTTTTCTAGAATCTCACCACGTCATATTTTACTGGCTGTTCGTAATGATGATGAGCTGAACAAAATGCTGGAGGGTGTAACTATATCGCAGGGCGGAGTGATACCACACATTGAACAGAAACTTTTACCAAAGAAGACAAATATGAAAAGTCAACATAACACTAATAGCTCATCACAAGAGTATTAATGTTTATTGACACAACTTTATTTTGGCCATAATCACAGTTTCTGCAAAGGAGTGGGTAGAGATGGGCACATGTAACAACACCAAATATATACCAGTTATAACTTTCTAAGAAATAAGGTGGAGCCGGTTGCTTCACATTTAAAAGTCTGAAAAAAATTGCATTTCTATCACTGAGATTCTATTATAATCTTATAAAAAAGTGGTGTGCTACATTTGTGCTTACTTCTGCCTACTCCCTACTGTGAGAATTTTGAGAAATTGTACTTGTGACTTGTTGAAAAATTATGTTGTAACTGTAAGTTTATATTAGTCCCTAGTGGATGTGGCTGTGTAATTTGTAATGTATGGGGCCGTTCAAGTATTACGTAAGCAGATTTATTGCAATTATTTACCCCCCATCCCCCTTGTCAGCAAAAGTAAGCAAAGCTCTTACCCCCTCCCCCCATGCTTACGTAAACATTTGTCAATTAATGTATTGTTTTTTTAATTTTATAATGTTATAATTATAATTTGAAAAATAAGAAAATAGATTTAGGATAGAGATTATATTTTACTGAAACGGTATTCAACATAGAGTAAAGGACAAAAATATTATATCTTACTAACATAACAAACTTATTTTAAATTTTTGGTACATATATTAAATTCAAATTAACAGTCTTCAGTCCATGAAACCCGAATCCATGATTCTAAGTTTTCGATGACATTGGATTGCTTCGATTGCTGCTCAGTGTTGTGAGTCTGCTCGCTTTCATCCGATTTTGGAATGTCTACGTCATTCTCATCGAGCCATTCAACATCATGGTGCTCTAAATTTTGAATAATGCACATCAGTTCATTAGCACGACGAGCAGCGACTCTTACAGGTCTAACTTTCCTATCAGTGTGCGTGTTTACTTTCTTATGGATCTTTTCGATGTGACGATTTAGTGACTTGACGGAAGCATGATAAAGACCACACGTTTTGCATGTTCGACTTGATAGCCTCAATTGTACCGTCGGACAAAAATAATCGTATGGCATTTGCAGGAAATCTTTGAGTGAAGCACTTAAGCGTAGAGCTAAATTGACTGGAAGATTAAGAAATTGCCCTCCTTCATCTAAAACCAAGTCATCAACTGTTTGTTTTACTTTTACAGGTGGTGGAAGAAACCTGTTGTCTAGTAATCTAAATAGTCCACTTCTTGGACGACAGCATTCTGTATTTCTACATTTTACAATTTGGAGCAAGTATTGGCTTTCACGCACATGTTCTGAATACCATTTAATGTCTGGAAAATCAGGAAGATCTTGTTCACCTGCCCCAACATATTTTGCATTAACATTATAGCCATCAATTTCCATTGAACTCCATACTTCAGCTAATACTTTTCCTGCAAATTCGAAATTAGATCTTTCTAAATGTTCATCAATTGTAACGCCACGTTCATCCAAATGAGACCCAAAATGGTCATGAGGCAATATTAAACCAGCCAGTTCCCGACTAAGAGGAGCCATTCTGCGCTCTACTCTGTTATACGCACTTCTTCCGGGAGCATTGGTAGCTAAAAACAATGCATCGAGATCATGTCGCTTAAAGTGTTGTATAGCAAACCCTATGACTTTTTGATAACGCGGATTTTCATCTGGCCCTCCATCAACCGTCATGATTACCACTGGTTTTACTAGTCCATGGTCAGTTTTAGCTAATGGTCGAAACTCTTCAAGTTCGAGAAGCGTCTCGAAATCCTGAGCATGAGTATTAGCAGTAGATGAACTATGCTTTCCACTTCGAATAGCGATGTATGTTGGTCCAGAATATCCAACGGCTTGCGGTTGTCCTAGCATATTGGAAGTGATTTTGATACCAGCATAAACAGATGGTATTAATTTATGACGCTCAGCGATTACCCAATCGTGATCAGGCAATTTGATTCTATATTCCATGTGCATTAGAAGAGGTGCTTGCTTATTTGCCGCAGTTACGCCAATAGGGACTCGAGCTTTATCATCTTGAGATATGAAAAATACTTGATCTGGTCCTAGTATGGATGCTATGTTCTCTAAATAATGGATTGATGTTTCAGCGAACTTGCTATCTAAGTGGCTCTTGTGGTGATCAGTTTGAGCCCGAATGAGCTTAACAGGGACTGTCGATACATGTCTTCGTCCCTCTGCAGAATTAGATTTTCTGGGAATCAAACGAAGATATGTCCCACTGCGACTAATGTCAAATCCCATTTTACGTAATTCTTGTGTGAGTTCATCAAGAGTTTTTACGCTGCGAATTGATTCCGTTCGTCTTCTATCATCTGCTGCACTCCCAAATAAAGCTATATCCGCGATTGTTTTCAATAGTAAAGGTTGATTGCTTTCAAGATTAGGACGTCCCACTGAATCCCTCAGAGATAGTCTTTTTTTCATTTCTGGATTTTCATGACAAATATCTTCTAACTTTCTTTTCATACCATCCCTGTGTTTCTTCTGGGCAACTGCGTTTTGAACCTTCCTGTTTAAAGACTGTTTTGCTGTTTTTATTTCCTCGCGCAACTTAATGATCTGTTTATCAACTTCAGCACGGATTGACATAGTATCTCTGGCAGAATACAAAGCATTCAAATTTTTTTCGAGTAGAGCAATCTTATTTTTCATAGCTTCCTGAGAAGGTTTTGGTCTCTGTTTATCTGTATTTTTATTAATTTCGCATTGCTGTTGTGATTCATTACCGGTTTTTATTTTATCTTCTTCCTGTTTTTTAATATTTGAAGCTGGCTGTGTAATTTGTGTTTTTTCTGCAGGTTTACAGGTTGCCTAAAAATAAAAACTTTCTATGGGTTCTGCTAAAGATTCTCTTATTAAGCTACATAAATACAAAGTATGGCAATAAATATGGTAAATACAAAACCCTATGGCTTTAAATCTAATATCTTTAAACGAGCAAATCGTTCCGGTCACAAAATACAGGGTGTTATAGTCTATTCAAGTAGGTATTTAAAAGAATATAAACAATCTTGATATGTCTTTTTATTGAAATATGCAATTATAAAATCAGATATCTGTAAAGGTGCGTACAGACATCGCGAGGCTTGCGCCGCGAATGGTTCGTCTCGCATACATCAACCTGAGGCATGCTACGGCACATGTATACGTGCGAACCATTCGCGGCGCACGCCTCACGATGTTTGTACGCACCTTTATGTATTTACAGAAAAGCAATTTTTTAATATTGGTTGAGTTTTTAAATGAATCACAACAGATTTTACACAGTTTACAATTTTAAACCACATATTTCAATAAAAAGACATATAAAGATTGTTTACATTCTGTTAAATACCTATTTGAATAGAGTATAGTTTTCTGTAGGTATATAATATATATGTATAAAACTGACATCCTGTATTTTGTGACCAATTGACGGAATCAATTATAAGAAATAAATCTATATAATGAATATTACCTCTATACTTTAAGATAGGCCATAATATTTTCTAATTAGCAAAGAGAAACTTTTTGGCGATTTCTAATATTTCTAGTAGGTACCTAAAATGATTTCGTCACTCACCTTAGAAAAAAATGTAGTAAATTGGATTTATTCTTAGTCGCTGCTTGCAATTCTTCTTCGATTCTCTTAGATACAATAATATCTAGTTCCTTGTCGGATTTTGCTTGTAATTTATAATTTCGCCACACTTCGTTAACTAACTTTTGTACATTTTGTACTTTCGTACTTGTATGAGATTTTTTAAAACTTTCAAACAATTTTTGGTATAACTTGGATTTGTCTATTTGAAATGACATCTTATTTAAACATTAAACTTTGGATAATGGAATGAATGGTAACACAAATGTTAACTTGCTTTACTATGCTTACAATACGTCTACTCGCTATAGCAGCCAAACGAAACAATACACTGATAGAGGAAATTTAGACAAGTGAACAGCGCGCGGTAATTCCCTTACTCGGTTCTAAAGCGAGTAGGGGAATTACCGCGCACTGTTCACTAAATGTATGTATTACTTGCGGGAATCCCCGAAAATGCTTTTCGTTTTCAAGCAAAGACAATGTGTGGGTTGCCATTCGTGTAAAAAAGAAAATAACTACCGATGACGTAATCATCATCTAGACTCCCCTACCCCCATGTCATCCAAAATAAGCAAAGCAAAGACCCCCCGCCCCCCATAGTGCTTACGTAATAATTGAACGGCCCGTATCTAAGTGCCTGATTGAAGTGTAAGAATTTGCCCTGTTCCAAAATTTTTAATGGCATGGTTATGACTGAAACAAATAAATGGATGACTGGCTTTTTAAATCTTAAGTGGTGTTTCAATTTGTATAGCGATTCCTGTAGAATATACCTACATGTGACAGGCAAATAGGTACCTATTTAAATACAACAAATTGACATAAATTCTGCTGATTACATAATAATATGGCGTCATCACGTAAACGCGCCAAGCATTCGATTATTCCAATAGATGTATGCAGATGCAGAAACTGCACCAAGCACTAACTTATACTAATACATATCGACGCTGGAAAGGCAAAATGTATTAACCGCCATTATGTGAATTGTTCAGTAGAGCGATTTGAAGTTTCAAATTTTGCAAAAAAATCATAACTAATTAATTACTGGAGCTTTTTCATTGAAACTCAAAATAGTTATTACGAATAACGTTTACTATGAAATGTAATAATAGAAAACAATGTAAGTGTCTTCGTGTCCAAGATTTTGGAGTTAATACAATGCAGGCCATAATCTTGGTTAGGTAAAATTGACTTAAGTCAGTTGACCGTACTCACCGTGTCCAGGTAAAACATGTTTTAACGAACAAAAAGCTGCATAAATGAGCTAGATAAAATGTGTTATATTCTGTACAGCATACTAACACGTCTAAGTAAAATGTTTTATCAGGCCCGGTCAAGTCAGACCATGAAAACTAAAATGTCTTATCTTGCATTAAGCTAAAGTTTTCGCTGGGCTTTAAGTATTATCTCACAATATTAATGAATAATGGAAGTTACGGGTAAAACTAAATAACGCAAAAAAAAAAAATTTAAAAGGACTTTTCATCGCAAAATGAAGAAAAAATATAAAGCACTTACTTCTGAGATCAATCAGTCTTAAAAAAACCGGCCAAGTGCGAGTCAGACTCGCCCATGAGGGGTTCCGTAGCAGCAAGTAGATGGCATAATATAAAAGTCATAAAATAACTTCGTTATACATAGTGTTTGTATGAACGACAAAGTTATATTTGCGTTTTTTGAAAATGCACTTTTTTATTACGTTTGATGGGTCGACGTTTAGCCGCTATCTTGCCTGGTGGTAAGTGATGACGCGGCCTACGATGGAGCACGTCTGCCCATAACCAACCTATTCACTCGGGCCTTGAAAACACCCAGGTTATACCCATCAGGAAACACAGACTCCGGCAAAGAATCCCACTCTGTAACAGTTCGCACAAGGAAGCTTGACGTGAAGCGCTTCGTGCGAGTGGGTGGGATATCTACCATGAAACGGTGACGCCTCGCGGATTGTCTTGTTGTTCGATGATGGAAAGGACTAGGTGAAATCAAGTTGTGCAATTCCCCCACACACTCTCCGAAATGTATCTGGTAAAAAACGGAAAGGCTTGCAACCTTGCGCCTGTGTTCAAGGCTTTGAAGCCGGGCCTCTACAAGCGCATCATCATTGATGAGCTTCTTGGCACGCTTTTCGATGTTTTCTAGCGCTTTGATCTGGCATTTAGCCGAGCCGTCCCAAAGGTGAGAACAGTAATCCATACAAGACCGAACCTGCGCTTGGTACAGGCTCAGCAGTTGTTTCGGTGTGAAGTACCGTCTCACCCACCAGAGAATACCCAACTTTCTACCAGCCAGATGCGCCTTCGACTCTATATAAGAGCCGAAGTTTAGTGTAAGCGATAAAGTTACGCCCAGAAGCTCAAGATGATCCGATCCGCACGCACGGGTCTGGTTCTGGTCGAGCGGCGAGCTACCCTTGCTCGCCAACCGCAGACCCGCACTTACGGTGGCCGGAGATCGTCCCGCGATCTCCGACGCCCGGAGTGTCTCACGCGACGGCTGGGACGTGAGGAGGTTTGTTCTCTCACGCGCCCCGCCTTCTCCGTAGCTAGCATGACTGCTTCGCAAAAGGTGGAGACGGCATCCCAGTCCCCTTCGCTCCGCACCATGGCCTGAACCAGTCCCGGGCGCGAGAGGTCACCGTCGCCGACCACATCCCTGAGGACTTGGCGGTGCTCAGCCCATACAGGACACACCGCCACCGTTCACGGACGAGTTCTATTAGTATTATTTCTGAAAAAGTAATAATGATATCTCGTTCAAACCAATTTTCTTTGAAAGTTTCAAATGAAATTTACAGCATATATTTTTTTTTTTTTAGTTTTGTCCCTCCCATATTTTAAATGTTAGAGAGGGGGACACTCATTTTTCCACTTTGGAAACGTCTATCTTTCAAACAATTGATTTTAACGAAAAATGGTTTTAGGAACCTTAATGTCTTTTTTAAAGTATTATCGATAGACACCCATCACGAATAGGTTAAAACTTTTTGAATCAGTTCCATGTATGGGGTGCCCCTTTTAATTTATTAATTGTTATTCGAAATCCAAATAGCGGTTACCAGAATACATCAACCTACAAAGTTTCAACTATGTAGGCCCAACAGTTTTGCCATTTTGGTACGGAACATGGAAAGGCAATACTTTTAAGTATACCTAGTAGAGATCAGATATCACAAGTTAATAGGTACACTTGTACTTAGACTTATACTAATCAAATACAAAATGAAAAACAATCAGACTTTGGAAACATATTCAAGACATAGATAACATGAAACTTCATCAACATCTTTTGTATCAGTATTAATCTTATAAGTGTAAAATATAATCTCACTTAATCTTATATTGAAATAATGACTGCCTCCTTAGCCGAGTGGTTGCAAGTGCGATTACTGGGCAAGGGCAATACCCGGGTTGGGCGAATTATTGCTGGGCTTTTTTCGGTTTTTCGAAAATTTCTCAGTAATAGCATGAAATGAAATGTGTCCGATGTATGGCAATAGGCTCACCTATTACATGGGACTTACAACATAAATTGTGAAAAGTGGGTGTACATTATACAGTGGCGTTACGTGGCATAATGTGCACCGCTGCCTATCCCTTCGGGGATAAAGAGCGTGACGATATAATAATAAAAAATAATCACATTTTGGAAAATTAAAAATCTTCTTCTATATCAGTATCTGGTAAATTCTTTTTGGCATTACACGTTTGCAAACTAAGGTACTCCTCATATTTACGAACAGTGTATTGCGACAGCGAGCGTGAACTCCCTCGTCGACAGCGCATGGGTGACTGAAGCGCCCGCGCAACGCTCTCGGCCCTGATTAACAGCCGCGGTCTCGGTGAATGACAGTCTTGAACTACCGTCTAACCACCATAGTTTGGTATTTATCAATCTTTTTGGGAGGGTTAACTCACAAATGCAATTAATTTTACATTAGGTAAATTAATTTAAGTGCTACAAACACATTAGAATAGCTTCAGGTAAAATTGTATTATCAACCATTTTAGTAATAAAATGTTTTGGATAAAATTGTTTTAACGTCCAAATAATTGTAACATGCAGAAAAGTAAAATGTTTTAAACGCAAAAAACATATATTTTATTTACAAGTAAATTGACTTATGTTTAGATTTTATAATAATTGCCAATCTGTAAAATGTTTTATTGCGTTACTTTTTAGAAAAATGGAAAGGTAAAGAGATTTAAAACCAATCTAGTTGTAAACTTAAGCAGGTATAAATGACTTATCAATAGTTTGTTACTATCATGTACGCTTTATGAGCCAAAATAAAAAAATGAATGGATTTAAAACAAAAAAATATACGAAAAAGTCTAAAATCACCGATGTATTAACCGCCATCAAAGTGCTCAAATTAAGGCGAGACATAGACCATTCGAAAGAGAAAAATCAGGCGATTCCAACGGTATATATAACTCATTTTCGACCAAAGTGGCGCTTAATACATTTTGCCTTTCCAGCGTCGATATACATATCTGATCTGAGCTCATAGTATACCAGATATGGATATTGATGCATATCTATTCTGCTTTGCAACCATTCTTGACGTGATATTTCTACAATTCAAATTTTGAGACATTCAATGTGCATACATCAATGTTTGGGACCCAAGCAAGTGCAATCTAGGCCATTGTGAATTTCTGCATGATTAAATAATCCGAGTACAACAAGAGAAACACCAATGTATAGGTAAAGGTTTGCCATAATTGTCATTTATCCCTTTGATGGAAATTGGGCATCATGGAATAAGGAAGGAGTGATCACACCAGTATTTTCGCAGGGATTATGGATCGAAAATGTCCCGGTTTTCCCAAGATTACAACATGGCGACATAATATTCGAGTAGTAGGAAATATGTGCAATTTTATCCCTAGTGAAGATAAAATAAATGAGAAACAACTTAGACCAGTCTTGTAAATGACATGTAATTTTAAATACTGTAAACAAGAGATCTGTTATTTAATTCCATTATATTAGGTAGGTACAATGTTTATAAATTCACATACAGATTTACCATTTTATAAAATAATAAAATACAACTATTTCTTACTAAAAACGTCACTTGGTTTTGAATATCTTTACATGAATAATTTTAAAAGCTATATCATTAATATCTAAAACATTTTTGAGTCTATTACAACCGATAACTGTAATATAAAGTGAATTTTACTAGAATTGTCTTTACACTTAATAAAAATGTCATAATTATTATTGCAATTTTATAATACTTAATTAAAAATCACTTTTTGTTGAAATAGTCTCTGTATGTTTATAGTTAAATCCAATTAATAAAGTAAATTATTTGAAAACGTATAAAGGTTATCGTTATTGTATTAGGTAGTGAAACTCACTTTATATTACACAGATAAAATTAATATAACAAAATAATTATATGACTACAGATAAAATATACAGTTGTCTGATCATACAATTTAATACAAATTAATATAATTTATATCAAAGGAACATTGGGTATAAGCATAACTAGGTACCTAGGGCACATACAAAAAATACTACAATTATTGTACCTATCTAAAACTATGAATAATATTAAAATGAATATTTAATAATAATACCAAACTAAATGTAAATGTAGCACATCAAAAAATATACAAGAAAATCTTTTATTAATAAATGCAATTTCATTGATCTGAAGTTTCATTAACTTTAAATAAATGTCGAGTCAATTCAAAGTACCTACATACAACTGGAACAGTCAAAATAGTAAAGTTGTCATAATATAAACTGGGTTTAGAGAATTTAACAACATCAATTATTTATTTTAACAACTGCAATACGCTAACTCAACGATGCCGGCGATTACAAGTGATACTATAATTATATTCCTCGGCATACATATTTTTATACGAAAATTCTCAACATTTACAAAAAGTATCTAGAGATAAAAATTTACATGAGATGGACTGCACAACTCTTCCTTCGCATCGGATCTCATCCTTCAATATTAAAAAATAAACCAATACTTTTATGGTTTCACCAAATGCAACATCAGTCCATCTTACATGTTTATAGACAAGTCGATTGAGTTGATAAGCGTTATAGAACATTGAGACTTATGAAATTAAATAAGATCTATATTGTATACGGCGAGAGTCTTAATTGAGATCTCTACCTCTGTTCAGCTTGTAAAAAACTAAAAATATATATATTTAGTAAAAATAAAGTTATATAATAATAAAAGAACCAAGGGATTGCACAAGGTATTGACTTATTATGTACCTACAGACTGATTTATGTTACTGACTAAACAACCATATAAAATCTACTTTACTTGCGACTTCTTTAACTAATTTTATTCTCAAAACGCAAATGTTTTCTGTGTAAAGGTAAAAAGTAAGACATGCATAAATGGGGGTTACCTTATTTTGCTCACCAAATGTAGGAAAAGGATTTTTTATCCAATCACAGCAGCTGTCAAATATTGTACATCCAATGGTGTGACAATAGCTAATTGCCTATTGGACGAAGAACGACAGGTTCACACTAGTGTCATCTGGTGAGCAAAAATACGGTAGGCCCCATTATATCCTATTCTTACAATGATCACGACAGAACTGTAGGCAAAAGAGCGCATAGACCAATAACAATCTATCTACTTGTAAAAATCTGGGCCAGCCTCACTTTATTCTTACATGTAACATGACAAATAATAGAGCACGATTAACAATCTAAAGCGGTACTTATTTGTTCACAGTCGCCTGTTTGAAAACAAACAGTTGACTTCAAAATCCTGTTAGTAGAGTCCCGAATGATCAGTCTTAATATGTGACAAAAGAGGGCCAGTACATAAGGTTGTCAGGTCATTCAAATAAAATGTCCCTAAAAAGTTAGTGAAAATGGGGTGCCTTAAATTATAATAGTAAAAATGTCTAACTTACAAAATAAAAATATGGAAACATTTTATCTATTTTGCTGTCAAACAGACTAGCTAAAGCACAAATCCTGACAACCCTGCCACACACTACATTGTGTCGGTATCTAGTTGAGAAACACAATGCAAGGTATTGCACTCATTTAAAGATTGATAGCAGTCTCCATGTGCTCTTTCGTCAGTGTCGATGTGACTTATACATTAGTGTTACAGTGAAGCATCATTTGGCAGTGTTCAGTAACAACACCTACAGGCATTCAATTGAAATAGTTTAATTAAATTCCGAGATCATTGTCAAAGAGATATAACGAGCTGAACAATTTTCACTCATAATAATTGGTCACTTAAGTTTTTTTTACAATGAGCAATTAAAACGCTCATCACAATATTTAATTTAATTTAGAGGATAAAAATATGTAATAACACATTGCATTCTAGAATTCAAACGATTCAAATAACATTAGTGAGACATGTGATAAAAATCTTTGCTATCTAGAACAAGGCTCACTAACGCCACTCAGGACACTTCGCTATCTCACAACAATAAATAAATTGGCCACAAGAATTTTGCCATTCAAATATCACTTTGAAACTTCTTTTCGTGATAGTGTCGTGTAACAAGCTCAGAGTTTAAATATAGTAAATTGGCAACAATGAAAAATAGCATCTTATAAAAATTATCAATATGTACGTATTTTACAATTGTTTGTCAGTTCAAATTAGGCTAGACAGTGTTTTTGTTCTGAACTCTTATATTTGTTTCTCTGATTTACTTAGTAGGCTTATTGGAATGCCTGAATATATGGAAATACTTGGTCCATTTTAAAGTATTTCTGTACTTACTGTTAACTTTGAAGTACAGAAATAATTTTCAGAACATCTTAGAAGTTAAGATTATCAGAGTTTGTAAGGGGATTAGTTGCCATATATATTTGGGCCAAAGATCAGTCAGTCTTTAGTGATAATAACAACAATCGGCCTAGTTTGAACAAACGCGAGCGCTACCACCACTCAATCATTAGATAAACACACAACCATAAAACTCACACACAAAACATTATAATATTGTTTCAATAAACACATACTGTATTTTCGTATTAAAGTATTCTGTTTCTGGCATAGTTTTTGTATCCGATTTTAATTAATAAAATTTTCTGTGACATTGTTACCAAGATTACAAGTGAAATAGCTCATTCATATTCTCAATATCTATAGGTGATACAATCTCATGCACACAATTTACCATAATATTTGTAACACTAACTAATTTTAATATGTGTGATAAACAATTTGGCTGGACTGGAATAATGTGATCTATAAAACTATCAAGACAAAACCATCAAACACAAGCCATGCATACAAATCTCATACTCAAACATAAATATTAGTTAAACACCATAAAATTAAAAAATATTGCTCCACCTAAATTGCTATTGTTACATGAATATTCCGACCATTCATTCGCTCACGTTACACTTGCACAATCGCTTTTATTGTGGCATTCGAGTAGTGAGCTACTCACCAAGTGTAAACATCTCGATCCAGATTGCGAGTGTCACGAGTTCGAGGAGGGTATGCAGACATGCAAGCGATTACATCAAATATTTAAATGTCAACTGCCATACAAAAATGTTTGTAAAAGCTTATTTTATGAGCTTATTGAGCTGAGAGCACTTGTGTTATTATCACATATATTCTTATCAGTCGAATGCAGAACTAGTTTCTGCATTGGGTCTATAATTATTTTAGAATTTTCTTCGTTCGTAATTTGTTCCTTGTTCATACTGTCTTCTTCCTCGGAACCCTCCGCTTCGTTCGCCGATTTATTGTCAAAGTACGGGAAGAAATCGTAGTGAGACTTGCCATTGCTTATTTTCGATTTGTCTTTGATACATCGTTTTTTGTCGTCGCTTTTGATCGTGGATATGTTGCGTTTTGAGAATTCGTCCCAGCCTTCAGTTGTTTTGCCATGCATGGGATTCCAGTCTTTCCGGAATGAGCTTGATGGTTTAATTTCATTTGAAGAGAACTTTTGTTGTATGTCATTTATTTGGTTGTGATTTTCTCGTGTTGAAACTATTTGACCATAGACAGGTGTGCAGTATGTAGTGTCCGGCGAACTGTTACCAGTTTTATTGTCTCGGTTTGCATGTGTTTGGTTTAGTTGGCAATTGTTCATACCTGAATCAAATTCTGATTTCTGTCCAGCATTCAACAGTATTTGCTTGGATGACTTCACAGGTTTCTTATCACCATTTGATCCTCTATTGGGAGAGCCACCTTGTTTCGTTTGAACATCATCTTCATTCATATTGTCTTCACCAATACCATCTATGTCATAAACCTGTAAGTCAAGTTTTATTGCATTTATTATCTGAAGATTAATGATCTATGATAATGTGAATGACAAAGCAAGGTCACTAGTTAGTACGCATAAAATATTGCATGTGCATTGGTTTTATTTATATCAATAGGTGTAATAAAATACAATAAGATTTTTAATTTCGAGTTATAGATAAGAATTAAATTATCAGATAAACCTAAAACAAATATTACTTTAATGTTTATTTACAGATAAACAAAGCATTTATTAGATTGAATCCATTGCATGGATTTGTGTAATTATAGGAACCCCCATCTCTTTTGAGACTTTTCTTCAGTAGTAGACCTCCAGCTAAACAAGTACTAAACTACTAACCTTATACATAACATCTTGATTCATTCCTTTTTCCCTCTCTCTTTTATTTTGTACAGCAAGCCAAACATCCTTCAATTCTCCAGCAAGGTCTCTATCCTTCATGATGACTGGATTCCTTGCTAACACCAGTCCTGGGTTCATAGCCTCCACAAAGTCACACAGGAGACTTACTAGTGCTTCGCGATCCTGGAAATTGACCATCATATTTTTTATTACTTGTATCTCAAATAGATCATTCCAAAAGTAGTGTATTGGTTAGTAAATTGAACAACAACTTGAAATATGTAAACAAAATGATGTTTTTATTATGTTTTACTTTGTTATGAATATGAATGGGGGCTTATCAATATTGTTTATAATTTTTTTTTGTACCATTTGTGTGTTTCATTTTCTTTAAACTATCAAAAATAGTGCATTAACCTTTTATTTAGGTAAATGTTAAAATGTACACAAATAGGTGACTTACTGTGGGACTGCTAGCATTTTTCCCGTTAGCTTTGAGTATGTCTGGATTGACCATAACAGCAAACACTATCATCGGAGGTCTCCCTGCATTTGGACCATAGTTCTGTGGCACCTGTAACAGTTGGTTACCATGTGTAACGATTGAGCAAATAGACATTGATTGATCAATACCTTCAAGTTCACTTGAAATCTATCAATAAAAATCTCAAGTCTTTATTTTGAATATGCAATCTTTACTCTTCAATGGGAAGAGGAATAAGTATCTAACTCTAAATTCATAGTGAATAGGTCATGGAGATCTGCCATACAAGTTTTACTTATGAAAAACTAACACTCTATTGTTTGACCCAATATAATTATAAAGAAGCTAAACTTTTTGAGAAATTTTAATTTGATCATCTGCACAAGAGTAGCATTAGACCTGTTTTATGTTACACAATATTATAATTAATTATAATTTTATTATCGATAAAATAAGCGATTTATGATGTTTACAGTAAGTAGAGCAGACTAAAATTTTAATGGCACCTAAAACAATTGGAGCGGAAAACTTATCGACGTGCAATCAAAACAATGCGCGTAATCTTAATTAGTAAACAAGTAGCAATATAAATATAAATACTTAATCTTGAAACAACTTGAGTGATGTGTAAAAATGTAAATGAAAATAAAAAATGTACCTGCATTCCACCGTACAAAGGAATGGGATCTGAGTATTGTTTCGGGTTGGCTATTTTCTGCCATCCCAACACATTAATGTACAATTTCTCCGAAGTGCCCTTTATCGTATCTTGGATACACATGTGCGGCTGTGGAGGATTTTTAAACTGACGAAAAGCTCTTGAACCTCTTCCATATTGAACCGGCACAACTCTCTCAGGAAGATTCTGATTTTCCATAGCAACACGCCTCTGACACTAGCACATATAGTTATTTACGATAGAATCACAAAACATTCACAATAAAATCCAATAACCAACCACTAATGACATTTCTAAAAGGCCTGCCCGACATCCAAGTTTATTGAACTCTGGCCGCGTCCAATCGTGTTATGTTTAGGAATAAACTGCACTTGATCACTCAATACTTGCTTTATTTGTGTATATGTTTATTTTAATTAAGCTCCTACTTATTTTAAGTTAACGCAAAGCTCGTAAGTGTAAAGAAAGAAATCAAAAGAAAGAGCTTCCGTGAAAGAGAAAGACAGCCTTTGTTTTTTTTTAATTTCCCGGGCGGGCAAAGGTTTTCTGCACAAAACCGCTCGACAAATCTTTTGGGACTCAAAATTATATATTAAAAAATATACGTATGTGTCGTTAATTTTGTAATCAGGAAACTAATTTATTAAATTATATTTATTTAATATTTTAATTTCATTATTGTTCACATTAACACACCTCATTCTTTCTTTACCTACTAGATGGCGCTTTAGTAGTACTCTCGTCGTTCTCTATGTTCTCACTAGATGGTGCTTATAAAGTAAGATCTGTTGCTGTTTCTTTTATTTACTTCTATTATATTGAATTGTTCTTTAGACAATAATGTACAATTTTAACATTGAATTATTAATATTTTGCACCAGTTAGATAGCCAGCTGCTAACGGATGAAGTACAAAAATGGACCATACAATTTTGTGGTCTGCTCAAGGGGTATCGGGGTATCGGTTTGATTTCTGGGTCAGGTAAAGTTTGATTGGCTTTTTTTATATGTATATTTAGAACTTTAAAATATCACGCTTATAAAAAATAATAATACGTAGTGTAGTTTATCTTTTATTTGTAATTTAAAAACATTATTTACTACATTAACGTAACAAGTCATCTAAACAATCACATGCATAGTAAAAGCTAAACCCGTCACTAGCAACACTACAATACTTATTAAAATTATTTAAAAATAAATAAAGTTGTTTCTTATTTCCTCAACAATGTGTAATAGCTGTAAGCCCCTTTGAGTATCTGCAAAGTAAAAAAATAGGTCATTAAAATCATCGATAAATGACTTAGCTAAGCATACAGATTGGTAACAAATACAAGTCGGTCTAGTAGTTACTAAACTATGTATTAGTCATTCCAGTCACACCTCCATTTTTCCAATAAAATCCTATGCAAGTTTAATAAGACATTCGTTGCAACAAGTTACGGCATCGGCATCGACATTGTTACGCCCACTTGATATAAGGCTTCGGATACATTTACCGACATAACGGACTAGAGACATTATTATTTACTGGTAACTTCGAATCCAAATAGATTTTATCCTATTTTACTTAAACTTTCACAGATGGGCCCTAGTAGGGCTGATACCTGAACTGGAGTTGCGGACTGCCTATCGGGTTACCGGGGCTCCTACACGAAAAGCAGGACTAGAAATGGGGTGGCTTTAGTCAGTAAGAGTCTGACACTCCCTCTCGCCTCGCCCAAGGCGGGAGAAGACATTGGATGATTTTACACCCATTAAAAATTCCTACTTAAACATAATACAAATTGAAAAAGTTTGGATTTATGGAAGTTTGTTACTGTTCCAAACAAAATTACTGAACGCCCCCAAATGTAAGGCACCAGTTTTTCTTTTGCGTTTCTCACACTGTGTACGCGCCCTAAGAAAACTTACATTAATGAAGGTCGGCAGAGTAAGGTTGGCGAATGGCCCAGCAGTGAAAATGTTCTTGATGCGAAGCTGCCCCGACAGAAGTAGCACGTCTTTCTTCTGTCGACAGTTAGCTGTGTACCAGTTGCTTTCAAATGGACCTGACGTCATGTTCTCATTCTGAAAGAAGGAAAATAAATGAAAATATCGAATAAGAAATTGAATAAAATCCTTTGCATTTTTTCCATATTAAAGCTAAAGAAGCATAAAGAAAATCTTGTGGTACCTATCTAATATATAAAAATTCTCGTGCCACAGTTTTCGTTGCCATACTCCTCCGAAACGGCTTGACCGATTTTGATGAAATTTTTTGTGCTTGTCCGGTATCAATGAGAATCGGCCAACATCTATTTTTCATCCCCCTAAATGTAAGGGGTAGCACAATTCAATTTTTTAATTTTCCGCGGACGAAGTCGCGGGCGGCTAGTAGCAATATGAATACATAGGAAGTTCTTAACTACATACGAGTGTGGGTAGGACCATAGAACAAATAAGTGTTTTGTGAGAGTACCCACAATGAAACTCACTTTAATCAAAACGTCGTTGCTGTGCCAACAAAAGACGAAAAGTTGCGCGATTCCAAAAATTAAATACTCTGCCATCAGAAGCTTCTGCGCGGCGTTTTGTGCGGACTGGAAATAAAACACGAAGGAAACAATTTGCAAAATCAATCATAAGAAAGAATACTTTAGGTATATTTTGGGATAAAACTTACAGTCAGTTGGTATGCGCTCGCACAAAGCATGAGTGAACACATGACCATGTAGAAAAACATGACCGGCGACAGCAGTGAATTAAATAATCTTGAGTATCTGAAACAACAGATCATTATCGCAATTACTAACAGTAGGAACTATAAATTATTGTTTTCGTTGTTAGTTAATTTAGTAGCGTATGTCGAACTCTACGCCGCATAGTGGTTGCACGCGCGAGATACAATCTATCGATAAAATTTTTGGGACTGCGTAAGTTGGGTAAATGTCTATATTATGTAGGTACTTACTTTATAAGTATCATGTTATACAGTTGTTTTTTTTTACATTTTGATATGTTTTAGTGTATAGACATTTAATTTTACCAGTGGAATATTTAAATCCATTGATGAGATCCTAGATGTAGTTTTAACTGTTTCGCGTGGAGATCTGATATTATTTTAGCAACTCAGATCTTTTGGAATTAAAGTTTAAGTAAATGACTACTCGTAACTTTGAGTTACTTATAACTTAGTGATTAAGTTATTTTGAACTTTTTTAAACGGTAATTCACAAACATTACTTTAGTTACTGGAATAACCGTACAAGATAGGTACAAACTTTTAAATTTCTCATAGAACTACATACGATGACCTTCATTTCTGTTCGTCTCATGTTGGTTTGGTTTATTAGTTTGATTACCTACATACTAATCAAGAGATAGACTTATTGATGTCTCAATGAATACCATTTAGAAAGACAGAAACTCATGAGGGGAACACAGAAGAGACGAAGAAAAGATTACTTAGGTAGGTAGAAATGCGAAACATTATGGAGGTTAAAAATCACAGAAACTGCTTGTTGGCTTGGATTTCCTCATCTCATTAACATGATTGAAATAATTATGTATAAGTGCTTTTCTAGTGTTCTTTATTTTCAGCCATGATCGTCTTGAGACGATCAGTTGCTTACATGATTATATAGGTACGATAAATAACTATTTTATAGATGAATAAGTGAAATAGCTACGTAGTAATAGACCCTCATAGTTGACGATGGAAATTTATTCGCCAAATAGAATTTAAATTTATTGTATGAAATGAAAAAGTGGAAAATAATTACGTATTATAGGATCTCGTTGAAGTGGTATTAGTTGTAATACTTAGTCAGGAGATATTTAAATCTTATAACCAGAATTATGATAGTGGGTACCATTAACAGGCTGTGGAGGATACATAGTAAATGGTTCATGCACTTAATATACTGATATTGAGATAAATCTGTTTAAGGCTTAATGCGAGCCCATTTGGAGAAAGGTAAAGAAAAAGTTTACCCACCTTATTTTAGTATACCCAGTACAAGTAATGTAGGAAGGAGTTATTGTAAGGAATATTATTCATTTAAATATCTAACTAAAATATTACTCTAATTAAAACCCGTCTTTTATTTTCGTTTGTTCCCATTGTTTGCTGGGTACATTTAAAGTTTTGTTAAAGTTGGATCCCCTAAGCTCTGAAACTACTGAATGTAAAAACATAGAAGAAGCAATACTTACCTATTGCAATTAAGTCCAAGTAGTGGAGAGACCGTAAAGAAAAAGTGCTTTGACATTGTGTGATCTAGAAAGCTAGAAACGATCACTTGAAGAAGAAAGTAGGGTACCTAGTGACTAGTATCGTGGCATAATTAAAACCTAATTATACAAAAGTTTCAAGATTTGACATCAAATCGATTGATTTAAAACTGTAGATTGCTACAAAGTGAGATAGGCATATAAATTCTTAGTAAAATCTGTAATTCGTAAACTTAAACATCACTGAATGGTAATACACTTTTCAGGAAATATAGATTTAAGTTCCCAAAGATCGGAAAAGGAGGATCGTCCGACCAGGTGAAGTGATCATACTTGGCTGGCTACTGCCTAACAGTTGTATGTTGGGATTTTCTATGCATGCTAATATACGTAATACAAACTGCCACATAGGTACATATTAACCAAAGTCAATACTCACTTTATTAGCATAATATGGATGCCATGCAGCTGTCGCACTACCTCCTCGCATTGCTTGTCGGTGATTACAGTGCCGTAAGAACCAAACATGTGTTTGCACCTCTCACGAAGTAGATCCAGTTTCCCTCCAAAGAATACCATCGTTACTACAATACAAGTGTCGTAGGCCGCCATAATTGCGGCGCCATAAGCACAAAGTACCGTGTGCCACAGGACTGTGATCCAACATCCTGGCGAGTGGTACTTGTCAAATGGCATCCACGAACTGAAGATGTGCGGAAATTGTTCTGTACCATTTCGCATGTTCTCTCTAAAAGTCGATGACGACAGATATCGCATAAGTGGTGAACATGTAGTTGTCAAGAAGGTTGTGCTGACCAAAACCCAGTAAAAGTACGTGAGCCGCCGGCAGTATTTAGTGTAAGCTTCAACTATCTGAATCTTGCCTGGATCCTCACTTTGCCTTTCAAAATTATCAGCTTCTGTAATGTAGTCCAGTACCTCACGCCAATGCTTTTGCCACAAGACGAAGGTGTTCACTTTAACAATGCACACCACGCTTAACATGGAAATCTTCATGTTAGTCAATACGAGATCTAAATCTGATCTGATTACGTACAACTCCATGTACTGAGTAACGACAAAAAATGTGACAGTCTCGTGCAAGAAAATGTACAATATTGTGCCCAATTTGCTTTTAGGTAAAAGTAATCCCATTTTCTTTAGAATCCAGTAGTTCGGACCTAGGAAAGGTCGCGCTGGATTCTCTAAGCTCTGAAGAAACGAATTCATTTTGTCACACCAAAAGATTTTAACGAAGTGACGGAGAACTTGTTAGGCTCGGATTTATATACGACTACAAGGCTGTAGGTAGCGTTCAACCCCACGATACCGCGGTAGGGAAAAATACTACTTTGTTTTATTTGATTGTATATTGGAATAGATTTTTTAGGGGATTTAACGTTCCCTCTGAATTTTTCAAATTGTAACTGACTACTATATTTAACCCCCTTTTAACCTGCAGGTTAAATGTCAGTAATAAACTCCTGTTATTAAAAAAACTAGCATTGAGGCTCCCTCAGCCCCCCAACTACCCTGCAGAACGAAGGCCTCCGCCTATGTTGTTGTCTTGTAGCTGAATTGAAGATGAGGAGGATCTATAAACTGGACTACTTACTTACAGGTTCAATTTTATTCCTACTGTAACTATCAACAACTTGGATAGATCCCTCCTTAATAAACGGTCTAACGAGTAACATAAATCCTAGTGTTAGGTACTTGTTCTGTTGTTACCTACTTATTTTATGCCCTTCGGTAATCATTATCAGGTTTCTTGTATAAGGATTCAATAGATTCATCAGATCATCAGAAGTAGCTATATCTATCACTATTAGTGTCAAGGATTTATAGTTATAGTCTAAATAAATCCATACCTTAATTTAATTTAGAGTTTTCATTTCAGTAAAAAACTTAACGTGAAAACATAAATTCCTTGTCATCTATTCTTTATTTATTTAACTTTATTTATTAGCTATCCATTCAGTTCCTTTGGAATAATGCAAAACATAACTCAGGACTTTGGTGTCAAGACATCATCATCATCATCATCATCATTGATGTTAAAAACAAGTTTTTGCTGAGAATTTCGAAATCGCAAAGTTTAAAAACATCCATATTGTTTAACTAGGGTGTTGGATAAAGTCTTTAGATCGGAAAAAGTATCTTGTTAGTAATAAGGTACCAATTACCTAATTGCTTTTTTGCAATCAACCAAGGTTTTTAGACCAAAAAGTAATCTATCGATAACTTAGCCAGTAGTGTCCATCACTAGTACAGTAATAGCAGCCACACAGTCATATAACATTACATTCGAAACCGATAATTTAAATGTCTCTATTATACCCACTAAGTGTGGGCGTGACAGCGACACTCCGGACGCTCCCCATTCTAAAAAAATAATGAAGCTATCACACATCACTGCGAACCCCATCATTACGCTCTGAATAAGTTATTAGAAAAATACGACACGCCAATCATTTGGAAAAAAGGGACTTTTTATAAATTTTGATTTAAAATAATCTAATAGAATAAAATTCTTGTTAGACGTTTGTTTTGAGGTTCAAATAAAAGATTTATGTACCTAAGCAAAAAAAAAAAACTTGAATTGCAAGAATGTTTTACTTAGATACTTATAGATAATAATACTGGTCGCCACCTGTATGATCTATATTTCATGAGACAAAATCTTTTAGAAAACGCTGACCATAGTAATCTATTTCTGTATTCCGTGAACTCACTTCTTTACCCGACTGCATCGGAATAAAAAAGAGGGTTAGTTTTAATACTTTTAGTAGACAGATAATTTAATAATTAGAAATTAATTTTATGAGATGAATGTTGAACGAGACAATCGACAATAATTAATTGTATTCTTTTATTTGTTTAAAAAATAACAAAAAATATAAAATCTGAAAACAAACACGATGTAAGTAAAATAAGTGGTAACATTTGATTTGACAGTGTCATCCGTCATCACATTGACGTTTGCGAATGAACCATCCCAGTATAACGAGAGATTTTAAGCATGTAATCACGAATATTGCAGTGTTGTACAAAGGAAATTTGACGTAACTAATGTTCATGAACCGAATATTGAAAACCTGTATCGGACAGAAAGCCGAAGATATTTTGAAATGTTTGTTTATTTTGTTCTAACAAGAAAGATTTCTTATTATTTGCATATTCTGTGATAAACTGAAAGAAATATAGTGGTGAATGTATACTACATTGAAATATTTATTATAACTATTAATTAAAATACGCTGTAATGGTAAGCTGTGCTGTAGCAAGTTGCAGGAATACTTCGGCGAAAATATCTAAAAATAAAGATGGAATTACATTCCATAGGTAAACAAAACGTCTATAAATTCTATATTAACTATAAAAATGTAAACATGCTTGTAGCAGACACCACATTGCTTTCAGTAGTTTAGCACATAATGATCACTGTAAAGTATTAAAGAATATGTTACTGTAGAGTGTAGATATAACATTAATTAATTCCAGGTTTCCTCGAGATAAAGAAAGAAGGAAGCAATGGGAGTTAGCAGTGAACAGAGAAGAGGAATGGTCTTCAACTGCCTCCAGTGCCGTTTGCTCTGAACATTTTGAGACTAAAGACTTTTACTTGACAGAGAGTGGGCTCAGGCGCTTGTCTGTAGAAGCTGTCCCAGCTATTAATATTTCTGTAAGTAAATATTGTTTAAAGAAGCTAGACAAAAGATCTCCTATGTACATCATCTACCTGCCAATAAAAGTTTTGTCACAATTAATCCAGCCATTTTAGAAAGACGAACCTTAGCAAATAGATGGAAATTAAAAAACATGTTTTTTTTGGTGAATGAATTGTATGTATATTCATATGCATGTAGTAAAAAGTTATTTCAATTTAAATGTCACAAACAGACACTCCAATTTTATTTATAAGTATAGATAAAGATCTTTTATTAGTGAACAAAATAAAGGTACAAAAATAAATGCTAATCGTAAGATTTTGTATTCCAGCCATGTCAAGAACCAGAGCCAACAATATCCCGTGTTCAGCCTGTTGACATACAACCCACAGATTCTGAAGAAGTAATACAACTCAAATACAAAGTCCACAGATTAGAAATAATAGCAGAGAAAAGAAAGAAAAGACTGAACCTCATGTGGCAAGGAAAGAGAAGACTGCGGAAGAAGTTGGAAAGAATGAAATGTTTGGTCAAACATTTGATCAAAAATAAAAAAGAAAATGGCGGTTATAGCTGAAATATGGATAACATTTTAATGAGATATTGACTATACATATATTAATGAGTATTAATTAATGAGCAAGAGTACTAAAAGATTTAAGTACCTACTTTAATGGTTGTAAATATTGAACTGAAGTTTTACTTAAGTTTTAGTTTTTACCTAATTTGTAATACTATGGCTATTATCAACAATTATGTACACTATTGACACTTTTTATTAATATTATGACTTGAAATTTTTATGAAATATGTACTTTAAAGTGTCAGTAAGATTATTTTACATAAAACTATTATTATTTTATTTTTATTTATTTATTTAAGGCATTATGACTGAAATTAAAGCTATCATTTAATTATCAGTAATGTACAACCATAAATAGTTTGACTCATTAATCAATCATGACTTTTAATGTTAAGAAATAATGTATGATGATTAAAACTTTATTTCCATTTCTTCAAATATCCACAAATAAGTATACTATGTAAATCGGGTACAATTCAACCTACCACTTAAGGGTCTGAAAACGTGATGTTACATTTTCCTATAAATTTAAGAATAAATGATTTTTATTTATTTATTTAGTTTAACAGTCACAACGGTAGAAAACCAAGTAAAGCAACTGACCTGATGTAATATACCTAACTTATTCTATTGATTCCAAAAACTAACATCACGCGGAAATATTATTACATGTTGAAAAAAAATTGGAGTCTTCGTTTTTAAAAAAATCCTTGTACTTAATTTCTCATACATAAAATTATGTCACTCGTATCTAGTCTTGTATTTTTCTTACACTAACATTCAAGAGAGAGAGTAGATCAATCAGTAGAAAAACAGTTCACACAAAAAATATTTGAAATAACAAAAAGTCTCCTTCGAGCCGGATTTGAACCAGCGACCTATGGATAACAATGGTGTGCCTCTACAGTCCACCGCTCTACCAACTGAGCTATCGAAGGTATGAAAGTTGTTGCGAAATAACCAGTCTCATGGAGTGCGGCGTGATGTTATGTAAACTTTCTTATTTTGTGACGTGTTTTAATAATTTAATATTTTTGTAGTCAGAAGACCGGTTTTACAACCAACGACACTATGTCGGTAGTCCAGTGATTGATAGTAACAACTGCCGAACGTAAGGTATTTGGTTCAACCCCAAGATTGGGGCAAGTACACAATAAGGAAGATGAATAATTTTAATTTTATTGTCAGTGTTGTAGATTATTTTAAAATATTAAACATGTATTTTTTATTTTTCTACGGAGATACGTACTTTCCAAGATATATAATGATTTGAAATATGCGTGACGTCATTTCTAGGTACGTTTTATACATAGAAATGACGTATTTGCTCCCACTCCTAATGGTATGTTTTATCTAAGTATTGTTATCTTATATGTATGACAAAATAAAAAAAAATACGTGCCTAATATTTTTTCATTACCTAACTTAGGGACTAAATAAATTTTTAATTTTCATACGCCGTCATTATCCCTATTAGGCACTATAAATTCTAAGTTTGAATTTTCGGGTAGGTGAAAGCCAACTGGACATAGGTAATTATTTATCATTCAGAAAATATTGCTTGCCCAAAGGTTGATAATTGATAAAATATTTAATTATAATGATTAGAACTGGCAAAAACACAAACAGTGGAGTGTGAATTGGCTGCACAAAATTGCAACGGTCACTAATGAACTAGAACGGTATCTGACCACAAGAGGCGACGCTAATTACGCGGGCGCAGTCTTCCCTGATAACATATCTCTGTAGAAACCTCAGCTACAGTTATTGCCGGTTCTCGATACCGCGTCCATTGATCGTGCGCGCGCGCAGGTGGGGGCAACAACGATCTCCCACCAACCAGCGCGCCAGTACCATTGCTGCCAACATTGAGTGACGCGCGTATTTATGTTTCAAATAAAAATATAATCGATCCGAAATATTACGTTTGTTTTTATATGTAAATATAATTTGTTGAAGCTTGTGTTTGTATGAAGTGATGTCCAGTGTCCGTGTAATGTTCCGTACACCTCGCTCGTGTCCCGCGCATGTCATTGGATTTATTTAGCCAGTTGCAACAAACGAAAATGTGACTGTTTGTTTTAATGTCAAGTTTTAATCGATCGACGATCGAAAATGGGTTTTATTGACGTTTCCTTCACGACATAATGATGAAGATGAGAGAGTTTATGAGGATTACGTTGGTGTGTGTGTGCGCTTTCCTTTTGGCAGTGCGTGAGACAAGGTGTGAGGATGAAGTGTCCGAAGTGGAGGAAGGAGGTGCCCTGAGAGGGGAGGATCAGAATGAGCAGAGGAAGGATTCCAAAGGTCCCATACCAGGTAAGCGAACATATATCACATCACATCAAAACATAAACAAATGGCCATGTGTGACCTATGTTGACATTATAAACGCTATAACAGAGGTAACGGTTGTTAATTTATGTAAAGAATGTGTTGAGTGGCGAGTAGAGGCCGTTCAGCTGTTTGTAGAGCTTGAGACTGCTAAGCACTGGTCTAGAATCTAGAAGTGAAGGGCTAGAGGCGCGATTTCTCTGCACCGCGCCGTGGGTAGTTAGAACGCATCGTTGTAAGTACTCACTGAAGATGCGAAGATACGAACATAATGACTGTAAATCGATGTAGGTACTCTCCTGCATACTATACCGTGTTGTTGTTTCATAAAAACACGTTTTATTACGTATTTTGTAGGTAGGTACATGTTGTGTTATTTTTTCTCAATTTGCACACACGCAAACAATCCCTTCCCACGTATCTACATATTTCGAAGCGTATGACTAAATGAACATTCTCGATTAGGTACGCCTCTCCTATTAATCATTTACTTATATCGCTTGATTGTAATTTGTTAGTTTTGTAATTGCGTTAATTTTTTTTGTTGTAAAATCGTGGCCCCATAGGTAGATACTAGGATTTTCTCCTATGTGGTGAGAGTCAAAATCATATATAAACATACAATTTCACATGCACATCACACCCAGTCCTGGAACAGCAATTTGTGGGTCAGACAAATAATTGTTCTATGCAGGAATCGAATCCGCGACACGTTGCTCAGCAGACGATTGCCCAGCCACTTAGCCAACCGTGCAGTCTCTGCGTGTATGAAAGAAATATTTTATTTAGCTCCCCTTAACCATCAATAGAATCGAAATACCTAGTAGGCTGCGTATAAACCTTAGATTCAACAGATAATATTTCTTCTATCTTTGAAAATAAAAAAAAGAAACTATTATTAGACGAATTGTCGTTTGACGTTTTCATACGCACTTTTATTAACATCGTAAACTATTCTCTCAATCGGTCCTAAAGCACAGATGCCTAAGCTATGCCTAAAGCTACATTTAGCCTAAACCTCAACGCTACAAGTATCATATTGCACAAAAATGCAGTCGACATTTCAGCCTGCCTAAATTTAGGAACCGGTCCGATACTTATATGTCACACCAAGGTATCACGTGTGAGTGCATGATCTATATCTACCTAAGTAGTATTCTTAATAGGTATCTAATATCGTATAGACCTGAACGTAAATATTGAAGTAATATCATTTGTTTACACGTTTAGTTGGAAAATTATCATTAATTCCTTTGCTTAGTCATAGAATAAGAAATAGTAGACTAGTGGATTGTGAAGGGAACTTTGTCAACCCAACTTAAAACCTATGACAAACTCTTATAAGAGTAAATTGTTAATGATTTGGTGATTCACCAAAATTGTAAACAACTAGGTAGGTGGGTCAGTTGAACACAAATAGAAACAAAATATACCTAAGTTGGTACATAGTATAATAGTTTCCCTTCAAATCTTAATTAATCGCTGGAAACGTTTCCATCGCTCAGCTTAATTTATTAACGATTAAATTAACCAACTAAGTAATAATTTGTTGTTAGTTAACTATTTTAATACGTCTCAATCGAAACAATTGATCAAGCTACGTGCAATTATTCGGATTAGTTTCTCTTCATTTGTCGATTTTATTTTTAAATTACTAACGAGTTGATTGCACGCATTTGTGTTTTTATGGTACGTGCTGATTGGACCGTTTTATTTAAATTGTGTTTTTAATTGAAAATGTATATGCCCTTTTATTGTTACTATGTGTTTTTAAATGTAGTCGATAATTTTACCTAGATTTGGGAGTAGATTAGTAGAACAAAATGATAGTAAATAACGGTAAATAGAAGAATCCTAGTAAGTGAATGACAAACGGAGGCATCGACCTTCCGCGCCTGATGCCTGCCGACTCTTGCGCAAGCCGTGCGAACCATTCATTTGCATCACAAAGCGGAACGTACTACATAGGCTCGGTACTTCACTAAAACTATGTCCATTATGTAATACAAGCATTTTCATACAAAATATGCTACGAAAGTAACAATTTTCCTCGGTTTTACTTGACAGCTGTATGGAATTCCATCCGAGTAAAATTGTTATTCATTTCTTCATACTCTTGTTGTGTACGTGTTTTGTTTGGTAATGTAATTAATTGATTATTTATTTCTATGTAGCTATTATCCTAGTTACTATTTACTTAATTATACGTGACATTTTCTGCATTTTTCGATGAATATTCTATAAGTATAGAAATGTTATTAAAACAACATTTTAATAATACATAGTTTATGTTTAGTTCATGTTGAAATACATACCTATAGGTATAACAATCTCTTTATTGTCAACTAGTAGGTAGTACTCATTAAATTCCCAGTAGGGGCAAAATGGATTGGGTTTTGAAATTCTTTATTTATGAACCAGCAAGAAAGGACTCCATGTTAATGTCATAAAGAGTCAATAATTGCTCAACTTTAAAGTTTTAAGATCCTGTGGCATATTACCAAAAACTAGGGCATTACCTTTCGGCATAATGACTGGCTGCAGACTGCAGAGTGCAGGTAACCCTTTGCATTTGGATGCTACGGCGTGCATCGCTGTAGGGCATCTAAATGCCAAGTCACAATATTATGACGAAACGCATCCATCCCAGCTACTGATTAAATCTGAGGATATAAATTATAATAGGAATCTATTGTAAAATGATTTTAGTAAACCGTTTATGAATATTTTTGATCATTTCATTCAGATTTTTAGTGCATGAAAGATTGGAGGCTTTTTTATTGAACAAGTTCATACGGATCACCTGATGGTAAGCGATTAGCGCTACGCAAAGTCATAAAAATTAGATAATTATGAATTAACCGACCCTAGCACTCAGTGCTTAGCTCTTAGAACCAATCAAATAAAGACACAGGAGAGGTAAATCATGAAGGATTATGTTCAACCTTTATTAAGTCCTAGAATTAATTTATTTTCTAGATAATTCTATTCGATATCTAAAACGGAACATGTTATATGTGACATTGCACATAAAGGCGTGTACCTATTTACACAGCAGTCAGCTTGCTAGCCTCGACATGTGGCCGCATTTAAATTGTACCTTTATTGCTGTAAAGCATTAGCAGTTAGATAGTTATTCGTATGTAACATTCACATGTCATTTAATCCAGTGATCGTCTAATTATACTTCAATGTAGGCTTCATATGTACTTAGGGACTGTTCATATGAGAAATGACAACATATAATTACATTTTTCTTTATTTTTTTTTAATCTAAAGGAAAGGTTGAAGAGTCTTTAATTTAATACAAATCTCTGCGTGATCCGATCATAAAAACAATTAAACGCACAACAAATTTAAGTAACACCAGTGAACTGCGACCCGCCTCTTATTATAATAAACCTTTACCATTTCGTAATATTACCTCAAAACGATTGTAATACAACATTGAACACAAACAAATACTCATGTAGGTATGTATGTATGACCACGATATATTATACATATACACGATTCTTATTTGACCCGCATGAAGCCAAGTTCACAGGGTACATGATTTTTTACAATTTGCTGCGCCATTGATACCCAATTCATAGAAGTACTTACTTACATACATACCTACTATGTATATGTATATTCTATAGATACGTCAAAGATGATCTTTGATCATGGATCACTGTTTTTGAAAAAAAACATTTTGCAACAAATTTTAGATGTGATAGAGTATTGTTATATAGATGGCCTTCGAACATCGATATGATTTGTGAACATGTCACCTTTTTATTTGAAATGCTTCGATCATGAAGCGGCCATTGATTGATATGTCGTCGTTGCCAAATGCTGTGTTGGTGTTAATGTTAAATGATTGTTTGTACGACCTTGTTAATTAGTGGAGATTCATATCTTTATGAAGTGTGTGCTACTTTTCCAATGTTAGAAATTACAATGAATGTGTGCCTACGTTTTTAACTTTTATTTAATTTAACTTGATGTTAATTACTACAATAGGTAACGATGGGATCTGTTACCTGTATCTACGTGGCTTTTCACAGATTTTTCTTTTTCTTTTCATGAATCCTTGTTTAATTATTTTATACACTTACCGCCGCACTCAGAATCATTTAATGCTTAATTAAAGTAGTCTTTAGTTATTGTTTTAAAATAAAATTGTTACTAAGTAATAGTTTAAGTTATCATTAAATGTTCCTGAGAACGGTACTTGACTGCCGTTCTCAGTTTAGTAGTTTAAATAATGTAGAAGCAATATTTTTAACTTATATTCCGTGGTTGACGTTAAAATCTTGATGTGGATAAAAATATTCCCACCGTTTACGATGTTACTCTCCACTAATCTTTAGATCTGAGGGAATTCTGTTGGAATCAATAATGTTTTCGAAGAATTTATAACACAAATGGCCACTATTGCGTACATTTTATGTCCCAATAAATTGTTTTCACACTGACAAAGGTAACACCCACTCGCATCGCATAGCAGTTACTATGTCTATGGCTATGGAGCAATAACTTTATTAATCCCTGCTATCACTATACATTCCAGAGAAACCACAGCTTTTTCTGATTGGTATTTTATATCAGTTATCAATTCTAGAATTTTGTATTGCCTACAAGACCTGTAACGGATTTTATACTTAGGATGCTTTTCCACCAGAGATACTGTGGATGCCACCAGTGGTGGAAACGGGTTCGATTAAGATATGTTTTTATATGGAAAGATGCGTACTATGGATGGTTTACCTACTATCGACACATCGTATACTCAAGCTGCGCATTCCTCGTGCAGCTACTTTGTGGTGGCATATCTTCATAACACATCTTACTCGCACCGTTACATACTAACTTAGTATCGGTGCAAAACAGTCACATAGTTTCACAGCTTAGCTGTTATATCTTCGCAGCATAGCTAAATAACGTTTTAGTGGAAAAGCAACCTTAAACTCATATTTTAACGATGAACACTAAATTCGTATAATTTCACAATAAAATGTAAAGCCAGTGGAAGGCAAGTACCTTGTCGAGTGGCGAGTGCCACCACATTATCCAACATCAATAATACAAGTTAATCATACAAAACGACGCATTCGGCCGCTTCCTGCTACATTCACTAAACAATGAAAAACGGAATTTCCTTTGTGGAACAATATGTACTGTGTTAGGTACATACTAAGCTACTGTATGGATTGTATGTATGGGAGCGTTTTCACTGCCTATTGTAGTCTTTGTAGGCAATACAAATAAGATTTTTACGGTGGTTGTGTACTGCCATACTTTTTTTTATTTACTTGTGCTACTCTATCGTTAGTCAAGTACGATTGCTGCTGAGCAAGCGATCTTATGTTGTTGACCAGGAATTTGACTAGTCTGTCGCGGAATGTTGCTCGTAATTATGAGTCTCTAGCATGGCTTGAAACTAGTCGAGTTCCTCGTCAAACACTTATGTGAATAGCTCGAAAAACATAACAATTAATTTCATTACATTATAATATTTGCTTTGACGTTCAAAAGTGCCTTCCCGGTCTATTTGAAATAAATAATTTCGACTTTAACTTTAGTCTGTCTCACGAAAGTTATAATACGATCTTAGGTCGATTGTCGGCCGGAGCTGCGGACAACCTAGCGGGTTTACCGGGGCTCCGGCTCGACAAGCAGGAGTAGGAACGGGGTGGTTTTTAGTCAGTAAGAGTCTGACACTCCCTCTCGCTTTGCCCTGGCGAGAGAAGTCATTGGATGATTTTCCCCCTGAAAAAAAAAAAGGTCGATTGTCGGATTAAATAAAGAATATCTGTTTTGTAAAATTCTCAGTAATATTACGGAGTCTGGAACTGAGTCCATGCATTCAATTATGATATACCTACTTTAGTGATTGAGCTTCTACAACTCTTCGACATGTAAAAGATATGGTGTTATGTTACATACAAGCCTTTTATGGCAACCATAAGTCATACAATTTTATGGAGATACATCATTTAAGATTATTTGTTTAATAATGTTATATTATGTGGTTTCACAGTGTGATCACGTGTCCTAATATTAGATCGGTCACATAAAACTATATTATATTTTAAATTATAGTTTAGTGTGGTTTTTTCCATTTCGCTGCGAAATTACTTTAATATAGGTTACAGAACTATAAAATAAAATAAATAAGATTTGTTAAACTGTTCTTGCATGAAAGAAATACGTAGCTATTTATTTTATGGTCTAAAATATTTTATGAGGTTGAACTATTGTATTCCCCTCTATTCTATGTCTTGTGTCTATGACAATAAATCATGAGTGGCGCTGATCGTTTATATTCTCTTCTTCTATTAATCAGCTATTAAGTTTTTTATCAACAGCAACAAGTATTTAATCAAATTTTATAAAACTAAGTATAAAGCTTTTCTTAATTTGCTTGCTCCATGCACCTACCACTGGTTTTTCATTGCATCACCTAAAGGTTTGGCTGGTAGAAAATGCCTACGGCATTAAGCCCACCTCATGTACACATTCATGTGCATAAAGAATTAAATAAATAAATAAAGGTCCTTGAACACATATTTAATGAAAATTGTAACAGTTAACAAACAGTAAATATTTCAAAAGAGCTGTAGATGTAATTTGTTCGGTTTAGAATATTTTGCTTGGCATCCGTTCATGTTTGTAGCCCCTTGAAACCTTTGAAAGTTGATGAAGGTTACTTTACATAATCATATTAGAAGCTACAAAATAATGTTGCAGAAATAGTTATAAAATTAAATTTAGCATGGAAGAAATTGTACCTACAATAACATAATTTAGAAAAAAAAAACTAAAAGCCTGCCTGTGACCTGTAAGTCTCACATCACTAGTAAGGAGTTTTGAGCACTTTTTTTACAAACATTCATGCAACCTATGAATTAAAGACATATAAACGTAAATAAATTTATAATCATGTCGAATTTTTTTTTCGAAATCATGTTATGACATAGAGTTCCTTTTCTTCTGTTAACAAATCAACGTACAACCCATTAAATAATTCCGATTCTACAAGTTCATTCTACAGCTACTGTATGAGCTACTGTAAGTCGATATCTATCGGCACTAAACAAATTGGCCTGTCACTGTCCGGTTACTTAACAAAGAGTACAATTCAATCGCTGGCCATTATCACTCCGCTTAATTACATAATGCTACATTTTTATCGCTCCTTTACGTACGGTACACCTAATTGACAATGTGACGTATTGGAAACGCCATTTTCGCCGCGATTATCAACCTTAAATCATACAGAATAAGGCTAAGAAAATACAGGTGAGCCCTAAAATAGAATGCGTTCCGCTATGCGCACGCTGCTTGATTTTAAACATGTATGTTGCGCAAAACTTACTAAATACATATTGAATAACTGCTTAGCCTAATTTAAACTTTGTTTTGTTTGTTATAAGGTTTAAATTGGTTGGTATTGTGTGCTGCATATTTGGGCTAGGTGAAGTTACGGGTATGTTACATGAGCATATTGTTGCAATTAACGTTAATGCCGCTCGGTTTCGATTACAAACGCGTTCTATTGTTATTTTGTAATATCCTCGTCCTGCTGACGAGCCTCCTGCTCGTGTGCTCATTGCACGCCAATTGTGTGGGAAACATTTGTGTTTCAAACAAGTTCAATGGCCCCTGTAACGTTTTCTCTTTACGTCAAGTGTCTACTTATATTAGAAATTCTACGTAAGCACTATGTTATTTGTCAAAATGTCATTACTTACTATCTATCGCTATTTACTTGCTGACTATAATGACTACAATATTTATGTTATGTACCTACTTTATATAAATTGCACCATTATGCAGTTTTTATTTTCGTTGTAATTTGTTTTTTATTACTTTTGCAATACGGATGTTTCCGATCATTTCCGTGGTTTATGAGTTACGTCAATGTTACAACACATCTCTACATGGATGTGCGTATAATCAGTTAAGTAAATAAAGCGTGTGGTGTTTGGCAGGCTAAGGCTTCAAGTTCATCGCCTACTTAATAATATGGAATTAAATAAGCCGAGGTCACACGCGTGGGAGCCAGCAAAACTTAATGTGTACTAAGTACGTCCGTATACTTACTACTAGTTACTACCTACTTGAGGACTCACTATCAATACTCTATAACCATTCATTACAACATTATTTTAGTCGATGAAACCTAATACTTACCTCAAAACTACCACTGTCCATTCTTTTTTCTTTTGTAATACATCGAACATTGTGCACTAAAGTGTTCATTACTTTTTATATACTTTATATCTTTAGAAACTAGTTTAGAAACTTTGCTTTGGAAAATAAAACAATTTCAAAATTTCCATTCTGGTAAATAAATTACCTGTAACTTTTACTTAACACAACGATTACTCCGAATCATCAAGATGAAACTCGCGGCGGCGGCCATATAGACGAAGAATGTTATTAAAACATGCGCCCGCGACGCTCGGATGACTTCACTCTCGCCTCAAACACCCACATACACAATCGTGAGACACACAAAGAAAGGATGTTAACAAGAACAGGAGTAAAGGAAATTGATTGTAATTGGGTAGCTGACAGCTGTTGCGATGTACTAATTACCAGTAGTGAAAATCAGAAAAAAATCTAAAAAACTGACTGTTTTTATTTGACTTTATGGTCTTTCTAATCATAAAGGAAGGAACAGGGACTCTGGCTTCCTGATCCGCCGCAGGAACTTTCCTCGTGTCCCCTCCGTTTCTGCAGTACCCCTGACAATCCTTGAGCTGTGGAAGGTTTTGACCACTACCATCTACAGGGGTGATCATAATTCCCACAGCTTTCCTGTCCCATACACCTACAATTCTCTACTAATCATTTTAATTTCCTTTTCCCGTCCATAAGGGTTTATACGACAGGGCAAACCAATAATGACAAAGGGTTTAAAGTATTCATTAACCCAGGAGTGTACAGGCTCCGCTGGAGAATCTCTCCTTGAACATGATATATCGTATTAATAATCTTACAATAATATATGTATGATTTATATGTTTTATTGTTGTGCGATCTGTATTGTTGGTGTATTAAAAACACCTAAAAATTCCCATATAGATGAATAGAAAAATACGATGATGATTAGTCAACATCTATAAAATTATGCAAAAATTCGATTGCGCAGTACTAATTCGGATGGTAAACAAAGTTTTCGATCATTCATAGTTTTCGAGTTACTACGTTATGTATGGATCACTATATTCACTATCTAAATACTTACATCATTATTACCCCCCTTTCCAATCTTCCCAAGCCCCGATTCCCCAACAACCCTTAAATTCCTCTGGTGTTTCGGGCGTCTATGGGTAGCGGCGATTGCTTACCATCAAGTGATCTGCCCGATCGTTTACCGGCTTATACTAAAAAAATAAAATCTTGTCCCTCCATTGTTTATTTCAATGGAACTGGAACCCAAAACATCCAAGTTCTGAAGAAAGAAACTTGTTTTGTACTATTTCAATCAAACCTTTGCCTTTGTCCTTATTTTTGTCATTTACTCGAGTAGGTAATGGTCCAGTTTATCGTCCTATTTTTTGACTTTATTGTCACCTACGCCTGCACTTAAAAGTCCGCGTTTTTGATCCTAAAATTTGTAGGGACGCCCATTATTAACCCGCCCGTGGCTCAATATATTCTTCAAATATTCAATATTATTACCTATTTAATTTTAATTTACTACGCAATGGTACAACGGAGTTTCCTTGTTTATGTTTTAGAATTTTATTTTGTTTTTTCCATTTTCGGTGTAGATACGACCTTGTCGTTGTAAACAATACATAAATATTTATATTTATTTCGTCTTCTATGTGTACACTATTGACTTTTATGATTTCCTTTACTGATTTATTAAAGTATTTTTTTAAAGCTACATAACGTCACGCCTTTTTATCCCCGAAGTGGTAGGCAGAGATGCACATTACGGCACGTATGTAATGCTACTGCACAATTTACACCCACTTTTCACCATTTATGTGAAAACAGTGTCATGTCATAGGGGGTGAGCATATTGCCCTGGGCAATGGGCACAACCCCAGACTTCGTGCTACTACTGAGAAAAAAGCTCAGCAGTACCTTGCCCAACCCGGGAATCAAATCCAAGACCCATTGCCCAGCAGTCGCACTTGCGACCACTCGACCAATGGGGCAGTTTAGTCCACTCAGAAAAAATGTTTTTTGTATTATTATTTTATTCATGTATTTTTTAAAAAAAATAAACAATAATAATCTATCGTTACCTATCATTGCTAGAACCTTCAAAGACATTTTCCGCATATTTTGTTTTATTGGAAAAATGTCGATACAACTGTAAACGATTTCATGAATAATACAACACATTACACAGTGCTACTGTCCTGGTAATTATGCTGGCATAAGTAGGAAATACAAATTATTACTATACGGAGATTATTGACATAGTTATTCTCAAGGGACGAGGAATTTTTATAACTTAATGTTTTTCATTGAAAAATGTAGACAAAGTTATGTATGTATAATATGATAATTTATTGGTTCTCATAACATTCTTGTGTATTACGTTTCTAGTTTTTAAATCTGTCACAAATCTAAGGTTATTTTTGACCCTATAGGGCGATCCTCATAGATAAGATAAATAAATTGTAAGACTGCACGTTGGCGCGATACTTGAGCAATTGGCTGTCGCATATCGTGTAGCGGTGTCGATTTCCGTGCGGAGCAACTCTTAGAGTCATCCACAAAGGTTGTTTCGGGTCTGGGTGTCGACGACACAGGTGAAAATCCTAGAGTGGGTCAACTATTTTGTAAAAAAAGTAGGGTAAGGGATTTTCTATAGTCATTTAAATAGTATCTAGACACTAAAATTTGATTGTTTTACCACTAGTTCAGTGGGTTAAAAGCCCCATAACCGTTGCAGATGATCACTTTCAAACCTCTATAACAATTAATTGCGTGCCATATTAGATTCCTATATTATGTAAAACTATTATCTTGCTTTTATTTAATTACTTAATGCTTATATAACTGTTATGTAAGGGAAAACCTGCGTGTGCATGGAAATAATATTGCGTGTTGATTTCCCAAGTTTTCGCACCTACGGCCGATTTTTCAAATGATATTGCTTCATCTGTAACATGTATGATACGCTTTGTAACAAGAATAATCATCCTTATTATGTTACAAGAACACAGCTTTTGTAATGATCAACACTAAAATCATATCAACAATAAAAGTCAACAAAAGGGCAGTATTTGCAGACATAAATCTAATCACCAAAACAAAGACATTTTACAGACAGGTGAACTTAACCAAATAACAAAATAAAACGCAAACAACTTTAATAAATAACCCTATGTTACAAAAACCCGGATTTTAAAAACGATGCACAAAGAATTAACAAGTAAGTAGGTAAATGAATGCATTGATCTAGATTCTATTGCAAAAGCGTATCGGAATCGCATTACTCTTTGCGTCCTATCAGTTGCAACCACAGAGGTTGATGGTATCGGCTCCTAGGATAGGGTAACTGGTTCTCTTGGAATAAATAGTACTGATTTAGTTGCTTGTCTAATTGAATTATTGAAACCATTTATTGACTGCGTGAGAAATAGGAAATACGGTAGCATGCAAAGATTAAAGAGGTTGATATATTAATATGGATCAAGGACTGTTTGTTTAGTCAAAAGTATTTAATTTGCATGTAAAGTAAAGAAAACTGTCACAAAGTTTCTAAGATATATGAAGAATAATGTTTAAGAAACTCCACGGTCACTCTTTCGATACTCATATCAATAAATTATTATCTACGATATCTAAGCATTTTGTAATCTAGTCAACATTCATTTTGTAACTTTAGATACATATTGATTATGTAACATTTAGTTATTTTGAACGAGCAACTTTGCTTTCGTCCATACATCTAGAATATTAAGAAGTTATCAGTATAAAACGTAGTCTGAAAAGGTGAAGGAAAAACTTTTAAATATTAGTCCAATACTTTCGGTACTACCGTGTCCTCGCCAAGTCGAGCATACTATTTATTCAATGCAACACCAATATATAACAAATCTTAAAAAACATTAGCATAGATGAACATAATAATATCTCATCACTGTACAATGCTCTGACAAATTGAACATTAACTAAATGGACTGCATTAACACAATAAGATGTAAGAACAAAGACAAAGTATTAATTCTCGGGTACTTTTGACCCATTGATAGTTATATTATTACGTATAACCTTACAAGTATTAACGATTTAACAGTCGAGTGGTTATTGTAATTAATATGTGGCGAATTATTAATAACATCTGTTTCCATTGAGCAGTTGCCGTGGGTCAAACATGGCGAGGCCGATGTTTTTATGGCGTGTAGTCTTATGAATGACATAAGGTGTAATTTGAATTAATATAGAGACAATTAAATTTATAATAAGACATGTTATTATTTAGTGGGAGTGACTTTATAGCAGTTTAAGAATTTTGTGTGTGGAAGCCCTTGCAAAAGAGAGATGAATTTAATTCGGAGTGGTTTGAATGCCAGACGCACCTATGCACTTCATGCATGCAACCAATTTCAAAGTGCTTCATAATTTAAATGGGTGATTGTTCCACTTGATTCCTATTTTACTTATCCGACAGCTTTTAAATTGAAAACCATAAAGTTTATGCTTCTCTCAGCTAACATTTAAACGGTTCGTTTCTATTATATTGATATGTTAAAATATTTCTGCGTCGGCCGTAAAATTTCACAAGACATCGACGTAATGCCAAGGTACCAAGGGAACGGTTATTTGAAAACTAATTAAATAGTTTCAAACAATAATCTATCTTACATATAAAGGAATAGAGTAGAGAATTGTGCGTCTGTCAGTCAAATGCAAATATTATTTAGTACTAAAACTAAGTTGTGAAGTTTGCCGTTCAAACACATAGAATTTATGTACACAGCAGGGTCTGATCCACTACGAGCTGATGCAAACTTTTCAAATAGAATAAAACAATCGACAATAGACCTTAACTTTATGTAATAGGGTCTATAGCGATAGAAAAAAATACGTGGTACTTTAAAGATTTTATCATCGAGGTTGTACGGCGGAAAAGCGAAGAGGCTAGTGGTCGTTGCAAGTAAATGATGTTGATTTTTAAAACTGCGGTTATTTAATTGTAATTTTGTTTTTGTAACCGACCTATTCGAATATAAAACACGTTTACTTGCCAGTACGAGTATTGTAATAAGAATAATATTTATCTTTGTATAATGTAATTCTGACAGGGTTTTTAAGTAGCTAAATCCGCCTTGAGCATGTGCAGTGATCAAAGCTTGTTTCTTCTCCGAGTAAGATGAGTCCTTTACCCAATAGTGGGACTGTCTACAAACTGATATAGAAAAAAAAAACAAAATATTACTGGGTATCTCCTAGTCACTGTCGGTCAAAAGTATGTTTTAATTTTATTATACCAGAACATTATAACTTTACCTTAATATTATTATAAGTAAATCAGTTTAACTTAATCATTAACCTAATTATTAAAACTTTTTCTGTAAAAGAGAACTGCCTTCAAATTTCTTTAAGGTCTCCATTTTTTAAAGGCAGGTAATATCCCTAACCTTCTTCTAAGTCTGAAAATACTAGATATGCTGAAAACCGCATCAAAATCGGTTCACTCAAACGCGAACTAAGAACCTGCTTTTTAAGTCGACCATGAATCGTTGATTTTTAATTTATAAATGTATTTCTCTCATATTTCTTTAATTTCTCTCAAAGATTCGTAGGTACTCTAGCCTATAACACCTATAAACAAAATAATTACATAACAGAATTCTGATTTCTTCTTCTTAAAGCCAGCTATACCTAGGGGCGGAGGTGGTACCAACGACCAGGTCAAGGCGGCCACAATGTCGTCCACCATTGTCTTTACATTGGCACGGCTGATTGTTCCAACCGGCCAGTGTTGTAGGTGCCATTACTTATCTTGTTTGAATTCTTTTTGTTCTGCCCTTATCCTAATTTCATGGGAATTTGTTTATTCTGTGTCTATAGTGTTTTTCTTAATTGTGTTCTATGGCTATTATAATTAGGTATACTTTGTTTTATGTATAGGTAATCGTTTTTTGTATCTAATGGTGTCATGCTCCATACTTCTCTTGAATAAATAAGATCCTCTAAGTTAAGCAACATAACACAAGCCCAATTCTTAATTCTAAATTCCATAGTATTTACCTACTTTGGAAGCACAATTCATATGCGGCGTGTTTTCTAAACATGTACCTAACAAGAATTTTGATCTCAGTACGTGACAGGCGAGCCCAAGTGTTCACATTGATAACTTTTAAGACTTCAATGGGGCCTTAATAGCACATACAGTTATAGTCTTATGAAAACTACATGTACGTGCTAACTTCTCAAACTATAGAAAGAGAGGGATGTATGGGAAGAAAAGGGATAGCTATACGTTTGTCGTTTTGTTTGTCGTCACGCACGGGCCACTAGAAAGCCGAAGTCAACTCGAGAAAAGCGCCAGCGCACGCCTAATTGAATGCCGTATTTGTACGACACGAACACTGCTTTCCCGGGGCGTGTCAATTAAAATTGTACCTTAACCGTATAATGACATGGTGCTTTTTATAACAATCGACGGGTGTTGATGTGTAAGTGTTGGAGTATTCATATTTGTATTATTACGCGTTTAATTCCGCGTTTCACGTTTTTATCGAGATTGTATTGTGTCACTGTTGTAGCTACTACTATTGTAAGTTTGTTGATATTGATAGGCTTTTCTTTTCGAAAACAATGATACTCATTGGAAAAAACGGTAAAATTCACAAAGAAATACATATTTCTATGCAAGAACGAAGGCAATAAATTGTTTTTGTATTTTCGAAATCGTTTCCTATAGAATTAATGTTTTATGTGCAGTACAAAGTGGTCATGTCGTGACTGTAATGTTTATAAAATCATCAGTTTTTACGAGCACGCTTGTAAATCCGGTAATTTTAACATATTTGATTAATTAATAGGTTTGTTCGCGATTGTACTTTTTGCAATTATTCAACGTAGAGTTGATTGTGATGTGATTAATATTGTTTGTATCGATTGTGTCAGTTTTAAAGGAAGTTAAATAAATACTGTCTTGTAAAAATTGTCTGTGGTGACATTTCGATTAAGTATAAGAGCGGATGACGAGTGATGAAGGTGATTGATGACTACAGAAACACTCCATTATCATCAATCCTCAACTTTCAAAAGAAATCAAAGCTTTCTTTAACACGAACAAAGACAGTTTCTTGCAAGCGAGTTTACGGCTCGTCCGAGTAATACCACGGCCTCACTGAAAACCGCCATGAAACAATTCTTGGGTCAAGAGTCGTAGTGTAAGTAAGTAATTCTTCTTAATCTTACTATTCCTCTATCCACCAACAAACCTCAAATTCCTAATCCCCAAAAAGCCAGCAACGCACTTGTAACGTCTCTAGTCATTCGAGTGTCCATAGGCGGCGGTGATTAGAATTACCATCAGGTGATCCACCTGCCGTTTACCGGCTTATACCACAAATAAGTTAAGTTAAAATTTACACGTGCCATCGTTATTTTGGTTAAAAAGGCTAGCCAGCAATATACTGACACCATGATGGACCTACTATTACATCGTCAATGCGTCACCACTTTTCGTCAGTTACATAAGCAACACATTTTACTAAAAACAACAAAGACAATAAAAAAACAAAATTTAATACAAATATGGCAGCTTGACCAAATATGAGAATTGATGTGAAACTCACGAATCAAAGAATCAAGAAGATTGATGTTTCCTCCTACTTATGTATTATAGTATAGTTACATAAACACTTCGCGTCTCCCATCGGAAGTCGTTACCAACTGACTGGTACTGAGGGATACTGATATGAGGGAAGTGAGTCATTTGCCTCGACTTTACTTCATTTTATTGATAGTTTTTGTTAAAGAAGCTTTGATGTGTTTATGTAAATATTATTGCTTATGTGTTATATAATAACAGGGTAAATCAGCATGCTTTGTCCATGTTCATGGTCCTTACATACGAATCGTTTTATGCGATATATCTATGTAAGTATTACTTAGTATATCATATTAAAATTATATTAAAATATTAGTTAGGTAGGTTAGGGTTAGGTACTTCTGCTTTAATTAACAATATATTATAGAAGGGACAAATTAAAAGTACCTTTAACCGACGAGTATGCAAGAAAAAACTGATGACTGTTGATGAAGCGAAAGAAGTGGCTAAGAATCGTCGTAGCAATTGGCGTTTTATTATCTCTGCCTATCCCCTGGAAGACATGCGTAAGGTTATGAATGTATACATGTCATCACTCTTTAGAGTGAATAAATACCTAAGTAACCTAAAAGAAAATTTTATTCATGCTTTTATCAGCCAATAATAGCCATTACAGGTTAATACCCACTTAATATCTGACCTACATTTGCCATCAGCCGGTTACCAAACTAACGTTAATTCCAACCACTCCACTAGTTCCACAACTATCATTAATAGGTCAACGTAGAAGGAGCCTACTAAATATTAATATATACTACAAACATACAATCGTCATATAAAGTAATCAGATGTCGATGTGTGAGTGTGATATATAATTTATGTAAAATATACAAGTTTTCGTGTATTCTTGTTTCTCGTCCACTGCCGGGTTTTGGACAATACCTGTTCACATTGACAGCATTCCACTATTGTCCTTAATGTATATGTATATTGTTTGTAGGTATTGCTAATTGCACGCAGATGTATGTCGGTGCGAATTAAGATTGATAACGCTTAAAAGCTTTTGGTTAATCTGATTGTAATGCTCGATCATTGGCTATTGTTTCGCGAGCCTTGGTACTTTATATTGTCTGGGTATTTTTGAACGGGTACCGTAGTCATTGGTCACTGGTATAGTGTATACCCATGTAGTTTAAGTCTATTACATTCTCAGATGTTCAGGGTAAATGTGTCTTTGTTATTTGAAAGTAAACTCTAATTCTATTGAAGTAAATGCGTAGTTTGTATTTATTGCCAAATTGAGGTGGAAACCCAGATGATTTACAAAACTGTTAATAAGTTTGAACTATTATGTGATAGCCAGATGTGAAATCTAGTGATTTGCAATTTGCAGTAGCCAATAGGAAATGCAGCATTGATTATATTACCTACTTTAAAAGTTTAAACGACAACTCCTAGTTTAGTTTATACACACATTACAAAACTTATAAGAATTACATAAAATATCAACAACAGCACATAAGTAATACTTAGATAACAAATGTTATTCAATATTGTAGTACTAAGTAAGCAAGCAAGCGTATAAGTCAAATAGTATGAAACAGTGCGATATTCGAGTGGACTGGCCACTTTTACTTTCTCCAGAGAAAGTGGCGAGTCGAGCTACTGGCGCCACTCGCGAATAACGTTGTAAACATACGTTATTTTGTTTTTATATGCTCCCTTTACGGTACATGGTTACCGTTTTAGTAAACATATAAGAAGGAAGATGTAGGTAAGTATTGTTTGTGTTTTCAGGTCAGTCAGATGCTTACATTTAGGTACAAGAAATATTGTTTTTGATAAGGAAAAGTAAGATTCTTTAGTATATTTTTATAATAATTGTAGTGACTAGGCTAGGCGCGCACACTGCTCATGATAAAGAGTCCCTTTGTGACTCAAAACTAGTAGAGCTTTTTCTTCAGATATTTACCTGAGTAAACCGTGTATTTTTGTTAATTCTTTAGTATTTTAGCAATAAGAATAGAATAGGATTTTTGTAATTCAATATCAGCTAGGATTTGGAGACAAACTGCTTGAGGCAATGTAAATAAGTAAATAGTGGACCTAGAAGATTATGCTTATTACCGTTGAATACAGTGGTCTGCAGTCCTATAGATTCACTTCTTTCTATATTAGATTATATAGATTTTACGTTTATTTCGACTTACGAAATATCAGCGCTGTAGAAGACAACTTTCAATACAAGTTAAGCAACTATGATATAATTATAAACTATGATACATGAATCTATTGAATTTTCATTATTGATTAATTTAATGAGGCCAATGTAACATCTTGGTTTAAAATTTTAGTAAATTAGTGTATATTTCAAGAGCCTAGCGGATCCAGGTCAAAACAATTAATGCTAATTGATATTCTCACCTTCAGTACAATTTTACCGCATTATGTGTTTAGAGCGGTTGGCCTGCTATTTATGAAATCAGTATTTAAATCGTTATTATATTATTATAGTATCAATAACATTCACTGGATAGCTGGTAAACGCACTTGTAACGCCTCTGGTGCCCACGGGCGACGGCGATTGCTTACCATCAGGTGATCCGTCTGCTCGTTTACCAGCTTATACTCATGCCATTAAAAGAATGGAGATATTGTAGAGAGCTTTATAAGAAATATTTGTTTTATTTTTCAACTTTGAAGTACTTATACTACTTAAACTATTACAGACATCTACTATTGGTATTCATTGGTAGTCTATTGGGACCATTTTTTCTACATACATTATAAATAAATTTATAGAATCATAAAATATGATATCTAATTAGTTAACAAACTAATTAGATATCATATTTTATGATTCTATAAATTTTATTTACAAAGTTGTCAGCCTTTATAATATTAATTGTTCATCTTCATCATGCCCAAAAGTTCACATACCTCAACAAACGGTATTTTATCAATACATCTACATTATTATAACATCAATCACATAAACACATTACGACGACTGATTTAATCGTCTTCTTGTTGTCAATTTATCAATACTAAACGTTGAAAGTCGTAACTTATGTAATATTCAAACCTACGATTTATTTTAACTATTACTGTCTTCAAAATAAAGTCCATTTTCGTATGTTTTTGTCTAGTATAGTCTAGAGATTGTGTAGTAACCACATAGGTAATGAACTTTACTACTTAAAGTAATATTTACAAATGTTTTTTCCTCTTTACTTGTGTTTGGTGCAAACTTTTTGTACAGTATACTTGAAGAAACTTCAGTAATGAGTATTGATATAAATGTCATTATAATTCAAAACATAACTAAAGAAATATATTAAACTAAAAACTTAGTAAAAACCTTCTTCATTGTTGATTGATACAAAAACTTTAGCATCTTTACAAATTATATTATACATACTTATAATCAGCTATTAGGTTTTATTTACCCCAGACAGAAACGCTAAAGAATACATAATAATTAAGAATTTGTCTCAAAATGTCAAGGATTGTGATTATTCTATTAAAATAGCACGTGGTTTGGTCACTTCTGCCTAGAATTCACACGAATTAATTAGCTAGCGACATTTGTTGATATATTTGAAATTAGGCGGAATATTAATTAGCCAGATGATCTTTGAAGTTGATATCTTTATCCTGCTTTTATGAATGGGTATTTAATCTTCCTTCTTATATAACTCATCAGCAGTTCGTGACTTTCTGCTGGACAATATAACCTCTTATATATGAGGAGGCTTGCTATAATCTCCACGCTTGGCAGGCGGGTTGGAGATAGCAGTTTACATAGTTCGAATTTGTCATTGAGCTTAGCTGCCGGATTTATGTCAAAATTGTGATATTCAATATTAGTTCTTTCGATACTACGGGAGAAGTAGGGGATCGTTATAAATATAATCTAATTTGAATTTACACAAACGCCATTGGGTTTTTCTTATCTCAAATTAATTTGTCGACGAAGATGTTAATTATTACGTGATGTGCTTGAAATTCTACGTCACAACTTGGCCTCTGACCTCTACAAATGTCAGTGTATTTTGTTCTAGAGTTTAAAATCACGTAACAACTAAAATTGCTGTTATGATAGCACACTATACATATACATAGTAATTAGTGCAAGTAAAAAGCGACTTTAAAAACACCTTGAGTAAGTGAATCACCTCCAAATATTAATCGTAGCTACTATCAAAATATTAAGACCTTATTAATGAATAGTAAACTAGTTTGTTGTTCACACATCCTGTATTCAATGTATTTCAAAGCTATTGGTATGACGTTAATTAATTACGACTTTACGAGTGTCGCAGTAAAGATGAAAGTGGTTTGTCTGGTTGACGGAGGTCGTCGTGTTTCTCTGCTGCAAACGTCGAGATCGTAGGAACTTGTTAGAAGGTCCAGTTGGATCAAAATCCTATGAATATCAAACACCAGTATTTTTCTAAATTGTATGATAATTTAACTGTGTAGTAGCAATAAAGTCACATTACTAATATGAAAAGCAAATGTGATTGAAGCAAAAGTGATATTATTGTAATTCTAAAATTCATTTCATACTGTTCTTGAACTTATATAGAGCTAGGTCGACAGCATTAGTTCTCTACTGACCAGTCGAAAAACTAAATATTTTTAATGGTTAAGCATTTTTCAAACAGCAGTTTTCAACGTTAACCTTCTGATATTTCTTGCTCTGTACATTGCCTCCACGCCGGTTCTAGAAACGTTGCGTACCGCTGGAATTTACTCCAATTTTCGCCATAATGCGTTTCAAATTGTTGTATTTAGTCGGTAATTAATGTTAACTTGGCCATTTAACTACAATATTATTGTTTGCTACTAAGATTTTGAATGCTTTAAGATATTAGAAACACTTTCATATAAAACTCTTTTGGATAAATGTATAACAACATAATAATTATATATACATAGTATGTACTGTTAACAATCACATGCCAAAACCATAAGTTCAGTTCTAAAAATATACCTAATTTATGTATAAATTTGTCGTTAAGTTGCCGAAGTTAAGTAATTCGCTTTGCATATAAAACAGTGCGGCGTATGAGTATATGACGCGGTGACGCGGTATCTATGAACATGTACAAATAGTACCTCCTACTGAGAAAGAGTAACGCGTTCTTAGAACTTGAAGTATGGGCAGTGTTCGGGGAATAAACGTAAATAAAGACAAACAAATTACTAACCAACACTAGCGCTGTTTGTCTAAATAACCACGCTCACAGAAAAACATGGTTGTCCAACTATGGATTTGAAATTCGATGAAATTCAAAAAGTTTGTATTCAATATTAATTGCCTACTGCAAAAATTAATTTTAAACAACGTTGTTTTTTGATAAAAACGTTGCCCCACATTAGGATTTTCTCCTGTGTCGTGGGTACGTTTACAAACAAACAAGTTCACACATACACATCCACCCAGACCCGGAACAACAATCTGTGGATCACACAAAGAGCTGTTGCGAGCGGGAATTGAACCCGCGACACATTGCATGGCAGCCAGTTGCCCAGCCACCGCGCCAACTGTGCAGTCAAGGTTTACTCATGTTAATGACTAAAAAAGAAGATTCTCGTTGTGACTTGAAACTACTTGTATTCAAGGTTGTTTCCTAGTGAACTTTTTTGGAGTGTATCTCGACTTGCTTGCTATTCAAGGTGACAGGGTGTGATGTATGTGTGTATGCGTGGAATTTGTCTCCTGTGGAATATTAGTATGAGCTGACGCATCCTACGGTAACAAATAAAATAATACTTATCACTTCAGAATATCATATCATGTTCGTCAGTAGTTAAGTGATGATTTTATTGGGTAACTATAATATTTTATAGCAGTATATTACAACAGCTGTTTTCCCGCATCGTGCGTGCGTTAACAAAAACAATCAATTGAACCTTGGCTGGTGAAAATCTTTGCGTTCAAGTGGAAATTTCTGGTTCCAAGTGTTAACCATGAGTTTTAGTTATAGAACTATATATATCGTATATCTCCATCTGCTGCGATAGGCATATATTTACCAACATTACGTATGTTTCTTTGAACCATAAAGGTCATATTTGCTTGAACAAGAAACATGTAAAGGACATCAGTTTAACCTGAACTGTGACGTTGATGGAGGAAAATAGAACCATTTGTTATTGCAATTTAGCACTTATTTACATTTGACACACATTTGTTTTGTGTTATTCTAAGTTGTAAACTGTTCGTAAATATTTGTTTAGTTTTATGTCCATTATTATGTACTTAAGTTTAAGTGCTTGTGTGAACGAGTCCTCTCCTACACATGTTGATTGTTTGTTTTTCTTATTTAGGTTGTTTATGCGAAATTAAGTATAATAATATTGTTTTACCTAAACCGTAAAGGATCCATATTAATGTTTAATTAAAAATTAATAGCTTAGGATATAATCAGGTAGGCATCTACCGACCGATTCTGAGGCCAGGTTAACAAAAAAATATTTGTTATTGACATACACACGTACTTAAAGTACACACCTACCTAAACAAACACCAGTAGAGGCCACCTCTTTATTGAAAACCTTAAAAATAATCATCACACATCAACACCATCAATACAAACACTCAACTACTGACTAATTAAGCATCAGGAAGCGATTCCAAAACAATAAACTCATCACGATCTTGCGAACAGGATTATAAAACGTTTACTTTTAATTGCTGCTAAATGACCTGCACACGCATCGAACCTTGACCCGTGTACTGCGAATAATTTACTTGTCTATAATATCTTGAGTGTAATGACAGCACCGATTATACATAATGTAAATGATCCATGATGATACTGATCTAACCTAAGATTATAGGATCAATAATTACATACATGGATAAAGACATCAAAATCATACATATAATATTACTATGGAACTTACCAGACTTTTACTTGACTATAATAAAAATAACTGACATGTCATTCAAGTAAATTACCATTTTAACTATTATAAAAAGCGAGTGAAAAGTACAAAAAATGCAAACTTTCTTTGGATCAAAAGATTTTATAATACGCCCAATCACTATTTACAGCAAAAACACGAATGTCAATAATGTCAATGAAATATCACTTTCCATCGATACGAAACCCACACAACACAACAAATAAAAAATAATTTTCGACAATCATAAAACCTTATCTCACGAAATGAACTTTTATAAGGGGAAGGACATGACACCTTTAAAATTACTGCACACTTCTTGCATGGACACACACATTCACGATTCTTCAATAATGGTCATACAACGCACGAATACATCAATTTGTTGGAAAACGGTTACAAGTTACTTGCGAACATATTCTCTGTTGTGTCCTAGCCTTTAAAGCTTTAATTCTACACAGTGTAGCCTATTATTATAGGAGTCAGTGACCTTAAATCTAATTGTGTTTTGTTTTATACTCCTCAATCATCCTGACGATGATCTCATAGCTCTCGTCAAAGAAATGAATGTTACAAACTTCTTTGAAACTAGTCGTTATTTTGTTATTAAATCACGTCTCAGTTGTGGGCAAATTTTGATCCATCCCAATTATTATTATTACTGAACCTTTGATTACTAGTTCATTTTGTCTCATCAATCAATTATGGATTTTATTCCTTTAACAATTAGGACAGTTTTTGAGAAATAGGGTTTTGTTTTGACACCAGGGCTGACTGAATTCGTGGTAGAGATAGGAGCGTGCACGAGAATGGTCGTGCACATGCAATTCTGTAGAGTGGCTGCACGAGTGGGGTCAACATGTCAGGGAATATTACGAGCATTTTGTTTCGGAGTAACGTGTCAACGAGATTTGTAAGTCAATGTCGGTGTGTGGTCTACTTAGGTCGAGAGAACTTAGCAGTAGGTATTTTTACATGGTTCGCGTGAGAAAAAATCGTGGTAGGTAGTAGTTGTTGGTCGTGAAGTGTGTGTGTATATAAGCATGCTTAGGCAGGATTTTTGCAAGTACATTCATGTTCAAAAAGGTATTTAAAGAGTCTAAAGTTATTTACTCATAACTCAAATAACTTCCTAGAGTCTACAGTTATATTAGTTCTCATAAAAATCTAATAACTTAATTACCCATTTGTTATTCTACCTACCATGAAAAAATTCAATCAATTGTTTCCGATATTTCTTACATATTTATTTAATTTTCTATTAAAATGTTAGTTCTAACTCGATATTAACAGTTATTTAATTATATTCGTTGTTCTAATATCGATAAAGAATGTCTTCAGTAAATAAGAATCGATTAATGCGTAGCGCAATTAACACTCGATCACGAATCGAATATCTACAGACGAGTTTGACATGCGGAATTTTTCATTATATTATTTTTTCTCATTCTTATAATTAAGAAGTGCGGTATTAACTAGATTTTTTGTGTATTTAACGCAAATTCGTGGCCCAAACATTTGGATTTCCGTTATTAGACAAAAAATGATGATTATTTTCGTAGAATTGCTACCATGCATGACCAACGAAATCGTGTCGAGGTGATTTTTTTAATTATTGGAAGATAATTATGGCGTCATCTGATATTCTTATATCTTTAGAATCTGATGTAAATTACCCACCATGATAAACAACAGAATACTCCTGCTATACACTGAATTGTAACAATGCAAAGGTATTAATTATTTGATACCTGCCTAAGCATCTGACACGCAATGTAAGTGTAGGAGTGTCCTCATTAGGCATTAGAACAATGTTTTTGGTTCCTATAAAGGTAATCACTCTAGTACTAACTTAGGCTCCGGAGCTGCGGACTACCTAGCGGGTTTACCGGGGCTCCGGCTCGACAAGAAGGAACGGGGTGTTTTTAGTCAGTAAGAGTCTATACTCCCTCTCGCCTCGCCCAAGGTGGGAGAAGTCATTGGATGATTTTCCCCCTAAAAAAAAAAAAAAGTACTAACTTAGGCACTCATCTAATTGAACATACCTTACCTAAATTCTCCACCATATAGGTAATGATGATGAGCCAACATTATGAGATCAACACGAATACTTCAAAGTACTGATTACTACATAATTTAGGCACTTAAACACAAATCAAGAGATTTTCGAGGAATTAAAATAACATCTGTGGTCTTAGCTCATCTTTGAGTATATGTATGTCAAAGAATATATTTATATGTACTGATATAGTATGTTGATGTAGAACGTAGGCGATGTGACCTAGCGATCTTAGCATTCTATGGGCCACGAAGAACCATGACACAGAACTTAGTGTTTGATAACATCTTAAGTCTTAACCATGCGTGTACTTAGACATCATTTAAGTTAAATAAGAACGTGAGGTTTCAAGTTTAGACTACACTTTTAGTGTCTTTATTTCAGAAATTTTTATTTCAATTAATCCTTTACGAGGCACTTTTAAAACGTCAAATTGAATTGTCCGTCAGTCTGTACATGTCAGTGAAACGTGCTTGTTCCAAAGAGTAGCTGGAGTAGAACAAACAAGAAACCCCATTTGGCAGTTATGTAGTTTAATACTACAGTCCTAAAAAAAATTAAAGTATAAATGAGGTATTTGTATCATGATGAGTAGGTCTTTAAAAGGACAATATTTCGGCGCCTGCATTCGACGTGTTAATGCGAAAAGAGGATTAGGAATTTCAAGTTATTCAAATTTTCCCTTTTTCTGACGTCATTTTCTTCCAAACGGGTTCCCAGGTAGTGTGAATCCTTTAGCGGCTCACCAACATTAATATATTACATATAAATATATTGGCTAATATAAAATAATAATGACGATAATCAAAAGGGTATTTGATTATAAATGTGCGTTTTAATTCCAGGATTATTCGTATTCTTTATCTTAACGTAATGTTAAACACCAACATTACAATTGATTACAATTGCCATTTGATTTTGATCAACGTTTAGTCAGAAATTATGAAGGATAAAATATAAAAAAAATAAATGAAGAGAAAACTGATATCGCAATATAACAGAAAAACAAATGAATGATCAAGTATATTATACTCATTTGTTTTCCCAGTATTTCATTGTCAATTATAAGATGTTATAAAACGATCAGCAATAGCAACGAGCTGCCAACAAACGCTAGCAATACAATAGCTACTAAACTAACTACCAAGTTGCAGTTGCAGCCTTATCTAAGTTTTATAGTTGCAGCAAAGTACATAAATACTAAACAGTCACATGAATTGTTATCGCGTCTCTCGGGTAATTAGCTTTTATTCATAGTTGTGTGCCATGTCTCCTCGTAAAATGTTTAATTTTATCGCACAACACATAATTAATTTTCAATAGGTTAAAAGCACCCACATAAAATTGTTTGTTATTTTATTATTTGCACGTAAAACTATTAACAGTGAAGTCTTAGATTTCTTTACCTGCTTAAAGGACACTTAACTTTACAGTTTATTTATTTATTTATTACATTCCATTTGTAATAAACCTTATTAACTAGACAATAAGTTTATTATTTACAGCTTAAGAATACCTAGAAAAAAAATCTAAAGCGTAGCCAATCAACGTGGCAATGCTTGCAATGCAAGTCTTTTGGGCATTCTATATTTTCCACGCTTTAAGTTATTTTTTAATTTTTATTTCTTAACCTATAAAAAAATTTGGTTTCAAAATAAGTGTGTCGAATTTTATCAAGATTATCATTTAAGATTTCGTTTAATCCATAACATTAAACGTAAATTGAAATTGAAAACAAAATTATTGTAATTGTTTTATTTTGTACGTTTCGGTCTAGATTTGCGCCACCATCAGTTGCTAAGTTTATTCCGAAATCATTTTCCGGTTTTGTTTCCTCAGTTTGCTAATTTCTGCTCGGTCCGTTTAGTCACAGGCTTGCAGAGTGTTGCCACACTGCCCCTCTTCTTTGAATAATGGCTTTACGCTCATAAAAACAGTATTTGATACGGAATAATTCGGTTGCTAAATACTCTAAATGGAATTACTTGGGATTGCTCTTGTTATTTATATTGTTGCTCATAATGTGTTGTGATTCATCACTTAGATAACGCTTATTTTAGTGTATTGTATAAGTAGACAAATATGAATATTTAATTTTAAATGAGTTTACTCAGTTACTAATAGAATTAATGTAGCGCACTGATTAAGCACGTTGAAAATAAATAGGCTGGCCAAAGTAAGTCATAATTACGTGTTCAACAGTTCATTAGGTATTAGTAGAATACTTAATTAATGAGGTTTGATTTCACTCACTAAATCATGACTTATGTAGCCAGTTAAGAGTCCGACATAACTTCCTATCTAACGCACATCGTCTAGAAAACCTAGGTTATTCCATGAGGATTTCCAAAGCGTAAACGATGGTAGCTATTATTTACCGTCCATAGCATTGATGATGGGCAGTTTTAACTGCGCACTCCTATTGTCAAACTTTTAAATTGTGACCAAGATCAACAATTGCTCTAACAAACATTACAAACACACCAACAAGACAAACCAAATCTTACTTCAAAAGTTTCAAAGGTGCTCACCGGACTATGAAACTATTCAATTTTCACGTTCGCTCACAAAAACTGAATCTTCTTAGTTAATAATGACGGCATCACGATCATCGTAATTAATGCTGTAAAAACTTATTTTCAAAGAGTCTAAGCAAAAAGCACAAGTTGGCAAGGACAGTGGAATCCGTGTCTGTTATAATTGTGTGCAGAATTTATTTGAGCACGATGAGAATTCTGATCACAGTGTCTTGTATTGTATGAATATTAATTCATTCATTTTGTATTTATTTGTCAAGGCAACGACTCGTTGTATTGAGAGAAGGTTTACAGATCTACGTGTGTTAACAGTCTTTGATTTTTGTTCTTAATAGAATTCTGCTCAAAAGAATTATGTACCAATTCAATTATATGAAATCTTTAGTAAGTGCAATATGATTTTGTGTAGGTCCTAATTAAAGACTACGATTTTTTAATTTATAAATGTTCTATTCAAATTTATTTTCGTTTTCAGTGCCTATTGATATCTTCTTGTAAATAAATAACATCAGTCGTTAACAAATACAGTGTCCTCTACATGTCTATTTAACAAATAAGTCACAAGTAAATGAATGTGCGCCTTCACTCCAATGTACCTCGCCATTCTTGATCACAGTTAATAGAGTATTGACTACATACAACTATTTTCATTCACAATTGTTTTGTAGTGAAAAATGTTAGTATCTAACATTTAATTTAATTTGTCCTTCATTCTATGTAAAGACTTTTAAAACAAATGATCAGTGTTGTTCTCACGTTTTTGTTACTTTACCTACATCTAATTTGTTAGTACCTACCGGAATACTTTTAATGGTTACGTTGAAGATTTGAATTGAATATGCATTATGTTTATTAGATCTCTAAAAAATCTATTATGTTTTATTTTAAGATTGAAATGGTCGAATGCGCAGATTACATAGTTGAGGAGTATCAGAGTCATCCTTTCGTAATTTTAAATAGTGACTTAAGAATAGTCACGTTTTTATTTGTGTAAATTTCTGCTTTCACAGTTTTAATTTGTTTTATTTTCTTGTTTCAGGTATGCAGATCTATAACATCTGAACTATCATACTTCAACCTGGTAATAAGTTTCGAAATCATAGTCAAATATCTAATTAGATCCGGAGCTGCGGACTACCTAGCGGGTTTACCGGGGCTCCGGTTCGAAAAGCAGGAGTAGGAACGGGGTGGTTTTTAGTCAGTAAGAGTCTGGCACCCCCTCTCGCCTCGCCTAAGGCGGGAGAAGTCATTGACTGATTTTCACTCCTTAAAAAACTAATTAATTCTCTAATAGCGCCAAATTCGACACCAGTAAAAAAGACAATTTCGTAAAAAGAAATCTGCTCGGAACATACGTAAATGTAGTTTTTGTGGTTATTTTGCAAACAAACTGTCAAGCGGCTGGATGGAACGAATTCGTCTATAAATTGATGGCAATACTTAACGGAATATTTAATGGGAAACCAGTGTTCCGTTTCTAAATGTTTCCGTTGGAAAAAAATATTGCGGTTAAGAAAAATATCTACAGATAAGCGGTGAAAATTGAAAAGTCAGAAGATTTTCTAAAGTTAGTAGTTTTTCAATATTATTATTTTATTTTAGGAAATGTGTTCTCGTTACGTGACAATTGACTAATTTTATAAATACATACATACATACATATCGTCACTTTAATCCCCGAAGGGGTTGCACATTATGACACGTAATGCCAACACCCAACAATTTATGTTGTAAGTCCCATGTAATAGGTGGTGAGTGAGTACATTTCCAGACTCCGTGCTACCACTGAGAAATTTTCGAAAAACCCAAAAAAGCCCAGTAATACTTCGCCCGACCCGGGAATCGAACCCGAGACCCCTTGCCCAGCAGTCGCACTTGCGACCACTCGACCAACGAGGCAGTCAATTTTTATAAATAAACATCATTATCATCATTGTAATTTTTACTCACGTAAATATCTGAAGAAAAATTCTACTAGTTTCGAGCCACAGAGGGACTTTTCATTATGAGCAGCGTGCAAAGACGTGGCGACGTAGGCTGTGCGTCGTCGCCGCGTCTGCGCACTCATGATCATCAGTCCAAATTCACTGAAAAAAAAAACCATCTTTCTATGGACTCTTAGGTCTATTATGAACTAATCAAATACAATTAGCATTAATATCTACCTACTAAGGTTATTCTCATCACCAACTAAACATTTCAACGCTATATTTAGCAAAGCAAAGTTATACATTAGGATGTGAAACCAAACAATGAAAATGAGCAGCCATTCAAATAGCTGACCTTAAGTATTAGTACGTAAGGTCATTATTTGTTTAGACCTTTACGTGATTGTCACAGAGGAAATTCATTCATTGCCTTTAGTCTTGGGTTTACGGTTGATTTAGTGTGTTTACCTCCGTGTATTTGGCCTACATTCTGTAATAAACAAGCTTTGTGTTAGATGCCTTATGGGTTTAGCCTTTAGCCGTGGTTTTAACAGTAGATCTACTGTTGATGTAGGATAAGGTCGTGTGTCGTGTCCTTCTTATTTAGTGTTCTTTTCGAGGGTTGATATTGTGTAAAGCTATCATTATTGATGACAATAGTGTGACCAAACTCTCTCTTAAATTAATTTTAAGTAAACTTTTAGTCGTGGACTCGGTGGATCGATGACATCGTCAGAGTCGCGAGAAGCCAGTGGATGCAGGTGGCGGCTTGTCGTTCTAGGTGGAGGACTAAAGGGGAGGCCTTTGTTCAACAGTGGACTTCTTACGGCTGATGATGAATGATGAATGAAAAACTTCTAATCTTCTATGTATGTGCATTTGTGGGTACACATTAGGTAATTAAAGAAGCAAGTGAAAGTTAAGAAACTGAAGTGTCTAGCGATTCACAATGCAATTAAACAAACGTAACTAGGTACTGGTCTAATCAAAACATGTATCATAATGGATTCTAACACAAATATGGCGTGTTCACGAACCTATTCCTTCCTGATATCAAGTCTTTAAAAGGTGAACTACAGTGGAAATTCCTGTTGTAAAGATTTTTTTGCAAGAAACTGCATTAACCAATAATTACATAAAGTAGCAATTATTATGAAGCTGAATAGTGACTGGTGACTTGACCAAACTGACAATTGACGCTTCCTTTACCGACCTGACTGTCATATGGTTCTTGGTTCCAGTAATTACTGGGTCGACGGCACTAGCTAATATTTATATAACCGTGGTATTAGGGTTGTCAAACTATAAGTGTAGGTTATTAGTTATTTACAGTTACGCAAGGTTTGCTTGAATCGTTTGTTACCAGGGCCAGAGTATATTTACTTGAAGGAAGAGATATTACATTGTTTTATATTTAAAAGTTAGTATATACGTAAGTAAGTAAGTATGTAAATTATGAGACATAGAATTAGGTAAATATTTAGATAGTCCAAAAGGCATGTTTAGTCCAAGATATATAGAATGGTTTGAACATAGTAAATCTCATAGTCCTTTGATTATGTTCATTAAAATTTGGTTTTAGCACTAAACACTAAACAATAATAGTATGCAAGACAGCCCTGGTTACGATCACGCTGGTTTTTCTATAGCCTCTAGCAGTTTTATTAAATACTAACAAGAAACCTAACCTCTGTGATTACCAGCGATGATATAATTGTATTACATTGTAAAGAATTTTATTCTTATTCAGTTTTTTGCATCTTTCAAATTAAAAAGTGTGTACTGACCTTACAAAGACGTTTCTTATGCCCATAGTAAATATTAAATCTCAATAACAAACACCTTAATTGATCGTGACGTTTCTTTTGAATAAAACTATCAACAATACTTTTGTGAACATTGAATGTTAGGATTCTAAAGAAGGATTCATTAGTTCCGATAAGGTTAATTTATCTACGTGATCCGCTTATATCTGACAGATGATGATTTGGCTAATTTGATTACTAAATTTTATCATAATGATTTAATAAATTTATTTTTGCTTTGGTAGCTTTGCAATAGAACACACATATCTTAAGAATATCAAAATATTAAGCTTCACAAAAAGACCGACGTGAAACAACGCTTGCGTTGTGTTTCATTGTGTGAATGGCATTGCTTACTATCAGATGATCCGTATGCTCGTTTACCGCTTATACCACAAAAAAAGCTTAATCATGATGGTGTTTCGACTTTGATCTTGACGTAAATTGATCCTGTCTCTTCTAATACCTCTGAATAAAGCAGGCATGATGTTAACACATTTAATTTTAACACCCTGACTCAAATTTTGAATCATTATGACTTTCAAATAATCGGCCATTAGTTGGTTTCTCATCAGAAACCCTCAAATAAGAAATAAAAAGGTTTAATGCATTTGATCCTTACGGAGAAGTGTGTCCAAATATCCATATCTGTATAACCTTGGAGGATTCTTTGCAGTTTTGTTTCTTTTTTCTTGTTTGAGGTCTTCGCCCGTACGTTATTGTTTCGTTTGATGTGGGTATATAATACTAGTGGTGTTCTCTTATTCCGTCTGTTATTTTGGCTGCTTTTAGAACAATGTGGAAACAAAGGATTGAAAGGATGAGCTGACACCTTTATTGTGTTCTCATGATGATCAGTTTCCATGGTTTGTTAGTCATCACTATATTTTTGGATTTTGGTAATTCCAATTATACAAAAAAGATTTTGAAATGCATAAACCAGCTCAGCTCAACCAGAATGCATAAACCAGCTCAGCTCAACCAGAAAAGCGTTAAAGTGGTATTTGGCTACAGGTACAGGCATGTTAGTTAATGTTTTTAGTTCCAGACCAGCCTCTGTCCAAACTCCAACATGTATTCAGTAATTAAAATTCAGAGATTTCAAAACAGATGAACACACATCACATTGTGTTATGACGAGACGCGTTGTGTTCGCCGTCTGCTCACTCTGCTCAGTATGCTAATATTATGCACACGATGCCTTCCAACACCGCATCGTCTCTGGCTTTCGCTTTTTAATTTCAAAAGAATAATTTAACAAAGTCAGCGAACTGACATTTAATTGAGTTCAAACTTTAATCTTTTGATAAAATATTTCAATGATTTTGTTCTATAGTGAATAATTTGTCCATTTTCTACGGATCATTCGGATTGAATGTCGATGTTACAATTGATTTTGAATGCAGAACTTTCGATTTCTGATCTACTGTATTGGAATAACATCTCACCTTTTCATATTACGGATTTTTTGTTACTATGAATGGTTGAAAACCGTGAAAACTATATTGGACAATTTCTAATTATTTTTTGTCCTGTATATTGCTATTATTACAAAAAGGAACATGAGTCATTTTGATGATTCCATAAGAGTTCAAAGTATAACCACGAATACTTAGAAACACCACAACAGAGACATTACGACGGTATGTTTTTAAAACACAAATTAACAACACACTTATTTAATAATAAAATATAATGACTATAATGGAGATGAGCATTAACTATTATCATTTATCAATCTTTTTCAACTAGTTGCACACATCGACGGCTCTAATGACCGTATCCTTAATAATGCCATCAATCACCAATATTTCTGCCAGCGACTTACAATAGAAATATTTTTGCGGTTGTTCGAGCATCAAGTACTAAGGCTAATTGGTCATTAAGCTTGTACTAAAGACTGTATGACAATCGTAATTAGTTTCATGTGTAGGCTGTGGTAAAATAAGTATTTTATTTTCTTTAAGGGTTTAATCACTTTACAAAAGGATGATCATGAATATGAGATCCTAGCGTGACTTGAAATTAGTTGAGTTACCTCGTGAAACAGTTTTTTTTTGAGGGGGGAAAATCATCCAATGACTTCTCCTGCTTTGGGCGAGGCGATTGGGAGTGTCAGATTCTTACTGACCAAAAACCACCCCGTCCCTACTCATGCTTTTCGAGCCGGAACCCCGGTATACCCAAGATATTTATAACGCACCTTTTTCTTCTTTATTTAATGATTATTATAATCATTTAAAATATACTAATACATAAATGGTAGGTTTCACTAGATTCTTAGTGAAAAAATAACTAGCACCCAATAGCAATCTATTTTATCTATTGTAAAAGTGTAGAACACAGTTTTATATTTAACTTTTTGTATCACGACTAAATCCAAAACGGATGATACCAAGAAAACGTCTTAATGTACTTTTTGCGAGAAGATTTGCTTTGAAATGTATTTTTTGCACACTTTCGATTACAAATGGAATCGTCAGAGATATTAGAAAAACTTCATAATTCGTTTATCATGTTTATCATCATCTTGAGCGTACATTTCTTGTTTATATTTGATCTATCAATATACCTAGGTTTATACCCGATTCCAATATATTTAATAGACAACACAAGTATTCATATCAAGCTATACAGGTATACGAAAAATGAAATCAACTTTAACAACTACGAAATAAAATTGAAATTGTCCTGACAGAAAGATAGTCTGGGATAGCTTGAAGTGCTGGGGTCCATACACACGTGTTTTAAAATGTGTTCTAAGGTTTTTATATTACTTCGTGATGATCATATATTGTGAGCAATCAAGAGCTAATCAATGGTTTTTGTACATTCTGTTTATTTAATGATCTTTATTACTTCTATATGTTTATTGTACTTTTTACTTTAACTCGTATGTTTACACGTGTTGTGTAGTGTGAGATTTGGTAGCATTTGAAGTATTTAGCAAGTTGATTGAACCATTTGCACAAGTCCTTACTATCTTGAGTGCAAACTGACTATGATACAACCAGGTATAATATTTTAGTGTTCATCTGTTTATTAGCTTCAGCCCGGTTTTGTCCGCTTTCCCACAATCAGACTATAATCTATTCCCGATCCAAATTATATCCCTTTGTTTGACGTGATTGAGTGACAAACATACACACAAAATCATAAACTTTTGCATTTATTATAATAGTGAGATTTTTTCAGATTGACTATTTTTTAGATTGGGGTGCGTACCTTTAAAATAAATCTAAGTACCTAGATAGTAGTCTAGGTACTATTAAAACTACTACTAACTAGGTAAAATTGTTTTTTATGTGTGCAACTAATATTACATCTCTGATCATCATGATGTTCATTGAGTACTACTTCGAACTACTATAGCTAACATTACTGCTATTACATTTGTTAAATCTCGTAGAAGACACGTGTTTACAAACGTGTACCATCAGATATCATTAGGAGCACGTGGTACCTATAGATGGTCCTTAATTAATCCGTCAAGTTCACTGCATTGGATAATCACTTACCTGGTTTTGTATGAAGTATTTGAATAGAAAATTATGACAGCAGACGTCCGTAGTAGAATTAATTTATTATGTGTCTTATTTAGACTTCAGCATCTGTCATATGTTAGAGGTAATGATCTGTATTATGACAATGGTTACAAAGATAATAATACATGTATGTATTTTCCGTATTTTAGATATTATGTAGGTGTTAGTTTCAGTTTGATTATACATTTATGTACTATACATTATTTACAAGTTGTGTGATTTGAAAAAGCAAATTCGTTTTGAACTACAAAGTCGAATTTCAATAATTTGTTACAATGCGATCATCAAAATCAAAATCACTTTGGAATGTGTATATGTATAAAAACCAATTGCTGTTCGTTAGTCTCGAAGACTCTCTAAAAGTCGAGAGCGGATGACCGATTTGGCAAAGGTCATGATTTAAATGTGGAAGTCTAGAAGATCCGGAGCTGCGGACTACTTAGCGGGCTTACCGCGGCTCCGGCTCAAAAAGCAGGAGAAGGAACGGGGTGGTTTTTAGTTAGTAAGAGTCTGACACTCCCTCTCGCCTCGCCTAAGGCAGGAGAAGTCATTGGATGATTTTCCCCCTCAAAAAAAGGGTAGGTTTAAAAAGGTGGGAAAAAATGTTTGAGACGGTAAAAAAATTGTCGAGTCAGCTAGTAATAAAAAAAAAACAAAGTTATTTTCTTTTAAATTACATCATATTCTAGTTGTAAGCATAAACATATTATAACTGAGACGGAAATCAACAAAACATTTATTTAAAACAAACGCTTCCATTGAAGTCAGATCTTAAAAGAACTATTAAGCACCACTTGAGTGTACACAATAGTTTAACATTAATTTAAATCCTTCCTGGTAGAAAAACAGAATTAATATTTTTATTAAGACTTTACTAACAAATAATTCCATTGATTTTTTTATGGCCCTGGCATTGAATATGTTAGATTATTGTCTCACGGCAAAAAATGAATGATGGCAACCATTATTTTAAGTATAAAGGAGCAATTAAAACGCCCATGTAGTCTTATGTGTATATTGTATAATATATGTCTAACAATTATTTGGTTGTGCCTCGAGCGTTGATGTTATTATTTAATCTTATTTTGTTAGTGTTAGTTTTGGAATGCTGGCTTTGTTTTATTGGACCTGTCATTGTTGGGATGCTGAGGGTAAACAGATTAAGTGAATGATTTTGATCACGGTTTGGTGTAGGTGGTATGGTATCTAATTGGCATGTGTCGTATGTTTGTGCATATTATTATATGTTCTTATATGAAGCACGCACACAATTAGTGTGGTGGGTTTTTATTGTATTATGATGACATTATTGTTAGATTAACTGCCGTACTCAGAGACATTTATCTATTCCGTAGTAACGATTTTGCTAAAGATAAGGTTAAGTAACCATTAAATGACTCTGAGTGCGGTGGTAAGAACTTATTGTTAGATCCCTGGATTAATTGTTACAAAATCAGTTTTGAGATAATGTGAAGTCCAAAAGCTTGAATAATTATTGAACAATATTGTTCAAAGTTAATTATTTAATTTGCATGTTGAAGTAGTTTCCACCTTCAGGAAACCAAGTCGTGACAGAGATCATAATCATTGGATTACCTTCCCACTGTCCTCACCACGTCTAATCTCAACTTTACATGATGCGCTTAGAATTCTATTTAATTTACCTGTCAAGTTTCTTTAATTTACAATTTTCCTGTGATATCATTTTGTTGTTCTTAAAATATAAATGATGACAAAAAACGTCTGTCGTTACCTTTTTTAACCCTTTAACCGGATTCAGTGTCCCTACCGCTCGTGTCATATTGCTGCGACGGAGAATATGCATGGTTTTTTCATTCTATTGACATGATTGCTTATCTTTATTTAGTCTAGATATTTGATAGTTTTCGATTGGAACTGGGCGCTTAAAAGGTTACTATTTCGTAGGTAATAAGACAAATTCCGCTTATGTAGTGGGATTTACCTAATGCAGTACTTTTCTATGATTGAAGCCATTAGTAAAACGTAGCGTAGTACAGATCTACAGCCACACAGCTAAAGATACGAATTCCGTTACCAGTAGACGAAACCAATATTCAGCTGTGAATGTTTTTCCACAAAGACGAAGATGAACACTCAGCACTTGACTCGTGCTCAGCAATTAGACTCGCTGCCACCAGATCACTAAGACAACCAGTATTGACATATTACTGACAGCGTTTTACTAATCAAAGGTTAATTCCATACAACACACGTTACTTCATAGGACCGCCGCCGCGACCAGCGTGAGGGCGTTCCATACGAATCGCCTATGATACTTATAGGATTGGAGTCACGAATGGTCGTCACGAGCGACCGACCGACCAACACTTCCGCGTTGTATAACTATTTGTTAACTTTGAATGTATAATTAGCGAAATTTTTGCTTTTAAACAGCTGTTTGAATAACTCAGTGATTCACTGATGTAGAGTGTTTAAAAAATACGGATTAATTAAGTAAATAAACGGAAATGTATGTGTGTATGGACAGTGGCATTTAAAAGTCACTATTGATTTCGCTAAAAAGTCAATAAGTGTGCTGAGTTATTGAATAGTTTCTTAATGTAGGTGTTAATTTTAGAAAGACGTCCCTGGGTATGGTAGACTTTCATAAATTAAAGTTTTAGTTTATTGCAACGACGTAGTAAAACATACATAAATTTGTGTTGACCGCTTCCTAGAAGAAAGACATTGCATGAAATGTTACTATTGACTCAAGCTGCACTCATTAATGATGCTTCATTCACCAGAAAAAAACAAAGTTCGTGACACAAACAGTTCAGCAGATTGTAACCATGGAAAAGGTATTCAATGGAAGGCCACAGGAAGTGCAGGCAGTTGCATTAGGAATTACATGCGAGTGCATATGAATGGGATGCACGATGCACGCCAAATGTTCCCTGTGCATGAGCTAATGTAATACTTTGCTATTTGTTTCCTTGCTAGTCTGCCAAATACGGCGTTTGCATTATCTAGCTGTTAAATAATGGGTAAATCGATCAGTGGTATATAATCGTGCCTATTTTAGTACTGAGGAAGGATTCGAGAAGTTTGTTCAGGTCATTCAGATTATGTGGTAAAGCTTACAGCCTAAGAAACTGATTTATTAATATGATTCATTGTTGTAGGTACAAGCGTATTGATAGTATTATAAAAAATTGTGTTACGTACCATTCCGTATCACCCTTTATAAGTAGTACCTACCATTTAGTCACGCTTACAAAGTATCTGACGGGATCTTTTTCTCCGATTAACGAATATAAAAACAAAACGTTGAGCTCTAAGAACTGTCGGGTACTGAGGAGTGAATTACAGATAAATGAGATCATAGCCATCGGCAATCACCATGTACCATGTGCTGACATTTCCTTATTCATTTGTCTCCCTGGCGCCATACGTAAATGTGGTCAGATGCCAGAACTACACATATATTTTTTACTAGCTACTTCTGCGCGGTTTCACCCGTACTACTCGGTTCCTATTGATCGTGGTGTGATGATTTATAGCCTATAACCTTCCTCGATAAATGCGCTATCCAACACAAAAATAATTATTCAAATCCGACCAGTAGTTCCTGAGATTAGCGCGTTCAAACAAACAAACAAACAAACTCTTCAGCTTTATAATATTAGTATAGATAGTCCACGTTAATGCTTAATGCGTCAATAATTTGAATAATGTAGTTCCTCAGTTCATTACGACACCTGCAGATACCAGCGCGGTGTGACAAACCTAATCTTATTAAACTGCGATTTCCGAACAGCTTGCGAAGCGTGGAGATGGTGGCAAATCCGTACTTTTTAGAGGACCCTCTAAAAAAAGATTGCTGCTCTACACAGTGCAGTAGTCTGTCACGTACTACTGATGATGAAAGGTAATAATATTTTGCAATTATTAGGTTCTGCTTTTTGCAATCTAAAAGAAATCTTGTCAGAAAAATTATTCATGATTACCAACAGGTACTTCTAATATAATTAGTAACGTTTTCCAATTCTTCACGTCTCCCAATCCTCAGTGTATTTCTGTGGCAACCTTGCTCGTCACGGTTGGTCTCCAGCGGTCGGTTAAAGCACTATCATGCTGTTACCGTACGGTTCACGGTTCGTTACCGATCATTGGCCATTGGAACAGCCCCAGTTACGGTATTAGGGATTTACGTAATCTATTGTTGTGTGTTCCATGTGATTCGAAAAAGATTCGATTATTTTTGCATATTTGTATGTTCATTGTGTATTGTATATTTTTTATAGGTTTGTTTAGTTAAGATCTAGTAATAAAGTGACATAGTGAAATATGTATGTTCACGTAATAAGTAATTAGTATTGAAAAACTTATTTTTTACATGAAATGGCCGAAAACTGTGGCACGCATTACTTCATTCGAACACACCCAAGCGTTAAGTCATGATATCATTCTTACGAGACAATATATTATCAGCTCTCATTATTGTCCTACATTAAAACATACAATCATCAAATAGTTAGGTCTTGCACACACATAAGGCTTCACTCGTCACAACCGCTCCGTATAAGCGTAGCATAAATGCATTGAATTCAATTAGTGAGGCAGCCAAGATGACCCGCTTACATTATTTAACATAATTATCGTTATAATTATCATACGACTCATTATCATAATCTACGCTGAGTGAAAGCCAGCGAGTAAAACATGTTGCGTCACTATAATTAATTTTCTTACGAACAAAGCGAGGTTGTTAATCTAATAAAACTAAAAAGGTTATTAAAATTATGATTAATAAGGATCATTTTTATTTGTGTTATTTTTAAAGTAGAGTTTTCAGCTGGTATTTAAATGTTTATTTCGTTCAACAATGAGGCCACGGAGAATCCTATAATTTAATACAGTATTGGGTAATCTTTTCGAATTCAAATTAATCAAAAGTACAGGACAAATATTTTTTTCCATTCATATCCACGATATTCTGACATATAGCGACCCAATTGGCGATCTATTAGAAAAGGGTCATATTAAAAGTATCCATAAACGACCAGCATTCCTAAAAAACTGATGACTGTTGATGAAGCCAAAGAAGTCAGTTTTACTTTTTAGTTGAAGTAGTCCCTAAATGTCTCTTAGTACGGTAGTAAGTACAACTTTCGTATTTAGATAATTTCATATCTTACCGCACAGTAACATTACATAGCACTGCACAGGTATAGCCTGAACATGTAATTACAAAATGTTATTAAGTTGCCCAAATAATTAACTTAATTGTTCTTCATCAAGTCTTTAATTTAATCAAATTTTTGTTACGAAATTTAATTAAGGCTCACTGGTTTTAATTTGGTTTAGTGCATTTAAATTAAGTTAATTCTGACACGAATAAGAGCCCTTCATTCCAACCTGTATAACACAAACGTACCTATAGTTGATAAATACTTAACTATACGACGTATATGACACATTTATTCAGAGTAATCGTATAAAACTTTGATTACAATATCATACTAATATTATAAATGTAATGTAGGTATGATTGTTTTGTATATATGTTCGTGAATCACGCTGAAACTACTGAACGGATTTTGATAAAATTTAGTATACATGGGTATGAGCTGATTTGGGTGATAGGGTACTTTTTATCCTACAGGACCTTGGGCGAAGGCGCTGGTAGAACCTTATACGATACCTAGAATATGATAAGGTCAATTTATTTCACTCGACCGACCGATCTTTTTCAACAACCATTCATCTAAATGATGACAAAAGCAAAAAACACAAAACATTATAATCTTTAGCAGAAATTGCTTATTATTTTCGTCTTTTCGTCACAGATGACGAATCAATCAAAATGATTCGCTTCATTGAAATATTAAGGTCGACTGCACGGTGCTTGGCCGCAATGCTTCCATTGTTCTAACAATGCAAGAGGCAACAGTAGAAAACATGTTAACGTTAAAACTTTTCAAGAGAAAATAAACTTAATTATCAGGCATTTAATCTTTTAATGGGTGGCTAGTTCTAACTAACCACTTAATTATTTATTTTATGACTTTTGAGTACCATGTATTGTAATAGCCTGATGATAGCCACTGGATTACATTCTACATACGAATCGTAATGGACAATAAATTTTATTGTTTTTTTTTTCATAATTTATTTGAAAGAGGTTCTCATTACGACATGTAATGCCGATACAATGTACACCCAGTTTTCACCATTTGTGTTAGAAGTCCCATGTAATTAATCCTTTATTAGGCAGAGGCATTTTTAAAACGTCAAATTGTATTGTCCATCAGACTGTCTATCAATGAAGCTTGTGCTCGTTCCAAAGTGTAGTTTCGAATGGAGAAGAATGAGCAAGAAACTCCATTGTTACTTTTAAAGAGATAGTTAACGAAATAATACTACTACAAAAATAATTTACGTAACCTATATTAAAACCTTGATTTATTTATTAATTTTCATCTAATTTTATGGTTTTTGTTCAGGTTATTGTCTACTAGTATTATTCCGAAATATTCAGTCACTATTACGAAATTGAAATTAGATTATGAACGGATTTGTAGTCTAATTTTTAAGGTGCGTTTAGCGGTTAGTTTCCGAAAGTTCCATTTTGATCTGGTTCTGGTATAAATGAGCTTGTTCTAATCAAACATTATCTAATTTACATAACAGGTGAAAAGTGGGTGTTTTCTTTTACTCCGCTTATGTAATCTAATTTTGAATTATATGGTGTTAATCTATTTTAAGTTAGCTACTTAACAGATTACATTAGGAAAAGAACACAGAAAGGTCGCTTTTCTATAATATATTTTTCTATTAGACTTTATAAAAGTAGTTTTAAGCATGTATATAGAAATATATGGCTTATATGTATGTATATATCCTTGATTATCCCTTAAATACTCTTCTAATACTCTTAGAATAGGTTCACTACGTATTATACATGGGACTTATAACACAAATGGTGAAAAAGTGGATGTGCATTGTACAGTGGCATTACGTGCTGTACACCTCTGCCTACTTTCGGGGATAAAAGGCGTGACGTTGCTTTTCTTTTACTCTAGAAATAAAAAAATCTTCTCTCTGACCTTTTACATCATTCTTTATTAAATAATATTTTTTTTCTTATTCGCAGGTAAGCGCTAGTTTCATCACTAATCGAGAGTTCATAACGGTAAGCGCTGGGCAGATCACGACACTGAAATTTTTTCACCCTAATGACCATAAAGAAGCAGCGATATGGCAATACTTACTTCACTAACTTAGCGCTTAGCAATAGTAGGTATTGCATTAATAGCTCACGACTTTAAACGATTATTTAACTCGATTCAAATAAAAATAGAAAAAGAAATAACCGAATTCCTCGCATCCTTACATTCTTTTATGTTTCGTAAATTTTGTTTACGTACTAGTATGTTGTGAATTACACACGAAAAAAAAAGTTATCTAACTAAAACTATCAGGTATTGACAGACGATTTATATCGAATCAAAAACTCATCTCGCTGACATAATCGCTCGATCTATTGTCGATCGGAAATCGATTGTTTCATAATGATTGTCGAAATCGTTCTGTGGGTAACAGACGTTACAATCGGCGGGGAGTATTGTGACGTCACGCACGGATGTGCACTATCCATGATTTCGTTTCTGTAGTAAAGCTTACGTTAAATTGTTTTATAGTTTTTATGCGTACAGTTTCTGTCGATTGAGCTATTTTTTATCGATTAGTAGTCATTAAATCTTAAAGCAAAATAATAAAAAATAAAGATGTCAGAAGCCAATTCAATCTGTAAGCAGTTCCATTGAATTTATTACTCATAAACATGCACCAGAATGACACATTGTATCGTAAAAAGTAACAGTAACTCGTTCACGATAACATACTAATTGCATTCAAGTTCCGTTTTATTATCACATAATATTCTTACAATGACTTACCGTTCGTTTTTCCTTGAAACAGTCCCTTCACCAGCCCTTTGAACTTTGCTCAAAATCGTGCTGCAAAAACGTGGTACATTACCAACGCGAACTCAAGTAAAGATGGGTTTCCGAGTGTCAAGAGCGAATGCCAAATTAACCTCAGATCCTAGAGTATTAAGGTTTATTTGCAGTCAAATTATGATTGATGGATGTTTTACCCGTTTGATCTTGTGGAAATGACTTAATAAAGTTCTCAGAGAACTATTTTACAATCAGATTACTAGAAAAGAATTTGAAATACTGTTTAGACCGCACCTGTTCTTCAATGTTACTTTGGAATCACTTTTAAATTGTGTCTATTGTGTAAATTTTAATCGACTTCTATTTTTCATCATTCTCATCTTGATGTATTTTTATCATATACAAAATCAAAAGTTTTAAATTACCAAATAATAGTCTGAATTTTCGCTATAGAGACAGTTACAGGAAACTAGAACAGCACCTAAGTCAAACAATGTACATGTCTACAAAAATATTAGGGCGTGAATATGACTGAGAAACCAACAGAGTATGGCGCACAATATTTATTGAAATCGTGATAGTGCATAAGTTACAACAGGTTGATAACTCTCCGCCTACTAATGACAACTTGAGGTAACTACTGACAACCTGTTCTCATTCAGAATTGTAGTGGTCTGATAGATGAAGCTAATAGGAGGTTGGGAATTAGACAAGATTGGTTGGGCATTTTAATGGTCTTGTTTGTTTAATGGTTGTAGAGAGACCTAGACATAAATTCTATAGAAGACAAGCCATATGAATGCTTAGCGTAAAATTAATTGATTGGAGTGAACAGCACCGTAAATAGCACTATGCAGATCGGCAACGCACTTATGACGTCTCTAGTAAGTATTCCAAGTGTGTATGGGTCTTCTTGATCGCTTACCCTAGTGATATGTCTGCTCATGTGACATCGATTCCATAAAAAAGCAATAGGTTTGCTAGCAGTAAATTGGACCGTAACACAACAATCATAAAGCATATTATATCCATTGCATGTTTAATTAGGTGAACCGCTATATACGTATGAAGTTTTTATATATTAATGGGGAAATATTATGACTAGGTTCTTAAGAGGTTAGCGCTTTACCTAATTGCATTTTTACGTAAGGATTTATTACGACCATTTATTTCTTTAACATGACTGGCTTTACTAGCCCACATCAATCACAGTTATTTTTATACTGCTACGCTTGCTTCCTACTTACTATAAAGCTAAATATTATATGAAACATATACTTAATAGAATTAGAAAATCAGTATATCTATATCATTTAATACATACGTGCTATAATATTATCTACGCATCATATAGTGCATAATTTATATGATCCGAAGCGAAAGCAGGCAGCGATATCAAGTCATAGCCAACTTATATTTGCGGTTCATCAAGACTTTGATTGCGTATATTTATCAGGAGATTATCTATGAGAGGTGATTTCGTGATCTGCATTTAGAAGTTGGTAAAGTGGTTGATTCGAGAACGATAATATTGAATGTTTCCGTGCGATTTCTATCCTGTGTGTAATGCAGTGTGCGGATTATTGACTAGATTTTCTCGAGTACAAGACGTACTCATACAAATACAATAATATGGTTAGCAATTTGTACCTAAGAAGAACTTCAAAGAGTGACCTTAGAGGCCTATAAAGAGCCTATGGAATACCATGTATTACTAACAATGTAACACTTACCAAAATGGCCAAAAGGTCAGATTCCCAAAAGAATATTTAACAAATCACCACCAAATGATCACCACTACATCACCATCGCTCGGCTCGCCCCAGTTAAGTTCGTGATCATAACATAAAGATGACGGATTGACATCCAACTTAAATGTTTGTGTTGTAACTTAGGATTGATATTTTAATAGATGATAATAGTAGAAGTTATGTAGAACAAATTATTGGGGACAATTGAAGTTCACAGCTGTAAGAAAGGTAATACTTTGGGATATGATTATCAGATAATAGATGTTCTTAATGTAAATGAATATGTGAAAGAAACAACCAAAACTGTAGTAAGAAAAGGAAAAAGAAAAGAAACAAGTAAATACAATACTAATCCGATAAAACCTTAAATATAATTTCATAGTGTAGTGTAGGTATGTGACACCTCGCCCTAATAAGTATCTAGCGTAAGTTAGTTGTATGGGAGACACTTCATTAAGTTTAGTCTTAACAACAAGATGTTTCCTCAGGTACTCCCAAGTGTCCATATTGTAATAGAATAGGATTATCTTCTAAACATTTTCCACAATAAGTCATACAGATGATATTGTATATAGGTAGTTATTAATATTGAAGTTATACCAACACAGCCAGTCCTACTGTCCTAACTGGACGTTATGTCGTGTACAGTGATGTCTTTATGTGTATGTGGTAACGGGTTCCACGTAACGGTGACCACACCGTCGTCGCCGGCGTCGCGTGCGCATGCCACGAATTGCACCGCGATTCCATGTACTCCACTGATTGTTTTTAATTACCCTCCGTTAATTAGCTGCATTTTAGCTGACATTACTGTTACTTTGTTAATTAACATTATTATTTTAACTGTGGTGCTTATAAATTCGGGCTAACTGGACACAATTTTGTCAACTTCTTTGTTGAGAGAATTTAAGAATTAATAAAACAGAAAAATAATGTAGTACGAAATCTCGTTCTATAAATAAATAGTATTAACCAAAATCAGGGTTTAAAGCAAACATAAACTATGTGTCAGTTTCATTTTGATTAATTTTTTATCCAAAGCACGCGCTCGAACCATTCGTAAAGCAACCCAACCGCAAGCATTCATCATAGTATAGCCTGTGTGTAGCCACAGCCGAGCCCACTTCCTGGATATTAGCATGCAGTGGGTGTCACACGTTTTATCGCCGCTTATGTAACGGTTACGTGTTCCCCGCACTGTCCACAGGCGGCAATGGAAACCTATCTTAATGAACTAAGTAGTATCCTCACGAGATCCCTATCACTTCAAGTTTACCCTAACTGTAGAATGTGGATCAGGATCATTGAGCGAGCTGAGCAGATTGTATCTCACATCCAGTTATAATGTTTGTCTGGATTCATGTCAATTGCTCTGTAAATATTTCCGACGGGATTTTATAACAAACTGGAGATAACAATCACTTGAATTTTTTGGAGATATTTCGTATAAAAGTAAACAAAACTTTTACGACTAAAGTTTATTGAAACTAATATCTACAGTAAATTCTTAACTAAACACTTCTACACGTATTTAGCGTCCTCCGGCAACGGACTTTTACACATAGGCCAAATTATAGCTAGGTACCATTTAGTTCCAAATACATTAAGCAAATTCTGCTTCCATCTGCTCGCGTCCTTTAGTTCAGGAAATCTGGCCTCGTAAGAAGTCACGCCCATCACAACGTTTTTGAAATGCCAATAGAACAAACCGCCAGACCAGAATATAAGAGCTATGTTCATGAACAAGAAGAACAAATAAACGTCTTTGGAGCCCATGGGTTCTGGAATGACGAATCTCAATAGAGGGTTGATGATGCGGAAGGCTGACAGTGCCCAGCCGTCTTTAAACTTCATGGTCACGAAGTAATAGTTGTAGTAGGTAGCGTATATCATGGAGAGCATCACGTGGCCCAGGAACAGCACGAAGTACCTCTGGTTGTAGAGACCGATGCAGCGCGACAGGAACGAGCAGTGGTGGTCGCGCTTCATGATGCACACGTTGCATTGCATGCAGTGCCAGCTCCTCACTGGCCGTACCATCCGACATTCTTCACAGTACGTACCTTCACCAAATGCAGGCCTTTTTAAAGTAGAATCCATCATGATACTATAAACCAAGTTGCCAACCACGTTGATGAAGCAGAACGATATCAAACAGATGTGGAATATTTGTTTCGCGATGCCAGCTTTTAACTTCTTGACTAGTTCTGGGTACACTACGGTGACTTGGAAGACAAAGATAAATGGTATCAATACAAACACAACACAGTAGAATTGGGCTTTTGCGAAAATGTATGCAAATAGAGATCTTCGGGGTTGTGTACTCATTACGTGTGACATATCAGTTGTTGTACAAGGTTGCGAAACTGATCTTCGTTCGTTGACGAACATATTAGGAGCTTATCAGAAAATTAAGCTTAATGATGTTTATTAGAGCCTTAAAGCAGTAGGTAATTTCAATGTGCCACTAATAAAGAATCACGACAATATATCGTAAATATTGCGAAATCTTAGTTCTTGAAATTGACAGTGACATTTGACGAGATGCAAAAATTCATAAATGGCAGCTGCATTGTAGAGAACCAGTTTTAAATATAAGTCCAAAGAAGTTGAACTTGATTTATTTTGACCGCAGCGTGACTAAAGTTCAGTAAAACAAGTCTTGTGAATATTTTTGTTCATTGTGTGAAATGCCATGTGTTTAGAGCTCATTGCTAATTTTGTGCGTAGGAGGCATTCTTTCGATAATACGAAGTCTACAATTCCTAATATTCACCAGGTAGTGTCGTTATCAGTTGCAATTCTTTTCAAATTCCCTACACATACATAAAATATAATTACACAGTTTTACAGCTAGTAAACATCGACTTGAAAGTGTGCGCAGTTGCGGCCGCGCACGATCCTGGCATTTCGGTCCTTTACGTGTCTGCAGTAATCTTACCAGAAGCCATGCCGGAATGTTTGTACACTTTAATTATTATTTGGTTTTGAATACAATATCATTCTACCAAAGCAACGTACAACAATTTTTACTTAAATTTCAATATTTATTTCTACCAGTGTAATGTAGTCAGTGTAGTATTGTCAGGTGTGTTAGTCAAATGAAAATTGGCATGCTGTTTGGGAAAGCCCTTGGGAAGAGAGGCTTTGCTATTGGTTGATGTTAGTAAAGGTCATTTTGTGGCTTACTTACCTATATGTTAATAATTTCCTACCTGAATCATCTCATAATTTTCAGTTAGACCCTCTTCCAAAACCAACAGTATCGATAGATCTATCAATAACTGTTGCCCCGTTCTCAATGTCGCAACTGATTGCCCGTGTCAATCACATGATCCAATGATGCGGCAACTATGATTACAGTAATAGTAATGACAATAACATCTCTCTGCATGTTATTACACATTGAGAACATATCATCTCGCTAATGGTGGTAAACTATCGAAATATCTTGAGCAATGTGGCTGATGTTTTGTTTGTTGTATGTAATGTTTACTGTAGCACTTTTACTGTATTATTATTGTGGTTTTATAGTCGGTAGACTTTGGATTTAAGATTTTTGTAAATGTTTAGAAAAAATTAAGAAGTTTTTACCAGTTACCTATGTTATTATTTAGATTGAAATAGTAATAAACATTGAATATAATCCTATATTTCAGGCTCTTTCTTAATTAGTATATTTCTTATGTACAACATATACAAACAACTATTCTCTGACTTTGTCCTAAGCATTTATATTTGAGAGGACATACTATAAATCTCAAGTCCTACAGAAATCTTATCGTAGTAAATATCATTCAGATGACCTCAACAATAATATTTCTCAGGCACGTTACCACCATAAAACAAAATAAGAAACAGTCCTTGATCTGTCACTAGCAGTGATAGTCCGAACACTATCCCAAGATATATCTCATTGCAGGTCCATTAGCCCTCCATTAGAATCTACTCATGATCGATGGTGTTAAAGAACAATAGCCATTTTCTTCATTGTTATTTATTAGCAATAATGATCCTTATTACGTGGTTAACAAAGTTGCAAATGAAGTCAATTGAGAGTGTTGAAATGTGGTATTCGTTGAAATTGATGGTGCTATGATAGTAAAGAATGATGACAGTACAAATTACGTTGGATAAGTGTTTGAAAATAAACTAAAGGGTAGGGATAATATTGGTTTGGCTTGTGAGAGACTTTTTTGAACTCTTTGGCTTTGAGCAGTTATTGTTGTATTGTTTTTTTTTTCTCCATAATTATGATGACTTAAGCCTTAAGACATACCCTTTTTAGGTACTAAATTGGTATTTCAAATATGCCTATTCTGGAATATATGTAAATGCTATTTTCCAACCACACTGTTTTTAGAATTGCGAAAATTGGCTTGCGTAGCCCATCCCAAAAATACCAATAAGGCATCAAAGATAATCTTAGACCAAACAAACCTAAAGGTATGTTACGCAACGAGTCCATCGTACACAAAACGGTAGATCTACGTGATGATCACTAGGTGCAGTTTGTGAAATATTGAATTTAATAAGGACCACAAAAGGCCAGTTATTTCTTACGCAAACTCCATGGAAAATGATTTTGTAAATGTACGTGGGACCCACGTCGGTGATCCCATGAGGTTCAGGGGTAAAACCATCGTAATTTGAAAACAAGTGAAGCGAATTCAATCGACACTCATTTTGTAATTGCACGAGCCAGTCTAGAATTTGATTTCTAATTGGCTAATTGAAGTGTCTAATTTTGTTTTATGCAATTTTGATTTGAAATCGGCTTTACTAATGATAATTACCAGATTAGAGTTAAGTAATTTGTGAGTAAAAATATCAATAGTACTGCCACCATAATGACGTGAATGTTTGGTACATATTTATCTGTAGTTACTGTTATTATTATTATTATACGGATCTGATGTAAGTCACATAATCACATCACGTTTGTGATAATTAACCGGACTTGAAAATGCATTCCTGAATAATCTGGCGTCGATAGCTTGCAGGATTTAACTGTTCTTGTATTACATAATATGTGTATTTTTAAATCCTAGTATTTTTTTGCGGACTATCTCAGTTCGAAAAGCAGGAGTAGGAACGGGGTGGTTTTTACTCAGTAAGTGTCTGACACTCCTTCTTGCCTCGCCTAAGCCGGAAGAAGTCATTGCATGATTTTCCTCGCTTAAAAAAAAGCTTTTTATAGCTTAGTTTTCGTTAGTAACATGCAGTAGACATCAATCACAAAGCCAATTAGCGAATAAAATTAATTATAGTCGATTACCTAATTTAACGATTTCACGAACTTTTTCTATTAAACGATATCAATCATGGGCATTCCTAGACAAGTACACGGCTGAGTGAAAGTACTTCCCTATACTGTATTGCACGCGAATTTGTCGTTTAATACTTCATACAAGCAACCTTTGGATCAGTCACGTATTGTCGTCACGCCGCCATTACTCTTGGAGGGCTGAAGTACTTTCTAATTGAAAGGGTTCCGCTCTCCACATCGTCGATTGAACTGCTGACAAGATAACTAATGATTCTGACTGAGATGACGCTGATTAATAGGAAGTGCAACATCATGCACATCTCAATGCAGGAAGGAAAGTAGTGCTAACTGAAATACTAGACGATCTAAGTCACGAATGAAATAAAAATCATGATTATATATTGTTACTGTAATAAAAAATGCATTGATGTAGATGCTCATGATTATTTTTGCCTGTCTGTTCTCGGGAAGTATAAAAGCGGGCTTCTAATGGTAGAAAGCTTGTAACGGAAACAAATGGCACATACAACAATCTTAAAAGAAATCTAACACTTTCCATAAGATTTCAAAATTGTACATACCAAAAATACATCTAACACGTGTGTAGATAATTTGATAGTAGCAAGCATGCACGGACACAAATATGATGAAAGTTCACATATTATAATGTACCTACATAACATAACTATAGGACTCGTACACGCGATTGTATCAAATTGCAAACTCGATCACGTAATAGCATTTCGGTAAAACACAGTTATATCATACAATACAATGACGCAGAAGGTTCACAACAATACAACTCTATTGGACTAAACAAAACGTATACTTAGTATGAAAAAAGTATCAAATTCAATCACCCAAGAATGTGGTTGCACAAACCTAGGTTGCTTTTGTGTTAATAGAACTCCAAATATTTTTCAAGATAATTTCGTTTCATTAACCTTTTGATCCAACTTCATAATTATGATCCTTCTGTGAATATCAGTTTCATGGCAACAGTTATGGTATTATTGAGTTTAACCGTTTCTTGATGATAGCTTGGAATTGCTAGTTTCAAAATATTCGGGTAGCGAAGTTTCTGAGTACAAAACTGACCTTATCTTTGTAATAATTGGGTTCGTACACTTTAGGCTTATGGGTTTCTTCCTAGTGTTGCGCCTTGAGAATATTCTAAGGTATGAGGGTAAGCGAATGCAGTGTTTGAAATTATGGGATTGCATAGTTTGAAACAGATGAATGCAGTAATCATAGATGGGGCAAGAAGCCGGAGGTCTCAGGATCTCAAATCAATTTCAGCTGTCTGTTTGTTGAATACCTTACACAATATACAGTAAGTAACGCAGCTGCGATTGTGATTTGTGATGTGAAGTAATAGTAGCAAAATGAATCCTAAAATTATATCAGAAAGTCTATTATTGTTTGTAAAAGGTTCGAAAATTTCTCACAACGTCATTATGTGCTGACATTTTTGGACAATATATTACACTGTTTTGTTTGAAGAGATCAGTCTGACACACTCATTTGTCATCACTTTAGAAGTAAGTACTTACTATTGAAGGAAGTAAAAATGTATTACGGAAGACTCACAGAAGATTATACAAGCAATAGAAAATAAATTACTTAAAATGCTTTATCAGATTTGTAATAATATAGCAAACCCATGAGAAAGTCAGTTCCCATGGCTCATAATGATGATGGATAGGTCCGTAATGGAGGCTCATGATATAATACTTAATCTTCATGGTTAATCTCTCAACGTAAAGTACGTGATCGGTAACCAGTTGATGGAAAACTTTTTAGAAATTTCGGGGTTTTGTGATCATGACTTTGATAAAATCTGTTATAAATTGGTTTGTTGATAAAATGTACGGGTTTTTATAGTAGTATGGAGTTAAGGAATAATGAAACTTAGTATTCTTATTCATAGAAATAAGGTGTTTTTTTAAGCCAATCAATAGTAACATTCAATAGGTTTAACCTACTTGTATAGGTTTAAACATAAAATATGAATTGTTGTCTATAAATATTGATGATCAAAATTTATTTAAAGAAATAGCACGTTTTAAATAATAATCAACAGTAATTTACATTACCTACATCTATTTGAATTCCTATCAATGACTTCATGCTTTAATCCGTATCTGCTTGACAATATGCCAACAAAAACAATAAGTAGGTACAATGTTGTGATCAATAATTGGATCACTCAATTACAAAATAAAGCTTCTCTCAGTTCCTTGTCTTTGTATGACATCAGCCGATATTTTGATCCAGTAACATTATCTAAAGGGCACATCTACATACAAATTGTGAACTAAAGCTATCATCGACCATCGACCAACAGTTATAAGAGCATACTTGTATTTCTTTCTCAATTCTGACGAAATTTTACACTGAAATTAGGAATGTGTTGCTCCATAATTCGGTTAAAATATGATACAGTATAGTATAAAGACAATTTGTTGCTACTTAGATCATTAGATACGTCTGCCATTGTTGCAAGAACTATTATTGATCGGAGATATTATATTACAAGTGGCTAAAATTACTATATTGTTATTATTTCTAGTAAAAAAAAATTGATAGGTAATTGTAATGACCGAAATATTGCAGCAATGTAAAATTGGATGGATGTGGCAAAAAAATATGATATTAATAATAATTTTGTTAACTATTTCTTGCATCGATGACCCAATTACAGGTTAGAAAGTGGGTATCAAGTTCATTGTCTAGACTTTTTGATATTTCAAGCGATTATTCCGAAATTGGATTAGTGTAATATGTAATAATATCTGCAGTGATCTTTCGATAATATTACCTAAATATACAGTGTGATTTTATATCTGCTTAATTTTGTAAATTATCTAGAATGTCTGATACATTTGGTAGATATAAAGTAGTCCAAATTTTCCACGTATTTTAATAATATCAATTCAATCAAAATTATATCAGAACTTGATTGATTACTCAACGTTGACCAGGCCATTGTTGTGGTCAAGCACGTCTTAAACTTTGTTTCATGTTACTTTAATTAATTAGACTTCATACATTATGAAAAATTGAATAAGGATCAAATTTACCCAAAGCCTCAGGCGATTTTGATTAACATTGTAATTCACAAATTGGTTTTATTGTTTCCCTTTGTTATACAGACAAGATAAATGAGACAAATTGGTCAGTTAGCTTTGATTAATCGATTAGCCTGAATATCGAATCGACCAGTTTTCGAATGAAATGTATTACAGGGTATTACAGACTGAGGTCAGACCTAATGATTGTAATGATAGTCATTAATTATACATATTTTTACAGCAACGTCACGCCTTTTATCCACGAAGGGGTAGGCAGAGGTGCTCATTACGACACGCAATGTCGCTATACAATGTACACCCACTTTTCACCATTTGTGTTATAAGTCCCATGTAATAGGGGGTGAGCCTATTGCCATAGACTGGACACAATTCCAGACTCCGTGCTACTACTGAGAAATTTTGTAAAAACCGAAAAAAGCCCAGTAATACTTTGCCCGACCCGGGAATCGAAACCGAAACCCCTTGTTCGGTAGTCCGCACTTGCGACCATTCGACCAACGAGGCAGCCTAGCATACTTTTACAGCTGTTATTGATTTCTTAGATTTTGATATGAAGAAAATGTTGTTAGTTATTTTAGAAAATAGAAAACAGTATATGATTAGACTAAATTAGATTAAGGTTTTTTGTACACCATTAATAAAAAAGAAAGCAAAAAAGGAACAATAGTTAAAATAACGGCCACAAGGGCGGTCTTATGACTGATACTGATTTCTACCAGACAACCTTGGGTGGATTTGGGTGGACATATTGGAAAAGAAATATTTAGAGGGGATGTGTAGGTACCTACTCTAAAATATTTATAACAATTTCGCGTTTAGTTTGTAGGGTCTATTCCAGTAGTCCAAATAACTTATTTTTGTATACCAATTGTAGATATTTCTACACGTCGCCCAAAACGGGAGAAGTCATTGGATGATTTTCCCCCTCAAAAAAAAAACCTGTACTGTGAAGATCCGTTAACCTAATGGAAAAATTTAGACATTAAAGAAAATAAACACCTCTTTTTCACATTCAACCACTTCAAAATCAATTCAACGCAAAATTTAAATCTCAGAATAATAAAGGAAACATGGTACAATAGTGACGTAGCATAGGTGCGGCGAATCGATGCACACAGTGTGCCTAATCGATTATTTTGTATCGATACAATCGTACCCTGTGTTGACCTATGACGATCCTTTATGTTGAAATTGTGGGATGTTTTCATGTAAAGGGAATTGGATGGACGTTCAAGGTAAATCAAAACAGTGGGTGGAGTCGAAATTAGCGGTGTGAATGCGAAATTACTAATGTTCCTGCAAATATCAATGCTTGAGGCGGTTCGGTGTTTGTGTTGCAAAATTTTGATAACATGTTTGCAACCTTCTAATAGAATATTAAAAAATATATAGTCATGATAATACTTTTTGATGGAATGATTGTAGGATATGACTGCTAATTAATAGGTTTTAGGTTTTATCATGGAAAAAAGAATCATTGAGATAATATTTTTAATCAATAGTTTCAGCAATAGTATGGAGGTTGTTATTTTATTTAGACGTCTTTTTTGTGAACATTTTACGACTTTTACAATAGTTTAATTAAATTATTTACAAAAATTCTAGCGAAAAACATTAGATCAAGTTCCGGAATCTTGACAAGTAACAAAAAATAGTTCGTATAACTATACACCTACCTAATACATGTAGCATGTCTTGGATCGTCCACCCATAGGCCATTGATTAATGATGATGTTAGAGACACAAGAACTGCGTCCTCGACATTGTTCGCTTTTTATATGCGTTATTATTCTGTCAGAATTATAAATTGGACGGCATTCGATTCAATAATAAATCACTACACATACATATTTAAAATTTCTATACGAGCAAAAACAATATGCGGAGAAAAAAGTAATTTTGACGAAGTAAAAACATCAAGGTATCTATTAAATAAATTATAATGCACAAATTATAGTTTATTATTAAAGTTTTTCATTTTAAATTATTGAATAACAAAAATGATTTTATATAAAATATTTTTATGGTTAAACCCACTCGCCGTTTATAGAACAAAAAATCTTTGGAACTGAATATACCTAACCGATCCGTTTTACAATATTCTTCAGAAAACAAACGCACATTCAAGAAAGGGATTTACTAGTTTACACTCTATATTTATGTAGGTATATGATAGAAATCTGACATCGGTGAAAGTAGAGAGTCTAAGGTCCTAAGGGCCACTCAGTAAAGTTCCAACACAAGACTTAAAGGTCACTGAGCATAATTCACTCCAGATAACATCAATTCGTACTGTTTATATAAGTTTCACATGGTGTAATGTACTCTCTATTATATTACATTGTGTTACTTAATGCGTGTATGAAAATGGTGATAGGTACTTAAATGAGATGCCTAGAGGTGTTTGATTACATTACAACTCTTTCTTTGTGCTTGAAGAAGATTTTAATATGTAATAATGGCTTCAGGGGATTTCATTATTATTTTGTGATTTTTTCATCGTCATCCTCTTCAGTTCTTTCACGTAACAGAATAAAGTCTTTGTATATTATAACATCATAAACATCGGCTTCAACTTTCCCTTGTTATTAATCTAGTCATGATTTTTCTAAGTGGCTTCTCCCGCCTTAGGCAAGGAGATGGGGAGTGTCAGAGTCTTACTGACTAAAAACCACAACGTCTCTACTTCTGCTTTTCGAGCCGGAGCCCCGGTAAACCCGCTAGGTAGTCCGCAGCTCTGAATCGGGCAACATCCCTACTGAGCTCCATCTGTATCTAGTCATAAGTAAGATTCATTATTGAGACCTATTGCAAAAGTTCCTTTTATAGTATTTTCAAGTCTGAATATACAATATTTAGCCTGACTTTGGAGGTTGATTCTCTTAATAAAGTAGACTCTTCTAATATTTTGACTCACTCTGAAGAACTAAGTCATAGAAGATAGATCAAAAAGTACTTGACAGTGACGAAAGTCAAGAGGCTCACCGCGACTGCTACCATATTTATTCGACAGTAATTGTATGCATTGATCTTCAATAAATATTGGAGTGTCATAACTCAAAGTGAAGTTATTTATTTGACTTAGATTGGGTAATCAGTAACCGTATTGGACATGTGTTCAAGTAACTTACTACCTACTCACTTAGTATATTTTGGTTTTGAACTGGAATAAAATATCAATCGTTTAATGGTCCATATTTACCTATTCATAAGTTTTGAACACTTAAGTAGGAATTAGGTAATTATAGTGACTATCAAAACAACATTTACGCTTAGTCATTGCCTGTTTAAATGTGAATTTGTTCTCACAAATATAGCTAGCTGCCGTACACAGAGACATTTAATGATTACTTAAACTATTCCTTAGTAACGATTTTGATCCAACAACAATTGCTAAAGACTGGGTTAAGTAACCATTAAATGACTGAGTACGGCGGTAAATGTTATTTCACTTTGATTAATCAAACGTTTCCCATCATATAATTTTACTGATATGTCAGAGTAACTCAGCATTTCCTTGCTAATGACTTTATAAACAAACCGACAGTTACATAACTCCATCAGTCACGTTTGTTTATTTGAGAACTATCATTTAATTGATCTATGACAAATTACATTTGAATATTGTTGATTCCAAACACGTAATTAAAACGTTTAATTAAAATAGGAAGTTATGTCATACATAACATAGGAAGTAAAAGTTGTCGGTCTAAGTAAAGTGTTGCTCAATTGTCCAGTACATACGCCAGCAGATCAAACTACACCTTTCTGTCCACTTTCTTCATTACATTTTCAACTCTATTGTTTTGACAGAAAGTCGAAAATTCAATGACAAAAGTGACGGATTGGAGTAGCTTGATCTGCTTCCGTCTGTACTAACTACTAACATACGAAAGTTTTGCATTTTATGGGTTTTTTTCAAACTAATGGGATTGAGAAAGTATGTCTATGTTAACACCTGTTTATGTTTTAATTATTGATTGTATAACTTTGTAAATTATGGGATCTTGGTCAGGTCAGGTAATTAAGTTTTTTATACAACAGTAATTTAGGGTCAGGTTAAAGGGTGATTCTTTAATGACTTTTAAATATTAATTTATGGTGAGTGATTACACAAGCCTATCAATATTTTAGAAAGTATGCCGTGTTAATAGAGCATGGTAATGTACACATTAAGCGCTGTCATATAATATTAAATAAAGTACATGTCGATATACTTTCTCAACATTAAGATCATTTATTTTAAAATGTCCATATTGAGAGTCTTTACCTATAGCATTTTGTCAATAGACATTGTTTCAGACTTTTAAAGAGAATAAGATGTCAATGAGCACCTAGCTTCACTGACAGACAGACTGACGGACAATTCAATTTGACGTTTCAAAAGTGCCTAATTTAGGATTAATTGAAATAAATGCTTTGACAATGCCAACTCAGATCAAAAATTCCATTGAAAGAAGTAAGGCAATATGAATATTTACCCCCTTGAATGTAATAACTTTTATACTTTTTCATAGTTCTTGTAATAATAGATCTATTATCTATTCCGTATGTACCTTTTCGTAGGTACATTCATAGGGTTTACGATTGTTGTTGCTAAACTCGATTACAACTTTCCATACTGCTTTTACATCCTTTACGGGGTATGTACGCAATCTATGTGTTCCGTGAGAACAAACCGAGCAATGTATTAGTCAACTAAGGATGTAATTGAAACCTAATTGGTCCAATCTAATTAGTCAGTTTCCGTTATTTTTATTTAAATTGCAGATCAATTTTAGAACAATTTCTGGTACTGTTAGCAATATAAGTGGATTACAATTTTGTGATTAAATTTTTCAACGTTTATTATTCGACTTTTAAGTTACATGAATTTGACTTTTTTATGGGCATAAGTCGATGAGAAGCAATTAGCACCACGCAAGGACACTGGCACCGGTATTTTATGGGTTAGGAATTTGAGGATTGTTGGGGATTCGGGGATTGGGGAGATTGGGGTTGATTGGAGTTAATAGGACCTTCCATAACCTCACTCATACAACGAAAGACAAAACTACATACGTAAAAATGCAAGCGTTGTTTCACGTCGGTTTTCTGTGAGGTCGTGGTATCACTCCGGTCAAACTTTTAAATATCATATCCGTTGGGTTATATGGTTCGTGTCCGATTTCACAATCAAATTGTTGTAACTTTTGTCGCTGACTGTACACCGGAATCACTAATACGAAATAATGTGTCATTCAGTCATTCCGGAAATTAATGTGTGACGGAGTTTTATAGTGTTTTTACTTTTTGTCCGACTTTACGTAACCATTCAATGTGTATGCAAATTATCTATTGATCTAAATATCGAATATCGATGAATTAATTTAGAGAGATTAGATTTATAGTGACGAAATTAATGATCATTAAAAATTTAAATCCAGTATATAATAGTCTTAAGTCTATTAAATCATTGAATTGAGTACAAGTTTTAAATCAATACAAAAGAACATATTACTTTATTCGAATCATGTAACATTACATCGTAAATCACATCAAATTCGGAACAGTAGTTTAGTATAAAGAGCCGACAATGTAAACATACATCTTCCTTATTCACAGAATTTCTAGGTCACCATTTATTTAAAGTTTAAACGAATCGTTCACGAAATATGTTATTTATTTTGTATGACTTTTTGGGTGAAATCCTATAGGAAGTCATACATCCTGTATGACATACAAGGTTTTCACGGAATAAGGATGTATGTATGTACGTATGTATGTATGATTTATTTATTTACATGTACTTGTTATTTACATAACAATGCGTGAACTGAATTTGAGATCCACTATAAGTAATCATGTTTACCATATTTATTTTCAATACCAAAATTGCTTTGTTTTTATTTGATTCATAATTAAATAATGTATAATAATATATCGATTTCTGTGAGTATAGTTATGACTTACAAATTATATTATAGGAAGGCATCATAAACTATATATTTATATATTACACTTCTAAGTTGGTATATTAAATTTTAATTGTAGGTAATACACATTCCATGCCATCACATAGCCCATAAATTGTATTTTTTTCTGTCATAAAAAACATGAAATTCTACAGCTACCGTTTTCATAATTCCCGCATTCTATCTTCATCAAAATACGCGGAAAGATATAAAAAAATATACATACATACAAACAAATGAAAAAAAACACATCTTCCTAATAGACATAGAACAAAGGGCCAATACGAAAACGCCGTTTATTTAATTAACGTTTTTTTTCAAACGCGGAACGTTTTAGCCGCGCTTGCGCTTGCGCCGGATACTCCGCGCTCTTCCTCAAACAAATAGTAAACGTTGTTATGATTTACTATTGTCTAGTTCAATTGTTTGTATTTTTTGTGATTTAATTGGAGTAAGCTGTGTTTTGTAGTTATGTTGATAGAAGAAACATATTGTGTATTAGTTACTAGCCAGCGGCTTCCCACGTTCCCGTGTTGCCTGCTCCATCTGTGCCAAATATATATGGAAACTTACTAATTTAAAACTAAAACAAAGAAAAAAATCTCTCCATTAGGCGTCAAAGTACTCGTCCATATCACTGTCACTTGGGAACGTTACCGTACCAGAAGACTGGCCGCATTGCTTGAATGTCAATGCTATCTTCTGACGGATAGCCACCCTTCTGCTCATGTCATCATGAGAGATACAAAACAATCTCTTTCAAAACAGAATGTGCACTAGGAACTATGGACCGAAAGTAGTTATAACAATTCCTTCCTTTCTATTTTCCTTTTACATACCCATACTTAGCCATCCTCTAGTCAACAGCAACCCAGGCTCCAATGTAATGGCCGTACATAATGGAACTCGTTGTATTATACAAGATATACATTGTTAAGCCGTCCACTTTCACTGGATAACTTTTACTTCCAAGGACGACCGCTTTCTAACCGTTGACCACTTCCATACAAGCCGATAACTGCTTTATTTTTTATTTTTTTTTTTTTTTTTTTAAATCGTTTATTCACTTAAATCATACATATAAAAATACATACAAAAATCGCCAAACTGTAAGTCAGTTTGTTGGCGATAATGGCGCTCTTTAATTTACAATTCTTATTCTTATATCTTTTATATTATTATGTACTTATCTACGTTAATACTTTTTTTTTATATAAAACAAAAACTTATCACATACATATTGTTAATATTCATATTTATCTTATATATATATATATATCTCCATATCTATATATTCTTAGGTACATTAATTACATTTTTATATCCTTTAAGTAGTATTTCTTCAGTCTTTTTTTCAAACTACACATATTACTAATTTTGTTCGAGTCCCTTAAAATATCTATCTTATTAAATATTGTTGGTGTTAAATATTGCCTGGTTCTTTTGCCATAATAGTTTTTTACATGCGGTATTACAAGTTTTCTTGAGCAGCATTCCTAGTTTTATATTTATGATTTACAGCTTCTTTGTATTTATCTATATTGTATTGTTCTACAGCTATTAAATATTCAACTTTTTCATGCACTGGTATTATCTTTCGGTATTTTAGCAATACGTCGTAATTCTGTTTATATTTTAATTTCACCTTTTTGCTAACAAGATGTTTACATCTAATCTGTAGTTGTTTAATTAAATCTAATTGAATGTGCCACTACTCAAGCCATAACTAATTAGTGACCAAGTGCGAAATACAATACATACAGTACTTTTTTACTTACAAACTTACTGATGAAAGAATTTACCCAGGATCGACTGTAGTTTGGAACACACATCATTGACTTGCAGCTTCCAATTTAAATTACAATCCACCTTTAAACCTAAATATTTATATTTACTACTTTGTCTATATTAGTACATTGGCATCTATTTTTTTTATTATGCTAAGGGTGTTCTTCTGTGTGTGGTTTGGTAAATAGGTCACGAACCCATTTTGATCTGACTGCATCAAAGATTGACTGACGGATATGGTGGAAAGTTTAGGCTTTTAAGGGTCAGGATTGACAGATTATGAATAAAAAACAGGGTCAATGATATATAACAAAGTCAATGATATGTTTTGTTATTTATTTAAGTATGCTGTTCTTCACATTTGTAATTATTTGTTCCATGTGTGCTTCTTCTGTGTGTTGTTTGGTAAATAGGTCACGCGTTTTTGTATGGAGTGTTCGTTTGATTTTGATCTGACTGCATTCCTAAAGATTGACTGACGGATATGGTGGAAAGTTTAGGCTTTTAAGGGTCAGGATTGACAGATTATGAATTCCAGGGTCAGAGATATATAAGTCAAAGTCAATGATATGTTTTGTTACGGGTTATTTAAGTATGCTTTCTTCAATTTGTAATTATTTGTTCCATGTGTTAAGAGAGATAGGTGTCTAATTCTGGTAACACACATCACAACTTGCAGCTTCCAATTTAAATTACAATCCACCTTTAAACCTAAATATTTATATTTATCTACTTTGTCTATATTAGTACATTGGCATCTATTTTTTTTATTATGCAAAAAATAAGGGTGCTTCTTCTGTGTGTTGTTTGGTAAATAGGTCACGCGTTTTTGTATGGAGTGTTCGTTTGATTTTGATCTGACTGCATTCCTAAAGATTGACTGACGGATATGGTGGAAAGTTTAGGCTTTAAAGGGTCAGAATTGACAGATTATGAATAAAAAACAGGGTCAGAGATATATAAGTTTTGTTAATGATATGTTTTGTTACGGGTTATTTAAGTATGCTGTTCTTCACATTTGTAATTATTTGTTCCATGTGTGCTTCTTCTGTGTGTGGTTTGGTAAATAGGTCATGTGTTTTTGTATGGAGTGTTCGTTTGATTTTGATCTGACTGCATTCCTAAAGATTGACTGACGGATTTGGTGGAAAGTTTAGGCTTTTAAGGGTCAGAATTGACAGATTATGAATAAAAAATAGGGTCAGAGATGTAGAAGTCAAAGTCAATGATTTGTTTTGTTACGGGTTATTTAAGTATGCTGTTCTTCACATTTGTAATTATTTGTTCCATGTGTTAAGAGAGATAGGTATCTAATTCTGGTATATATTTTATATCCATATGTTTTAATAAACCTATACACTTTTAGTCACCAGGTTAACGACCGATATTTAACATCGTATTTCCTATTGACACAAAAAATATGATTTCACATCGAAAACTGCAAGTTAAAATGATTCACTTTCAACCTAGATTTTTATTCGAATCATCTCAAAATATATTGTATGTCGTAATACAGTGATTCGATTCCAGTGCATTTAATTTGTGAACACTGCGGCACAAGTCTAGCCGGTCATTGACCCGTTGTCAATGACTCGGCGCAGTTGCATAAAACCGCAATCTAAAACATCAATGTAAATTACTTTCATAAGAATATTCGAACAACACGAACATTTTTGCACGTTTCTAGCTTAATCTTATTATACATAACACTACGATTGTCATTTTTCAAAGGGGTATAAGCAGTAATAAATAGTGCATCTTCGTAATGTGGTCTCCTATATAAGTACCATGATAAAATATTTTGCAATCAAAGAAGCCCAGTCCGAACATAAAATGTTCGACTCACAACTCAAAAAGTTGATCTCAAACGAAAGTACTGTTTAAAAAAATTCATACTAGGTAATTCTCCTGTGTCGTGGGTACGTTTACAAATATACAAGTTCACATACACATGATATCCAGACTCGAAACAACATTTTGTGGATCACACAGAATTTTTGCGCCGCAGCTAGCCAACAGTGCAGTGAATTTTTTTAATCTTTGTATCTTACACCACATTACCTGGAAATTAACACCCCAATTAACAATACACACTAAATACCACAGACGGAACTGCAAACAGATCTTTATATAACACAAAACCTTTCTCATAAGGATGTTGGAACTTTCTACCGACGGCTGAGTGACATTTTAATACAATTCATATCGTTTAAAGAACATTAATACTTCAAAAGGTAAAGGGGGATAACTTTCTCCTGTTTTATTGTCCTATTAAACCATATATGTAGGTTTTATATTAATAGTTCGTTATGTGTGGGAGTCTGACATTTTCATCTAAGTATGTATGTTGTAGAATGAAGATTATGTCACCTAGGTATTGTTATTTCTAAATGGTGCCTATTTATACGTAACTAGCTTCTGTTAGCGACTTCGTACATATAAGTAGGCGACTCCCGCTTTTTCTGTTCCCGTGGGAATTTAGGGAAATCTTAGTGTTAATTTTTTGTCCAAACCAGGTAATATCCCCGAAACCTTCTGCTAAGCCTAAAAACTGCAACAAAATCGGTTCAGCCAAACGCGAGATAATTGCCTACAAACATATATGTATACATCATGCATGCAAGTCGGTTAATAAATAAAATAGGTGGAAAACAACAGTACTGTTAATGTTTTATTTATGATGACAACGTTAATGAAATAGATATAATAAATGACTAACAATAACAGTAAAGAATTGAATTTCATATGCTATTTATTAGTAGTATATTTAGTAAAAAATACCCGTTATTAGACCTAACGGGCTATCAAACCCAATGACCCGATATAAATCACTGATTGCAAACAAATTTAATTTATTACGAAACTATACCATAATACATTATGACTATAGAAAACAGGAACTTTTTTAATTCTCACACAATATTCTCAGCTTAAGGTCAAAGCCCCTGCCGCGATGTTTTTTTATTATCTTCGCGATTTCCTTAAGAATTAATCCGAATGAGAATCTGTTGAGGAAATCCGAATTAAAATGCATATTTATTCTTTTTGACTTTTCAATTTAAAAATGCAGATTTTATGTTATAGGAAAAGGCCTGGTAAAAGTATTTTGTTTCATCTTATTTGATTGTCATCTGTAATAAGATATGATATAGGAAATAAATAAATTATATAAAAGGTGCCGGTTAAAATATAATTGAAACTTCAGTAACAATATTTATGTAACATCACTTGGTATCATGATTAAATTGTCGTTGTCATACTTTAATGTAGTAAGTAAGTAGTTCTTGGGTCAATAGGAAATATGATGTTAAATATCGATCGTTAACCTGGTGACATTTCTATTTTTGCCAAAATATATAGTTTGATTATAATATATGAGTATAAAATATATACCAGAATTAGACACCTATCTACATGGAAAAAATAATTGCAAACGTGAAAAACAATACAGGCTTTAAAGAATCATCAGTTTGATATTTTTGCCTCTAAAAGCTTTTAGGAACGCAGTCACAACGACTATGTTTTTCTTAGTTTAATGTACAAACTATAGGTTTAGTATTTATATACTAAATCAATTATTATGCTATCAGCTTACTCACGTATTTGTTTGACGAGGAACTCGACTAGTTTCAAGCCTCATACAGGCTCATGATTAGCATTCCGTGAAATACTACGCGTAGCAGCGCAACAATCCTCACGTCGTGTCGTGCGTGCATTTGTAATAAATAAATAATAATCATCTAATTAAACGCTAATAAAAATGTTTTCGATTGACATATTGCGCAGAAACCGACTATTAATCTATCAAACATTATATCATAATCTAAAATGAAGATCTTCCTCATCTTACCACAAAACTTGTTGAATGTGTTGATAGCTCGACAGTGTGATGATCACTATTATCATACCTACACGTCACGATCTCACTAAATACGTATATACTTATACATGATCAGTTAACTTATAAACTATTAAAGATTACTATCTACAAACACTTGGGTAAAGTTCAACCCAATACTATGTTGTTACGAAATAACATTACATTGGAGGTTATAGGTTAATATTTAGCGGACTTGAAGGATGTTATGTTATGTTATGGTAATATAACCATGGTTTATGGTGGTCTTAATGTGGAGTATGTGAATGTGTGTGTATGTGTGGTTTCTCTACTAACTTTTAGCTTTCTCCCTTGAGATCACGTTTAGCCAATTTTCTTGTTTAGTTATGTCATAATTGGTGGGTTAATATTGCGTATGGTACGCATGTTTTTTAAACAGGTCTACAAGATCTTTATTGGACAGAAATATTAAGAAACTAAAATTCTAAAGACTGTACTATTACATAAAGCATTTTTTAAAGAAACCGATTCAAGTTTTCTTTACCGCCACTCTTTTTCGCTACCAAGTCACGTAATATCTGTAAAATCTTATCCTGAGTCTGAAAAATATTATACTGAAAACCGCATCAAAATCGCTTTAGCCAAGCGCGAGATAATTGCGCACATACATGCATATTTACGCTATGTAGCTTACCTATAGCACTTCACTTTAACAAACTGACTAGAAAACACCAACACATTACGTCATAATTACATACAACACTTAGATATATTCATTCATTCAAAATAAACACAAGCAAAAAACTGCCAAAAATAAACAGAAAAGATTATTCAAGAAATTATTGCGTCGCGTTCATAATATGGATGTATGGACTCAGTTCGTTCACCTCTATGATATCATTGAGAGACCATTCAAAAACCGACTATAAAACTATGCTACAGTTATTGAATAATAGATATCTAGATTTATTGCTTCCGTCCTAATAAAAATTGTTAGAATTATAATAGTCCACGGTACGTTATATCGGTGTTTTGTTAGTTAAGTTACGAGTTTCGTTACGGTTAGTTAAAAATGTTTTATAGTTAACAAAAAAAGCTGTCAATCATTAGAACCTCAATCATTGAAAAATATCTTATTGACTTATAAATTCTCAAGAAATATGACTAAAGTACCTACTATTCAGAAATACAGTTCAGAAATTCGTTTAGTGTATGTCTGTCTGTCTCCCTTGGGGGTAGGCAGAGACTATGGAACGCCAATTGTTACGAATCTTACATACCTCTTTTGCTTCATCAACAGTCATCAGTCTTTTTGCATGCTCGACGGTTAAGGTTACTTTTAATTTGGACCTTCTTTATATATCGCCAATCTGGTCGATATATGTACCTATAATATTGTAGTGTATGGTACTATGTAGATAATACTACTACATTTGTAACTTTTAGGTAAGTAAGTAAAGTGTCACTGACGGACAGACTGACAGACTATTATTTATTTCTTTATTTGTTGACATTTCAAAAGTACCTATTTTATGGTTTAATCGGAATAAATGATTTGACTTTGACTTTGAAATTTCTATATTTTGAAACCTTACTATAACTAGTTCTTATTGTACTACAAATTATAACTCACAATAGTCATATTACAAAATGTTGCCAGCCGTAGTATTTGCTGCCGAACACCAATCAATGTACAACAATAAATGTTTTATTTGATGTAGCAACAATGGTAATGCAGAGACAGATGTCAAATTTGATTGACAGGTCGACAATGTGCACATCAAATTGGTGCTTGTTTAGAAGGTGAATTTGTTCTCGTACTATACTTTATGGAGCAATAGACATATGTATTAGACGTTGTTTGGAGTTTTATTAGTACATGGATAGACATAGTAATCTTTCTTTTTTTTTAAACGTTGCCATTTTTTTTCTCATGTGTCGTGGGTGCGTTTATAAACATACAAGTTCATATACACATGACACCCGAAACACCAATTTATGGATCACACAAACAGTGTAGCGGGTCACACACGCAACCGTTCGGGAATCGAACCCGCTACTGCCCAGCCACTGCCCCAAAGTCAGCCAGTCACCAGCCAAAGTTAGATACAAAAATAACTACGTATCATAACACGTGGTCAAACTTAAATAGTTTAAAGGGAAATAATATAACTGTATAAAATACTTAACAAAAACATCTCGTTTAAATTGGGCTTAATTATTGTAAGTGGATGTAGAATACAAACACAAAACATTTGTTCAAACTGTAATATACTGTGACGTATATTTTTATGTATTAACATCTGCGTAATACAAATAATTTAATCATTATATAATTACAAAGGTATTGAAGTACATGGTTACAATATTTTTATGCAATAAGGTAGATGAGTTGAAAAGATGCGAATGCTTTGGTAGCACGTGCCGTACATAGCCGATAGTCCTTTGGTGGTGGTTGGATAGTAGAAAATGTTCACGGCACATTTGCATGCAAAACTTTTTTATAAATCAGTGACTCAGCTATATTTCTTAAATAAAAATACTTATACAAGTTTAGAGCGATGTGCCATCAACATTTTCTAGCTTTTCAATTAATGAGGTCCTATATCTAACTAATATCCAACACATCGAGTCACCAAGGCGTGGCCAGTTCTAGATATAGTTTCTATTCGTACTCCATATAAGGTTAAGCTGGGTTTTTGTCGGGAAACCGCCGATGTCGTGACATTGGTGGGCCGACATGATCTGATTTATGAAGGCATACCTGTACTCGTATCCAAGTGTTAAGGTTATATGCTGGAAAAGTGACTGTGTTTCTATTATTAAATTGTTACTAATCATACACAGTGCAGTAGTAATTAATTTCATTTAATGTACTCATCAAAATGCGAATGCACTAACATGCGAATGTACTGGACTTGTAGGTACTAGAAAAAGGATTTGACAGATCACGTTCAATGTTCCAAATATTTAAAAATGTATTTGATCGTCTTTTAGAAATACATATAATGATTTTGTAGCTTCAAATTATTCAAAAGTAGATATTCTCATTATTGAATAATCGTTTTTTGTTTCCATATTTTGTAGTACTCCCATTCCATTCCATTCATTAATTAATACCTAATATAAAATTTTATACGTTCAATTAATTACAGCACTAGAGTAAATTACTTAACAAAATGTAAATCACAGTTGGTATCATGTCATAACAAGTTTCTCACAAACGTCGGAAGAATGAAACAGCTGCTAAGGCCAACTGCTTTCAATAAACCGTCAAATGACACCCTGTGAGTAGGAGGCATTTAATTGCTGGTTGCACTAGAAAATTATCTAAAAGCAAAAATATACCGGTAACATTAAAAATATAACCAGACAAATGGACAACGAATTCTTAGTTCCATTGTTTGCTTTAGTAACAACGCCAAAAATGTCTGTAGTTCAGCCATGTTTTTATTCTATAAGTGCTGTATTATATATTAATTTATAAATGTAGGCTATCACTATCTTAATATGTATCATAACTTCTTAATTTGGCTACATACTAAATACCATTGCCAAAAAACTACACCCGCTATTTCTCAGGCTGCTAATTGGCATAGTTCGTCACAAATTCAAACGTTTGAGCTAATGAGAATCTCGCATTCAGTTTCATCATTAAATTTTACGACTAGTCCAATTAATAAAATCAATTCTATAATCTACAACTTAGAACAGGATTTCGCAATAACAACTAGATTTAGGAAATGTACTGACGGTGAGGTTATTCATCATCACCCACGATGCACTACTTTGATTTAGGGCTTCCTACAATGTTGAGACTGGTACATTACTCATCCACCCACTGAATGATATTATTGGAACAAGATTCGTCAAGCTATCCCTCATGGCGCAATAATCATAGAACTTATACATACAACATAAATATCCATAATTCACTCAACAGTATTAAAACCACTTCAGCTGTTGTAAAGTTACCATCGCCTGATAAATACCTATAAATTCATCAGGGGTCTCAGTAAGTTTGCTTTACGTTAAATGATATCGAAACGTGACCGCGTTCAGACGCTATCATTGGTTGGTTCATTGGAGCCGGTAAAGCAAACTCGTATTAAGGCCCATGGTGTACTCCTTTGTAAAAAAGCTTCACCTTAAATATCGTCAATCAACATTCTTTCATTTCCTCTAACATGGCTTGAAACTTGTCGAGTTACTTAAACTTGCGTGAGTAAGCTGATAACATAATAATTAATTTAATGTGTCGAAGTTATAATCAATTTTTATGAAGTCCTAAGGTATGACCTATGTACCTACCACCTACCTTAATATAGTCATCCATAACCATCTAAGTTAATTCTGATGTCCAAATAACAACTATAATTTGACAAGTCTCACATAAATCATTACGCTAAGACAAAAACTTAATGAGTGAGCAGAACAGTGAACATTATTAAGTGCACTGATGTTGCAAGTTAACCTTTAGTGCTTAGTTATTACCTAGTTTTTTGGTGGTTAACCAAAATTGAGGCGACCTAGTATTGAAGAGTACTTCATTTGAACTAAGTGGGTTTTCATGTTGAAAACCAAGGTCATTTGGCTGAGTAGCAGGTACTTGATCCTCTTTTTACAATGTATATTTCTAGTTCATCCGTATAATCTAGTAACATGTGTCTGAAGTATACCACTAGTTCATGATGCATTAACCTGTACTCTGCGGCTTTGCTCGCGAGAAATTTATATACATACACTCATCTGAAATTTCTTTTTTTTTGAGAGCGGTAAATCAAACTATGGCTTCTCCCGCCTTGGGCGAAGTGAGAGGGAGTGTTAGACTGTTACTGACTAAAAACCACCCCGTTCTTACTCCTGATTTTCGAGTCGGAGCCTCAGTAAGCCGGTAGGCAGTACGGCTCTATGTTTCTCCAAATAGCAGGGTAATAAATATTGAAAAGCTTAATGCAATATTGACATTAGTATGCCCATTCTTAATCAATCACTATCAGGGTAATAAACTAATATATAATGGAAACTGTACGTTATATACCACTAAAGGAGTTTTTTTAAATCAGGCCCGTAGTTTTGGAACATATTCCACGCCTATAGTGCTAGAATATCGTATAGATAAAATTAGTACTATGTAAATGACCATCCACATAAAGAAACTAGAAAGTGCAAACAGAAGTGCAGACGATGACTGGTTGATACAGTTGTTTAAATATACTTGATACTACTTGTACAGTTGCCGGGACACGTTCCTTACATATATTTACTTTACACGCTGTATTTGACTTGTTTTTCAAATAGGTATGCAGTAAAGTGGACCATCCTTGCCTCTATTCATTTAAATGAGTTCAGTATTTGATGTACTTGCATATACTTTCTTTTGTTTTGACTTGACGTGTTTTTTTTTCAATACTGATTAATGTTTGTAATTTTTCTAGTTTGGAAACTCAAACTAAATTAAACTGTTAAATTAAACATTTGGTAATTAGGGATACTTTAAAAGCCATTAATTGAGGTTCTATTACATTAATTTTATTTTGTACAACTGAACCACGCTACCCAAGCTTAAAGTGCTTGGCTCACTGATATTAATTTTCAAACAGGGTATAATTTTAAAGGACCGTACCTAACATTCTATAAGACACAGTATATAAGATAACTCTATATACTAACCATGCTTTCAAAGTCTCAGTGTCCATATGTGACCTCGATATCAACTGGCCCCGTGTCCTTTCTAACAAGTGCACTAAGTACCGCATACCGCCGAGATAAGCCCTGCCTACCTACCTTGGGATATGGATATATCTTATGTAAATGATCAAGTGAATTAATCAATGAGACCTTTGAATCTGTTACTATATACGATAATCAATGTTGTGAACCTTATTGCATGATAACTATTGTGAACTCCGCAATATGGGAGCATCAAATGAGGAGATGTGTTGTTCGTATTATGCGAGGTGTCACACACACTACATTATTTAATTAATTGAAACATACGGTTTACGCGAGTTATTTGAGTAAAGTTCTACTAGTTTCAAGCCATATCGGAACTCAATTGAAACAATAAAACGTTGAAAATGTTTTTAACAATGACTTACGTAATTGATAATTATGGAGATTGCGAAGAATTTCGTTTCAGTAAAATATGTGTATCAAATTCGTTGCTACCAGTTGTGCTTCGAAGTGTAAGGTAATCGGTAAACTCGCTTGGAATGCGAGTGCACACCTCTAAACGGAGTTATTGCGGCATACTCGATCCCGCTGAGCTTTAAATTAATTATTTATTTTCTTTGACCATTTGTAGATTAATTTCGAAATGTAGACCGGATTTATTTGTTAAATAAAGTCATGCCAATGATGTTTCTATTGGTAAGACTACTTTTTTAATGACCGATAAGTATCGCGTAAATAGGGCCGGGGCTAGTAAGAATGTGTAGGTTTGAGGTTGACTGATGATATTCACATCAACAGCCTATAAGTGGCCACTGCTGACTAAAGGCCTCTTCTCGCACGGAGAAGGTTTGAGCATTAATCACCACGCTAGCTCAATGCGGGTTGGCACTAATCATATGACTGAAGTGACCCGCAACTTACTTCGTCTTAAGACTACAAAAACGTAGCTATTTTATTATTCAATCTACCATTAAAAGAACACAAATTAAGCGAGAACAAAATCTTATTGTTTATAAACAATAGATTTGTGAATATGTTCGTAAATATTTGTCTAGTGATACGATCAGTTCGTATGATTTGAAGCTTTGTTCTGTAATCATGTCATGGCGATTACAATTGTGTTTGATGATAGTGTCGAGTGAAAGGATTAAAAGACATTTCAATGTCAATATCAGATGATCAGTGTTGATGTTACACGTGTTGATAGGAACTTGTGTTTGATTTTGATCAAGAGGTGTGCATATGTTTTTTGTAATTGTATTAGATTAGAACGTACGTAATATAAAAATTGCTTTTTCAGTTATCTTAGAGTATAAAGGCTTGGTTCCTTAAGAGGGCAATAAAAATCTAATGACTTTTCTTGGGGGAGGCGAGTGGCAGTCTGATGGCTCTCGCTACGGTCAAGCAAGAAGTCGAAATGAGAATTAGGGCTAATTTCTAAGTTGTACTATAATATGTGTAAAATTGTGTATATTCCTTTTTTCGTAGTGTGGTATGTTATCATAATAATATTGCGACTTGTTTTCTAAATAACATAAATGTAAATAACTTTGTAAGTGCGTAAGCTGTGTGTGTAAAATTCGTAACTGACGTCAATCTGTCTGGTCCCAAGACAATAGGAATGTTGGAATTCCAATATATACATATAATACATAGGTACAATCAGCTTTTCGTGACTTGTCTACATTTCTTCCAAATACCGGTCGGTATTAGGTACTTGTTGTCCAAATTCCAGTACTAGTATAAATCACGGTACCTGTTTCCGACCAATAGTTCTCGTAACACTGGCTATGCAAAACTAGTTTGTATAATAATGCGTAACTTTAGGTTCGGGTTGCAGTTGCATTTGAATGCATATTTTAGACAATTGCATCATCGATCTAGGTATTCTAGGTGTAACAGAAATTACCGTGACGTTAGTAAATAGGTATTAGTTCTGGGTGTTATGGAAGTGTGAATGGAATTCTGATATGCTTCTGTTAGGCAAAAAAATTACTATTTTTGGTATTAAATAATATTTCTTTATTAAATATTTGATAAATGTTTGTTTGTTTATGTACTAAAAATAACCAAGCTGGCGTATTTACATAAAACGATGATGTTTTTACATGACTAATTACAAAACTCCTAGCTCCTTAACTATGAAAATCCTCTGTCGTAACAAAAATAAACCCAAATGACTTAACAAAAACCAAGACATTAAGCAGAAACCGCTCATCATCTGTTGAATTCTCAGCAAACAGAATGGTGGCCAGTCATTTGTACAGCTTTCTAAAACTAATGCATATTGATGAGCAGCTCAGTTCAGTCTTTGTTCTAACCATGACAGCATGTCAAGCTACTCAAGTTTGTTAACTTTTTCATTGAATTTTAGACTTTATACCAGAACGATAAAGTTGAAAATCTAATAAAGAAAGGTGTAGGTAGATCTGCTGGTCACAGTACCTACAATCGTGATGATGATCTTGGGAACTGACTTAAGAATTAGCTGCAGGCGCAATGACTAATTCTAATGATCGTCATGATAAAGGTTTTAAAGTAATTTCAGTAATTGTCTTTATTGAATGGCTGTAATTTTTATGCTTAGGTCGTGCTTCGGATTATAATTTTTTTTGCGTCATTTAATTTGGGATTGTTACTCTCAGTCTTTTTGTTGTAATAAACTATAAATTTAAGGTTATAAAGTGTGTATTAGTTTGATGAAATGTTTAACCAAAAGCTTATGGCGTCGTGTTAGAGAAAATGATCTCGTATGTATGTGTTTATGTCCCTAAAAATTAGAGGTGAAAGTAGTTATTTATCATTCTATAATAGTTATGCTTATATTATACTTTTATATTATATTATATAGTGCAATGAGCACCGTTTTTCTTGCGGGTTGCGGGACGCGGTGCCCATTTTCACCGGGTCAAACCTGAGAAGGAGAAACCTCCCCACGCTATATAGTTATTATTATAGCTTAAGTTATCTCATTGCAAACTTGGGTAAAACCCTACCTAACCCTACCTAGCCTTGTCTTGCGTAGCCTTAAACCAATCTTAGCGATCCTCAACAAAACAAAATACCCACATTCTGCATTAACCTCTGACATTATTCAGTTAAATAATATTCCAGTACCTACTAGTATTTTATCACGTTATCAAATGAGTGTGAAAATAAAGACCATTGTATAACATAACATATGTAAGTGTTTCATAACTTCTTTGACATTGGACGTACCTTCGGTTATCATATACGCTGTAATATATTTAGCGTGTATTTATAGTGAGACCCGACCTCTGGGAGGTTGGTCGGAGGTCGAGGCAGACTTAATTTACTTCCAGAATATACTGAAGGTGAAGGTTAGAGAAAATATTTCTCTCGTCGCTTTATAAATAAACCTTTTTGGTTTCCTGTTTATGATACAGTCAGACTTACTCAATGTTAAGGATGTATCATACTTAATTGTTTATGTATGTTTGTTGTGTGGATTTTATACTTTAGTTAGAAATGCTTTTAGTGACAATTTAAGGTTAGGTTATCTCTGTAATGTAACGTAATACCATTGCACATTGTATACCCATGTAATAGGTGGTGAGCCTATTGCATAGCTATTCTATTACTCTATATGTTTATCGTGTGTTCTAAGTTATTTCTGATACATTATAGTATTTGATAGTAATTTTTAGAGAATAATTCCAATTTACATCAGTTCATTGAAAACAAATATGCAACCTTTAAAATCTAGAACAACGAACCAAATCCTTACCGGTAAGGCTCGCTAACTCCCGATAACGCGACTGTTTCGCAAGGCAGCCGCACCATTGCGCAACCACAACTAACTCGTCATAATATTATGCGTACTTAGCATGCAATGTGACGCGCCTTTTGTAATAGTTAACACAATTGTGCATGATGCAGGTGTTAATTTAGTGTCACAGTTAGATCTAATGCCTTCACGTATTATTGGTGACAAAACATTTATGGGGCTCTGCTTTATAGCAGTGATGAGCATCTGATGACCATATGAATATTAAAATTTGTGGTTTCAAAACTGAACGCCTCAATGTTCTTGGTTAATTGCAAAATTGCAAATGACAATGGAGGTTCATCATCATCAACTGTGTGAGTCCACTGCTGGATTACGAACTACCTCTACAAAAGGGTTTTGACATAATCTCTACGTTTGGCAGACAGACTGACATCGTAGTTTAACATTTTCGGGTTTATCCAAAAGATATTAGTCAAACTTTTACAACACTCACGAGAAGATTAGAGTTGTTTTTTATAGAATAAGGGTAAACGAACGGTCGGTCACTTGATGGTAGCCGATCAGTGCCACACATGGACACCCGCATCACTAAAGGAGTCACAATGCGTTGCCAGCCTTTTAATAAGGAATACGCTCTTTTCTTGAAGGTTTGGAGGTCGTATCAGATGACGTATTAGAGACTGGTGATAGATATATTCTACACACAGCCGTCAGTAGGGAAGAAAAAATTCCCAATACTTATAAAAACTTTTATGAAAGGATGACTACAATATCTATAAATCCGTTTAAATGACTAATCACATTACTAATTAAACATGCCTGCTTAAGTGAAGGTTCCGGCTAATCGCCATTGAAGTGATAGCTCAATACAGTAATGAGACAAGTCGTTACTAGGTTACTCGTCCATCGGACGTAAACAAGACGACTTGGTTCACTTTAGCATGACCCTGTTACTCTCACATGTCTTTTTTTGCCCCATTTGGCTTATGTCTCTGTTTGGTATTCATTGGTCATCTTTGTGGAGTTAACTGTTAGACCATTTTTAAGTGAATGGAAGTAGTGAGTGTCTTTAGAAGATATGAGAGTTTGTTCTGGGTTTAATGGGAGTGCAGTATTGTATTTAGATTTTTTTATAATAATAATACCTGATATCCTTATTAGCTATGCAAGCATATTCATTTCGTATTGCATTTATTTGTTTATTCATTGATCTGTGAAGATAGCAACAAACTATGGTCACGGGATCGTATAGTATTCAGTACAGAAAATTAACTTGTAACAATGTATAAATAAGGATTTTTATTAAAATAGTAAACTTATGTGGTCATTCTTTTCGCAATTACAGAGCGAAACTAATTTAAAACGAACTCTTATATTACATAATTCTATAGGATTTTAATGATCTTCAGTTGCAATGCAAAGTTTTTATTTAAGAATTTTTAACGTAAAAAATCTTCATAGAGATTATAATTGCGCTCAAATAACTTCTTAGATTTTATTTGTTTTGTTCATATATTGGATTCTTCTATTTATTTAGCAACGGTATCTTTAGTCTATACATCGCTGGCGCCACACGACAGTAATCGACTCTCCAGTGTCTATGTAACTAGTAATAACAAAACGGTACTCATACGATACTGAATACATGTTCCAAATTACTTTCTGTCTCGACTCACTAGACTTGCATATATAATATATACTATATATTGTAATACTTAATTAAAGTTTCTTACTATAAAGGAAGATGGTAATTATATCCATGTACTGTTGCAATATTTATTTTTATATTGTAAGCTTCGAAACCGTTGCACTGGCCCACTTTTGGATCATGGGCAAATAGCAACCAGACGTGTTTGTCTAAGAAAATGTGTTGAACACTTGTACAAAATATTTGCTTAAGACTTTAAGTAATAACAAGTTTATTTACACTTTTATACTTATAGTTTAAATACGTATATCCACTATTTCTTAGTATTAAATACTCTAAGTATTTGTCTATCGTATTTAATACCAAAATTTGTATAAAGCTACCAAACAAAACCCTATTAAAACAGGTCAAGAAAATACTATTCTTAGTATGTACTGTTCCCCTCACTAAAGTTTCAAATACTCTAACTAATATTATATCAAGTGACTAAGTAAAAAAGCAAACAGCACCTAATAAAGAAATTAATCATAACGCCATTAGTTTATTACCAATGAAATCGTGCTCAACCAATTACAATAATTAGTTTGGACAGACATGAAAGTATTAATTTGTCAACATCATTGACCTACAGTTAATCCCCAGTTGGCCAATCGCCGCTAATGATCACCACATGACCAATGCGTATGCGTACAGTAGCCGTTTCGACAGTCATCATGCGTGAGTACATTCAACAGACAGTTTGCAGAAGGCCAATACTTTTAACAATAGGAGATCATAAATTAATGTTTTAACCTTATATTTATGATTGATTCATGATTAAATATAAGTTAAAAGTGATATACACAATATATGAAACTTTTAAGTTTCTTTTAAGATCCACAACCTACATACATAATTATTAATTTAATCATGTAGATGGAAATTCCAGTTCTGAACTTCTGTGCTTCGTTTTGTTTAGTTTCTTACCTAATATAAATAGCGTTACGATTGTATTGCAGTTATGATTAAAAAAACAAACAAAAATCATCATATTAAGTTTTACTTTTGTGCTCATGTTATGCGATCCATTTATGACATAGTAAGTATTTTATGATATGGTGTACGGTGTACAGTGTATGGTGTAGCTGGCGTATTTTCGAGCGAAAAATAACATTTGAAATTGTCTTAAGTAACGTGATTTTAAAAAAAAACCCATAATGGCTTCTCAGTATGATCTTTTAGTGTAAAGAATTACCGGCAAAAAATCAAAACACAAAAAGAAACTCACGTTACCTACTAATCATCTTATTTCATAAAACAATAACTGTCAAGAAAAACGTCTAACTACCATTACATTTTTTGAATACCTTTATTCTAAAATATACCATAAGATCTTACGTTTAAAGTACAAAGTTCCTTAATAAGCTTGGTTGCGTGTTGGTTTGGAAAACGCATGCGTGTACGCAATAGGCGGTTACAAGTTGTCGTCCATATTGCAACATGGCGAACCTTACCTTAAAAATTCTTACTACAGTTGTGTTACGGCATTATAAACCTTAAGCCATTAGCTTAGAGTTGATTGTAAGTGTTTAATAATGTTGGTATTGGTAGAATTTTTGACTGAGCCCTTTGTACGTATAGTTAGATATCGTGCTTTATTGAATTACGATTTTTCACGAAAAAATCGGTAATAGTTGAGAAATTTAGAAATCAGTTCTATTGAATGTTTCTTGTATGTAATATTTTGTATTAAAAAAACCTTCTGATTTATTAAAATATATAATTTAGTCGAAATAATTGTTTTTGCAGTTGACTTTAATCTTATGTTGTTTTTGATGGGACTCATTAACGACCATTCATTAATACTATGACTGTTGTCAAAATGCTTGTTTTAACTTAACATAATTCCAAAATGTTACAACTCACACATCTACAAAAATATCTCATACACATGTAAAATGAAGACATTGCATTGCTTAAGTACCTACCGAGCCTATTCACTTAGTATGCGCACACGCACCATACTTGCGTCACTCATTGTCATCTCATTAGTATGTCAGTGATGAGCTGATATTATAACACGGCACACATTGTTATTTCTCTTGTCTGTCGGTCTGTCCATTGGTGATGTGGCCACTAAAGTATTTTTATTTTTTAATGTGCATTTTTGACAATGGATATTAAGTTACTTAAACTTTATTTATTCATACTTATTTTTTGATTTCGACATATGGAAATATCTTGTACCCTAAGGAAAATAGAATGCCAAGATTTTATTACCTTAGTTATTATGAAATGTGAAATGCACTAACTAGTATGATGTAATATTTGAGTTAATTGTGAATGCACTTAATTGCCACTTCAAGCTTCACGTCAGCCTTTAATCATTTTAATTCACTTACAAAAACTGCATTCGTAATCTTAATTAATCTAATGACCATCTATTTTTTCAGGTAAGACACACAATGCAAAAGGAACCTTAACTACTTGGACTCAAGACTGAATATTATACAAGTAAGTTATACTTACGTAAAGGAGAGGGTAGAGTGAAAGTTAACGAGACATTTATGATCATAACTGAACAAATATCATGAATAGCAAAAGTTTTTCTTTTGGAGGAAGTTGTATATTTAACAGTATTGTGAAGTAACAGGTCTATTGTTCATAAAATAACTAACGAACAATTTATTTCTCGTAATTAAATCAGAACTTTCATTCAATACGTAATTTGCGTAGCCGCGTAGACTCGTAGCAGTGGCGTAGCGCTTTCGTAGTCAAAGCGTAGCACTCGCGTAGTCGTTTTAAAGACTTGGAAAATAGTTTACTTTATTTTTTAATCTAATTGTTTCGAATATATCTGATATATAAGATACACATTTTACATGATACAGTCATTAAACCTTATAATAATATAAAATGTAAGCTGTGTAAGTACTAGGCTAGCAACGCACTTGTGACTCACTCACTCAAATCTATTAGGTCGTTAACCAATGCAGACCATTGCCTTGAAAAATTAGTTAATCTTTAGGCACTCTACTTATCTAAATAGACGTACTACATTCAATTGCACAAAGATAATGATGATTGATGTATTATTAAAATACAAACATGTTATAATAATAATTGATAATATTTTTCTTCACGTGATTACAATTGTCTCGATGTATCTGGTACAACTAACTGACTGCTTGTTTTATTTGGAACATGAATTAGTCACACACATACACACAACAAATACAAGACAATATATGTTTAATTTTGACTTTGAGTTTTAAGCCATTATATAGAAAACGGTACAATAATGATGATGAATGAAAATCTAATAAAACTTATACAATTTGAGACACACACACACAACGTCACGCCTTTTATCCCCGAAGAGTTTAGGCAAGGTGCACATGGCACGTAATGCCGTTATACAATGTACATCCACCTTTCACCATTTGTGTTATAAGTCCCATGTAATAGGGGTGAGCCTATTCTCATATACTGGGCACAATTCCCGACTCTGTGCTACTACAGAAAAAAATTTCGAATAGTCGAAAAAAGCCCAGCAATACTTTGCCCGACCCGGGAATCGAACCCGAGACCCCTTGTTCGGCAGTCGCACTTGCGACCACTCGACCAACGAGGCAGTCAAACAATTTGAGAATACTTACTAATAATACATTCCTCATTTTATTGGAAAAGTGACTCATGACTAGTAACAGCTTTGAAGAATAACGAAAGTTAAACACATTGATATTATTTTAGAAGCTCATAATTTTATTAACCTAAACTCCGCGGGAGTAGTTTGTAAAAACTACAAGATCCAACAATACATTTAGCAATAATAAATACAAGTCCCCAATATCGCTGCAGTTGGAAAGCTGTCCCACATGATCACGGTGCCAGGTTGTCGCTCCACTAACTGCAGTGTCCCAGTATATGCACATGCGCTGTATCCGTGTCGTCTGCTCGGCTACCACTCACTGGCTTCAATTCTAGTACAAGCAGTTTTTTATACTTAACCTAAAAAAATATTAGATTGTTCACTATCCATGTATTAGACACGGATTAATGGATAACGAGTTACATTTGTTTTATTTTTTAGTTTGGTGGGTCGAACCACGCAAAAGTGGTGTACAGTGGCTCTAGTATCGTTTTTGGGGACCAATTTTTTCGAGTTTGTCAAGAATATGTAGTGGGGTTTTTGCCATCTAGATTGTCTTTATTATGCTGTTTATAATCTAGACGTATAACGAGCGTATTTCCCTCTTTTTAACCCCCGACGCCAAAAGAGGGGTGTTATAAGTTTGACGTGTCTGTCTGTCTGTCTGTCTGTGGCATCATAACTCCCGAACGGATGCAGTGATTTCAATTTAGTTTTTTTCGTATGAAAGGGGACTTATGTGCGAGTGTTCTTAGACATGTTTGATGAAAATCGGTTGAGCCGTTTTAAAGTTATGGGCGGTGAAAGTAACGTAAGCGGGAGATTAACCGAAAGTCTGCAAATATACTGGGATGGAGTCTCAAATAAACCGCACTGAAAGAAGATATTGAAAGATATTATTTTTTCGTATTAACAAAAATAAAAAATTCAAATAAAAAAAAAAAAAAAATTAATAATTTAATAACAAAAAATTTTAATTTAACGTTTTATTATAAACAAAAAATCTTGCACTAATGTAATCTTTAGCCTACTTATAGAAAAAAAAGTAGTAATTAATAAGTCAAAACATAAAAATAAAAGCGAACGAGCTTGACCTTAGTTGTAATCTTTACCTTAACAAGAATCGAAATTACAGTAAGTATATGTAATATACTAAGCCTAACTTAACCTAACCTACCTATAAAAAGTATGAAATAAAAAATTAAATTAAAAATTTAAAAAACCCCCGACACAAAAACTTAATTTCCCTTTAAAAAGTAAAAAATAATAAAAGAAACTTAATCTTAAAGTACCTAAGAATGTACTAATAATTCTAAAAAAAAATACGTCTCGTTGGGGGACCGCATGAATACGGACTGCACACCGCCCGCCCGCGCCGCTGTTTCTATTTTCTGTGTTATAGTTAAGTACTTAAACAGCAAGTAAGAAATAATTAGGAGCGGTCCCCCAACGCGACGTATTTTTTTTTTTAGAATTATTAGTACATTCTTAGGTACTTTAAGATTAAGTTTCTTTTATTATTTTTTACTTTTTAAAGAAATTAAGTTTTTGTGTCGGGGGTTTTTTAAATTTTTAATTTAATTTTTTGCTTACAATATATTATAACTGTCATGAGTCAATGTTACAATTGTATAAAACAAAACAGTTTTCATTGTACTGTGACATGTGAGATATCAATCTACTGGATTTCCATTCACAATTCTTCGAATATAACAAATGTAGGATCACAACAAATTCTTTATTCCCACATTTCATTGATAGCTATTCCATTGAGTGGCCACCGGTACTGCGCATGCGTGACATACGACCACACGTTAACGATCGATCGCTATGTGAGAACTGCGCGCACGCACCGACTGCGCAACTAACAGATTTATACGTTTGTCGATCATCTACGACGTGCATGGCAACTTTCCAAGAATGTAACTATATGGAACATTATTATTTGAGGAAAATTCTAGGTTTAATAGCAGTTTTGTTGTTGCATGATGCAGGCACTTAACAAGCGTATTGCGTTTGTCTCAAAAATATGTCGTTCTCATTAAGCAAGACTTGGTTTAACGTGATTGTATTTGAGAAGTATCTTAAACTCTATCCTAATTTAGTTTCATACATTTTTAATATTTTTAAAAATTGTAATATATTCGTAAGTATTGATTCCAACTTTTATATTTTAGTTCTAAAACTGTTTTAGTTTTGGTCGTGTCAAATTCACACACAAATATTTCGTCTCTATTTCTAAGAACTCTGCGTGGGCTAATATTAGTAGGTTTTAGTCTAAAACACTATAGTCCATTGAAATGTTACAATTTGAGGGCCGAATTATGCATTTTTTAGAGGACGCAATTTTATTTTTTGATCATGTAGGGGGGTCAATAGAAGCTTAACTTGAAGTTTGTGGGGTCGCCACCCTTGTCCCTCGGCCGCCATCTTGGAAAAAGGGATGGAAACACTTTTTTTGCTATATCTCGGAAACTATGCATCGTAATAAAATTTTTAAAATCATAATTTGTAGAAAATTATTTTGCCTACAAATATGTTTAATAACTTTTTGCCCTAAATTAACAATTAAAGAAGTTATAAGTAAAAAAGTGAAATTTTGGTAATAAAATTTTCTCTTTTGCTCTATAACTTTTTTTTACATTTTATAAATAAATGGCTTCAGACCAATCTTGTAGAATATTTTTCGAGAATTTTTTTCCCTCCAACTGTTTTCAATTTCATTCATTAGAAACTCAGTTACAGCGCTCCGAAGTTAACCGGGTTCGTCAAATTAGCCCAGTCAAATAAGCTTAAATTAGGTAAGAATCTCGGAATGCAAGATACCCAGCTGTAATTTTGTAAATACTTGTATATTGACACCCTAAAACTTGTCTCAAAACCATGGTATATATGGTAGGGTGTAAGCAACTCTTAAAATTCAGGGTCAAAGGTCCCAAAAATCGTTCTTTTGCGGTTTTTTGGAAATAACTCATTTCCTATGGGTTTTTGGTATTTGTATTCATTATCAATATTGTAGAATACAAAATTCTCTACAACTTTTGTCTAATTTTTTTTTACATGGTGAACCGTTGTCGAGTTAGAGGGCGGAGAACGCACGGTCACTGCATCACATCAGACATTTTTTTTTCAGCTAACCTATCCGTGATGGTTGGTTATGGATAGGACATTAAAAAAGACGTTATGGTTTCTAAAACCATTTTTCGTCAAATTCAATTGTTTGAAAGATAGACGCTTCCAAAGTGGAAAATTGACCGTGCGTTCTCCGCCCTCCAACTCGACAAAGGTTCACCATGTAAAAAAAAATTAGACAAAAGTTGTAGAGAATTTTGTATTCTACAATATTGATAATGAATACAAATACCAAAAACCCATAGGAAATGAGTTATTTCCAAAAAACCGCAAAAGAACGATTTTTGGGACCTTTGACCCTGAATTTTAAGAGTTGCTTACACCCTACCATATATACCATGGTTTTGAGACAAGTTTTAGGGTGTCAATATACAAGTTTTTACAAAATTACAGCTGGTCATCTCGCATTCCGAGATTCTTACCTAATTTAAGCTTATTTGACTGGACTAATTTGACGAACCCGGTTAACTTCGGAGCGCTGTAACTGAGTTTCTAATGAATGAAATTGAAAACAGTTGTAGGGAAAAAATTTCTCGAAAAATATTCTACAAGATTGGTCTGAAGCCATTTATTTATAAAATGTAAAAAAAAGTTATAGAGCAAAAGAGAAAATTTTATTACCAAAATTTCACTTTTTTACTTATAACTTCTTTAATTGTTAATTTAGGGCAAAAAGTTATTAAACATATTTGTAGGCAAAATAATTTTCTACAAATTATGATTTTAAAAATTTTATTACGATGCATAGTTTCCGAGATATAGCAAAAAAAGTGTTTCCATCCCTTTTTCCAAGATGGCGGCCGAGGGACAAGGGTGGCGACCCCACAAACTTCAAGTTAAGCTTCTATTGACCCCCTTCATGATCAAAAAATAAAATTGCGTCCTCTAAAAAAATGTAAAGCTCATGTAACATTTCAATGGACTACTATTTTATAACTATATTTTATTACCAGACTATCACACGTGCCGCATGAATGAGGTAACATGGAAATTAAAAGTAATATTTAGTATCGAAGCTTACCAAATAAGGAGGCTTGTTTAATACGTGCGTGTGTGTGTGTGTGTGAGTAAAACCAAGTATCTGAATCATTATATTTGCACACGGGTCAAAGATATATTGCGTCATTTTGACCTGCTGTGTAGATTCTTTAATGAAGTGGGATCCATATGGTCAAAAGTGTCAACAAATTATGAATGAATTAGAATTCGAGAAAGATCCATATGTTTGTGTAGTGTACGATGTGTTTTAAACTAGGAACTTATTATAAACGTTACAGTTTGGCGAGTCTAGATTTAAGACCACAATTTATGTAAAAACTTTGAATAAAATTATAAAATTATAAAAAAAAATTTCTATATTGGTACTACCAACAAAGGGTTGTACGTATTGGATCCAGTTTAACTAGTCATAATTTCACACTTTATTATTATAAATGAAAGTTTGTTTATTCGTCAATCACGCTGAAACTACTGAAGGATTTTAATAAAATTTGATATGTAGACAGGGTATGAACTGACTTGGATACTTTTTATCTCACGAGAAAGTGGACGAAGCCGCTGGCAGAAGCTTGTTTAATAATATTAGTCAGCGTTTATAAGGATGATCTGTATAGTAACTATAAAATTGAAAACACCATCATTTACAAAAATAGAATATTTTGGAATAATCATCCAATTTCAATAACATAGCAGATGTAATTTTGTCATTCAATTCATTAAGGTTATTTACCGCTATTAAAATTCCGTAAATAAATTTTCTGATATCGCGGAAAAAAACTTCAAAATACATATTATAATAAAAAATGCATAATTAAGTATAAAACATTATGCAAATCAAAACTCCCACATAAACAAATTAATTCACAAATTCTTACTAATTCCCAGCTACTATTCTAAACAAATAAATATTTAAAAACAATGTGGTTTCCTTTATAAAGCAATAAGCGGCCATCTTTGGGTATGATTGGGTTATGCAAATCGATCGTGACCTATTAGTAAATTGTTACATTTGATACTGCTACTGTTATGGTATTACATTAACTAGAATGAGTTGGAGACGGAGATTCTTGATTAGTCATTACGGTATTATAAAAATATGTTTGTTATTTTTACCCGGTATTATAATAATAGGTATATATGTTTTTTTTACCGTTATAATTATGTAATCGTGTATCTAATGCAGGCTACACACTTTATGATTTAATTGTGCAGATCTATCGGTACAGTCGAACTGTACAGTTTAGCTGTTTGCTGTTCACACCTTACGTTTTAACTGTGCAGTTCGACTGTACAGTTAAAACTGCACGGCTCAATCGTAAGGTGTGTAGCGTGCATTATAGTTTATAGTTACTCTATTTATTATACTTTTTAAATCAGACGTAACTTTATGTGTCACTACTAAGTAGTAGTGAAACTAAAGTTAGTTTGTTGTCATGAAGTTTTATGAGTTATAAACTTATATGACTTAAGTTTTACTGGATTATTCTTAATTTATAACACATTAATGTTGTTTATGAGTTAATCTTGCATTATGACTACTTTTGACAGTCACTATGTATATAAAACAGTTTCTATCTACATAGTCATAGTAATCATATTTGTCTAAATATAACTGATAGTTAAAAAAATCCACAGAATGAAATACTCAACCGTTTCTATCGCATAGTACTTAGTATAAGTGTTCAGTGTAGTATCCATAATTTACATGGAACCAATAAATCCCCTTAAATAACTCAATTGTACCTCTACTATAAACCTCTCCATTACCCCACACAGACGCTAAGGATGTGAGCCATTATTTCGACTACGAGTATCCGAGTATGCGAGTATATACTCGGTTCAAGGAGATATCGATTACATCGTTACATCGATCGCCAGCCGCATCGAGTGTTGCAACCAATCGATTGTTATTATTCAATATTGCTATTTGCTACTGTATACGTTTATAGCTTTTGTTGTATTATTACAAATGGTTTTTATATTTTATCAATTTTTCTATTTATGTTTTTATATGAATGGAGAATAGAAACTTATTTGGTGTTTGTAATCGTTTGATCTCGTCAAAGTTTGATTGAATCAATTTCTTGTTGTATTATTGAGACAGGGAACGCAACTATTGGCACGCCAACCTACTACCATCAGGTTGTTGCATAATCACTAATATCTGTCACTACTTAAGGTCTAGAATTACAAAAGTGCATAGCTTAGTAATGATTCAGATATCACAATGCTAACCTGTTTCTATTAACTTGCTACTGAAAGATCAGAACCTGTTAACAGTACCAGATTAGATTGCAGCATCGAATTGCAACGATTTAGGATCCTTTCACATCTCCTTGGTTACATCTATACATCTTAGTTTTACTGTAGTGGTTGCTAAATCACTGAATACTAGTTCTGATCCCTGTATCAGACAAGTGTTTTGATGTAATTATTTATTATGCCACAATTTTCGGGATACCTTCAATGAGCCATACAAAGACCAGGGATGAAGTACTCTTCATCAACATGTTGCTTTTCAGTTTGTATTACCATATGCATAAACTGTGATGGAGAAACTAAAGACACATATTTATGAAGCGTACTCCATTAAAATGTATTCACTATGCCGATTCCAAAATCGGCACGCCTCCGTATATCCAGTATGATTAAGGCTTGATATACTTAAGAGCAGTAACCTAGAATTTATCTATGTATGTAGGTAGCAGTAGTAAAAATAAACACACTATAGTACACCAACATATCTACATTCCTCATATATCTATCTTCCAATTATATTTTCTCTATCTACATTCCATCTAGACAAATATAAGTCTAGTTCTAAATACCAATGATTGCTCACGACCGCAATATGATTGAATATGTGTATGTTAATTCTTGACGTAAAGTTCGGTGGGTATGCTAATTAGTCGGCAGTCATTAGTTCGGCCTTAGGTTCGACAGAACTAGTTCCGAAATAAGACGACCCAGATATTAGAAGTTGTTGATATTTCTCATTGTATACGAATGTTGGTTAATGTATTCCATGTGGAGTAAGTGATTTAAATGTGTAACTTTATTAATTTAATGTTCTATCATTTTATTTTAGACTTAATTGCTCATTTATAGCGTATATATTTTTTTGTGTTCGTCAGTTATATTAGTCGATTTCTACGTTATAGAGGGCAATATCATCAGCCCATTTTTGTCAATTGTTGGACATAGGTCTTCCTAATTGCACATTGATTTCGATCTTCAGCTTTTCACTTATACTGCAATATATCGGCCATAATACCGAACTTATTGCTGTTACTGAAAAATTCTATTCTAAAATTCTGAAACCTAATAATACTTTATTCAATCCGTGACAGAGGCAGAGGCTCATGGATCGCTCTTACCTTAATAACGATGGTGGCAATCGCGATCTTTCGATAAATACGACGATATAATTGTGTAAATATTTGTAACTGTTTTAGTTACCATTTACTTTATATTTACATAACCGTACCGATAGATTTATGGTTCCGATGAAACGAGTTAATTAGATTTAATATATAATTACTCGCTTTTGTCGCAATATACGACGTTTGTGTAATAAAACTGTTCATTAATCTTTTACGCAATCCTTTAAATGTTTCATACAAAACTTTAATGGCTGTTTGTTACTTACTTATAGATAATTACTTCGTTTGATTTATAGAAATGAGCTGTGTGTTACAATATTCTGAATTAATTAATTATATTTTATTCGGACTAAGTAAATAAATGAAATATAAAATGTAGTAGGTATTTATATATATATTCAGGGATTCAAAATGTTTGCATGTTCAAATTCTTCCATACAATGAGGAAGACGGAGGCCCTACGATGACCCGGACACAACCCGAACAACCCGTATCATTTGAATAAAACAAGATCGACGATCGACAATCACAAGGAAGTGATTCGTAGGTACATACATACATGCGTGTGAAATCGACATGTCATCAATCATTGATCAATCACAAAACTCCTCCTTTTAGAACCTATTGAAAGCATCAATTACCATATAATACTGTTCACAGCTTGTCCTATAACTTATGTACATTTTAATATGTATTGCAATGTATTACATAAAATTTCTGGTTAGAATACAATTGTCTCCAGCGCTACTCTTGCTGTGGGTGTCGTAAGAATCGATTAAGGCATCATATTCATAAACAAAGAACGAGCAATAGTGCTTTCTAATAAACCTAAGAACTACGATCTCCAATTAGCCTGCCTTTTTTGAGAGATGAAATCATTCATTGACTTTTCTCATCTTGGGTGAGGTGAGAGGGAGTGTCAAACTCTCACTGATTACAGTTAGTAACCACCACGTCTCCCCAGACCAGAACTAGATCCGTGCGTATGGCGCGTCGCGTTTCTTAAGACGACTCGTAAGAGTCTGAAACTCAGAGTTGCAATAGGAAGCCTATAGCCTATACTCGAAATCCAGCAGTGTGTTCCTAATCTCTATTAATGATATATTGACTGTTCACAACTCGTCCTAAATTTTCTATTACACTTGATAGGTCAGCCTTTGACCACTAACTTACATTTGAATACCGTAATATTGCAATGGCTCACATATAAATTACGCTTGCCTTTTATGGATAAGCACTTTCAATTATCCATTCATCATAATATATGGTTTTACGTCCACTCTTAATAGTTCTCGTAATATTTTGAAGTACGTTGCAGAATTATTGCGAGATGTAATACGGATTAGTGAGTTAATCTTTTATGTTTGTTAAACATTGCTTGTCTTACTAACCAAAATGATACAAGGTTTTACTTTTGTGTTAGGTAGCTTCTTCCAATTCTTCTTCTGTTATTTCAGACTATAATCTGTCTCTGTATCAAATTTCCCAACTCGCATTGAGAAAACGTGGTGATTAATGCTCAAACCTTCTCTGTGTGAGAAGAAGGCTTTGGTAAGCAGTGGCCACTTATAGGCTGTTCATGTGTGATGATGTATGTGTGTGTTTGCGTGCCAAATTTCACTCAGATTCGTTTATAAATATTTGAAAAAAAATATTACATATTATGTACTACTTCCAAACACACTTTCATTAAACTTTATGTTGTCATTTTATTAATCACGTAAAACATGAAGAATATCTTTAACTATTAATCATTTAATAATTATAATGGTTTGTGTACTCTACAATATCTTCAATTTACATATAATAGTGTTCACAAGTCGGTGTACCAATCATAGGTGTGTGTTTGGTCTCAATGCCACCCAGTGGTGGCTGTATCGACATTTCAATCTGCATGTGACAGTGGATTAGCATAATCACTAAGCCTCTCTATACTTGAGGAGGTTACACACTAGTGGCCGGGACGGTCACGGCACGTATGCATTTCATACTAGATAAATCTACTAAAAGTAATCTAACTCCTTTGTCTATTCTTTGGTTGAACTTTTGAACTGTTAAGAAACCTTGGAACTCGAGACAGGATATTCACCATGTTTATTCATTTCTATGAGTTTCCGATATTTCGGCACTATGTACCGTGATCATGGCGCTTGCAACAGTGTCGAAATATCGGAAACTCATAGAAATGAATTTACATGGTAAATATCCCGTCAAGTTCTAATGATATTGTTAAGAATCCGACCAATATCTTCACGCGTAAAACGTATGAAAATGTTCCTGTTCAGTTTAAACGTTATTTATATGAATAAATTGGCAGTTTATATTTATTTTATTCGTATAGGAAATAGGTATCAAAAACCTGAACCTACTCCTTTATCTCTGTTTGTTTAAAAAGAAACGACTTAAAAATTTTCTCCACAAATATTTCAATTTATAGATTCCCAAATTACGCACTAAAATCACGAATCATACAGCCTAACATTTGTAAACTACATTACCTACTAATAAACGCACGGTATTTTCTACCGTATGTACAACGCTCTTACACCGTAGTACATGTACCCTTTCATTTGGCCTGCACTGTATGTAAATAGAGGCGGTTGCATGTTTATGTATTCATAGCTCAGTTAGTTAGTAACGCAAGGTTACAAGTTACTTCTTTGTTCTGCTATTGGGTTAAACTAAGATTACAGTCATTATCTCGCACACACGATGTTTTTTGGTAATCATATTAACATGCAACTCGACAAGAATTGCTCTTTTTTGTTGTAACTTACTTTCGAACGCTTGAAAGTGTAGCAGTCATTTGTCTTTGAGCCGATGAATGAAAATAAATGAGGTTTACAATTTGATGTTTTTTAAAAGGTTCTTATTTCAAAGGGCTGTTGTTTTTTTTTTGTTATATGCAAACAATTTGTTGTATTAAGATCGGTTCATATCTAACAGAACACAAAAACGTATTGAAAAACTCTTGACCGTTTACACTCAATCATTAATACGTTACTGCAATCGATGATGCGCTCGACATATTTTACGTTAAATATGAACGGATTCTTATTATTGCTATCTTAATGCTTAATGAAACTTCTAAGCTTATGGAAAGAGTAGTATTCACCGATAGAATTAGCGGTAACAGTAACCAATTATTCGAAAAAACTCCTATATTAAAAATTATAACGTAACTAAATACCTTGAGCACTACGTAAACTTTTTACTAATAGAAATAAAGTTACGAATATCGAGCGTAATAAAACATGACTCAAGCGAATTAACCTTCACAACTTATACATCACAGAGGCGGTTCATCAGCTGACATTCACAAATATCATTACATTAGTTGTGTGAACTCTTGTATAAAGTTATATAATTGTTTAACACTTTGAAGTGACACTGGTCAGCTTTGCTCATTGTTAGTGCCAGTTAGATGGGGTCGAGGTTAGGTCGGCACTGTTTCGTTCTCAAAATACTCTTATCTGATATAAAGATTACATTCGTATTGTTTCTGTTAAACTTCTTGTGCAATTCACGCACTGTTATTGAAGATTTTGATCGCTATTCTTTTAAAGGACTTTGGCTTTGGATACGGGTTTAGGAGAATTAAGTCTTCATCATCATTAACAGCAGAGCTCGTAAGAGTTCATGGCTGGACAATAGGCTTCCTTTAGATCCGAAGGTTTGCCATGAGGAAGATGACTTTACATCATCACATTATCAGCCTATAAGTGGACCCTGTTGGCCAATAGCCTCTTCTCACACGGAGAAGTTTTTAACATTAATCACCATGCTTGCTTAATGCGGGTTTGCAACTCATAATTTGAAATTTAACCCTAGGTTTCCTCTCCATGTTTTCCTTCACCGTTTGTTTGTGGTGTCAAAGTTTGTCTAAATAATCTTAGAAAGTAATATGGACAAAGTCACATTGATAATTGCCGTTGCTAGGTTTCTAACCCGCACTTTCATGTCTCCACCGTCAGGTCGTAATTGGATGAACAATTTTCAACAAAAAGCATTATGAGATTATGAGTTAGCATAATAACCACTTGGTTAGCAACTGACATAATCAACGTAATGAATATTGAACGTAAATTCCCCTGTAATCCCGGCCTGTTCAACAATGAACTGAATCAAGTTTATCCTATCGATCAGTTCCCATGGAACAACGGACTCATTAAGTCCAGTCCATTGTGAGGGTATGGAAAAGATGGCTGATACCAAATATTGTGTGTGAGAAATATTTTATACGCCAACTATTAACTAGTAATCACTGGACATAGGATAGAATATAATATTTAGAAAAGTTAGTTTAGACTGCACGGTTGGTGCGGTGGCGTGTGTGTACCGTGTAGCGGGTTCGAGAGTTCACGGAGCAACTCTTTGTGTGGTTCACAAATTTTTGTTTCGGGTCTGGGTGTTATGTGCTGTGAACCTATGTCTGTAAACACACTCACAGTAAAAAAATTAAGGCATTTAGGTTGAATGTAAAAAAGAGGATTTAGTTTTATCCCGTAAATCAAGTTAAAATGTGATTAGAAACAAAAGGCACTTTTGAACTCGGATAATTTTTTATTTCACGACAAATAAAATGACCTGTCACTTAGGTATTAAATTAATTATTAGGTATTGGATTATTAAATGAATTCACATTAAATTACATTTCGAGCAATTCATAAACGGTAAAAACACACCTAACACCTTTAACCAACACTTAATTCTTATAATACACATATGATCAACTATGTTGTAACAAAACAATTATAATATGGAGCAATAAAAACTTATACTTAACTCGTACAAACGCTTCTGCGAACAAATCATCCGCTGTTCATTGTCTAGAAGGCAGAATGATAATTTGCAAAGAATGCCAATCACACGTCAAACACAGATCTAATATAAAACCCCTAATCACATATATGATAACAGTTTATTATCTATTACTATATGCCAGTTAACGATTACTAAACTTTACATGAAAGGTCGAAGTAGCAGCTTTTGTATATAATTTAACACCTCGCCTACATAATTACTGTTCGCACAAACTATATACCTACTATGTACAATGGACAGACATAATGTATAATTTGTTTAATATTACGTCTTTTTATATGCAATTTGTATTTAACTGGTTTACTACTACATTCTCTTTGTATATAAGAGTAAAATTATAGCTGAGTCATCATGTAAATGCAATGAAAATATAATAAATTTTTACTATAATTATTCTTGGTCTGGTTTGGACAAACCAGTAACAGTTTTTATTTTCATACTAATAAAGTGAGAATCTGTATGTAATTGCATTGGGTGCATGTTCTCTAATCCGAACTAGCGTTATCTTGTACAGTAAGTACGAATTTGTTTTACGTTGAGCGAAAACGAAACGAGAGCGCGATGGGCGATCTGATTGGCCGGCGCGAATGAATCAACCAATTAGAGCGCCGAACGCACTCTCGTTTTGTTTTCGTTCAACGTAAAGCAAACTCATACTAAGGGTACAGATGAAAAATACTCGTAGAGTTAACAAATCTCTCTATTGTTATATAAAAATAGCACAAAAGTCCATTAGTTACTACCTTGGCACATATGTGCGATATAAATAGCCTCATTGGACATTGGACATGATACTTCTATTAGCAACAGACACGACAAAACATCGGAAATGTAAGGGAATTAGTATCGCGTGACCAATTGCCCACTTCCTCGCACCACAATACTGTGGGAACTGTAATAATGAAATAGGCATAATTATGATTGTTATTATCAATGGATATTATGATGTCTCTGTCGGTGACAGTGACGGTAATAGTTCATGAGTCAGGAGATAAATATCAAATGATTTTTTAGTGAAATCGTGCAATGACTTCTCCCGCCTTGCTGAGGCGAGAGGGAGTGACTCTTACTAACTAAAAACCACCCTGTTCCTACTCCTACTCTTCGAGCTTACTTAAATTATCTAATAAATCGCGGTTTAAAGCTATAATAACTACTAAGTTACTGCGCAAAAGTGCAACAGATTAATAATTTGATTAAAGTTATTGTTGAAAAGAGAAAGTGAATGTTTCTCTTTCCTTGCATTGTGTTAGATAAGCGAGAGAGCTCATTAGTTCATTAAATACGCTAGTGTATCTAATTATATGTGAATTTTGGATTCTGTGGGTGAGGAACTAATGCATAATTTGACTCTATTCATTCACTTAAAAAAATTAGGGTGAATGTGTATAAAAACGCGTTTACAAACATAGAATTTCACATACACATCAGACCTAAACCTGGAACATTTTGTGGATCACTCAAAGGGTTGCTCCATGCGGGAATCTAAACCACGACAGCCATTTGCAAAGCCACCGCACCAAAAGTCAACTTAGACTTGTTAAAGTCAAAATTATTTATTGCAAATAGACTTTTGAACGTCAAAGCAACTGTTACAATATTAGTCAGTTGGTCAGTCCTCTAGTGTCTAATAGGTGCTAAATAAAATATGTCTATAAAATACGATGTTTACAAATACATATAAACAGCAAAACAAAGACAAGGTTAGTCTAAGTTAGGTAATACCTACAGCACTATAATAATAACTGTCATCAGTTTACCTTTTAATAAGCATAATACGTAATAATGCAACAACAAAGGAAGCCGGCGTTGTATGAAAATTGCCACAGCCTTGTCTCGGCGCGACAATTAACTTGATCATCATCTGTATGAGACCTACGTAATATAATATGTATAGAATGTGTATACTGGTATTAAAGTTTACATCTATTGTTGTATACATCAATGTATTAAGTTTAAGGAAAAAATATTGTTTGATAATTAATATTGATGTTATAATAAACCTACAACAATATTTTTGCAATATTTTTTATGACGGGCGAAAATCATTCAATGATTTGATGAGGGAGGGTCAGACTTTACTGACTAAAAACCACCTCGTCCCTTCTGTTCTTTTGTTTTGAACTGGTAACCTGTAAAGTTGTCCGCAGCTCTGGAGCAACAGTATCATATTAAAGTAGCTGACTATAGTTAGGTTGTATGGATTAACTGCGTCTATCGCCAAACACGCTCAGGATTATATGCCCCCTCGTTGTTTGAAACTAGTCGAGAAGTTAATTGATTAGGCACTGAGTAAATCGTACATTCAAAGAAAACTAACCTATAACTATGCTTTCAAGTGTATATATTATTCTACTTTTCGGCTTATTCACGTAACTGTTAGACGAGGAACACGACTAGTTTCTTTCAGGTATTGTTTCTCTAAGAAACTATTATTTATTACTCAGTTACTTACATGACCACAAAACAAATCAATACCCTCACATACACACAATGTACCAGCCTTTAGTTCTACGAGTGTAATCAAAGGAGATCTCATCAATGTAAGTTCAATAACATCCATCATTATGTTTTAATTACAATTCATTGATACTCGATACTTGCGCGTGACTTTGTTCTTAATTAAAGACATTACAAACTGCTCCATACACCTGACTTACTACAATAGTGTTGATTAAGTAACACCATGAGAATTCTATCTGTTGTAATTTGTACCTACATATGTATCTATTATGTGTACATTCTATAGGCTTGTAAACATTTCAATATTGGATTTCCGTAGTCTATAGCACGATGAGTTTATTAAAAAAGCAGTATGCTATTATATGAAATTCTATTCATATTATTACTATTTTATATTATAGCTGATTGCTCTGTTGTTTGGTTGAGTTATAATTACTATTGTCGAGCATCTCTGGCAGAAAAGCACCCTAATAAATACTTACGAATAATGCCAAAAGTGTGAGAATAAGTCTTTCAATCCCTTCAAGAAATTACATGTTGTTTAAGTTTGTTGTATAAAGGGTGTGTTTTGTTTATACAAGCTGAAGATATGCTCTTTGGAACTACTTATTATGTAGGCTTAACTAAAAGCTTACAACGCTTAAGTACAGAGTACGGAGGTGAAATCAGGTGGAGATAAGTCTTGTAGATGTCAGCTACAAAATCCTATATTTTATACCTGAGGCCATTTAAATCACTTAACAGCAACATTTTAAGAGATTAACAATTGTGTTCAAGTTTATTGCTTTTCTGCCAACCTTCATGAACTGCCGGAATTAATGACGATCAAAAGATTTATGTCTGTGCGTATCGAACAACGCCGGGGGGCGATACGCTGCTTAATAAGATAAATGGCTCATACTCTAATAGGGACGTGTGAGGGACTTAATTGTTAATTGATCGAATATGATTTATCGATTACATACACCGATTACCGTGTCTAATCGACTATTTGTCGGTATCAACAATTTTTTTTTTGTGCAATGAGCTATTTCCAAATGTATGGTTTAAAATGTCCGTGAGAATGTTTGTGTGTAATTTGCCTACGGATGTTTTCGTATAGGAAATCAGTCAGGTAATTTGCAATTATGGTATCGTGTGAATTTTGTAGAGAAAGCATTTAAATTCATTTTTGTCAGTACTCATTTGTCAGTGCGAAATCGAATGGAGTTTCGTTTCCCACACTACTGTAGATATGTCCGGTTGTCGATTGTAATAAGTGTTGAATAAGTATTAATTTGTCAATGAGCAATGTCAAGTATTTTTTAAATTTCTCTTGCACACCCATAAATCCATCATACCTTTCAACATTTTCGACGTATCTTCATCGTTTCAGTTTATAATCGTTATAAAAATAACACACGCCTTTGTACGATCTCCGAAATACATATTATTATACAATACTATAAAAATACGTATTATAATAAACTATATCTAAAATGATTCTATTGAATCATTAATTACCATAATCCGAATCTCATTACAAAATAATATTCCTCTAAAATTATTTTAAGCAACCTTAACGCTCGCAATGTTTATTGATCTACTCGATAAACTTATTAATATCTTGTTTGAAATCAATTAATACTATTAATGTATAATCCCCTTTGTGAGTTTGACAAACCAATGCTACTTTATATAGAGCAGTAGTACTATTTCCTTGATACACACGTACAGATCAAACTACACATATCCAGTTTATAAAGGTCTTGCTTTGTATGATCTTTCCACATATTCAATGGTCTGTTTATACTGGTTCTGTATAGTATAATGTGCAGCCATGTATACAATTGCTTCAGGCAGTGTACTTCAATGGTCGATGCTATAAATTCATTTTGATCACCTTGCTTAGAAGGTTGGATTGGTATAATATGTCGTTCAATTCACATTTAGGTTAATTGTACTGTTTTAGCGTAATATTTACGAAATACGTGGTGTAGTAATTAGTTTTGATATATTTAATTGTGACAAAATTTCCGATTTCTATTAGATAGATTTTGATTTCAGTAGGGAAGCCTAGTCCAAAAGCCTAAGGAAGGTGTATTCGGTTATTTTGAGATTTATACAAAGTAAGCTTTAATACCTAATACTTACTTAGGTATCGTACAAAATCCAAAAAGTCTAGTTCAAATCAGATATTTTTCTCTTTATTTATTCACGTGTGTTTTCGAAATTGAGCTAGAAGGGCATATGAGAGGATTGATTTTACTGAATGGTATGTACGTAGATAGACACTTTTTTTTGAGGGAGGACAATTCAATGATTTCTCCTGTCTTGGGTGAGGCAGAGGGAGTTTCAGACTCTTACTAATTAAAAACTACCTCGTCCGTACTCCTGAGGTTTGAGCCGGAGACCCGATAAGCCGCTATTTAGTCCGGAGCTCCGTGTCGAGACGCCCCCTGTTTCTTACACTATATATTTCTCAAGTTCAAGCCTATTAATCCGTTTATGAATGATCATTAAAATTCATAAATGAGTCCTATGTTCTGATACCTTGAACAAAACTGCGCTATAATGCGTCATTAGTTTAGCATTAGTGTTTATTTAAATGAGGCCGTGGAATGAGGAAACGTGAGGTGATATATTATGCTAAATATGTTATTGGTTTGGGATCAAAACATGATCCTTTAAAGGAAAAAAATAATTGGTATGAGGGTCATCTGCTATCTTTTATTATGTTAAGTATTAGGTAGTTTTAGTCAAAAAAATATATAAAGGAAAGGACACTTAAATTTTGTATTACACTTTGGAACAAGCACCTAGCTTCACTGATGGACAGACTGATAGACTATTATTTATTTCTTTCTTTGTTGACGTTTCAAAAGTACCTAAGTATTTATTGTTTAATTGGAATAAATGATTTGACTTTGACTTTTGTTAGGTTACTCATTGCAAGTTTAGGTTTTAATTGAAATTTGGTTAGTTTGTTTTCTGCTCAATATCTGGTTAAACTTTGTCTCAGTAATTTCTTTACAATGTTGCATACAAATCTAATAGCGATTAGTATATATTTCCTGCTATTGACTCGTGTAACTAGCATTGATACAAAACTAAAAGGGCACCTTACGGAAGGTATAATTTTAAGAAATTGACTAATATACCTACCGTTGAAATTACTAATGTCAAAATGTACCCAGAGTCATTTAATGGTTACTTAACCCAGTGCTTAGCAATTGTTTTCAGAACAAAATTGTTACTAAGGAATAGTTTAAGTAATCATTAAATGTCTCTGAGTACTGTAGTAAACATGACAAATATTCAAACTGATAAACTTTATGTAATCGAGTAATTAATTCAAAAATATAGGCGTGCGCTATTTACTTTAGATGTATATCAGATTTAAATATTAATATTATAATAATATTCAATCAAACTATAGAACAAGACTGATGGATTGATTGACGGCGTGATAACGTCCAATCAAGATTATTGAAATTAACAAACATCAACAGATGTGTCTAGCTTTATCTTTGATTTAATCGTAAAACTTCTACAAGTAATAATATGTTAACAGCCTTAAAGTAATTTTTGTTTTCTTTTACTTTTTTTGAGTTATTTTTTATTATTGAAACATGTCCTTACTTATTACCCGGGGAAAATTAGATTAATATTGGAGCTTTCAATCGAAGTTTGTTTTTTATGGAATAAGCCGGTAAACGAGCGGACGGATCACCTGATGGTAAGCAATCGCCGCCGCCCATGGCCACCCAAAACACCTGAAGCATTGCAAGCGCGTTGCCGGCCTTTTGGGGGTTAGGGATTTAAGGGTTGTTGGGGAATCTGGTATTAGGAAGATTGAGAATGGGGCAATTCGCATTTTTATATCTCACTTAGTAATCTGTCATTCGTTCAATTACATATCTAATTATCAAATCAGTGAAAGGCATATTGTTTTGCAAACGTACAGAAAAATAGCTTAATTAGGTAATGTTTTTTTGAAGGAAAATTTTATCTGATTCCGAGTCGTTCTAATTAACTCGATTCATTACCTACATTTGTCATGAAGAAATATATCTAAAGATTAATGAGATTAAGTATAAATTACAATGAAGGTTAAATATTTTTACCAATCTATTATTAAATTGATCACTTCTGTAGGAAACATGATATTTACGAAGGCCACAGTTTATTGTTTAACATTTATTTATCATCTTCACAATCTGAAATTAAATAATTATTTGTATGTGCAATATCAATATTTGTAATCGTTAATTATTGTTTGGGCGGGCCTGCTTAAATGTCACGTCCTGAATGTTGCTGATATCTAATAAATAGATTGTGGGCTTCTAAAGGTGTGTTAGGGCAAAGGTAACAACAATAAACCAGTAGGTGCTGCGTACTTTATTGCGAGGTTAGATTGAAGGTGGATTTAGTACAGAAGGTGGCTTACTAAAGTCAAGTCTCAATCATCTAGGTAGATAGGCTAACACATACATACATACATAGCCTTACGCCTGTCTCCCATGGGGATAGGCAGAGACAATGGAACGTCAATTGCTACGATTCTTACACACCTCTTTCGCTTTTCTATAGGTTAATAAAGATTATTTCATAATTCTCCATACAAACAAATTCTAAATGTTCTATGATAACTTTCCACTGGAAAGTCTGTAGCAATACAATCAATCATATAAGATGTGAATAGAGTATAAAGTTATGACTTCTCGTTACTTATATACTTTGTGGTTTTCTCCAGACACATATTGCCTAGTTTTGTGTATTTATGATCTTTTCTTTTGTTTCAGGTAACGTATTGATTGCTGTGGAGCTTAAGAGAGAGAGAGAGAGAAAAAGAAAAAAAGAGAGAGTTTGCCATTATCCCCATAATTGGCGGGCAGTGTGGGGATATTGTTGAGTTGGAAGATAATGGTGAATTAACCCGTAAAAGACCAAGTTGCAAAAATATTTGTATGAATAAATAGTCTACTACCTATACCTTCTGGAAATATAACCTTGATGGTGTTTATTTCATGTCACTTGTAAAGTTTAAAATATCATTGCGTTACTCTACAATTAAAATAACACTAAAATCTTAATAAAATTAAGCAATTTGCTTACAAACCGCCTACTTAAATAGCTTACACAATAGTAATATAAATTCCTTCGATATCTGTGGGCGAGCTACAGGTGAACACGAAGATAAGGCACGAAGCCGAGCCGATAGTAATTGTACCTATAGAAACCATTTAATTACCAATTAATTTGTATATTATTGAACGTCCACATTTAATTGTACCACGAACTTAATTTCAAAATACAACATATTTGTTTCAAAGTCAAAGTCAAAATTATTTATTTCAAATAGACCGAGAAGGTACTTTTGAACGTCAAAGCAAATATTACAATATATAAAAAAAACAAAATGTCTGTCTGTCGGTCTTCTAGTGAAGCTATTGGCTCGTTCTAAAGATATAGATTCCTATGGAGAAGAATGAGCAAGAAACTCCATACTCTTTTAACGTGTTAAATAACTAAAACGCATCGTAATTTCAAACCTATATAGAAAGTTGTAGCATTAAATAAATTTTATTAATGTAAGCAATACGTTTTATGGATGCAACTGAAGGCGGTCGTGTTGAATTACTATTGGGGTGAGAGGTTGTATCGCTTGGGTAGTCACGTTGATATTTTATCGCTTGTCACTTGAGCTTGTAACCAGCTGGCTTTTCCTTTACACTTTCACGTTATGAAGTTACTTTCAATGGAAGATATTCTAGAATCTGTTAAAGAGACGTGTTTTTATTCTTACTATTACGTATAAAATGACTTTTTGTTTTAACTTTAGTCAGTTAGCGTCAGTTAGTATGCTACCTGAAGAGGTAATAGGGCGAAATCGCCCAAGGAAGATTCTTCATAGAGCCCTTTCACCTGAGTTCCTACCCATGTATAACCATGAAGATTGCCGCGAATGGGCATGTGAAACTCTTCCTGGCATGAATTTTATTGGTGCCTGTAGCAAACTGCTCTTCAATATATGTATGTGCTTTGAATTAGGTATCCAAAATATTTGAGTGAAATAATTAATACTCACAAACAATTACTAAATGAAATGATATCACTACCCAGATATTCTAACATCAGGAACCTGACATCATGTCCCTTATAATCTATTTTGTCATAGCTAAAACTGAATGAATTCCTTCAAGCATAGGTATCAAGTTACCTTATAATATTTATTGTCGGTCGTGCACACTCGGGTCGCGAACAATCGATAAATACTTATTATTTGAGGTCACTGCAGTTGCATGCCGCGTGATGCATATCGCATGTTAGATTTGCATAGATAAATCGAGGAGTATTTGCGGTGCAAGATTTTTTTTATTGATTTATCTGAGGTATCTATGTCTAATTATTTTATCATTGTCACGTTTATGAATTTAATTTTAAATGTGTCTTCGTTGTTGTTTGTATTGTTCTTAGTAGGTGTAAGGAGTTTGAAATTGTGTCTATTGTATGTCACACATCCATAGCATATATCCACAGCACGCATCTTTCTATATATCCACTCTGACGTCCATGGATACTATAGTATCCAAAGTGACGAGTTCTGTTTAACTCCCTCTAGTTTAAAATACGGTCTTGTTTGGTGAGTTTTGACTGATTATCTATACAGCTGAATAAATTGTTCGACGAAAAAATAAGACATGGCGTTGTAATATGCTTTGACAAACAAAATATAAATTTTTAAAGTTAGTTGACTCGTTTTTGAAGTGTTTTTGTGAGTTCCAACAATTATGTCGTAAATACTACAGTTTTGTTTAATTTATCTTGCAAGTGTTATACATCAAAATAAACTAGAAGATTTGTGCTTTACGATGATGTACAAATATCACAGTTTTAGCTGATAAATCTAGTCTAATTTTAACTTCAAACGATTGTTGTTTCGAAAAAAATGGCCGGTCTGGTGTTGGCCACTTTTAGTTTTGTTTATACATATTTTACATACTTTGCATTACAATAGTATATAAAATATCGAAATACATTTCGTAATAAGCAAAATAATACATTTTTCAAAGAGAAATATACTAAATTCATTGAAGATTCCATAATAATGTCAATGTGTTCCTCAGGTTTTTTGATGTGTAAAATTACGAGTAGTGTTTTCTTTCGATTTAATTACAATACTTAGAGTTAACCGAATATAATCATATATACATCAAAAGAAAGGGTAATGAGTCTAGTTTGTTGTAAAAATATTTTATTGATAAAATATGCAATAGTTGTGCCGTATATTCTAAAAAGGTAGAAATAATTCTGTTTTTTTTTTTGTGTTTCATGTTTAACCCGTTTTATTGTATTTTAAAGATTAACTAAAGATTTTAAAATATCGTTAAGATTGATCAGTATTCTTCAATCTTTTTTTTGGTATTCTTTTCTTTATTCTAGGCATTACGGTTCAGTAGCTATATAGGTTTTTTGTTACGACGAACTTGCGAGTCGCGCGCGGTTCGGATGCCGTGCGCGGCTGGACGTTAGAGTGGATATAAAAACCATATCTTAGTTAAGTCCGCTTCCAGTCCTAAGCTATGTGTACCAATGAATATGATTAATGATATGGTGGAAGCCAAACGCATCCACAGCAACGTAGCACCTTTAAGTTAGTGTTACACTACACCCTTATCTATCTCTTAATAACTACTTTATCTAATCCAATAAAAGAGTATTGTTTACCTCAAACAAGGAAAAACAAACAAACAGCAAAAGTGTTCGCGCATTTCTACGAACCTTCCATTTTTCCCTACACTATAGATTATAAAATAATGTCACAATGGATTGTAATGCGTCGCACGCGCAGCTATTGATAGGCCGTTTGTAGGCTCAACAATAACACATACAATCTACATACATTATGTATTACGACATATATTGTATTTACCATTTCGTTTCATATACTTTCTGTTATTATTGTGTACATAGGTGCAGATTGTGACCATAATTATATCTGGAATTTAGTATTACCTTCTGGATGAATTTTCATCGTCCTAAAAGTGTAACAATAACACAATATTAAACATCTCAGCATCTCATTCCAGCAGCAAAGCATCTGAACCCAAAGTTGATTTTATATTTGGCTTTTTGTCGACATAACGGTCCTTTAGTCCATGATAACTATTCTATAAATTGAAAACTTTTTATTTAGCGGGTAACCGGGGCTCCGGCTAGAAAAGCAGGAGTAGGAACGGGGTGGTTTTTAGTCAGTAAGAGTCTGATATTCCCTCTCGCCTTGTCCAAGTCGGGAGAAGCCACAGGATAATTCCCTCTATTCAAGGTTTGTTACAGACTTATTACAAGACTGATTACTAAAGTACACTAGAACAGCACACAGCACTAAACTAAGTCTAATTAGTGTGGATAAGATCTATAACAGCGATTAATTAATCCACTTTCGTTTCTGATCGCCTCAGTGCGCCTTACGCCAATTATTTTAGACGTTCATGAGCTATTATACTCGTACTGCACTGTTATGATTACTGAAGTACCGTAGGTTATATTGTTGGATAAAGAAGACTTGTTTCTTATTTTTAGTTTTTTGAAAAGAAAAAGAATATATATGACTATAAAAGGTGTCTGATGTAGATGCAAATCGTCTTTTATTAGTGTACTTACATGGTTTGGACTCGTTATAAACCTGGTGAAGAATGGTTTTTACTTTTAATATATTTTACTTCATTGTTGTATAATTTTTTTGAGTAAAAAATACATTTTTATATATTCTAGATATTTTGAGAGTAAGCAGAGACCTTGGTTACGAAGAAGGTTTAGAATGTCGCCACTCGATGACTTGTAATGTGTAATGTGCTGTGGTTGAGTCTGCATAATTACTGCATTGTTATATGGGTCAAGATTTCTTTCGAACGCCTTTTTTATTTAAACTTTTCGAAATTTCATTAATACAAAATTACAATCTATAGTTTTACTAAATAAAAATTGCGAACAATAATTGAAGATTACCCAATTTTATTTTAAGTGAAACGCGAGCCTACCCATTTACACAAATTCAGTAACAAAATTCAACAATACCTAAACTAGACCTACTATTTCCTCAAAAAGAAACTAGGCTAGACTTTCTATTGCGTAAGTGTAATTACAAAACCTTTATGTACTGCACAAAGGCTGTATATAATGGGCATAAGGCTCACATAATAGCCATTAAGGCAGCGGAACTACATAACATGAATGAACTGAAGAATTCAATCACACTGTGTAAAGAACTCTTACAAAATCAGGTTAATAAGTGATTACCTAAGTACAAATCGAAAATTATATCGATTGATACACAAAAAGCAATTTTATGCTTCTTCAACAATAAAAGTCATTTTGCATTATTTTTATAACAATGCTTACTTAATTCGAAACCTTATTTTAGTAATTTATGTTTCTCTATTACATGCTTATTTATTACTAGTTAATATAAAAAGCATTTAATGCTTCAAATAGATTATGTATTGAGTCTAATAAAAATGTACATAGAACTGTATTTTTCTTTATTCAGTAAATAAAAAGGAAAATTATAAGTACGATATTACGTTACCTTTCAGTAATATAAGTCAGTAATAAAATACTAATATGCAACTGCTAATTAGTTTTTACTAATTACCTATTAATAACTCTGTTCTACTTATGAAAAAAAAAATCCTTTTAGCCATTAAACTAGTAGTAGTTGCCCATTAAAACTAGGTACCGTACTTATTTCATTATTCCAATTCTGTCATATAAATGTCACAATACAATAAACAATTAGATTTGGCAATTAGACTGTATTTCCACCTGGCTATCCAGGCCGGCCTGAGTGGCTGGCCTTTAGTTTTTAATTTCATGCTGCGTGGTTTGGCTTAGATTTAGTGGCGCAATGAATAATGGCATCCTGCCAGGCTCATGTTGTGAATACAGGTTTGAGTGACATTTTGGTAGATGTGATATCATTTTGTGACAATTCTATTTACTTTAGTTTTAAAACTTGTGCGGTAGTGCGGTGTGTTGGGTTTTCTGAGGGGGAAAATCATCCAATGATTTCTATCGTTTTTGGTTAGAGGGAAAGTCAGATTCTTACTGACTATAACACCACCCAGTTCTTACTCTTATTTTTTTAACCTCAGTAATCCAGTAGGCAGTAACCCGTCGTGTTGGGTATGTCTACTTTTGAATAAATCTACTGAAAGTAGTACCGTAGCGGATATGTAACTTTTTGGGTGTAAGTGTAGCGATGGACATAATAGCTCTAATGTATACGAATAGGAGACCCATAGTCAGTAGTGTCACGGGTTGTATATAGTTTATGGTGAATATAAAACACTTTTCATGTAATGCATTTGTTAAAAAATATACCAAATGGAAGACTGATTATAAAAACAGTATTCTTCACGTTTACAATTGCCGTTATTTATAAGAAAAATGTTTATACTTCTTAACACAGACAAAGAAACAATAAATACTGAACTGCGGAACAAATCTAACAGCGAGCTATTAGTGACAGTAATGTTTGCACATATGCGTACGCGCAGGCGACGCGGTGCATAGGCGACCCCATTGCCGGTCACTGCACGCAGGCGGTAGGTGCAGGTGCTGCTAGTGATGGGGTGCATCGATAGTTATTTAATTACATTTGATATTTTGGGTAAATTTTAGTAGGTGCAAATAATTGTGTCATGTTATTGTAACTTTAATTTAACCTAGAGTTGTTTTTGGGCCGTTAATCAGTGAATATGGTAATGTAAATAAATAATCAAACGTGATTCTATGAAATATTAAAAAAATATACAATGAGCAGCGTAAAGTGGACTTGCAGTTTTATCTATTTAACCGTGAATAAAGATTTAAATATTATAAGATTTTGAGTTTTCATTTTATGCAGTATACTATTACTGCATACAACAATCAAACATCAATTACTCAATAAACTAGTAACTTCATATAATCGATAAATTACCTTTTGATCACTACTTTCCCATCCCTACAGTAACGGTGTGAACAGGGCAGCTACTACCGTGCAATTGTGAGTGTAGTACCTCTCTATTATTGAAGTAGTAGTGTAGTACTCTATTCACCGGCTCAGGCGCAGACACACTACAGACCTCGAGTTAAATGTTTGTATTTCTAACTATCTGCGTTTTGCTGGATGGTAGGTTAATTTATTAAATTGTTTCATTTGAGTTTTTTTTATACATTTATTTGCATTTGAGGTGAATCAGTCTTATATGCCAAAAAAAAATAATATAATACAAAATTGTCTATTTTTTTGGTTCCTCACGTAACTGTTTCCGAGAAACTCGACTAGTTTCAAGCTATATTAGAGGCTCATATTCACACGACGCGACGCGGTGTCTATCATGACTTGAAACTTGTCAAGATCCTCGTCAAACAGTTACTTGAGTAAGTAAACATAATAATTTAGTATGTCTTACGAAAACTATAATACAAAAATCCCTACTCTTTTGTAAGCGAATATTGTATGTCAAAATAATATATCATAATTTTCTTTGTAATGTCAGTGTGTATAATAAAAACTGCAACAGAAAGTAAAGTTATTCATACAATAGGGCTTTCTTAACATGATATATGAGGCTCGTAGTTAATTAACAAAGCATTTTATACATTTATTTAAAAGTGACGCTTTTCATCGAACCATGCGTTAGTTTTTCATACGTTCCCACAATTTCTCCGTACAGATTTCAAATTCTCAACAAAAATAAATAGGTAATTAATTAGTACGGTCACAATGGTAATAATTAAAGCATTCCTGACATTACCAAACTAATTGTAATAGGTTTCGTTGGACTAACAATGCGTATTCTGTGCAATGGTATATATTGCGAGGTGTTTTTGCCAAATCGCGGAATAAGGAATGCAATCTAGTGTTCTGTGTTACGAATACATGTATCTGTGAGAACTAGCGAACAATTATGTTGGGAATATGTCAGCTGGCGGGTGCAATGTTGGAGCCAACTGTTGGACCAATGTTGCGTGTTTGATACAATTGTTTTACACATGTAAAAATAAGTATGTATCACTGACAATAGTGGTAGATATACATATGTACCAGAAAAGTTTCACATCGTAAATGTAGATATTTCATGAAAACAGAAGTAATTCGAGAAATCAAAGGAAGGATATCGCAAATATAAAAGTGATTCCTAATGTTTAAGTATTTTATTGTAGGATACAATATTTATTTAAACTGACTTACATAGGTACATTTCATACATATACGTAAGATATACGCAATCATACATATACAATGTTGTTTTAATTGTAATCAATAGTGCCAAATGCATGAATATGGAGGGAGCAAAAATAGTCGATCTGGTCGTAGATCTTAGTCGCCGGTATCGTGTGGCGAAACTATTAAATACGTATACATATTTTGATTACTAAATCTAGCTCAAAATATAGCTCTCTCATTAGGTCACAGAAGGTCTACTTAGGCATTTAGAGCAGGTAAACTAGAGCGGTCTAGTGCTTAGCGAAAGGCACATAGCTTGGAATCTACATTATACGGCCTGAGTGACCACCTAATTTGGCGCGATAAAATGTTGCTCTGCCAATTTTAGTGCGGGGTTTTGGAAGGTAATTTAATGCTCATTTGATGTGAAAATGTACGTTAATGTAGTTTTATTTAATGTGTGCAATTCTTTTCTTAATGTATTTCTGCATATTTTGTGGTCAGTTAAATTTCAAGGAGCATTTGATGTATGGTTTTGTAGAAAAGATAATTAAATGTCATTGAACTTTGACAGGAAATTTTGAAATATTTTTTACATCTGAAACTGTTTTAGTTATTTATTTTCATACAATATAGAAACAAACGTTGCACTATACTGTAATCTTACTGGACTCGTATATAATATAATGATACTACACATAGTTTTCTCTTCATTTTAATACCTTTCAGCACATCACTTAAAGCGGCATTTTAGCAGAACGTTACGAAAGCTAAATTTTCCCAGCCTTCGGACCCTACGAGACGAGTACCTACTAAAAGGTACTCACTTAGGTACACTTCTGTGAACTCTTATTGTGAAACTGTTGGCTCTTGGAGTAGGATTTCACCAATACTCGGTAATTGTTATAATTGCTCTTATGGCTTTTTGTTTATGACATTAACATACAAGGGTTATGTGGAGTCAGCATAGTAGAATACTTCCATTGAATTACATATTTGAAAGAAGAGATAGCAAGAGAGTGCTGCTTGCTAGTTTCTCAAAGAGTGCTTTTTTCTCAAAGTATTTTGAGAAACTGAAACCTTTTAAATTGCGATCTTTAACCAGCGGGTGCTAATAGTGAGTTGTAATGAACATAGTATAGAAAGAGATTGTCATGGGCTGCGCTGTATTGATGATCATAATGATGAATGAACAAGAAGTCTGTTGAAGAAACGAGAACATTACATATACCTATATTACCTATCGATTATTAAAAGACAAAAGTACCTTTTAAAAACAAAGTAACTTTTTACACTTATGAAAAAAAATGTGCGTGCTTAAATTATTACAATAAAATGGTCATGTTTCTGGCATTTTCATTGCGGTTCATCCTCTGTGGTTGTGCAACTATTGCGTAACCAATAGTCGAACAGTTGTGACCGCAGGGAACCGGTCCGGGCAACGGATCGAACCCGCACCGTTATCCTATGACCGCTGGTGCAAGGAGAGAGAACACAGAGTGCGATTTTTTACATTTGATGGGTCAACGTTTAGCCTCTATATCGTCTGATGGTAAGTGATGATGCGGCCTACGATAGAGCACGTCTGCCCATAAAAACCTATTATTTTTATTTTATGTTTATGTTTTATCTGAGATGCAATAAACAAAGCACTTGTTTTTAAGTTATTAAGTTTCCTTTGAAATATATTGATTTCTAGTAACTACAAGTGAATATCTTTCTCATCTTACTTCTAATTAATGAATTAGACACAAGATGAAAAAGATGTTTAATAAGCGACACACACTCTTGCCCTATAAACGTGACATTTTCGTCAATATTGAAACACCGCAATATTCTTCCAACTTGCACCATACAATCGTGACACAGCCTAGTTAAGAGGCGTGTGCCTGAAAAACCGTGAGATTACAAACAAACCGAGTATTTCACACGACTGTTGTTTACATAACATTATGTAACAACATGTAAATAAACTGTACTACGTTGGGTAATAAACTAAATTGTTTTAATAAATCTTTATTTATTTTACGGTCTCTTTGTTTTATGGAGTGCGAAGTGTTAGTTTTATTACTGAAAGTGCATAACACTTATGTACACACGTAATAAAAGATTACTACCGGTTTAGTTGAGAGCAGAGGGCTTCAATTCTGGTATTGAGCAATCTAGTCTGGATTTGAATTAAGTGTGGCCGGCCTCATATAGCTATTCGAAATATTGACGTGAAAGTGTTATTTTATAACCTATTTACTGAAATAAATATCATTTATCATTTGTGGGAGAGCCATGTTTTAGCACAACCGGAGTGATACCACAGGCTTACAGAAAATCAATGTGACCGTCCGTCCGACTATTGCATTGTTTTGTCGGCCCCAAATCCCCAATAATTCTGAAATTCCAAAACTCGCCTCTGGTGTTTCGGGTGTCCATGGGCAGCGTCAATTGCTTACCATCAGGTGATTCGTCTGCTCGTATACCGACCTATCCAATTTAAAAAAATGTAGTCATAGAAAGGCAGTAAGTATATTCCCTATATTATAAAACTTAAACTTAAAACACAGGGCGAAAAACTGTATAAGTACTTCTACCTTTTTATTTCGTTAACGGGGAGAAGTTACTCCTAGCCAGCTTTTAAAGGAATATAAGGCGCGATGTTAGTACAGGTACGTAATAAAGGTTTTTGTCTACAGGACTAAATAGAGGAGGATAATAAAAACCATTGTTGTTCAAAGTATACAAAGGTGTAACACCCACTACAGTCGCTATTAAATAACTACACCTGTGTGTGGGTAGAACTATTAGCATGACATAAGGAGTATCCGAATTCCTAAACTAATTGATTTTTGAACAACATCTCGTCACGTTTGTTATGTTATTGTTATTTATATGATGTATTATACCTACGATCCATATTTTATGTTAAAAACATATGATCGTAGGTATAATATTAGTCTATTTATAATTCTCTACGGAGTGATTAAGTCGTTGTTTAAGTGTAACAAGATTATAACTGTAGTTATGTATATAAATATAAAATTCTCCATTTATTTACTGTATATAACAAAAGAGATTTTCATAAAGAAACATCAGCGCAAAATAAGTTCTGTATCATCAAAAAAATAGGCAAATATGTGAATTATATTACCTTTTTGGCACTTGCGTAAACATACTCGCAATTCCTAAATCCTAATTGCCGTAATGTGTACCTCTGCCTACCCCTTCGAGGATAAAAGGCGTGACGATACAATATACATAATAACATCAAACAACTGGTTATCACAAGGTAATATCGACTGCTACGTAATTGCTCGTTCAACATCGAATAAAATTTCTCTAGCGTGTGGTCGGTGAAACCCGGCCGCAACTCATGCGCAGCTTACATCAATAAAAACGAGATTAGAAATTCATATTCGATGAAAAAGTCAGGAAAGATGACCGCAGTGTATGTTTAATTGATGTTTTCTTTGTAATTTGTAAACAAATGTTTGTGGTTTAAGTGACGGTGATGTTGAAATAATAGTGGTTTTAGTTATGGCTAATTGACTATGAATATTTAATAGAAAAAGAGATTGTTTTGATCAAAATCAAGAGAATTGGTAGTATCTTCAAGTATTTCAGAAACCATAAACTAGTAACTAAACTGTCTGTTTAATAAACTTTTGCTATAATCGTAACGCAACGTATATTATTCGATACCATCTTTAATTTGCGAAATGTAGCAAATTTTTATACAAATACTCATTTTTTTGAAGTTTAAATAAACGCAGGTAAAAAAAATGTTTATTTTTAAACGGACATTACGACAAACATTTTAGTAATAAGCTGTTATTTTCGCAAAACTAAAAATAAATGGCTATAAGTAAACAAACGAATCTTTATAAAGCGGATTACACACGGTACTTTCTCTGCGGTGTGTCAAGGTCTAATGTATTCAGTTACACTTATTGTTTTAATCGCTGAGCCGTGAGAGTAGGCTTTAATGCCAGTGATGACATTGAAGCGTATGTGTACATACGGCAACACCTCGAGTTATACAAACCAGTATAAACTGACCGCTAAATGTGTGAGAAGTTCATACAAAGGTAGATCATGATATACTGGTTTGTTTAGCTTTATGTGTAGTATACTTAGCCAATATTACAATGGTAGGCTTTTTGAAACCTCGTACCTACTTTACGCCTTTGTAAGCCTAAGGGAACGCTCATTTGTATTGACAAAGCAACGCTCAATAGAGTTGCGATAGTACGCAAGTTTGAACAAAAGGAAAATTGTGCTTAAAGAGAAAATTGTAATTAGTTCAAGTATTGTAATTAGGTTCGTAGTTTGGTTTTTGGATGGAGGTTTCGAAATACACAATGATTAGTGTAGGCGGAATTCATTAATGACGAGGAGTATGTTGATTGTCATGAAAGAACATGATTAAATTGAAAATTAAGCATTGTAACTATGAATGATAGAAATAATGAGACGAAGAAGTGAGATTGAGAAGAGACGTTTTTTATGGAATAAGAGGCAAACAAGCAAACGGGTCACCTTATGGTAAGCAAACAGAACGTGGACTAACAGAAGGTGGAACATTATGGTAAGCAAACTACTTATGGATACCCGTAATACCAGAACGTCTATGAGTGTATGTCTAGTTATAGTTATTAAGTCCTGTCTTCGAAAAAATCCGAGAAGTCGGTGTTTATAGGTCTTCCTACAAGTTAATATCATTATAATCTGCTTATCCTTTAGAATAATAAAACAATGATTAGCACACAATAACAATTTGTCATTTATAACATCATCATGCATAATAAAGACATCCGCACCGATATCAATTTAAATGCACTTTATATAAAGTCACTTTTCCGTTGGTAACATATGGATATATTTTTGAACAAAATCATCATCTTCCTCTACATTGCACGTCTCAGTACTTAGTGGGTGAAGGTTCGTTGTAGTGAAGCTACTTGATTGCCTGCAATTATTTCTATTGTGGTCATCATGCGATCTGTCGTTTATAGTCACCAGTAATTGTGGTCGGATGTCTCGTCTGATGACTTCTTGTAATCACACGTCTTGAAGGTTTTAGGATATTGTTGTTGACAATGCGACGGACAGACAGTACTCGGTTATTTGGTTTTAATTGTTTGTACTTCAATGTTGTGTTGAAACATCCGATTTAGAGTCGTTGATCGTTGTCTTTGTTATTGCTTTGTAAAGGAAATGGAAATTATGTACAATTTTGAACGACTGTTCTGGTGGTATGTTTAACTTAGGGTCTAAACTAATGTTAATTAGACATTTTGTCTTTAAAGTCTAGAACCTTACAATTTACTACATCATTACACTCAACCTACTTTCTTATCCTAGATCCATAATGAAAAACGACTTTAACGCAAAATTTCGTGTCCATTGCAGGCGGTGGTAGACGGACGACAACGCAGAGCAGTACAAACGCAACGAGGGACTCGCAGCTGCTCTCCCTGCTCGCCGCGCGAAGGCGACAGCTTCTCAACGATAGACTGGCGACGCATATCAATGCAATAGCGTCATTAGCACATAAGGCTAACAAGTATGTATTGTCTATACTGTATAGTGAAGGGACTGTGAAGTGGGCTACTTTAGCTATATAAGGCTGGAATCAGAATGGCAGATTGATGAATGTCTCACTCGTTTCTCAAACTAATTATGTTAAGACCTTTTGAATTGATTGAAGAAACTTGCGTGGCATAAATATTTCCAAATTTAGAAGTTAATTCAAGTTTCATTTAGATAGTTCATTTATTTCGTTTTTGGAAATAATTATAATATTTAATTGTTTGTATAATTTAATTTCAGAACCAACACAACATTCGCCCAGTTAGAAGTACGAGACTCAAATAACTCTATAGTGAAGAGGATAACGTTTGAGAATTCGAGTAATGAACCTCCGTCGACACTGAGGCTCGTAACCTCTGATGGTTCGAAAGAAATTCGACAAGACGTAAAACCACACGAAATAAGACATCTCTTCGTACCCAGGGTGTATCAGGACACGAAGAGTAGAGCAGGTTTTATGAATAACAGAAGAAGAGAGGGAATCAACAAGTCTGCAACAATACCTGAACGTCCCGAAATCACAGAAAGTAGCATAGTATACGTCCCACCTGAAAAGTACGAAAACCTGGACAAAGATGTCGAGTTAGATCCCGAAGAAGAATTCCAAGTGGATGAATCAAATCATGGTCTGTATCTCCTCAACTATTCAGATACAGAGAATGTAACACAAACCCCGAACGTTAATACAACCGTCAGCGATGTAAAAAATAATGGTACTACGATCGAAACTACAACACAACCTAACGATTCTTCCAAAGATGAAACATCTGAGAAACCTGTTGAAAAGGAATCGGAAGAAAAACAAGAAACTAACATTATTGCCAACAGTACTGAGAGTAAAAACACAAAGTTAATAAAAGTCGAGAATGAAAAGGAAAATCTTACACGGTTTATGACTGATGAAATTTACAACCATTTTAGACCACTTGAAACAGAGTTACCTGTTGAAGAAATGGCCCCTTTCAAATATTTCGGCCAAAAACTAGGCGGGCCGGCTATAAGTGATAATCTGACTAACTCACCAACACTATCAGCGTCCACAAAATCTGTGAATTTTATTGTAGCACCATTAGAGAAGAGAAAGTTTAATTCAAGATATTCAGCTACAGAAAAATATAAGAACACTAGTGTAGATGAAGAAGAAATTAATGAAGATATGGATGTATCAGTCGTTAAAAATGTTATAGAGAAAAATAAAGTTAGAAATACCGTCAAAGGGCCAGCTCCAGCACGCCATGTTGGATTAGTCAATGCTTATAGAAAGTTTTCGACAACTGTACCACCAACTACAAAATCACCTAATATTGCACAGTTAAATGTTACTGAGCCCATAGTCCAACATTCTACGCCTAGTATTATAGATAAAAACAAAGATAGTAATAAGTTAAACAGTACTGCAATCAATAAAGACACAACACTAAAACTCAATAGTACTAGCATAACAAAAGAAAACCCATCAAATAAAACTATAACGACTCCCACTTCACCAAGAAATTTTACCAGAAATTATTCCAATATTAGGCGACGGCCACTAAGAGTGACACCAGCCAGTACTGAAATAACTCCAGTACTAACCACAGTGGTAATCAATGCAACTACAACTGAAAAGGCATCCACGTCTGTTTATACAGCTGTTGTTACATCAGTGTCTATTACTTCTTCCATGAAGGGTCAGAATAAAACAGATGGAACTTTAAAAGAAGAAGATAATACTACGATATCAGATATATCAGAAGTAAATAATGGTACTATACCAAAAGCTATCACTATTAATGAAACCGAAAGTACTACAGTCATGCCTTCAAGTTTCAGACCTAAACACATAATTCGAATTAGAACAACTACAACTGAAAACCCGAATCCTACACCTATTACGGCATCTCCTGTAGCCAGTGAATTATCTACTAAGAATGTACCGCTTATCAAAAATGAAACTGAATCAAAGATATCTGAAAGATTGGCAAGTTTATTCCGACAGAGAAATATCGAAAATGCGACTAACTCGACTAGAACTAATAAGCACAGGAGAAGGCGTCCTACGACGACTACTTCTACAACTACTTCGACTACGACTCCAGAACCAATATTACCTGCAGCTGAGAGAGCTGCGGAGTCTCCTATTTCTACCACTCCATCAACGCCAGCCTATGCTAGTTTCCTCACCTCAACGCTGCCTTCAACCACAACAGCTTTCAAACCATTTGTGGTCACTTCTCGAACATCATCTGAATCGAGTTCCAAACCAGTTTTAGTTCCAAGCAGTACTACTAGAAATGACAAAAATGTTAACAAAACTGCTGGTGAAGGAATTGAAGTACCTGCATCACAAAATGAGGAGGTGGTTATAGAGGCTGAGAAAACGTATACCGCGTCATATGTTTTGGCTGGTTTAGGATTTTTACCTGTAGCAGCAATAGTAGCTTTTGTTCTTAGAAGTATATTGAATAAGAAAACCAAAGAAATTGATACGGAGTACGAGGGGTACTTCGAAGATGGAGATATTAAGAAGGAGTCACCTATCACTCCTGTGGCTAGGCCTCCACTGCCCACACCGACGAAGCCTGATCAGAAATGGGAGTTCCCAAGAAACAAGTTGCGACTTCAAACATTATTAGGACAGGGGAACTTTGGTCAGGTGAGTTACGAAACCAACATTAATCATTCTACCAATTTGCTATAAAATACTATTTACACCAATAAAAACATATCATTCTGGTTTTCATTAATTAAAACCACTTCCTAAATGATAGTATTTTTTCTTAACTCTATGATAATTAATATTTTCAGGTATGGAAAGCTGAAGCAGATGATCTAAACGGGCACGACGGACTGACGCGGCTAGTTGCAGTCAAAAGCATTAAAGAAACAGCCTCGCAGAAGGAGAAGCAGGAACTTCTCCACGAGATATACATCATGCAGAAGATAGGAACACATCCTAACGTTGTAACCTTACTTGCCTGTTGTACTGAACTAGGTAAGTTTAACTTTAACAATAATGTAATATTATCTAAGTTAGTGAGAATATACTCATTGATTGATTAATGACAAGAATGGACATGGACTGCTTCGTTGGTTTTTATATTTTCTTAGCGTGAGGTCTAGAATTGTCTCCGATACTCTTCATCTATATTCAAGAGATTTAACTGCCGCACTCAGAGACATTTAATAATTACTTAAACTATTTCTTAATAACGACTCTGTTCCTAAAACAATTGCTAAGGACTAGCCTAAGTTACCATTAAATGACTCTGAGTACAGCAGTAAGTAAAAAATGGGTTGAATAATGAGAATAAAACCTATTATGTGTGAACTTGTGCTCTGACTAACCTATGTGAATTAAAAGCCCTAATATTATGTTCTTATATTATCTGTGATAATACTTACTTTCCATGTTAACTTTCCAGAGCCCTATCTTCTGATAATGGAGTATGTGATGTGCGGCAAACTGCTGACATACCTGCGCGAGCGGCGGTCTCGGCCTGACCGGTTCAGTGGCAGTGGAGCGCTCACGTCCAGGGACCTCACCGTCTTCGCTTACTGCGTGGCGAGAGGAATGGACTATATTGCTTCTAAGGGGTAAGAAACGATTTTTTTTTAAAAGCGTTGCCCCATATTAGGATTTTCTTTTTCTCCTGTGTCGTGGGTGCGTTTACAAACATACAAGTTCACATACACATTACACCCAGATCCGAATTAACAATTTGTGGATCACATAAAGAATCCGTGTGGAAATCGAACTCGCTACACGTTGCACGGCAGCCAGTTGCCCAGCCACAGCGCCAACTGTGCAGTCAAAACTGGTCAAATATGGAACTGGTGTAGTAATATTCAATTAATGAGTACTTTAAAATGTACATTATTTAGAAGAATGGCTGCTAATTTAGCTGTGTTTATAATTCCAGATTGTGCACCGGGACCTGGCAGCACGTAACGTGTTGGTGGACCACAACAAGCTGTGTAAGATTGCAGACTTCGGCATGTCGCGGTGTGCAGGCTCTGGTGCCAGGCAAGCACGAGGCGCGCTGCCCGTGCGCTGGATGGCGCCCGAAGCTCTTCTCTACAACGTGCACAGCCACCAGACTGATGTCTGGGCCTTTGGCATACTGCTGTGGGAGATCGTCACGCTGGGTCAGTTTATTCATTACGTGTAAAATGATCACTTAGATAGAAGAAAAGAAATAATATCAGATTAATTTATTGAACTCTTTGTTGGTTTAAAAAGTAGCATCATGGTAAAAAGGAAGATATCCTATTCTTACTAAATAACGTAAGAGTTCGAACATTAAGCAATTCTCACCCTTGTCTTGTATTTCCAGGTTCAACGCCATACGCAGCGATGTCAGGCCGTGAGGTGTTAGCCGCAGTCACAGAAGGCTACAGGCTGGAGCGGCCTCCACACTGCAAACCGCAGCTGTACCGCGCCATGCACTCGTGCTGGCATGCAGACCCATCCCAAAGACCCACCTTCGCAGCCCTGAAGTCTCAGCTTGCAGAGCTCCTCGACAATGAACCTTCAGAAGGAAACTACGTAGACCTGGACTCCTTTTACCAAGAGTCCTCGGTTTACAGCGACCCGTCGGCCATTATTAATGATGATGAAGGTCTTTCGGCAGAATATGATCGGGAGAGGCGGTGCTTTAGAGAGTGAGTACTTTTAGTAGGAGGATATTGACAGACGAGATGATCAGATATATGTAATTTTAATATGATTGTCGCCCTTCTTTTAATTTGCTTTATAACATTACGTCGATTATGGGCAAATATTTTTTAATTTTCATTTCATGGTTAACAAAAATATTCAATTCATAAATTGTAATCCCTAGGCTCAGCACCGGCCCAGCGAAATTTGAGAATCGAGCGTTCAACTTCCGCGATGAAGAGCTACGAAACAAATTCGGCATCGGCACACCGCGGATGGGAGGCTTCGGGATCAGGGACGTTCCTTTCAACGACAGGAACTTCTCCGACGGCGAGTTTAACGAACGAAACTTCCCGAAAGAAAATTTCAGTGATACGAATTTCACTGAACGTAAGGATGGGAAACTATCGACTTCTAGTTTTCATCGAGAGAGGGAGCGAGAGAGGGAGAACCCTTTGGTCAGTAGGAACAGCTTTAATGGCTTTCCCAGAGTAGGTACTAGGGATAGGGACAACCACTTCCAAATGGCTCCTGACGGGAGAAATAAGAGGGTGTCAGAATTTGAATGTGATATTTGAACGCGTCGCCAAGATTGCACTTGTTTGCTGCATGGTAGCATCGAGTGAATCATTGTGGTTTTAGCGTTATCTGTTGGAGATATTATGGGCATAACTAAGTATTAGTTTCAAAGTGGGGAGGTAACAGAAATTTGATTACTGTGATCTATGTATGTACATTTGTATATGGTAGGTGAATTTGATTCGACGTAAGAATGCGTCAGTTTTATATATTTTGGTACATTTTTATATAATTGATTGGGGTATGATTCTTTGAATTTTATAGAAGACTAAGTTGTGCCTACAATATCTCGTGACGTCACATTCCGACTAATTCAGTAGAACTCGACTGAAAATGTAATTAATTTGTGTGTTTATACTTTAGGCATAGTCCGCCAAACACTAGCACTGATTTGACAGACACTGTAATATTGCACTAGTGTGGAATCATGACATAACAAGTTAGAATTTCATAGAGAATGAAATTTCATAACTTGACAACTATGTTTATAATTGTAAATAATTTGTTAATTTATAACAGTATTTTTATATAAGTGTATGCCGTGGTTTCTATGAATATCGTGTAAATAAAAACTGTTATGTATGTTGTCTATGTATACGTGTTACAGGTGGATAGTTTATGTACACTTCGCAATTGATACAGATTATATCGTTCTCAGCTGTCTTACTGCCGTACTCAGAGACAATGATTATTGCTTAAATCTATTCCTTAGTAACGATTTTGTGCGTAGGACTGGATTATGTAACCATTAAATGACTCTGAGTGCGGCGGGTAATCACGACAGTTAATGTTTTAAAAAATGTAGTTCCAATATGAATTGCATAAAAGTGTTTGAACTAAGTTTTCTTTCCATTTTTTCAAGAGATTTGATAATAACTTAATATTTTGATGTTTTAAGTATCAAATGTTTAAACAAAGTTGGATCATATGGTGCTACACATTATATTACGGACATATTGTAAATATCAGATGTTATATTACAGAGTGTTTTTATTTTTTTATATTTTATGTTATTTACTCACAGTTTTCTGTTTCTCTACTCCAGATGTCGCTGTCTAGTCTCAAAAATTGTATGATTGTATGATAGTATTGGTTATAGTAAGATTTGATTGTATTTTAAGGTTAAAAAGAATTATTTTATTATAAATAAATATTAAAATGTATTGAAAAATTTACTTGTTGTTTTAATAAATAATTACTCTCAAGAAAAAATATTATCAGGAGGCGAGGCAAAAAATTAAATCATTAATTTTCATTTTAGTGAGGATAGTTTGTTGCTTCATATTCCATAATTTAATTTTGGTCTAGTAATTATTGTAAATAAAAATATGAAACTCAATTGTATTTTACCCAACCTTGGAATCAAAGCTGAATTTTCCAATTATAAGGGTGCTTTTCCCTCAGAAATGTTCTATGCTACGTTGCTGTGGATGCGTTTGGCCAATCATATTCATTGGCACACATACATTCATTGTAGTTTAGCACTGGTGGAAACCGACTCAGCTAAGCTACGCATTTTATTTAAAAAGATGCGGGCTATGGATGTGTCCTATGGATGGCTTCCCTACTTTCGATACATCGCATAATCGAGCTGCGTACAGCTACTTTGCTTCTAAATTCTATCACAGCACATCTTACTCGCACCACTTTTTTTTTCTTCGGCGATAACCCGCACCAGTCGTAAATTGAAGATGGTATTACAAGACTCTTGTCTCTCTTTCCGATGTAAAAATTTTGCGAAAGAACAAATGCAACTCTAACGGCTGTACTCAGAGACATTAACTAATGATTTACTAAAGCAGTCCTTAGTAATCGTTTTCAGAACAAAATTGTTACTAAGAATATCTTAAGTAATCATTAAATGTCTCTGAGTACGGTAGCAAACAGTAGCACTCCTTTTATAGTTTAGCCATAGAGTTACTTGATTGTTCTTCTCCTTAGAAATCACATTTTGGAACGAGTCAATAGCTTCTCTACAGGACTGATTAACAGACTGACACTTTTTATTTGACATTCAAAAGTACCTTTTTGGTCAAATTGAAAAAAAATAAAGAACAACAATGTCACGGACATCAATATGGATTTATTTTTTATATTAGTTAGTTACAGGACTTAGTAAAAAACAATTGAACTAAAACAAAATCACAAAGTCCTAAATAGACTTCAAAAGGGAAAGTACAAATTGCACATTAGTGCATTTATCCGACCCAGCTTACTCAACAGTAAATACCGCAAGTGTACATTGGGTGGCATCATCGTGCAGTGCAGATAACTGAACGTCTGTCTATTGGCGCCTAATGATAGTGCTCGCCACTGTAATCGCGGTACTTTCGATCCACCGCAGCCTGCGCACCGTTGCCTAACGTTTGTTTCATGTCCTTTGTTATATAGCGTGTTTTAAAATTATTTCAACACAATGATACATGCCTCTACATTCTAGAGGCATGTACCTACAATCCAACAATGATAGAATTATCATTGTGCTGAAATTATTTTAAGTAAGATCCGAATCCGAATCTTACCTTCGTACCCTACATACCTATAGCATATAACATGTGGCGTTATTCCACTGCAGTGTAGCAAAATACAGCACATTAGTATAATAATTTAATATCTTAATAGAGTTATCTCATAATAGCATATCAAAATAATATATTTATAGTATAATAGCGCGATAGCATAAAAGCATAACTTCATAATAGCATAACAGCTAATAGCGTTATAGTATAACAGTACAATAGCAAATTATTATCACATTTCGCATTTTTTCGGAAAACCAAAAAGCACGCCTCTGGTTGATGCAGAAATTGAACTCTAGATTCGTATAACTAGTGACTTGACCTACTATTTATTTATTTACATACAAAAGCGATATTATTAAGCTTTATACAGAGGACATTTTACCAACAGCCTGTAGCGCGATATTGCCGAGTTACGCACAACAAAGCTTCAATCACAAAGAAAGTAACAAGTATCTACAAACCGCACGCTTCTATATTGAAATTGTTTCCTTCTTTTGTTTATAGCCTGCGGAGACAATATTGTACTCACGGAAAATGTATTTAACTATGTATTACTAGGAATTCTTAAGACAATCTCAATCCCTATTACATAGGACTTATAAAACAAATGGCGAAAAGTGGTATACCTTTGCCTAGCCCTTCAGGGATAATGTTGTGTTTTTGTTCTGTTTTTAAAGGAGTAGATAGACAGAGAACTTGTACTAAAGTACACAGGTCTTCTATTTCAATGGTTTTGTTATTGGTTCTAAAGAATACAAAATAGGGTTTTCATATAGTAAAAGTGATCACAAATTCAGCTTTCTTGTTTTTACTAACTAAAACTTGGCCCTCAGTGCTAAGGTTCCTGCCCTAGGGATTGAACCTTAGACGTCGTGCCTGACTACCGGGCTTATTCAATCTTCGTGCTATTTACAAAACAAAAATCTCGATAATCGAACCCTGGACTTCTTGTTCGACAGTAGCACTTGTGACTAATGAAGCAAGAAGAAGAAACGATAAATATATTGAACGTAGTTTTGCATCAGAGAGCAATCATAGCGGTCTAACAGTTACGTTATCTACGCTTTATGCTCGAACAAACAGACTGTAACAATTCTCATAACTATACATTTCTTGCGGCAACTTGTCTTCTCAGAAGATGATTATCGGCTACTATTAATGCAATCTATACATTTTTATAAAACATTAATTATGATTAGTTTGTTTTTCTTGAAAATGAGTAATACCTACTGAAGAATATTTTTCGGCAGAACTGCTATTCATTTTATCGAGCCATATACATAGAACCGTGTGTTATGTTAACTTTTTTATATATTAATTTTCATTACCAACAGCCCTTGTCAGTCTATGAAAGGACTATAGGCTTTACCAAATCGCCCGATCAAAACCAGACCCGCGCGTACCGCGTGTCGCGTTTCACGCGCGTCTCGAAGAAACTGATCCAGAATAGGGCTGAATCCAACCTGGAGCTGCGAGCCACCGGGCTCCGACTTGAAGAACAGATTTATAGTCAACACTCACTCTCGCCTCACCCTAGGCGGGAGAATTGCGAAATTTTAATTAATTAACACTTAATTGCTTTCATTAGTTAATAATTTCATCGACATGAGAATTATATTTGTGTGTATGAATCATAAAATATAATTCAGTATTGCATAAAACGTGTTAATAGCTTTCATCGTGCTTGATAGAATATAATAGTTATTTAATTATAATGCTTTGTAGTATATAAAATATTAAGAAAGAAATAAATGATTTTGGTTTTTTAAGTTAATAGCATATCAATATAAGAAATACTTTTTAATGTATCTTTAAAGTTGTAGAAAAAATTACGTAGCATTACTACTCTTGCGTAACCAAATTCTGACCGTTGCGAAATACATACATATAAGATGGGTTAAAAACGTCACAAAGGAATATTATGTATTACTATACAATACATTGACATTTAGCACAATGGGAACCTTCGTCACTGTGAAAGCTTCTTGTAAAACAAAAGTGCAGCCTCATCCCTATCAGGTACATTACTTACATTATTGGGCCCATCCATTTTTTTTTTCAGTTACATAACTTACCAGTCATCAAAGAATAGGTGTTAATTTTGACACCGGTATTACTTTTATACCAAGTGAACTATTGTAGAATGATAAGAGAGTTATCAGATGACCACAAATGACCCCAGTGTGTGGTGAAAGTCGTCAGTTCCGGTATTATCCGACACTTGTAAATACGAGATGAGAGAGTATGTTTGTGTGCGTGTGTGGGGGAGCGCATGCGTCCATTTGACGTTGAATCGCGAGCGGAGAACTGCGTGTGCGCATCGCTGCGGAAAAGACATCAACGCGTTCACTTAATTATTTTCATATTAATTTTTTTTATACAAATGTGTGCTCGTGCGAAGTGTTAATATGACTTAATTGTATCGTAAAATAAATAGTTGAAAACATAAATTATTATATTAAAATGGCTCGTCTATCGCGAGTTTTTCTTTTCGCGGCTTTAGTTGCGCTCCTGAAAGCAGATGATGAATTAAAAGACTTTGAATTCAGTGATCCTGATGAGGTGATGATTGCGCAGGAGTCTAGACAATACCAGACTGTAGTAAAGCCTCCTGTTAGGATAGTGAAGCCTACTGGAGTGACAAATTCACATAGACCTCAGTACAATTTGGATTCTTTTGAAGATAGGTCTCAGGATACTGTGGAGGAGTATGATAACTCACCACGAAGGAGTTTGGTGAAGAACTATAAATCGTCTCATAAGATAAGAGCTAAGGAAGGGATGGTAAAGGATGCTGTGTTGAGGGCGTTAGAGCGGAAGGACCATGTGGGCAAGTTTGCACAGATCCTGCCCATCATCAGAGCGATGTCTGGAAACCAGAGGGTAGCACTAGCGTCATTGGTTTCCAGCCAAGTTAGTACTCCACCTGGAAGGGCGCCCCTGAATTTAGCACAGGTATGATATTTTTTAGGAATATGTTTTTTCTAATACTTTACTTGTTTATATACTGAAATATGCTTTCGGTTTCTTTTAAAAATCTTTAATTTCTGATAAAATACTATCCAACATCTTATGCAAATAAAATATCTTTCAAAAATAATTTCACATTATTAAAATTTATTCATCAATATAAATTTTCAAAATAGTCATTAAAATAATAATAATCAGAAACATCCAATCATATTATATACTAGCTTTTGCCCGCGACTTCGTTCGCGTGGAATAGTGACTTCCGGCAAATTTTGGTTTTAACCACATAGTTCCCGATCTCGCGGGATCTCTTCAAAAATGAGATGTGGAAGATATTCCAGGGAACTCTTCAAAAATCAACATAATGAGCTCTGCGTTTGAATTTAATAGATGTATACTCACTTAGGGCATTGAAAAAATAGTTTAAAAACGGACTTAAACTAACTTAAAACTAAAGAAAGCTACGAATTACGAATTTATAACAATTAAAAAAGAAACTATATTACAACCTATCCTCTATGCTATAATAACCAAGCTTAAACTAAATAATTTAAAAGAAACGACTTAAATCTAATCTAATTAATTTATAAATTAGACTTACAATTTTATTAAAAAAACTAACTACAGTAACTACTAATAAATCGATATCAAACTAAACCTACGTTAAATAGTTTAACCAAAAAACCAGGAAAACCCAACAAATAAACTTATTAATTGACAAATACAACGATTGATTCGATGAATTAAAACAATAACATGAACCGAAGTCGTGTAACGATCGACATAGAATTATCTATACTCCGTTAGAGCATTTTCTTTGTACTAAATGTTTTATTATATTGATATTATTTTTTTCATACCTTTTTACTATTTATTTACTTTTTTTCGATGAATTAAAACAACAACATGAACCGAAGTCGTGTAACGATCGACATTATATTATATTTCTTATTTTTATTTTTTGATTTTTGAAATAAAAATATATCTATGTCCTTTCTAAGGTTCTAAACTATATCTGTCAAATTTCAACCAAATTCAAATTTGCGGAGATTAATGGTATAAGCATACGTGATTCTTTAATTTGACATAATTTCCGATTGACATGAAACAAACACTAAATGTAAATTTAAGCATCCCACAATATATTCGTGAAAACCGCTTCATCAGCCGTTTCTGATTAGCGCGCACAGACGAACAGACAAACAGACAAACAGACAAACAGACAAACAGACAAACAGACAAACAGACAAACAGACAAACAGACAAACAGACAAAAAAAAAGTTAATTACATTTTTGGGTGTCGACATAACAATAACCCCTGCTATTTTTTTTAATTTTCAATGCAAAGCACTTTTCTACGATATTATATGTATAGATGTACGACAGCACTTTGATTTTATTATATGTAAGATAACATAACCGTCATAACATTTTGTTATCTAACAGTAATTTCGAGGTGAAGTCCGCTTCATGTCATTGACCAATATGTGTATGTTTTAATGCAAATCTATCGTTTGTGAAAATCTCCTAATGTGCATATTGTTAGCAACGAGCAAATATATCCCACGAACAACAGAATGAATTAGATTCGTATCGAATTCTATTATAATGCTTTAACGTTTGGTTTTAGTTTGTTCCATTGTTTTTGCTACGAGTCTAGATTTATATTATAGTCTTGTTAGACCAATTACTTTAAATTGCTTATTGTTGAGCTTTAGGTTCTTGAATTACCTTACCTTATTAGGTAATTATCCACGCTTTACAGAACACGTTAACCTGTCGGTCCCAGTAGTAAGGCAAACTGTATTCTGATAACGGTTCTGACAAAGTAGTTTGTATTACCCTGAGTAGTGGGTTGTGCAGAGCCATGCATGATTTAGCTGAATGATAGCCATCATTCAGCTAAATCTGGTTAAGACTAGGTTTTTTAATTTGTCCTGAGTCTTTAATGGGCATTTTCACCAATCATCCGTAAACTGTCACTAAAGTAAAAGTTAATTAGTGTGATTCCTCATGCGCACCTAAATTCACCCCTAACTTACTGGTGCTGTTAAGTGTCACTGTTAGGTTCACCTAGCATTGGTTCGGTTGAAATCAACTATGTACTCGTATAATGACAAGGAATTCACACATACTATCTACAAAAACTAACATTTGCGAACTATCGCAGCTAAAAGAAAGTGCCCACATAATTAGTGTTGGCACGCTATACCTCATTTAGTTTACTATAATCTGGCATTGTCACCGTATTCGATACCGATGTGTGTCGATGAAAATGGACTTTCCCTAATAGTTGTCGTTTGTTTGGAAACCTGTTTCCATGACAACGCAAAATAGGGGAGTTAGTGCGTGTGTATGTGGCATAAAATGAAAGAAGGTATTTGACAACACTCACTTTAATAAAATGTGTATAAATAATATTGTAAAGGGACGTGTCTCTATCGAGAAAGGGATTTTTGGTTTTCGCAAATCTAAAACGTTTACTTCTACTTACTCCTTTAATATTATTGTTTAAGTAATCACTTAGATATAATAAAATTAGTCTTTATTGCTGTTTAAACTTACATTGGCATCAACTTACTATATACTTATATTTTTTAAGTGTTATCTAACTTAATTATATCTTTCTTTTCTAAGGATTTCCAGCTTTTTTTCAGCTCCATTCTAGACCAGTCGCTTTTTTATGTCGTCATCGCATCTTTTAGATTGGCGCCATTTGTTTTCGCTATAATTTTTGTCTTATTTCCCTTTTTTTTTCACTTAGATATAATAACATACACTTCACTACAACAGATATTGAACTAAGCAGTTTAGTATCTAATTAAACAGTACTTGTAACTTTTTACAAGCTAATGTTGCACCATTGTTACATAGTCTCGTTATTTAAAATCCATTCATACGGCGTTTCCCCGTCCATACACTGGCGGCCAACAAAAATGCTCCACATTATTATTTTACGACACAATACGGTGAGAGAATTGGTTCACACAATTATCGAGTTTTTACTTTTCCGTTTCTCTGGTGCAAGCGTTTTGTAATTACTCATGTGAACAAATGTTATGTCTAAACAAATTGTGTATAAGTACCCCGACAAATGGCTGTTGTTTGCGGAAATAAGTATTTTTATCTTGGTTTGGTTTTTCCTTAAGTATTGACAGTCAATGAAAAGAAGTAATTCGAATACAGTTAACTTACGTGTACTAAATTACTAGTACTTTTAAAGAGTCAATGTCAAGCACTTATGGGTACTCCAAAATAAAGGCAAAATATTTTGTTTGCGTCATTAAATCAATAGTCATCATGAAAATTAAAATTCCAAAAAGTTAATTTAACGAAAGTAAATAAATATTTGCACACAAAACTATGTGGTTTTGTGACCGCTGTTTTTGCTGAGTAATTTAGTTTTGAGACTGCGGCAGGTAATGTAGGCATTATATTAAGAAATATTGGTCATAGTTTTTTTTTGTAAAATCATTCTTCGTCGGTTTTATTCTCCGTCTGTTAAGATTTGTTAATTGTTTCATTAAATAAAGCAAATCGTTTATAAAGTGTCGAAACTATAAATTTCTACGCTCTCGCTGTTTTTCCTTCCCAGAGTGTAGTAATAATTCCGGCTAAAAGATAAAAATTAAAAACTATTTACAATCATGACGCAACCGCCAATTTTTGCAACGAAAGCTGATCGTTTTTCGCTATTAAAGTATCGTTGATGATGTTAAAACATTAGAAATTCAAAGATGGCGTCGATAATTCATTACAATGTCTATCACATAAAACATAACGTAAGAATGATAGTATAGAAATCACTTGAGGAAGCTCCCATTTCACTTGTTAACTTTTTCTTAATAACAATTATGCTGACAAACATTCCATCTCACTCATTGTTCTCTGCGAGCTATCGTAATCGTTCGATGAAGAGATTTCATTAGATCTCCAATATCACGGAACTGGGTCAGTTTTTTGTGTCCCGCAGTGTAATTTTCACGCTTCTCCGTATTGTATGAGATTTGTTGTTGGCTTTGTTTGTACAATACTTTCTTTGTTTTAATTAATTAACTCACGAAGGTTCTAGAAGTAATTAGTGGATTAGGTTTCTCTTATTTCTCTTCTGCTTTGTTCAATGAGTTGACATCAAATTACAATTCATTGTATTGCCTTTATACAGAAAAAATCTTGCCCAAGTTGATATATTTTTTTCAATCTAGTTTTTTGTCGATAATTTATTTAATTGTTATCTAGATCACGTGCTGAATGCTCAACGTTTTCTTAAATACATTAAGTTTTCTTTTCAGACTATTGTATCGCAAAAATCAATTGTCCACAATTATCAAATAGCAGGTGTTGTAAACATTGTGTCGTCATTTTCGTGAACAAAAAATAGTACCGCTAACAGTCGTGTCTGAAATGAACTATTAACCTTTTGTACGAAATCTTTATTGTAATTGTAAAGTCTAGGTTTTTTTAAAAGAAAATCTATTGCACATTTTCTTTTAGAGATTAAGTATAATTGCACCTGTCAATTACCATTGTCCTTGGTTGCGATAAGCGAAACGTTTGTATTTATATCTGCAGATGTAAATACACAGAGTTTTCGCTTGTTTATCTTTGGTTTGTAACGAAACTGCTCAATGTATGTACATACCAATAATATGGCTATTTTACATCATGTTTTTATACTACAGTCTTAATATTTCTTTGTGTTAGTTTCGAAGTGGAACCAGTTTGTGGTTACTCGTTCTTGTTGAAAAGGTAAATTTACAGAAATGTTCAGTCCAATCATATAATCAATTACTAATAGGTAAAAGGGATGCTTTTTACATATCTACAAAAATAAAAACACGATATTGTATAAGATTACGTATGTAAAGCTTGTAGGCTTGTTTTCCGAAATAGTTCGATTAACATTGACACAAAAGGTCAAACATTCTAAGAGGTCAGTTAAAAAGTTATTGCTTAATCAATATTATAATTTATGTTGCCCTTGTACCTACTAATTGTTAGAGAAATTGATACAAGACGAACAGTGTGTCAATGCCAATATTAAAGATGAAGGGTACCATCACAACAAGTTTTGTAATCTTGACTGACTTTGTTACCATCAGATTGAGAAATATCAAAATTAGTATATGATGAGTTTGATTTATTCAAAACACTTATGGCTTTTACGTAATTAATGCCAAGGTTTTGGAAGTTTACATGCATTATAAATGCATAACATGAAGACTTATCTTGTTCGAAGGGGTAAACAAACATGTCTTTGTATTATATTTTGTAGCCTTACAGCAATATGATGTATGTATTGCTTTCTTATGCTTGTATTGAATGTATTGCAAAATACAAACAAAATTCAAGACTCAGAATCTTCTAATTAAGCTTAGACAGTTTTTTTTTTGGAATTTGATTAAATTTTAAAACATAGTTTTTTAATGTTTTCTAGAATGTATAAGAATCCGATACCTTTTACCTAAAAGTAAAGTAAAAAGTTATGTAAATAATAAGTCGAACTTTCTTTTAGAATTTTCGGATTTTCGAATTAGTTAATTATTCCATTTAAGTACTGTTTTATATGTTTAAAAGGATCTGTTTTAAATGTTTCTGAATTATTTATAAGTAAATCTAGAATATTTTAGTTTTAAGGCAAATTTACATGCTTACTGGGCTGGCTTTTAGTTTCTCTGATACATACTAAATATATAGGCATTGTAAATTAGGGTGATATAACAAACATGCATAACATAGTAAAGGAAAATTTTATTAAGTAACTGATTCCAAAATTTTATTGAATATTCTAGAATTTCATTTGTTTTTACTATCTTTTTGCACAAGATTTTGGGTTTACGTAAAATCACTCAATGTTACTTCCACTTTGGTCGAGGCGAGAGGGAGTGTCAGACTCTTACTGACTAGAAACCATCCTGCTTTTCAAACTGGAGCCCCGGTAAACCTGTTAGATAGTCCGCAGCTGCTACACCTCTGGAAGAATAAACTTGTAAGGAAAAACTAGAAAAGCTAGGTGTGCACATACTTTAATACAAGTGCATTTCCGTGTAATCGGAACGTGATTAAATTAAAACGACACTGGTCATCGTGATTGAAAAATGTATGAAAACAAATTACCTACATAAATAAATTGTCACATGCCACACAAAAATCCCACGCATGTAAAATAAATCAGATCCCCAACAAGCAGCTGAGTTATCAAAAATAGTTCAGCTCCCGCTTTCATATCGGCGCCGGCGCAGTGCGGCATCCAATCCGATGCACTCGACTGGCTTGCAACTATGCAACGTTATATTGTATGAATATGTATTGTTGCATCTTTGTGGAACACTCGTAGAAAACATTGAGAACATCTTGATTAACGATATCAGATGTTATTCATGGTTCATGCTTAGTTTGTGGTGTAAAAATAGTATCATGTGTGGGAGAGCCATGCTTCGGTATGAATGGGCCGGTTCGATCGGAGTGATACCACGGCCTCACAGAAAACCAACGTGAAACAACGTTTGCGTTGTAACACACGTTGTGTGAGTGAGGTTACCGAAAGCCTAATAACCTCCTTATCCGATCTTTCCATTCCCCGATTCCCCAACAACCTTTAAGTTCCTAACCCTTAAAAGACCGGCAACGTACTTGTAATGCCTTTGGTGTTTCGAATGTCCATAGGCGGCGGTGATTGCTTACCATCAGGTGATCCTACTGCTCGTTTACCGGCTTATACCATAAAAAATGTGAGACATTTATGAATGAGACAACGTGGAGCAATTATATTATTGATAATATTTTCACTTGTGCTCCTAACTTGTTTTGATAAGCATCGTGTCATTGACCCAGTGCATACTAAACATTAGCTCGTTTAATCCAAAGATGGTGTACTACACAGGTGGTTATCATATAGCCACGCGTGACGGAACCACGGTCGCGTGACACATTTGTCAGGAAATCGTGTGTTTGTTTGTGTGCATGTCTGTTCGTGTTCCTGTCGGAAATTTTTCTATGTCTCTATGTCAAGGTTTTTAGTATTTGTCACTTACTGCTTGGCTTGATTGCTGGTGATTATGAAGAAGGAGAAATTTTTAATTAGGGTTTAGAAACCCTAATTAAAAACTTGATAGTAATAATTTTGGCACTTATCTTTGAGAGCAGTAGCGAGAATTATGTGAAAATTCAATTCTTTATAGATCTGTAATAAATTAAGAGTTTAATTCTAAGTACACATTTCAGTAAAATCTTCAATTGAGTCCCGGAACAGTCTAAAAATATTTATCGTAATACGCTATTCGCGTCCCACTCGTAAACACTTAAAGCAACATTAGCAATAATAACCGCACAAAGTATCAGAATAACTCAACAAGGAAAACACATAACCAAAACTATCACTACCTGACATTTTACCATCGCAAAATTCTTAACAACCATAAAATGACTACTTATTACCTAAAGAAAAAAAAAAACGCCATTCTCAAATGATAAATAAATTATATAAGACGCGTAATTTTAGTGGCCCTGACATACCGCCTCCATGGTATCCGATTACTTTCGTTTTCGATCACCTTACGTCAAAACTTTCGCTGTATGGTGTTGTATCATTTTATCTCGGGCACGTTACGTCACTGGCCTGAGGGCGCTGATGGCTTATTGAATGGAGCGGTTACATGGAGGATGTTGGTGATTTAGTGGTGTACGTTACGCGATAAAGTATTCACAAAGACGTTTTACGCCAGATTTTGTCTTTTTTTGTCTTTTCAAAAAAACTTTGTCCCACACTAGGATTTTCTCCTGTGTCGTGGGTGCGTTTACAAACATACAAGTTCACATACACATGACGCACCCGAAACAACAATTTGTAGATCGCATAAAGAATTGCTTCAAGCGGTAATCGAACCCGCTACACATTACTTACTTGGCAGCCGGTTGCTCAGCCACTGAGCCAACCGTGCAGTCAAAGTTTCATTTTAAAAGAACGTTATTTCTCTTTGAGTATTCTGTTATTAACATGGTACCACCAACAGAACACTGTAACATACAAATTAAAAAAAACTGTACCTTCGGTTATGCATACTTAATTACTTATCTTAAAACACTTACCAGACATACTTATGACCAACGATAGTATCTCTATCTACATACAGGGGCAGAAAAAAAAATCTGAACCTATTTATTACCTCAAATGGCTTTCCACAAGCTACCGAATAATTTTTCATACATAGTTAACTATGTAGTTATTTTAAACAGCGATGATATATTGCCTTGTAACGAGCTATGTCTGATCCAAGAGATAGCCAATAAAACGTTTATGAACGTATAATTCGCTTCAGTAATAACGATTAGTCATAGTGAGTCTATATACAGACAGACAAAGTGAAGAAAAGTGAGTAGATAGTGTGAAAAGTGATATAGAAGAAAGGGTCACAGACATGGACAATGTATAGAGTAATAGAGACATTGTAATATCGACTATAAATATGATGGTATAAAATCTAAATTTGATTGAAGAGGTTTTGTTATATTTTATGAGTGTTTGCAAAATGACATTATAAATAGTTATTTGCCTTTCACAACAAAATATTTTTTTGTTATTCGCTACTAAAGTTTATGATATTTTATTGAACTGATATTCAATTATGGTATTTTATAAATCGATTTCCATCCTCTAAGTATAGCAGTTACCATTTAATTTGCGAATAAATTCTTTCGTCTGGGGAAAGTTGGCAACTCGCAATAAAAGGTACCGTTTTTATGTGTCCGGGTTGATTCATATTAAAATTTCGTTTACTATGTTAATCTACTTATTTATTGAAGGTGTTGCAGAATTAGTTTCTTTTAAATTAAAGAAAAGGAAAATAGAAAATAAGTTTAATGTACTCATTTCAGTGCAAGTTACATGTCCTTCGGATAAAGATTTGTTTTTTTTAAATTATCCTTTGATTTATACAATAGCAACTAGCTAAATAAAATCGTTAAAAATTACTTTATCGCTGTGTACTTGAAGGGCTTAAGGCGTAAAATAAAGAGATCTAGTTTTAATTAGAGCAAATCTTACATACGTCTTGTGCCGGTGGAGAAAGAAAGAGAGAGCAATATATAAACGTCAAACGTATTTATCAGTTTATACAATGCTTGTTTAGAAAAAACCTCAAAAAATCGTGTTCAAAAATAAGGCTAACTGCACACGTAGTAGCAATGTCAAACGATCTCGAAAACAGTAGAGCACAATATGATAGAAATCTCGAAAGAATGGACACTCCGCTAAACTGGAACTAGGTCTTCTCATGACCGTGAAATGGGCATTGTATGGTATATTGTCAGCCACTAGTTTCAAATGTACCACTGACAACTAAACAATTAGTCATAAAAATAAATAGTAGCAGTATACAAACATTTATTTTATTACTGTGTGGGAATTTCGAAAGATAAAGCTGTTTTAGAATACTGATTTAGGATCTAAAACAGTTTTGTTTTAATATTATAATTGTTTGTATTTAACAAAATAAAATTAGTATTATGAATACAAACGCCTTGTTAAATGTACTAAGATTTTGCTTAGTAATATGTTTTTCAACGCCATTGAACTGTAGAAGAATAAGACTATTTAACATCTAGGATCATTTAGCTAAGGCTTAGGAAAAAAATTAAAATTTTATGCGGTCTCAAATTGTTTCAAGCAAAAGACATTCATGACAATTCTAGATCTAAAGACATTAACTAAACAATATTTAAAGATTATACTTTTCAAAATAACTTTATTCACAAAAATATCACTCACTCAGTATCACGTCTCACATCTACCTACTTGGTTTCACTTGGTTCCTTCTTTGGTCTTGGTCTGCTTTCACATTCCTTACTTCACACACTAAAATTCACACCATTTCTTAATTCTCTCATCACTTCAAGATCAAAAATCACTCTACAATCTACATTGAACCTTTTGATCATTGCAGGTGAGATCAATGTTCGGTAACAGTGACAACACAACAGACCTTATGCTACCAATACTCTTAGACATGGCTAACTTAATACGAAGAGCAGTCAGGTCAGGGAAGGAACCACGAGAAGTGAAACAACCTTATGATCCTCAACCACAGTTACTCAGACGATCGTTCACAGAGGAGTCAGAGTTAGATGATGAGCCTTTTGATATGGGGGATGAGACTACAACACCTAGAATTCGTAGAATACTCCCAAGAAACCACACTAACAAGCCTAACACTGGAGACAGAGTTCAGAACACGATACAAAAAGAAATTAATAACGTTACCAACACTAAAGTTGATGTAAGTAATCGCGACATTAATCAAGATACAGTAAAACATTGTCTCACACTTGAAAAAACAAGAACACGACTTATAAATTACTGTTTTGTATTTAATAGGATTAGATTTTCTCACGATAAACGTTAATATTAAATCATCGGCTGATGTAATTGTTACAAATTATATAAATACTTTTGTACAATTACATGGTACATACAGAAATATGTCACTAACATTCTTTAAATGTATTGTTGCAATCAATTAACGCATAGTTGCAATTGACATTAAGAACTGTATACTTAAAGATCTTATTGAAAAATGTACCTTAAGTTCAAAGACGAAGTTTTTAATTCATACAACAACTGTTACAGAACTCTACGACTTCAACAACAACAACAGAAGCAACCACTCCTCTGTCAACTAGTAAAAGCAGAGCAACAATAACATCGAGAATTGACAATGGGACTTTGGACCTTACAGCTGAGTCCACAAACCAAACACTGGCTCAAGATCTACCAGTGGCAGAGAAGTTGAGAGCTTTGAGCAGATACACTGATAGAAAAGGTAAGATAATTCAGTTTCCCCTTCCCAATCTTCCCAATCCCCGAGTCAACAACCCTTAAATTAAAATAAAATTTTAAGCATTTCCACCAGATAAATAAATACCAGTACTCTCTACTATTCAGTAAGTAACTAAGTAAACGGTATACTTTCCACGGTTGGCGCGGTAGGGTTAGATTCCTCCACAGAGCAACTCTTTATGTGATCCACAAATTGTTGTTTCGGGTTGTCATTTGCATGTGAACTTGAAACTTTGTATGTTTGTAAATACACACAAGACACGGGAGAAGTTCTAGTACGGGGCGGCATTTTCTTGAACTTATTGGACACAAACTTTTCGCAAGTTTTTAGTTTATTTTGTCTGATTTTAATTAAAGATTTTAAACACATTACAGATACTGTTGTACTTCAACACAATTAGAGCATAATTATTTTGTCATCCATTTTAGTTGTCCATGCGCTTCAACTAAGAGAAATACCTCCAGTAAAATAAAATAAAAATAAAACAATAGAAGACATTATAAAGTTATTCAAGTACATAACAAACGAAGTGAAATTAAAAGAAAACGTACATTTTCAACAGCTTGCAACGTGTTATTGCGTAAATCTGTGACTCGCAAGAAAATCTGTCTGATCTCTTGAACCCTCGGCTGTTACTGAAGCTCTCGTCACGATTCCATGGAACTTGTAGTAACACATAATGCTTAAAGAAGTTGACGACGTAACATGGTGGAAAATGAAAAAAATGCGTTGTAACCAATGAAATAATTTACCAGTTTTCTAAAAAAGACAGTGTTTTACATAATAACATTACGATTTACTTATGTTCTTAAAATTGTTAGTTGTGTTATGACCATGACACACAGAGATTAAAATGATCACAGCAGTTCACATAACCACCAAACGTTTATGCACTATGATCAATTACAAAATTCTTTGCATTATTTTGCAATTCCATTTCCGTATTTTTTGCAATTCCCTATCAGTATCCTAAGTACATGTTTATTTTACCTTTGACGAGATCGAAACGAGAGCGCGTTAGGCGCTCTGATTGATTAGTTCATTTGCACCACCCAATCAGAGTGTTGAACGTGTTCTCGTTTCGTTTTTGCTCAACGTGAAACAAACTCGTGCTAATGTACAGTATTTGAATAATTATCTTTTTAAATTCCAGGTTCATCATTCCGCCGCGGTGTTTACCAGCCAAAGCCTCCATCGTTGATTCGCCGCACCACTCCAGAGCCAGCCGCCACGCCGCCTTCCATTCCCAAGAGAAGACAGATTCCGCCCAGAAAGCTGCCCACGTCAGCTGCAGATCCTAACAAGTGTGAACTGTTTACCAACAGTTTGTGTCTGCATTCTGAGGATTATCCAACGTGAGTAAAATAATACTCAGCTAGTTATTATAATAAACTTTTAATTATTTTTAAAATTTAATATTCTGAATATTCATTAGACATAATTAGTACTAAATAGTTATTACTAAATAAAGAAATACTTAGCTCATTAAGAATACATATTAAAACTTAGCTTAATATTATCATTAGTCATCCCGTTCCTTAACACAGTAGTTTTTAGGCGGGAGAAGTCGGGAAAGTGTGAGAAAGATCTTTCTTACTTTTTTTGTGGAAGATATTTTGCTGATTCTTTAACATAAACTTTTTAGAACAACACTGACCTACGGTTATTAAACTATAAAAGCATACGATAAACAAATAATAAAGAATCGTATTTTAATCATTTCACTAATTAAGTATGCTAAATTATGGAAATAAATTTATATCGATAACAAAAAAAAAATAATTAAACAATATACATAATATTTGAACTCATTCATAAAAATGTAAAACTGGTCGAGCAACTTCGAAGATATTTCGATTTTAAACGGTTTCCCAATGATTTTGGAAACAGTTTTTATGTATTCATATGTGAGTCGTTGCATAACCAGGATTGTATAGAAAGCAAGAGTTATGTACTAGCGAAAGTATTTCTCTCAACTTGTGTGGTTTGCAAAATGTCATGTGATTTTCGCGGTACGATAGGCGTGACCGTTATTGTTATGCGAATAAGGTGTCAGTTGGGGCTATTGAGATTTACATCCAACATTTTCACGAGTTGAATCATGCAATTTGCATACTTGTGAATATTTTAAGTCAGTGAGTTTTTAATATAATAGGGATGACGGGATTCAAAAATTATTAAACATTGTCATATTACAAGATAACAATACATGGATAAAACGAAACAAATTTTAGGAATGGAAGCAAATACGTCATTTCTACGTATAAAATGTACTTAGAAGTGACGCGATGTTTCAAATCGATAAATGAGTATTTGTTTCCGTAAAAAAATACAAAAATACGTATCTAATATTTTAAAATAATCTTCAAGACGGACATAACAATAAAATTTAGTCATCTACTCTATTGTAATCATTGTTGTGTCCATAAAGATTAGAGAGACTAACAAATATTTGAAACCATGCCATTTAGAACACTCCTATTTAAAACATCAGTAATTTCATAGACATTTAGCAATCGAAAATCAAATATTAAAAAACAAAGTACCTGCTCATAGACCGTGAACTTTTATTATGAACTTAACGAAATCTTTACAATTTTCCAAAATATCCGAGTGCTGTATTAATTACAAAGTATGTCGTACATTTCATCCGTTCCATACGACACGATTGCTCAACAATCCTGCCACAATTCTTATGTTAGTTTAATGTCTTCATTGTCTCTATACAAATAATGTAACAAAGCCTAAATTACGAGAACAGATGTTAATGTAGTTTGTTATGTAATTGTAATAGAGATATCTGTTTGTTTTCTTTGGTGGTCAATTACATTTGCAACGGTATTGAGGTCTGAGTCGTGAGCCATCGAGTCGTAACCGACGCGCAGCCTTGAAGACGAATCTTCGTCACATTTTCTATTTGAGACAAATTGATTTATTAATGTTCGTCTTAAATTCTGATATATATTTTGATTAAATAATATATTTTTCTTTGAATAATCTATTGAGTGAATTATAATCATATTGAGTTTAATCGAGTGTAATACTTACAACGTGGTGTTATAAAATATGCTAAATAATATGGATGTAGGCAAATTATTAAAGTCTACAGTAGCACTCAGTTCTGACCTTTTGACTCACATTTTATTTACAAATCAAAAATATTTAGTAAAATAAAATTTAGAAAGTATTTAATCCCGATTGGATCGATGTTTCAATAATGAGAATTCTAAAAGCTGTGCTCACTGAAGCATAATGTGTATCTAAAATTTTGAGTTACATTTAATTAATAATTATTTAGATATTTAATATATTAATTTAATGAAATAAAAATAAAATAAAATATTTAATAATATTTCACTTTTGGAAAAATATGACTATAAACAAGATTTTTACTGTTTTTACGACAAAGAATAAAATAAATATGAAAATATTTGACACAAATATGTGTCATTAATGATTATGTTAATTGCTTTGTTTTCATTATACAACAAAGAAATATACAAAAATATTTCAAAATTCATCTAATTTGATCGTAAAAAATGATATTATTTTAAATTGCAAAATGGGGATCGGCTTTCTAATTTGTGCTTTTATTTTAATTATGTTCTAATTTACGAGTAGATTGTTAGATCACGAAATTATTTATCTAGGCTTTCTCTCGTCGTGCCTAGGCATTTTAATATTCAATTTCGTTAACGAGGCGAGCGTGGGCGTTAATTTGTTTGGGATGCTCTAGGTAAAATCATCTAGTGACAGAGAAAGGTATTCGAAAATGTTTAAAGTTAAGAGCTTGGGTGAAATCTGAAAGGATGTTAATGATAGTTTTGGCATGAACTATCTTAGAAGATTTTTTGAAGCCAAATGCAGATAATTTTTAACAGTATATTGCTCTCCTTAGGAACAAAAAGAGATATAGGGTATTCCTTTCATAGTTACTCCACAATGTTCGATGTTTGTTGAAGGATCTATTACACTTATTACTCTAATATACTAACTACGTTAGTACGCTAATATACTACTTTTATCTTTTTGTCTTCCACTCATTATTAGGAAAAGTACAATTAAATTAATTTCAATAAACAAACAAACGTTTCTTTCTGACTCCAGTGAAGCCATCGTACAATCAATACGGCGCAACAAGGCGGCCGCAGCAGCTCTGCTGGCTGACTACAAGGACCCTGGCGAGGGCGTGGTGGATGGCGTCACGGCGGCACAGGAGGCCAAGTACAATGAGCAGCATTATCTCGTATCCAATAGGTTGGTAATCTTGAATTTTCTTTAATCGTCATCATCAGTCTAACAATCAAGGGTCAGAGTTTGGGGATCTTAATAAGGTCATAGAATTTTCACAAATGCTACCATCTGACCTGGGATTGCTGGGCAATTAGAACACACTAATAATGTACAGAGTATGACTCAAATCATATTACATCACATCAACAGCCTATAAGTGGCCACTGCTGACCAAAGGCCTCTTCTCACATGGACAAGGTTTTAACATTAATCACCACGCTTGCTCAAATATAGCCTCAAAAATCTTAAACATAACATTAATAAAAACCCTACATTAAAATTACAGACGAGGTGACACAGCCAACCGTGACTTCGCGGGAGCAGGCGAGGCTGGCTTCATGTGTCCCAGCACTGTGAAGTACGCCAGGCCGCAGCGCGCGAGGGCCACCTCTGGACAGTGGAAGTACATCGTCAACACTGGAGAGCATACACAGACCCTGAGATTGGAGAAGTGCTTGTAAGTTGTTTAATATACAATTCAAGTGTGGGAGAGCCATGCTTCGGCACGAATGGGCCGGCTCAACCGGAGTGATACCACGGCCTCACAGAAAACCGACGTGAAACAACGCTTGTGTTGTGTTTCGTTGTGTAAGTGAGGTTACTGGCCCAATTTCCCCCTTCTCAATCCCCGATTGCGAACAACAACCCTTAAAAACCCCCAAAAAGCCGGCAACGCACTTGTAACGCCTCTAGTGTTTCAAGTGTCCATGGGCGGCGGCGATTGCTTACCATCAGGTGATACGTCTGCTCGTTTACCGGCGTGTTTCATAAAAAAACGATCATAGTGATGCTTTTGAAGATGTGGATTGTATCGTATCGTCAAGCCTTTTATCCCCAAAGGGATAGGTAGAGGTGCACATTACGGCACATAATGCTGCTGTACAATGTACACTCAGTTTTTACCATGTAGTCTTTATCATTAGAACTTGAGATGGGATATTTACCATGTTTATTTATGTCTATGATTTTTCGATATTTTGGCACTGTTGCAAGCGCAATGATCACGGATGAATTGACAGTTCTAATGATAGTGTTATTGACCATGTCAGTTTAAAAACTCATGTCATGTAGTCTTTGTTCTGAAATATTCTTCTTCTTAATTACATTTCCGTACATAAAATATTATGTAGGTCAAAGTTAATTTACAATTTGAAAAGTAATTATCAATTTCATCAATAGTCATAATGTTTTAATAGAAATGGATCATTGTGTGATCCATTGTGTGTAAAACTAATATTAAATTAAACTTACCCAACTTTAAATTTAAATGGCCGGATATCTGCAATTGCAGCATCATGTCAACATCTTACACAAATGTAATTATTTCTATTATAGAGAGCACGTAATCAGACTTTTCGTAAGAATCGTCAAACAATTAGACTTGATAGTTTCATTTTGTACTTTTGTATTGATAACTTCCTTTTCTTATTTTATCTTATACTTTAAAATTCTTTTATATTATACATTGCTTCTTAAGTATAATAGTATGAATATATCAGTTATCAATTATGATTCATTTTCGTTAACAAATTAGTTCACGAAATCTTTTTTTCCTTGTTTCAGAAAACCCAAAGAGTCCTGCACCTATTTGACGGATAACTTCAAATCAAAATGTGTTCAAGTGTACAACTACCATAGGCTACTGACTTGGGATCAGCAGAACGGATTGCATATGGATATATTTAAGGTAAGAGACTGTGCAAACAAACCTTTTCTACGATTTGTAAGTAGTATTTAAGTTTTCAATAATATATTGATTGTCATAGTTCATGATTTAAATTCCTTTCATTTCAGGTTCCAACGTGTTGTTCCTGTCACATTGAGGGCTATAGCGTATCCTTCCCACCACTGGGTCACAGACTCCACGAAACCTCATCAGAACACTTCCCAGGCGAAGATTTGTCTTCAGAAACTGGAAACCATGCCTTTGAGAATGTACAATCTACGATACAAAAACCTAAAATCAAATCACCACCATTCACTCATAAGAAGCCTTTAGAATCTTTCCCACCGTTCACTGATACTCAGAATTTGATACCTGGTAGTCCATTCACCAAACATAATGACAATGAAGACTCCGTGCCAGGAAACCCAATAGATTCTTATGGAAACACATATTTCCCAGACTCCTTCAATCAAGCCAGCTCAATCAGACAAATTAAACGGCCACTTCTAGCCAGAAATCCATCTCAAACAAACTTTGAAGAAGTAACTTTACCGAGTTACTTAGAACCTCCTACTCCAGCAGCAGGTTCCTCGTTCAACAACTTTATTAAAGACACATCACCTAAATTTAAAATTCCTGGAAGCCAATTTAAGAGGACTGCTAGACCGAATCCGCCATCACGAAGACCGATCAGAAAGAAGATTGCTGGTGGGCCAGACGATTTGATGTCATCAGGATCTCAAGCAGTCGAATATCCTCCAAACAGCACTGGAGATTCAGCAGAAGAAAATGATTATGAAGAGCCTGACATTGGACAAGCGACTTCAGTGAACACTCCGAAACCAAGAGTGACAATAGCACCAAAACTCCCAGCTCTGACAACAGAGAAAATAACACCAGCACACAAACAGAGGGAACCTAGTAATAACAATAATGAAAATTTTACTTCAAACGGTAAAAGAGTAAATTATAACTACCATCCAATTATAGACTTCTTTGACGAAGACAAAGCTATGGAGACAGAAGAATCTATAGACAGAGAAGACATAGAACCTAGCTTTATACCAAGCGAAGAATCTGAATGGAAACCCATAAACCACCCTCCTTCTAGAGATAGTCAAATAAATACTGTTGGTAGGAAAAAACATAAATGAAATGCTTAAAGTGTAAGTAAAATATTAATTACGGTGATGTTATCATATTGATGAATAGTTGCAGGTAATAAGAAAAACAATTATTCATGTTTTTGTCTAGAATTATTGTGTATTAAAGTTAGAACGAGCGATTGAGACGATGTTTCCGCTGATGTAATATTAATATACTAAACTTATATGAAAGAAATTATCATATTGATAAAAAGAAAATGAATTATAATACCAATTTTAGATTTCATGTGAATTCGACTCGTGCCTACTATCTTCAGGCTATCTTTTAAAGTGCTTCGCAGTTTCCTTAGACAAAACGGGTATTAAGATTGCATCAGCCATTCTATAAGTTATCGGTCTTGGTTGCTTGTCTAAACTCTCCCAGTTTAGTTATATAGTACATAGCCTAAGTACCACAATATTGTAAACTTTCATCATCCAACGAAACCAAAACAAAGTTGCAATGTAAATTGTTAATATTTATTTATTGTTTAATTATTATTATTTTATTGTAATTTATTTAAATTATTTATAAGTTGAATAGCAGTAAGTTTCTTGTAAATTATAAGGTTTCAAAGACTTGCCACTGGAATAAAAATTTGATACTTACAAAACGTCTATTTCTTTATCACTGAACATCGAAAACTTTCAGTATTTTATCTGTTGCATTCATCTAAACAAGTGCAGTGTGAATTTATCAGTTAAGATTATAATACAAAGTACAAGAGATCCAGTTAAGTAGCGTCAAAAGTGAAAGCTGGAGCCCCAAAGTTGAACGCACTACGTGAAGATATCTCCCATTCGTTCAAGCTCAGCCGATACTGTAACAGTTTGACAAAAACGTGTTGGGACACTAGTACGTAACCTAGATGTGCACTCAGACAACTCATTGTGTGATAACAGCCTTAATACAATCTTTGCCAATGTATTATTAGTTATTGTGCAATCTGTCATGTTCGAGAAATTAGTCTCGTCGACTCAACTGTTTCATTTAGTTCATTGGTCAGGTTGTTGTTACAAATTCGCTAAAATTGTCTGCGGAAATTGATTCTGTGTTGCAATACTTGTAACTGGTTTAATTTGAAAACAGACTCAGTTTAGTAACTTTCGATGGTGGAATTCTATAATGTTTTAGTGTCTGTACTTTATCAATTAAGAAATTGTGATTAATGTTTAATGAGGAGGAGTAATGAAAGAAAACATTGTTTAAAAAAACACAGAAGAGCATACTTTATTTATAAAAATAACAAAGTTTATAAATAAGTCCTCCTTCTTTTGAAAACATTAACAATTACATCTATCACAGTTAAAAATAGCGAATAATAATATTACAAATTTTTATAACTCAGCTGATCGCTTTCGACTCTAGTCCCGCGATACGTAATGTGGCACTTTCTATTACAATAGACTAATTACTTTCGAAAATATCCAATCGCCATCTTACGAAACTATAATAATAATTTAGTTTTGCTTATATTTTACCCGCGACAATTGTCTAACTACAACTTTTACACTTCTATTATTTATATTATAATTATAATGCATATTATATTATAACATTAATTACAAATTACTTATATAAAGCAAGCTGAAATATATAGAATAAGATTGCAATATAAAGAAAAAGAACAAAATTACAATTGATGTGCCAATTTGGTAACAATTTGTAATGAACAATCAATCAACGATCGGTAGTTCGTAACACTATAATGATAAGCCTTACATTAAATGACAATTTCCTCCAGTCCATTACATTACATAAAAATTACAACATACACTGATATATGCTATTCTTCAGAAGTTACTCAATTCAGTATTAAGTACAATATTAATATTATAAAAAAGTAATGCACATTTGAGCAGTTTCAATATAAGTTTTATACATAATATAACATAGCTTGAATCACTTTGATACCACATTTCATCAGTTAATAGGTGTAGTAAACTATATTTTTTACAATTTGTTAAATAAATGAATTGGTTGGGAATTATGTTTCTCTACTTCTCAAGCATCGACATAATAGTACATTCTTTTACTAGGATCTACGATGTACCCTGGGGTCGTGGTAAGTATTGGGACGGCTTGAGCAAAGCTGTTTAGGAGAACTGCAGAATTTAATCTAGCATTATTAGGTGTGGTTTTAACTTGAATATCTTCAAAGTCATTTGGAGTAACTAATTTCGCACTTTTGTAGTTCCCACCATGCATTCTCTCATTTAGAGTAGGCGAGGGACCATCATCCTCATCCAAATGTTCTTCTTCGGATGCATAATCGAATTCAACTAGTTTCTGGTTCCTTCTGCCACCCTTCCTGTTTTTATCGTATTTAAGGTTACCACCGTGCATTGGTTGTATTGCAGGTTCACTCAATTCACTCAATTCAATTAATTTACCGCTTCGACTTCTATCACTCGTTGATTCTATATCACTTTTTGCTTTTAGATTACCTCCATGTAAACTTGGAGGTACATAATCATCGAATTCAACATGTTTCTTTTTACTTTGTGATGTTTCTGCATCTTTGGGTTGGGTTGTAGCTTCTACATTGACTGCTGGGAATCGTAGTAGTCTCAGATCTTCTTTCGTAGCCTTTCGATAATTGCCACCATGTTTAGGACCATTCTGCAGATCTATTTTATCAGAGAATAATTCCACGTCACTAAGATCATTAATTGCCTTTGCTAAGCCATCGACTTTATATAGTTCTAATGCCGGATTCAATTTTTGCTGCTTCCTCTTAGATACTGCTGGTATTTCTTTAATGATTTCAACTTCCTTAATATCTTGCTTAAACTGCGTCATGTGTGGAGATGATGTGTTGGCTGGTGTTTCTTTGTGAATTTCAATCTTTTTTGTCGTAACGACTGGTTTGTGGCTAATCTTAACATTTCGAAGAGGTGTATCTTGTGTAGTGGGGCGAACACGAGTTGGAACAGTAACTGGAGGAGCGGGTGTTGTTCTGGCTAGCGAGTGTTTAATTGGATGTGTTGTAGCAACTTCAGGTAGTTGTGGTATTTTTTCCTCTATTTCTTTAGCAGCAGCGTTTGGGTCTTCACTGTCATCTCCTTCGTCGTCATCTTCTTCATCATCATCGTCATCATCGTCATCATCATCGTCGTCGTCATCATCTTCCTCGTCTCTATTAAATTCTACATCATCCTCATCTTCAGCATCCTCATCGTAGTCCTCATAATTATCGGAATCGTCACCGCTGTGAGCTTCGCCTTTCTCATCATCACTATCCTCATTATTCTTACTGTCAGCATGTTTACTTCTCTTGGTATCATGTTTCCCATTTTTCTTAGACCGATGATGTTCTTGGTTCTCCTCTTCTTCTTTTTCATACATTGGCATATAATCATCCATGTTAGTCTTAACTCCAATTAATGCATCCACTTCTTCTTTATTCATATCATCTTCGTCATCATCGCCATACTTTTTAATATCTGTGACTATAGTACTAGCATGCGATTTCTTCTTCTTTTCTCTATATTTAGGTACAACTGTGTCGTCATTTTTATCATTTGTGTCAGATTCTTTCATTTCTGTTTTTTCTTCTGCTGGTTTATAGTTGCGGAATCGTGTTACTAATCTAAGACGTGGCACTTCCGTAGTATGCTCCGGTTCTTCTGTTGTACTTTTTTGGGAATTTCTTTCAATTTTCGTTCTTCTTCTAAATGCAGGTTTTACTGTGGTGGTTGTAGTTTTAGAGTTATCGTCCTCTTCAAAATCTTCTTTAGATTTGCTTGTTTCGTTAGGTACTGAACTTGTTTTTTTTATAGTATTCGAAGCAGCATTCTGAATATCGGAAGATTTGCGAATATTTGGTTCAGCATCATGATTCGGTTTTGCAGTGGTTTGTGGAACTCGGAAACGTTGACGACCTCGATTTACTCTTTGAGTATCCTTGATATTCTTTTCGGTAGTTGCGTGTGCATTATATGCATCAACTGTCATTGCTCGTTTATTTTCGACTGGTGTGTATTCTGTTTTGTGATTAGTTGGTCTAATTTCATACCTTGGTTCTCCTCTACGTTGATCTACACTGACATCAACAAACTTTGCTTCAGTATTTTCATTTTCATTTTTAGTGGGCCTACTTCTATCTTTTCTCCCTATGTCAACGTAAGATCTTTTTGGTTGTTTATCTTCCATGTTTGATCTAGAAACCCTTTCAGCTACTCTACTTGACTGTAACTGTTTGATCAATGGACTGATATTACTTGTTGTTGTAGTTTTCTTTGAATCTTGTACTTGACTATCCCTTATGATTTTATACGGTTCATATACAAAAGGTGCTGCCCTTTTTCTTCTTAATTTAAGGGGGGCCAAAGTCACAGCTTCTTTGTTATTAAAAAAGTTATAAGTTTTATTTGTATCGTTTAAGGTACTATTTAATAATCCGCTTGCAATTGTTTTTAAGGGAATTGATGCAGTATTTTTAATATTTTTTAAAATATCATCATACACAAGCCTTTGTTGAGTATTGTTGTTTGGCGTATACAAATTGGTTATTAGATCATCCTTTGTTTTATTTATAGACTCTTGTAAGTTTTTCTGATCGTTTCTTAGTTTATCTACAAGAATAAATACATTAGTATTTTCAGCCTCTCTTAATTTGTCTCTTAACTCAGCAATGTCATTTGATTTAGTTTTTTGTGAATCTTCTCCTTTGAGCTGGTATGTTGGAAGTTTTGGTGCTTTAATAGGTTCAGGATTTACTATTAAGTCTTCCTTGAAAAATGGGCTATCTAGTGGATTTTCTCCAAAATATTTTGCTTTAAAGCAATCAATTTTATCTCCAAGGCCTCTTAGACGCGGTTGCTTTTTGACTGTGTCGAATTTTTTCTTAGCGTTAGATTCATCATCCTCATCTTCTGAGTCAGTAGGATTTTCCCCATTTTTCAGTTTTTCAGGTATTGGATCCACTTCTTCATCTACTTCAGAGCATTCAAAGTCGTCCCGCGAGTCATAAAATTCAGTTCCACCATTTGATTTTCTCGGTATCAATCTGAGATCTTCAGCATATCTCAAAGGTGAATTTTTATTTATACCTTTCACTCGGTTAAAGTAATATGGATATTTTTCTTTAAGGCTGTCTGTTTTAGGTTCTGCTTTAAGTTTTTCAAGTTTTGAATCATTTTTTGGTATAGACAGTGTTGATGTAATATTGATTTCAGGTACTTCGAAATTAACTTCCCTTTTATCAACTCCATGTTCCGAGTCTGATGTGTTCGATTGTTCATCACTATCATCATCGTTATTATCATTACTATCATCGTCGTATTGGATTCGATCAATGGTCTCTTCACTTTGAGTTTCGCTATCTTCAGAGTCGTTAGATGATGAATCTTGCCTTTTGTTTCTATTTCCAATTTCAGGGTCGTCATCTTTTTCAATGCTTGCTTCAATATTCTCTTCCTGTTCATCTTCAGAATAAACCTCAGCATCTGTTTCTTCTTGATCATCTTTGTTATCATTCTTCCATTTCTTGCCATGTTCCAAGTTATTTCTATACGCCAAACCTCGACCGTCGGAATATTTTCCACTAAAAGTGGGAATTTTGTATAACCCACGACTTTTCTCGTGCTCTTTGAGAAAACCTCCATGTCCTTCGTGGTCAGAAGCATGTTTCTGTTCTCCAGCATGGTCGTAAGCGGCATCTTCGTAGCCTTCTTCGCTGTATACGGTTTGCGCTTTTGTACTCTTTACTGCCTCTCTTAACCGTGGTGCATTTATGATTTCTTCGTAGGTCTCTGCATCATCAAAAGCAGCTTTTTTGGGCAAGTGCTTGTAAGTTTCTGTTTTCCTGACTTGAGCGTAGTTTTTCACAGGAATAAACTCATCTTCTTCATCCTCTTTTTCATCTGAAGGTTCCTGTTGTTGAAGTTCTAATTTTTGGTAATTTGCTGGTCGATTTTGTTGTGCAATATTGTTCACCGATTCATCGAGATTGTTTCTTAATCGTTCATATTTATTTCTACCCTTTTCATATATGTCATAACCTTCTTGGGGCTCGGCAACATTTGAAGATGTTGCTACTTGAGGATATTCATTTCGTTCATCGTCATATTTCATTGCATGCTGTTCACGTAAATTTAAAATATGGTGATGTAGCGGGCGGTAGTGAGCTGGTCTAATTTTCGCCTGTTGATTCCAAGGATGTCTAAATCTTTTATTTAGTAAATTATTTCTAGTGGGATCATGGATTGGCCTTCCGTAATATATAGGTTTTCTTTGAGGTCTGTGAATTTCATATTGTGCAGGTATATTTTGAGGTGTAAAAAGTTTGCTGTCAGTTTTTTCTGGACTTTCCAAATATTCATCTTTAGCAATATCAGGTTCACCAGCCTCTTTTTCATAATTTTGTAGTCTGTTTTTGCTATCTTGTAAATCATTCCTAATTTTTGCAAGCACTGGATCTTTGTAAATAGCTTCTAATGCTGGTTCTTCTGCCTGATAGGGATGGAATACCTCATAATTACTTGCAGTCGGTTTCACGTAACTTTGCAAAGGACCATTCTGTTGCACATAATTTTGAAAAGGTTGAAAAGCAGTATTCTTTTCATCTAGAATTTTATGAACTCCTAAGACAGGTTTTGCTTTACCCGTAAACGGTTTCACTGGATAGGCTTTATAATGTTCTTGAGGATTTTGAACTCCATGGAAGGCGGCTATATCAGCAGCAAACTTGGGCTTTTGCGCGGTATATTCGAAGTATTCGATCGGGACTGGCTTGTAATACGACGGTTTTTCGGCGGGCACATTTTGTGGTACGATTATCTCCACTGATTCTTTGATCGGTTCATGAGTCACTTCACTTGAAGCACTTTCGTCCCATGAGACTGGGACCTTTATTGATGAACACAGTTCACAACACAGTAACACTAAGAGTAAACAGGAGACTTTGGTCATGTGCATTGTTTACATCACGGATCGCGACGAGGGTTGGCGGTTGACTGAACCAGGTCGATGGGCAACCGAACGGTTTTTATCTCCTCGGTCGTTCGTTGCGGACCGATTGCTTGTCGGCCGTTCGCTTTGTTTACAGCGCGTGGTCCAAGCTATAAACTCATGTCGACTTATTAATAAACGTTTTATTAGTCGTTTAGAGTTTATACTGTATGATTACTAAAATTAGGAATTGAATAAACTGTTGCTACAAATGATATGTTTTACACATGCAATAAATACTGTTTTAACTGCAATTACGGTTTAGATTAGATAAATTTGTACGAGTCGGGAATACCTGGATGCATGTTATTTTGTCAGTGCCATCTTGCAGACAACACTTATAGTACCTCATTTATTTCTGGTTTCCTACAATCATATGATACGGCTACATCACATTACTTGTACCAAATATCTGTTCAATGGAGAAATTAAGAAAAAAAAGGTACATGAAAGATAACGAAACAAATAAATGGCTAACGTCTGGACAAAGAGAGCCGGATCTTGGCCTTACAAGGTGTTACGTGAAAACGTATGATTTATTATTTGTTACACATTTCAGTACTTTGGACCACGTGTCGCGTATTGTATAATTATATTGTGTAAGGGAGTATCTATTAGAACTGTTTGTATGTAGGCTCAAAGTGAAGTAAAGAGGCTTTTGAACTAAGATTAAGGGAATCAATTATTTAGCAATAATACAAAAAATTGTAATAGTGACTGAGCTTCCTAAAGCAAAGTAATGTTGGTGAAATAATTAATAAGATACTGTTATTCAATTAACATTCTTAATCGAACACTTTAAGGATTATTTTCAGTTTATAGATTGCAATTTGTTAGAAATTGTAATGAACATAGTAGTATATTGTTTGTTGTTTTCTTTTCAAGTTATTGCTATCATTGTATGCTTCCCATTCATTCTTCGATTGTTTAGAAAAATGCAGTATGATATCATTAACAATTAATTTATATAAATAAAGTAAGTATGGAAAGTAGTAGTGTCTATTTTCCTGCATTATTTATTCTGAAGATATTGTTATTATAAAGTATACAGCCATTGTTATTAGCATTTCAAATAAAATATTCTAGGAATGCTTGCTATTTCTAGAAGACATTTTCTTTTATAGTAGATTAATGGCTAACTTTGTGTGAGAAGGTATGGCTTAGTATTTATTTATGTATTATACACTTAAATATAATAAAGACAACCCTAGAGTCTGAGTTGAATTAAGAGATTTTGACTTTATCAACATGATAAAAGAGGTTATTTACCCATCCTTACATTTGGTTGGTGGTTAGAAACCAAAGTTCAGTCATTAAAAACTATAGGATGCTGCGTTAACCCTTTCGTCTTAATTTACAAATGTATTAAGTGAAAGTTGTTTATGAAATTATTAGTTTAGTTAAGTTCATAACCCCATGATTTCCCATTTGCTTCGGCCTTGCTTCTGACGTGTCTGTTGCATTGCACTGGTAATTATATTTAGCTGGTTATGGCGAAATTTTGTTCGGTACGTGCAGTAAAATTACTAGTTTAGATATGAGATAAAATTGTTGACCGAAAGTTCTCGAGATCTGTAGGAGGACAGATGTCTGCTTGGTACTGTAGTAACAATAATATATTATATTTGATTCCTTTATCTTACTGCCTCTTTTATCACTGTGTTCTTAGTCGAATGACAGTAAGCGCAATTGCTGAGCAAGAGGCACACATTTGTTTGCAGGATCGGGCAAAGTATTGTGGAATAATTTTTTACTGATCGATTTTTTAAATAATCTTTATAATTATATCGTATATTATAATATACGATAATTCAAGTAGATTATTATAGAGAAAATAATGAAATTGTCCGACATTTGGCATACTATTTTATTTTATAAAATTGTGGCTTTTTGATCTAATTGAAAATGACCTGGCCCTGTGACACTGGCCCATGTAATACAGTGTAAACTAGTTCATGAGTCAAGGAATTCCGATTATCTGTGTTAGATTTTTGTCAATAAGGAATTATTTTTATACTAACCATCATTGTCTGCCTTTTAGACAGTTAAAAGTCTGTTTTACCATTGTTGAAATTTGTAATGTAATATTTTACCAATACTAAATCCGAATAGTAGCTGCATCAATAACAAAGTCGGTAGACTCTGTAGGGAGTGCCGCTTGCAGTAGACGACAGGTCAGCCTTTCGCCTGTCTCGCCTTGTCGCCCACCGTGAAATATTGTAACCACTTTTAGTACAACAAGTCTGTCTCATAGTTAGGTAGTACTTAGTGTCCAGTATCGCTTCTGTTCTAAATATAGTTATTATATTGCACCAACTGAGTGTCATACTTGTTACATGCGGGATATTTCGGAATGAAATAGTTTGTTTCTAAAGGTTTTGGGGCTACTTAAGACGATTTATGTCCCTGAGTAATGGACATTACTGTTTATCATCTAACTAAAGCATAATATCAGTATTTGATTCTCTTGGCTTCGGTAGATTTCTAATCTGATTAAGTTGAAATTCAGGGCACAAAACATGTATTTATTTAAAAAAAATAGTTGTCATCCTGTGTCCCGAATGGTGCTCAAAGAAAAAAGATGTAACTTTACGTTACATTTTTAAAAGTATTTTCTCATGGTAAATAAAAGACGTAACTTTGCTATGTACAATAAAAACAGTGTATCAGTAAATATAGAGTTCAAAATTCAATGGTAAAACTTATACCTTCTTTTTTACACATTTCTCAAGGACAAACAAAATAGAGCATTAAAACTCGTGCACCACGGTTCACTATTAACAATTTTCAAATCGTATCTAATTGGTCGAAATAGTGGCTGTTTATTACGAACATTGCCTGTAACAATTCAATGGTAAGTTTGTGAAACATTTCGAGGGGGACCTCATTTATGTAATGTAACTGCAATCAGTAAATAGAGCAGTCGGTTAGTGTTGATGTAATGTTAGACGACGGGTACGTTTTACTTAGTCTCCGTCACTTATTTCATCAGGAGTTGAGCTGATAAATAAATAAAGAAATTCGTCTGTCGCCGATCAATTGATTGGTTTTATTGTTACTTTGATAGATAGTTAGCAATGAAACTACGAATATCAAGGTTGTCTTTTTGAATGTGTATCGAAATTTAAATTTTTAAAAAGGGTTTTGTTTTTTTTTTTCAGTAGCTAATAACGACGTGGAATGGCATTGTAATAGGTTCACCCCTTATTACATGACTCAAAATGTAACTCTATTAGGTGACACATTGTACAAATTGTGGACAGTATGGTTGGGATGGTGGCTGGCTGGCTGCCGGGCAACGTGTCGAGGGTTCGATATCCGCACAAGTCAACTTTTTATGTGATTTATAAATTGTTGTTTCATTCCGGTCTGGACGTCATATGTATGTGAATTTGTAAATGCACCCACGACACAAGCAAAAATCCTACAAAAACGCCTTACCCTCTTAATCTTTACCTCATTGAGGAATCAATCGCTTAACGTTATGTATGTTATATAGTTACATAAGACACATAGGTGTGAGACGTCTCGTAGAATAAAAAGCGTAACATATTGTTATCGATTTACTCTTGCTACAAAAAAAAAGTAAAATACTGAATATACAACAAAAACAAGTTTCAACACTCTAGCGTAAAAAGCGTAATACTCCATAATATCAAACACACGCATGTAACTATACAAGTATCATTTCTCTCCAACATTTAATATTAGTTTCGTTCGCACGAGGAAGTTACAAACTCAAAACTAGGTATTTCTCAACTACCTGTTATTGGTCAATGGTTTGGTCTAGATAGTTCCAGTGCCCAGGGTCGATGACCTAGGGTCTAGGTCACAGTAGGCTGAAGATTATTGTACAATCAGATTTTACGATTGTTTGATACAATCGTATTTACGATTGCCATTGTTAAACTGTTATTTATTTCATTGCTGTTAGTAATATTAATGTTTAATACAAAATGATATTGTTATTCATAACATTCTTCTAAAGTTTAAGCGAACTAAAGATAACGGTCTGGGTAAGGTGTGCATGTTTGTAAAATATTTTTTTTTGTAAAAGCGGTAACAATACAGGTTAAAATCATAGCGTATTATAAAGGAATAGATAAACGCGTCAATAATTCATTCATTTATGAAACACCCATACTAATATAGTGTACCATCGCCATCATTTTATAAATATTACAATCTCGTATAGGTATTGTAGCGCATCCCTATTATAATCACCACCAAAATCATCATATTATATTGTCTATCATACACAAACCGTCAAGATACCGATGGAACCCAGTGGGGCTGACATCTCATCCGGAGCTGTGGACTACCTAGCGGGTTTACCGGGGCTCCGGCTCGAAAAGTAGGAGTAGGCACGGGGTGGTTTTTAGTCAGTAAAAGACACCGCCTCTCACCTCGCCTACGGCGGGATAACACATTGGATGACTATCTCCCCTTAAAAAAAAAACCTTCAATAAGTCCAAACACAAATCACCAATTCAGACGGTACATTTAAACAAACCTCATCTATTTACTTTAAAGTAATAGAAAAGGAAAACAAAATGAAAGCGATGGTGTCCATTCGGTCATAGTTACGGAGTACACCGTAATCATTCGTCACGGTTTTAAGCATTCCGTTTTGGCATGTACCGTACTTACTCTGACTAATTGTGATGTTACTCTTATTATGAACCAGTTATTGTAGTGTAAACATCTTAAAGAATACATTTTGTATTTAAATTAAAATTGAGTGAATTAATTAAAACAAAGTAGAGCACCTAGCTTCGCTGACGAACAGACTGACAGACTATATTTTTTTCTGTATTTGCTAACGTTTCAAAAATACCTAAGTATATAGTTTGATTGGAATAAAAAAGCCAGTGGTGAATGCATTTGTAACTCCTCTGCTATTGTGCCATAGAGCGTGGTCATTACGATTGGGTGATCTGTATTCGTTTACCTGCTATAAAAAAAGACGTAAGTAAAGTTAGTAGCAAAAGTAAATTGAATACAATACTAGAGTAAGTTGCTTGTTCGCGTCCACCTACCAGTTCCCTTAGTACGAGTTTGCTTTACGGTTAAAGTAATAAGCCGACTCGAATTAACCAACCGTCGTCGTTGAAGCACAGCGTCGAACGCGCTCTCGTGTCGATTACTTTAAACGTAAAGTAAAATCGTACTAAGGAAATAGTTCGCGTCTATTTTACGGGTCGTAATGAATGTAAAATACTTAAAACGTGTATCATATAGATGTATACTAACTACTACAAATATGATGGTAGGTTTCTTATTTTTGGGATTTTTAAAGGGCGTTCCGTAACATAGACGCAAACAGGCGAAATTAATCTGTACCATACACCAAAAAACGAAAATAGTTAACTTTACTTATCTAAAACATGTAAAATATCAATCAAATCTATCTATATATATTCTTTTAAGCACCTGTTACAAATGCGAAACCTCGTACCCAGAAGTCTTGCACTTGCAACGAACAACGACCTGTAAGCCACAAACCCATTAGTTACCCATTGCGTGACAATTCGATATCAATGGTGTAGCCGACTATAATAACAATAACTTTCGTCATTTACAAAGATATTACTTTTTTCTTAGAAAACTTTGCAATCTGTAACCGATGAGTTTAGGCCAAGTTAAGAATTAACTTATTTTTTACTTTATACTTTGATTTGCATTTAGTAACTGTTTGACGACTAGTGACTGTTGATTATTGACTAATATTGGAAACTATCGAGTCAAGGAAAATGTTTTTATATGGACCGTTTTGTAAAACGTATCTAATTTGAAAATTAACTGGAACCTGAAGAGCATAACCCTTGTATAAAAAGTTGTTCGAAGATACTTCACTGAGGTAAGTAGAGCAAGGTAGATTTTGAACCTTATAGCTATGCTTGTGGTTACTCTAGCAACCAGACATTCATAATTTATTTAAACGTTATTAAAATAATAATAACGTTAACTAATAGGTACACTTATTGTTGAAAAACATAAAAAAACGCAAGTTTTAGGTTTAAACCAACTAAGTTACATTTTTGTAATCACGCCATCTACAGCTATTGAATGGAACTTCAAAGTATAGTAACAACATAAGAATTGAAGTTGTTCTAGATTTTTGTTTAATCTAAGGTTTAGGCAGAAGTGTACAATGTTATACACCCACTTTACACCAGCTATGATATGAGTCCCATGTTTTTTATTTAAAGGTTCTGTTAATACCCATATTATAATAGTTTCACAGAAAACCGACGTAAACCAACGCTTGCGCTGTATTTCGTTGTGTAAGTGAGGTTAACGGAGGCCGAATTACTCCCTTTCCCAATCTTTCTTGTCCCAGATTCCCCAATAACCTTTAAATTCCTAACACACAAAAGGCCTCTGGTGTTCCGGGTGCCCATGGGCGACATGAACATGCTTAACATTAGGTAATCCGTCTAATCGTTTACCGGCTTATACCATAAAAAAATTACATTATATTTTTTCTGATACTGGTATCTTACATTGTTATCTGTCGGCCAGCTTGGTAAGATTTAATCATAAGTCATTGCTAAATACTAATTGAGACTTAAATATTTAACTGAGTAACTTTGACCTTAGTACTGCCTGTAGACTGAATACTTCAGATATTTTAATGATAAGACTGATTTATGATCTCTTAATATACGTGCCCCGTGCAATAGTGAATAGTTAGTTATCCCTTATAAGGTACAATTTAACAAAGATGTACGTAAATTTTATAATTGTGACCAGCAACATTTTTTGTTTTAAGAGTAAACCATCAAAAGACGCTTAGTTTTCTAGAGAGACTTGGGAGTGTGGGATTTTGACCATCGACACCTGTAAGGGACAGTGGGACTTCTCAATAGTAAGTAAGTTACTCCGGAGTGGCCAGCCCCTTAAGGGCGGAATTAAAGGCGACGGTGTCTTTTCTGCGAGCCCCAGCCTACTTATTAATCGTGGGGATTATGGCAACATCACTCTTAAACGCACATATAATTTGTGGATCACACAAAGAGTTGCTCCTATGTACATATACGCTACAACATGCACGGCAGTCGGTTGCCCACCGTATCAACCGTGCAGTCAAAAGTTAGTTAAAATACGTAAAATACGCACACTCAATTAACAGTATAAGGTACAATTTTTTATCTAGATTTAGGTCCTAAGATTTGAAGATCTAATCTCAGCTGCGGTTGCGGTTTCCTACTTCAATTACTGAGAATATTTATCAGTAATAATATTGTTGTTATTAATCGAATACAAAGCTTCCATACGAGTTATTTTGACGGTCACTGTCGACGTATATAAGCTGCGCCTGAGTTGCGAGGCGTCTCACTACGCTGTTGTTACCTGTGTGACATCACAACATGATTTCTTTACGGGTGAGTGGAGTTTGTTTATCATACATACAAACAATCATATTTGTAAACATTTAGTGATAAGAATAACTGTTAAATTTATCTAGTGTACTTAAACTAATCTGCATAGTAACTTTAGTAACTTTTCAATACAAACTGGATAGGTATACAAATTTTGTTGCTATGCATATTAGCTATTATTATGTTATTTCTTTGTTTATATTATTTTTGTGAATATATATTACATAATAAAATAAAGGCACTTTCTCTCATGAAGATTTGTCGTTGAGTTTAACGAAATATTAACAATCTTTAAAACAATTTTGCGTTAAAAGGGAGTGTTACTTTTTCAAGGTTACGTTTGTTAGTGCTTGTATGAGTATACAGGCTTGTGTCCTTTTCGTTGTTATATTTAACATATTTGGCAATACATCAACAGCCGTAGTTAAAATAAAAAAGCTTGTGACTCCTTTGGTGTTGCGGGTGTCTATGTCACTGATAGCCCTCTAAGTATTCCATAAAAATCTATGAGTAGAAGCTATGTTGCTCAGGTAATAAATATATCTACTTTTCTTATTATAGATTTAATAAACATATCAAAGTATAGGACAAATAGTAGATAATGCTACACACCTGCAATAAACTACAAGTAGGCAAGTAAGTACCTCCTTGCTTACGAAACTTATGAATGCGGATGAGTTTGAGTACCTTATCACACTAATATTATAAATGTGAAAGTTTGTTTGTGTTTATTTGGATGTTTGTTCGTCAAGTACGCTGCAACTACTGAATGGATTTTGATGAAATTTGGTATACAGACAGGGTATGAGCTGACTTGGGTGATAGGATACTTTTTATCCCACGGGCGAAACCGCTGGCGGAAAAGATATAAATAATATAATAATTAATGACTCTAATAGCACTTTCAACATTTAATAATTGATACAAGTGATATAACATACGATCTCAGATTAAATGCTTTTTCTTAATCTTTGTATAGTTTCGGTGAAACACGCAATACATTATAGTTTATGTAACGATTAAATTGATAACTCTCAAGTTATTTCCGTTTGTTCCGTTGACCCTATTTTGTAGTATTTTTTCTTTTATACTTAAATTATTTTAATGTTCACAATGTTCTTTAATGTAATACATTAGTTACACATGTGTGAATTATTATTACGTTGAAGTGTAAACTGGAAGGGTTATGCAACTTAAATTTTTCTTGGCCTGTTACAAAGTTATCTTTTTTTAAAAGGAATATTACTAAGAACGATTAATTTTGTCTGATTCATCAGATGTAATTAATGTTTTATATAACCAAGGTCCCAAGTTCACCAAGAATAAGTGTGTATACCAAAAAATCAAATTAATTTGTCGTGAGGAAGGGAGAGAAATTGCAATACCCATGACCTAAACAATCAAATAGTGAAATAAAACCTTTTGATAATTAATTGACAATAAAAAAATAAAAAAAGTCCTTCGAAAAGTTTTCATCAAAAATATTGAATATTTTCCGGAAAAATCAGTCTTACCTTTTACATCATCATAACAATATCATTTTAAAGCCTTTCCAGGAAAAGCAAACCAGTTTTATACATTACATCAGTTACAGCATCATTATACCATGTCATTCACAAGTTCTCGGAAGTAAGACATAAAAATTAATGTCATACATTAACGCTTAATCTAACCTTTATATATCTAATCACTACATACTTGTATCACTTCCTGCTTGTCAAATGTAGCGCACATACTAACATATACAGCGTGTAACAAAATACCCACCCATATACCCATATACATCAAGAAGCACTGAAGAATACAGGTTGAATAGAATCTCTACACAAAGTTTCAGCTTAAAATACGTTTAAAAAAATTGGTACCAAATACTGGGTGTCGTATAGTTCTTGATTTTAAATCATCATACAAACGTATCATAACACTACAGGGGTCACTCGCTAATTACGAAGCATTTCTTCTGTAAATTTAATCGTCTAGTACCTGTATCTACCTAATTTTGATGTTCGGTTTCTAGAATTTTATGTATTGGAAAAATTCATAACTTCGTTCCATGAAAACATGAGTTTAAAAAACCCTTCCCGTATCGTTTGTTATGTTGTCTAGAAACCGTGCACTTGATATGTACACCTCATTTTTATTACACCGTGTATAAACATACATATATACCCACTCACCTTTCTATGTGACCTTCAATGAAGGCGAAGTTATCAAGATCAAGTTCAGTAATCATGAGTTAGCGGCTGATGTATGACATTATGTGTGTAGTATGTTGTTATGTCATGTGACGTGATTATGTCGGAGGTTGTATATAAACTCCTTGCTCTAGATTTGACTGAATGATTCATTCGAATGGGGCTTTTATTTTATTTATTTTTTTGAATATGGTTTTTTTAAGAGTGTGTTAAGAGTGTTTGGAAAGAAATTGGAGAAAATAATTTTAATGTTAGGTTGAAATAGTTCATGTTTTTCGAAAGGTTTTTTTATTAATCTTTGATTTTTTTTGTCCAATAAATCGTATTTTAGTGGGTAATTCAAAATGTGGTCATTGGATTTCAAATGCAAATTGGAATTATTATTTCCTAACCTAAAGGTTTAACCTAAATTATTTAACCGAAACGAAACCGAATTATTGCCATGAAGCTCAATACTCCACAGTTACTTTTTTTTAAAGTTGACCCTCTCTAAGATTTTCTCCTGTGTCGTGAGTGCGTTTACAAACATACAAGTACCGCACACATCACCCGAAACAGTCTTACACACTGAGTTGTTTCAATCGAACTGTCTTCACTTCCCACATAATATTACATAATTCACACTTAGTTAGTATTTTAACATTACTATATGAATATAGTGTTAGTACTGTCTGTCTATTTATAGCGTAGCTTAGGAAAAGGCTAATTAATTATGAATAACCTCAAAACCTTTTGAACTGTTCCTTGAATGCTTGCAAAATATACATTCTTGTTAATTATATGCACTTACTTTACTTACTCATGAATACTCAAATTACTGTTTTAAGATATGGATTGACTATTGGTATTCGTGTAATATTAAGCCAATACTCATTCAGATATTAGTTAATGAGTTGGTCGCATTTTAATGTAATCTTAATGCAAATCTAGCATGAAACCAGTTTTTTGCAATGCAGTTTTACTTATGACGTTCACGCGCTTAAATAATTTATTTATTTATTTAGAAAAACATGCATAATTTTACAGCTTAAGCCAATACATTATACAATTAAAATGTACAAAGGACACTATATGTAACTGATTTTTTTTCGTGGGAGAGCTACTTATTCTTGGACTTCAATGGGTTGGCTTGACTGGAGTGATACCACGGCCTCTCAGTAAACAGGCGTGGAACAATGCTTACGTTTGTGTTCCGCCGTGTGTATGAGTTTACTAGAAGCAATTTTGATTAATTAATCTTATGTTTAAATGAGGCCGTAGTTCATAAAGTAATGCTCTTATTATTATATTATTTGTATGAGCTCTTTATGTATGGAATAATGCATAAAATACAAAAGAATAAAGTAAATTCCTTGCGTGTTTGCGATGCAATAAATTCCAAGGTTTCGAATGGTATGTAAATGTCAGATGCATTATATCAATGCAGTTGGCTTACTTTGTAGTGAGCTCTTGTAAATTTAAAAAAATACTGCATGTTTTTGCATCTATCTTCGAATATTAAGGATAAAATGGTATTAAATTCATACACAGCCACGATGACTTCTGAGACGGACTCAATTAGAAAAAAGTCAAACGCAAATAATTTAAAATTACATTTTTGGTAATTTTGTATATACTTAGATCAGAAATAAAAATATTCCAAAGTAAATTTCAGTTCTAAAACTACTTTTTTTGTAATGATACTGTTATAAAACTAAGTTTAATCACTTCACTTTCATCAGTTAAAAATGACTTAAGCAATATAATTTCATTTCTTAAAATAATCTACAGTTGATAATAGAAGTGTATATTCACTATCTTAAAATAACATTTCAATGCAAAATCCATTGAATTAAAATGGCAAATAAGTTTATTGACCTTTAGAATACTCAATAACTGTCTATTAGGAAATAATAAATTTGAAGTAGTTATCAATACGGATACTATTGATTACTTCCTATGAGAGGTTATCGACTAATGTATCTAGTTATATAATTATGAGCTCGGTACATAAAGTTGAAGGCTGTATCATGGCCATTACTGAATCATTTGTTTTAGCACCGATTTGGTTGAATAAATATTTGTTAATGAATCATAAAGCTTCTAGAATGTACTCTAGTATTTCTATTATAGTATCGTATATGTGTGGAGTATTTGGTATTTTCTCTCTTTAATCCTGTGCTATATGTGCTCTTCAATTTGCTAAATTGTCTGGTATAAGCCAGTAAACGAGTAGACGGATCACCTGTTGGTAAGCAATCGCCGCCGCCCATGGACACCTGAAACACCATAGTCCGTAGCCAACGGGAGGTTAGGAATTTAAGGGTTGTTGGGGAATCCGGGTTGGGAAGATTGGGAACATTGTCTTCAATATGCTTCAATGTGCTAAATTAGGGCCACTAAACAACACGAAACAAAATTTTTAATCATTCATACTTTATTGTATTTTTTGCATACCTATAATATTAATCGAAGCAATATTACCCGAGGATCATAGGTGCATAATTGCACCTATACAATGTGCATGTAACATGCAGCCTATGCCAACCCGCATTGAGCAAGCATGGTGCTCAAACCTTCTCTGTGTGAGAGGAGGCCTTTGGTCAGATGTAGCTACTTATAGGCTGTTTATGTATGTAATGTAGTTATGTTATGAGGCCCGATTCACCAAGTCCTGTTCTCATACATTAATCGGATTAAGATGATGAATGATTATTTTTAATTTTTAATTATACTCAACAATAAGCGAGTCAGAATAATCTGATGTGAGTGTGTAAAAACACGTTATTAAATTATTATCGCTCATATTTTTCAGATATCCTTTGTGGTGTGCGCTGTGCTGGCGCTGGCAGCGTTGTCTGCAGCCAAGCCTGATGATGGAGAGACCATCACTACACCTGGCCCTGGATTGTCGTACGGTAAGCTTAATTTAATGAAACATTGCTTAAATAAGGTACATAGATACCACTATTAGTAATAGATTCTATCCCATAAAATAACAATTCTATGTGTGAATTTATTTTCCTGACGTGTGTATGTGGGTGATATTATTACGTTTGCAAAAGCAGCTACGACACCGTATAATTATTGCCCTATATTTGAATTTATTAATAATTTCACGAAATAGTTCTTACCCAAAAAAGTAAACAAACGATTTTAATAAAACAAACAGATTAGTGGCAGTACTTTCATTACGACACTCCCAAATTTATGCATGAATTACGAAAATGTATTACAATTTTTGCCTTCATTTTGATTTATTCTAACATTAAGTAATTGTTGGGTTCTTCGAAAATCCCAGTTAATGAGTATTGACCTCTGATTGCACAACGTCACATGATCGCGGACAAAATGTTTAGTGTCACAATCGTAAAATATTTTGAATAAATAATCTCGAACCTTGAGGAAAATATTGAAACAAAAATACGTAGTATTGGACCTCTGTCAATAACTGATCATCACATTTTCTCATCTAAGAATACTAATTACAACGAAATATCACATTTATTGTTTGTATTAAAAAAATCTTGAGCCTCTTGAGCCTTTTCTGATCCTGTAGGTAGTGTAGGTAATAAACGTTACTCATGGAAAACAAAGTATTCAAATGGCGAAAGAATAAAAAAACCGATTTAGTCGATTCGTAGACCGACAGACCTATCCAACCAATACATAATCATAATTATCTCACGTCTATAAAAAATTAAAATAAATGAACAGTTTTTATGAAAATCATAATTAAATTTATATACGAGAAACATCGCTTTTTACATTTCAGGTGGCATACCTTACGGCAGTATGAGCGGCAACGTAGCGGAGTTCTTCAGAAGACAAGCGCCATCTGGCGGCCGATCGGCGTACCTCAATGGACCTTACGGCAACAGCGTTGACTACGCACCTATTGAACAATACTTAAGATAGATGTCGCTAGTAGTACATTTAGTATAAATAGAAATAAGTTTTAAATTCTTAATTGTCTACGTCAATATTTGCCATATTTAAAACAAGTTTTGAATTGTATTTTTTTTATTAATTTATCGAAATCATCCCTTTGGTTTCGAGTGTACAAAACCATGAATTGAATGTCAACAATCAATTGACTAAGTCAAAAGCCATATTATGTAATTTTCTTAGATTTAGACGAGATACCCCACTGGTATGATATTGTTTAAGAAAGTATTAATAATAATAAAATGCCATTAATTTATTTAATGAAATATAAAACTGATTTTCATTTCTGGTTGTTGAAATTAGCAACAGAGACATTCCCTATCTATAAAATAGGATAAGCAACATAATAAGTGAAAAATAGGAATTAATTTATAATCCCTTTGCGAGCGATGCGAAAAAAAGTAATAAAAAAATATTTTGAGATTGTTCACATAAGTAAAAGTAGGTACCTAAATCTCTATATATATAAAAATCTATTGCTGTTCGCTAGTCTCACTAAAACTCGAGAATGGCTGGACAGATGTCAGGCAAATATTGGTCTTGAATTATTCGTAAAAGTCTATGGAAAGTTTAAAAGGTGAGAAAATCAATTATATTTGAGGTAGTACAAAGTTTGCCGAGCCAGCTACTTATTGAATAAAACAAAACCTATCTAAGTAACACGAATTAAAGTGAAACAATGCAGCTACATGTGACATAATTATAATGTTGTATGACAAAAACATTGTTTCGAACAAACATACATACATACAAGTAAATTACTTGACATTATTGTTTTATCAACTTACTTCCCACGGATAATGGCTATTGTTTGCTAAAAGTTACTGTTTTTGTCAACGTTAGCGCCGATATTTCCTATGTATCTTGATGTACTCGTGCGCTGTACATAGGTACTTAGATATTATTGATTATAACTAAAAGACGTACTATCTATCAGTGATTGTATATAAGAATGTAATGAGATATGAAATTTCCATTAATGACACATACCTAAATTGGGAACAACATCTTAAAGATTCATAACTTAATTGATGGGAAGTCTATCACTGCTGTTGTTAGTTATGGAGAAATAACTTCAAATCGTGAACCAAATCGCAACCAATCTCACTCTACCTACAATGCAGTGAAAACCTTATACTTCTTTCTTCTTTCTTTCTAGATTTTGACTGCCAACAAAAATCTGTTGAAGGCAAATCCTCCGTTAGCGCCGGTCACTTTTGCCCCCCATGGCATTTAATGTGTTAAGTTCTTAATCTTTTTAGATTGAATTCACATTGCCGATATAAGCCAACAAAAGCACACTTCACCAAAAATACTATAGGTGTATTCAATGACCAATTTCGCTACCCCTAACTCAAGGTCATGTTGTGAACACACGCAACGCAGCCGCCACTGGGTCAGTCGCCACGCGTCACAGCGCCACACTATGACATTACATTACCTCACTATAACATTACATTAGCCCACTATAACATTACATTAGTCCACTATAACATTACATTAGCCCACTATAACATATATTAGTGAGCGTGCTTATTATGGAAATTGGGTCGGTTATGAAGTTGAGGTGAAATATTGGTGTAAAGAAGGTTTTAGCGAGTAATTTTCTTTGTGTAGCATTGGTGTTAAGGGCGCTGTATTTTATGGTATAAGCCGGTAAACGAGCAGACGGATCACCTGATGGTAAGCAATTGCCACCGCCCACGGATGCTTGAAAGACCGGAGGCGTTACAAGTGCTGTTGCCGTTGCTATTTGGCGGTTAGAAATTTTGGGGTTGTTGGGGAATTGGGGATTGGGAAGGGGGTAATTGGACCTTGGGGACTACATCATTATGTGTGTGAACTGTGGACCAACCTCTTTGGTTGCTTTTAACTGACCGATCTGGAAGACATTGAAGAAAGCCTACGTACAGCAGTGGACGTCTTGTGGCTGATATCATGATGTAGTACTACAGAATACCTATCTAACGTGGAGTACTGTTACTGCTAGCTCAATAAATCATCAATTTTGGGTGTGTCATATATTATGTAATGTCACGTTATAATGCGCCAAAGATTTTCTTTGTATTCATAATAAGAACCACAAATAACAATATATTAGTCATTTTATTTAATACATCATTTACAAAATTACTATTCCTGTCAAGTAAAAATACATAAGGGCAATAAACAAATTTATGGGCAAATTATTATAAACGTTGTACAATTTACATCAAATATTACAGTGGCGGTACATTCACCAAAACCACAATTGTGGGAATCGAATCCTGGCACATGTCCAGGCGTATTTATAGAATCTATACTGAGAAACGATTCTGTACAAATTAGGTATTATTTTACTAGGATTTACCTTAAGACAATAAAAGTAAATAGGTACAGTGAAATTAATTTTATTTTCTGAGATATTAAAATTAAAATTATCATATATTATACTCGTCATATTGTTACGATATTTATATTCAGAATACAACTAGAGGATCCAAAATTGGAAAAAAATGCGATCTCTAAATTAATTTTGAAACAGAAAACTAATAAATAGCACACTACTCGACTCAAAAATTCAATCAAAAACTTTACCATCAGCAATCACACTAATGCCTTGCTCGCACTACGCTTTTTAGTCGAGTAGCGAAAATTTTGTGACTCTCTCTCACTCCGACTTTGAGACAAGCGAGAGCGAGAGTTCTAAATACATGCAGCTCGTCTAATATACTAGCGCAATGTGAACAAGGCATAACCGCTACTGAATCAACGAACCAGTCAAGTAATTAATTACTCGTAGTTACGTAAAAACTCCAGTACCTTAATAAACCAGTAACCTGTGTGCCAGTGTGACATAAACAGATTTCGCGGCCGACGCAACACAATTGACGATGACCAACAGCTTCGATTCATGATCAGACATGGCCATCGAATTGTCTTACCATTATTTATTTACTTTACAATACGTCTTTTTATATTGTAGTCTGTAATATGGTGGATTAAGAGGTCTTTGATATGGAAGAACAGAAATTTTCCTCAAGATCTCGTCAAGGAAAAAGGGCGTCATAGGGTCTGAAATTGAAGTTATTATTAGATTATTTCATAGTTCAACGTTTTAATCTCATAATTGGATCCAAGGATGATCTTCCTGATTTCATTAAGTAGTTTAAGAAGTATTATAAGTTTAGTAGAAGTATTTGAACTACATGACTGCGCGGTTGGTGCGGTGGCTGCCGCGAAACGTGTAGTGGGTTCGATTCGCGAACGGAGCAACTCGTTTGTGTTTTCCACAAATTGTTGTTTCGGGTCTAGATGTTCATGGGTTATATGAACTTGTATGTTAAACATAAACGCACCCACGATACAGGAGAAAATCCTAGTGTTATAGCCAAAGTAAAAAAATAGTTAACTCAATAAAAATTCTTAATTCATAAAAGTGAACTTATGCTAGTGACAAGCTTCATCTAATATGTTTTTACCTTTTACCAAATTCTTCACGTTTTCTAAGCACATACCAGGATTCTTTTTTGCATCGTTTAAGCCCCTAATTGACAAGTAGATGGATGGGTAGCTGGTCACTTTGTATACAGCTAAAGTCCGAAATCAGACGATACATGATGTGCGTAGTAATTATCTCATTATGAAGTTGTAGACTGCGGGAAATGCCCGAGTTTTAAGGTAAACGATAGTAAAATAGCAGACTGATCGAATCTGTTTAAGTTTTGGGTAACACCTGGTAAATAAATACATGGAATGAAAACAATACTAAACAGTTATAATGAATGAAAGTGTCTCATTGTTTTATTAAAGGACATCGGGCGTTTTTTACCCGATTTTTTAAAAGTCGCGAACATAAACCAAAACATTTTTAAATGAAAGTGTTTGCAATCATATTTAATATTGTGTAGTTATTTTGATTCACAATAATGGGAAAATGGAAATAATTAGTAAAATGAAAATGATATTTTAAGTTGACTATTTTTCCTAATTACTAAACGACCGCTCAGTAAGTTAAAATATCACTCCGTGGTATTTTTGTAAACCCAATCAGACTAAATCCGTCAAGTTGATGTGCATGTTTCGTTCTCACTCTCGCCCATAGTCCTAAAACTGGTATACATATGTTGCGCTCGCGCAGGTAGCTAGCTTATCTTACTACATCGCAGTCCTTCGTCATCATCATCGCAGTCCTTCGCCAAAAGTTAAGAGAAAAATATGTTGTTTTAATTATTTTTGATTCCCTTTTTCCTCTTCAATTATTGCCCAAAAACATTTATAAATATTTTTTAAATGTCCAATTTCTCCTTATTGCCACGACCCACAGATATGGGAACTATACCATTGTGAACTAGATTTAATTGCCTATCCACCGTACCTAATTTTATTTTTGTTCGCCGTAGGTAAGTGTCCCATACAAAAATGCCCGATGTTCTTTCAGTTACGCTTATTCCTTTTGTTATTAAAAGGGTTTGAACGCTTAAATTAGGACAAAGATCTCTTACTTTAGTCTTCCTTATTTTGGTTAATAGGATTAAGTTTATTTCATAAAATAACTACATAATACTTACTGCAGTACTCAGAGACTTATTATTATGACCCTTATGTAAACTTTTCCTTAGTAACGATTTTGTTCTGAAAACAATTGCTAATTAATGGGTTAAGTAACCATTAAATGACTCTGAGTACGGCGGTAAGTGAATAAAGTGCTCAATCTGAGTATTATAACGTGCAAACTATCATAAAATAGAGACAATTGTCCCTAACTTAATGTATCGACCATACAGTTAAGCCTGCACAGGTGTACAAAACTCTCGAACTTATATACCTAGATACAATTGCCTACCATTTTTAGCCAACATATCCGCTGAACGATTGGCATAAAAAACTATCTTCTCACAATAAAAAAGGCATTCCATTAAGAACACTGCCTGACGTGAATGTCAACATGTAACATGAATGAATGTTGTGACGTCATAACATTGTAAGGGACTCTGGATTTTTAAAGCCTGTGTGACTTGAATACACAAATAACTCGTCCAATAATATTTTCGTTTGCCAATGTTGTGATGAATGTAAAATAAAAAAAGTTGGCGAAATCATTGTTTTGGTAATGTACTGTGAAGTTGTGTGAAGGCTCTGGTTGACATACATACATAGTTTTTTATGTGATTTGGATATGTAAACTTTAAATTCAAGGACCATTCATAACGTACGTAAATTATTCGAAAATTGACTCACGACCAAATACTGTACTTAAATATCGTGCTATCTCTGTCATTTTAAAAAGTATTTGTAGTGACAAGGGTGTCGTTGAAAGCATCTTACAATTTAGTTGTGTATGAGTCTTTGACAATTACTAATTTAACGTCCAGAACATGAAAATTAAAATAATAGAAACATGAACTTGCTTAAAAAATCCCCACAGGACTCTCAATTTTAAGACGCTCTCAATGATCATCTGTCACAACGAATCCTTTTTAACTTGAAATTAAAGTACTTAGTACTTGAAATCCGTGAGAAAGAAGTTGGGAAACGATATAATAAGTCAAACAACCAGGAAACAGATACAAATGTGTGTTTATACCACATAAACTTTACTCCAGCTACAAAAATCAAGTGACATTTCATCCAGTCCATATTTGACCAGAATGTCAACGTTATATGTTCACTATCACGGTACACATCACGATATCCCCTTTTCACGCCGCATACATCAAAAGTTCTGGTTTTTACTGAATTAAAAACATAACTCATTTCGCATTCAAACTACATACACATGGTATTTTGTTCCTATGTGACGTATTTGGTGAATGTTTTTAAAAAATCGTTTCAACCGATTCTAAGAATCGGTTGCGAAGTGATAGAATCGATGCAGTCCGATTTGTTACCGTTATGTTTTCAAAACAATAGGTCTTTTTGATTTGGACTAGATTTTTTGGGAAGTTGTCACTATTGTCTAGACGAGGACAGGTTTTGTAACGATTGATTAATGTTAAATAAACACTAATATACGGTGAAGGAAAACAACCGGTGCCTGAAGTTACGATTTCTAATTATAAATTTCATACCTTCTTTGTGTGTGAAGAAGCCTTTGCTCAGGTTTACTTCTTACTACTTTACTGATACTGGGCATTTATAAACAGATAAGAGTGATGATGATGAATAATGTGAAAGACTAAGCTACTTTTGAAGTAGGATCTTAACCCACATCATCGCTTACAACCAAGCAAGTTGGTGGTCTAATCCCATCAAAAAAATTGAGGCGTTAAAGAAAATTGAAGACTAAAAATATTTTAACTAAAACGTATCAATCTGATAAAAAGTAAAACATTCAAAGAAACCAACAGCATTTCACAAGAAAACCTTTTCCTTTTATTGTTATTTACGACAAGATTGACTCAAGTGAGTCACCTGCTCACTTATTCTTAGCGAGCGTAATATTGGCAGCAGCGAGGATCTGGTGACGGCAATACGTTTGATGAACTCGAACCGATTGTAATTTGTAACTGTCGCGTCGTGAACTTGAACACGGATGTGAGTTCATGCTCTGTTGCTATGTGCGGTTAGTATTTTTAAAACACGTGTCGTATTGGTGTAGTATTTAGGTTGAAATTAGGGCAAGGATTTGCAAATAAACAAGATGATTCTTGAGGGCCCAATTACCCCCTTCCCAACCTTCATCAATCCCCGATTAAGACAACCCTTAAATTCCTAACTGACGGTTTATTCCATAAAAAAGGTCGCAGTAAACACTTTAAGTATAATGTTCAGCTTATAGTCTGAAATATTTTCTTCCAGCTTTTACCCAGAGATACTAGAAGTCAATATTTCATTCTTTTATACTGACCGTTTTCCCTTTTATACTATCGAGAGGTATAGTATCACTGGACAGGGTATCTACCTTTTTTGTGTTCATCTTTTTTTTACCATTTATCCAGAGTCTCTATTATAGATTTATCTTAATACCTCACTTTTCTTTTAAAAATAGGATCGTACGCACAGTCTCATACACCATTACTACGCTCAGATTTGTCTACTATACATCTTATTTTAATTAATCAAGTAATTATTATTACGTGTCAGAAAAAAAAAACAATAGGATCATTACATTTATTGTAGCTAATAAAATATGAATATAATAATAATAGTAAAAAATAACCTATTATGTGGTTTTTTATCGCACCTACCTTCTAACCATTACCTACCTAGGACTAAGATGTTCCCAAAATGAGTAGTGGATAGGTACTGCAGAAGTATTTTATATAAATTGTGAAGGTTTCAATGACAGTTAGATATAATGATGGCGGCGACCTCTGGCGGCGGAAGGAAGGACGGTGGGGCTACTTGATGGTGACAATGTCCGTTTGATAGTATGGGCCAAGTCATAAACCATAACGGAAGATAGATGCTAAAAATCTTTAATCGTTAAACAAAAAAATGTTTTTAAATAGTGATACTAAGATTCATCGGAAAAAGAAATCTATTACATACAGTTTTTCATTTAATTTGGTTAAACCATAAGTTTTTAATTCAATTGGCCTCAATACTCACTCATACTCTTCTCAGTTTTCAGTTGCTGAAACTTCCGTTGTTAAACTCAAGCACATATTTAAGGATCCGTAATTTAGATTTGCCAATACTAAACACAATTCATATCTTTTCTGAAACCTCAACACAAAAAAAAACCCGAGTTAGTTGTACAAACTCGCTCTCGCTTATAACTCAAATCACCAAGTTCCTCACATGTCGAAATACTTCGCTATGACGGTCCCACTTCCATCTAATTGCTGCATTTCCTACCTTCTCATTAGTGGCACGACAATACGAACCTTTATTAAGGGAAATTGTTACTTAGTACCAACAACACCTGAACGAGACCTTGCTTTTGGGTAATATAGTTAAGGACAGAATTATATCTGCGTAAAAATTGCCGTATATAATATTTTCAGCTTGTCTTGTCTGTTTAATTGATGAGTAAATGTAATATGAGCATTGATAATTGAACCTGCAAGTATCATTAGTTTCTAAACGTATAAATGACGTGACAAAATATAATATGGAAGGAATTTTACATAATATTTTTCAGATATCTGTTAAGCATTTAGTTCAAGGTCATTGATGGATACAATTGTAGGTTACATGGTCAGTTGACGCAACCCCCGCTAAAGAATACATAATGTTCGCTTTTTCTACTTTATAATACTTCCATAATTTTTTGATATATTTTTCATATTTTAATTTAGATATATTTTTGCTTTTTTTTAAACGCTGCCTCACACTAGGATTTTCTCCTAAGATATGTCGTGAGTGCGTTTACAAACATACAAGTTTACATACACATGACACCGAGATTCGACACAACCATTTGTGAATCACACAAAGAGTTGCTCCGTGCGGGAATCGAACCCGCTACACGTTGAGCGGCAGCTAGTTGCCCAGCCACCGCACCAATTGTGCAATCAAATCTTAAGAGAGGTTATCTCACTGAATAAAAAGATTATCTCCTAAAGAATTTTCCCGAACTATAAAATATGTTAAAACCGGAATTTTTCATTTCCTTTTGTTTCATATTTCCCAGGCTTATCTTCAAGGTTAATTAGTGAACATGTCAATGGTAAAACATCACTATATTACTACCCTTAATAAAATATTTAATGGTACAAAAAATGAATAACATGGTCTTGTAATAAAATTGGAGTATTTAGTGTTAATAACGTTTTTATTACGTTAAAAATTCCCATGACAATATAATATAATTCAATAAAAAATGTAGTTTTATTATTTTATTAATTATGTTGTTAATTATGTGTAAAATATGAATATTTATTTGTACTAAAATACACGTGTTTAGATATTTTTTTGTTTGTTTACATAAAGCTAAATGTCACATAGTTCTAGTTAATCTTTCGAGTTCTGCTAATCTGGCTATTCACTACAACTATCGAAATATTAGAAAAAGCGATAATGACTAAACGCTAGGAAAGAAACTAGACATAAGTGTACCTTGTAACTTTTACTTTCATAAACTGCTGATTAATAAGCAACTAATAAGTCTACATATTATTATACTGAATGAACTATACAAAGTGAGTGCGTCCAATAAAAACATTTATTCACTTAAATACTCGCAAAACAAGCGTAGGCGTCCCGCAGGGTGGTCCGGTGACTTGGTGAAGGTCGAGAGAATTCAATGCATTAAAAAATATACGTAGAAGAATTAATTTATGCTGACTCTTTCGGATGCTGTCTATTTATAAATAAGCAGAACTCTTTCAATGTCATCATTATGGATTTTATCTGGTTCTGTAGTAGGATGGCTTAATTTAAACTTAGTTTGAAGAGAGTTTGTTCTATTGTTTCAACCTACCCCCTTGAAGACAGGTGTGAGGTTATGTACGTATGTATGGAGTATCTAACGACACTGCGAATGTTGCTTATCATTGTTGCCAACCTAGGTAGACTGGGATGTCTTTATGTCTAATAGGCAATAAAAAATGGTGTTTGAGGCCTGTTGGTGGAAACGGACCTATGTTAATAGTTAATACTAGAAAATCAAGCATGACGTAGATCTTACGATCTTTCACACACTACATATAGTATCATGAACAGCTTTGGTCCAAAGAACAAAATTAGTGAGGACATGTAGGGATCCCTGTCCGACAAAGATGACATGTCATTTCCTTATTCGCACTGAAGGTAGCTGAGTCGATCGATTGCTAGAACCTACTCGTACATAATAAGTATGTAATTCAATTTCCTTTAATTTATTTTTTGTGGAACTGAAGGTATCTTATGTAACAGTAATTAAACGCCCTAAGCATTACATTCGATTTTTCATGTCATTTTAAATTGTTTACGCTTTTTTTCGTTGACTAAGATTATCTTATGAAGATGACGATGATGAATGAAGAATCTGTACAACGTTTGTAAATTGTACTACGTTAAAATGAATGTGCTTTAATATATTAAGGATCAAACATAAGTATAGGACGCAATTTTAGGCTTCATATTTTAAAGTTGGAGCATTAAATTCTTCACGGAGAGGGCTATGTCCAGCAGTGGACAAGAACAGGCTGATGGATATGATTTAGTAATTATGAAAAAGTTATGTCGAAAGGTGCCAAAAATATTTTCATTTCTAAAATACTACTCACATGGATTCACGTTCAATGCAAAACAATAAATAGTAATTAAGTTGTCAGTCAATGGAAGTAACAATTAAAATGATCATTCAATTTTCCACTCAAGTGATCTGCGAAGTCAATGGCTAGTACTAAATAGTATTAAATACTTGTAAGTAACGAATTAATACGAAGGGCTCTTAATCATGCATGCTAGAATTTCATGTCTCTTTACATGACATATAGGAATGGGCCCTTTATGGTACACTAGCTTCTGCCAGCGGCTTTGCCCACGTTCCAGTAGGATAACAAGTATCCTACCACTCAAGTCAGCTCATACCCTGACTGTGTATCAAATTTCATCAAAATCCGTTTCAGCGTGATTGATAGATAAACATTCAAACAAACGAACTGTCACATTTATTAGTTTGATGGGTCTTATACAAATACTGGTCGTTAATGGGAGCTACACATTCAATATATAATCGAATTCCGACCACTTCAGAGAATATAATAGAAATAATGTATATTTCACTACTACATTACACTTGCGCAGGTGAAGGTGAAAGAACATGATAATTGTTTTCACATTAAGCAAGCCCTTTCTCTAATGGTGTAAACAAAAAGGATGAATGAAGTTTCTTCAATGTGAAATGTAGTTTTAGATTTAATAACTTTTTTTTCAGCCAGTGTTCGAAGTTATTTGGGACCCTCAATGTCAACAACCACAAGACTATTCATATAGATGCAAATAGAGTAGTATTAAGTAAAGATATAGGTCTGGTTATTTTGAAAAATTATAAAGAAAATGTTAGTTAATATGCTAAAGGCTCACTTATTCAAAAGTTATAGTTATTTAAAGCACAAGTTGGTTATCGACGGGTTTGACCTGTTGGCTATATTGAGCGGACATTGCACATCCTATCCCATTAATTAGTTGTCCTTCCAGCGATGCACCTGACGCTTTAGACTTATTCATTTTTCTATTTGTATTATTTAAATTTTAATCCTTGAGGTTCTCATTGATAGAGCCCTCTCTCTTAAAGATTACTTCTACGGTTACAGTTCTTTTGAAGTCAAGTAATTTTTTTTGCGTAGTCTTTTTGAAGTTAGATCCTTAGTAAACCTTTGCTTACTGGGCCATGAACAACTATACTACCCCAATAGTCCACCAATCATTGTTATTTAAAATAAATATTACTAAATTAATTGCAATTTTCTAAGAACAGATAAATGAATAGCTTCAACACAACACGTTTAAAATTATTTTAAGCACCCAAACCCTTACCTACGTCGTCATCTTAGTGATACCCCATCATTTGTATACCCTTCATATAATTTAGTCTTTCCTCCACTGAAAATATAGGCCACAACAGCCAGTTACCTCAAATCCCAAAGCTAAGGTCATTGGCAGCACAATAGTCGTATGGAAGCGTCCATCCGTACAGCTAGGACGCGGCTTCGATATAAAACAGCGCGTAGGGCGTCAACAGTCAGTGTTGAATCAACATCATCCAGGCACCATGGCTTGCAAAGTAAGTGGTTATTTACTTATTGTGGTGTTCTCAAGTGTTGTGATTTTTTAATTACTTTAATATAATTTTAGTTTGGGTTTGAGTAAATAAATAAATAATTATTAATTATTTTGTAAGTGTTTTGGTAGGGGTAGTTTTTTTTCTCTTTGATGATCTTACTTACATTTATTTTAATAAATAATAATGTGTGTTGGTCATCTAAATGTTCTTATGTAAAATAATTATTTTCCCTGGATAGTTATACATATTATAAAGTGACATGTAGTCATTAGTGTACAATACTTCTTGCTTATCTAATAAATGTGCATATTAAAATCTGATAACAAACATGAAACTGAAAACATTTTTAATCTTAAAACAATCTATATATTTCAGTCACCAGAAATTAAATAAAATTATTTTCTTTGATTGTTTTTTCGCTAAAATAATTGGCTACAAAGTATTTCATAATGGACGTTTAATCTTAATTAGCCGACAGTACATATCCGTGGGAAGTTGTATTGTAAGATCGTGAGATATGTCTGTTTGTATGTTTGTGCATTGTCATAGGGATATGTGGTAGGTATTGTAAGTACTAGGCACTGTAGGCAATTGTAATGTTCTTGTGTTTACTTTAACTAGTAGTTGTATTCTTGTATTGTGTGTAGTGGTTTATTGATATTAGTTTGAGTTTGCAATTGTTTTTATTGTATTTGTATAGGTAATTATAATCGTTTCTTATGAAACCATAAAGCAAGTAATCCTACTTCAACAATATTATACAAATCGTATGGTTTTTTAATAGTAATATTTTTCGATGACATTAAATATTTCTATTATAGGATTTGAAATCCACTTTATCCACATTAGCTTATTTATTTTAATTACTAAAAGGTTTATAAAATTGTTTTCTTAAATACTTACACACATTTATATTAGCATACCAACTCAACTAACTATTCTATTACAGATCGCTTTCTTCACCGCCGCCCTCTTCCTCATCCTCGCGCTGTCCCAAGCAGCGCCAGCAGAAGAAAAACCAGCAGAAGCCCTAAATGTCGAAGCTGAGAAGGATGACCTAGAAACCGCTGACAAAGATGACCTTAAAACTGCAGCCTCACATTGGGGCGGCCACTGGGGAGGCTACGGCGGTCATTACGGCGGTCATTGGGGCTACCCATCCTATTACGGCTACGGTTGGGGCTACCCCAGCTACGGCTATGGCTACTGGCCCTACGGTGGTATCTATGGCCACGGATACGGCGGCTACGGCCATTACGGATGGTGGTAGGACAATAATAGATAACGATTCTAATGCCAGTATTAACTCTTAAGGAAAACGTTCGAAATGCGAGTAACTAAGTTGAGATTGATAGATTTATTTCAGATAATAAAATGTTTACATAATAATATCTACTTTTAAAAGATATTTGTAATATACCACACTCGATGTACACTGACACTGTAGTATATTTTTATGTTTCTTTTGATTAAATCAAGGTTTATAATAACATCGAAGTAACATTGTAAGTGTCGTGTGTGGGCAATCTCATAACTTGCCGGTAAATGTGTATAAATATTATGTTAAGGTCCAACTAGCTTATATTGACAATATTTTGTGAATTTTATTTTCGTATTTTCTCATTCACAGTAACACAAAAAGCAATACTATATTTTTATATGAAAACTTGGAATTGTATAACGTCAAGTAAGTAAATACTTATTTTTGTTTAAAACCAAAGAACTATACTGCAATATGTACTTATATGTGTAATTTACTGAACATGTATATTGGAACATATATAAAATATACAGTTATATATTGTTATATCTATGTCAACAGTTAATCTATTTGGATATTCCGATGGTGTAAGTAAGGACAGTTGGTATAGTAACAACAATGTTTTTTTTTACCGTTTGCACTTCATGATCACATTGTTTGCAAATTATGGTAATATATATGTTACATTTAAACAACAGCATTGTATATATTTTTATATATGTATAAATGAAAATAAAATTCGTGAATGTGTCGTAGAATTAGATTTATATAAAAGTGTTATCTCACTGCCTTAAACTGTAATGTATAATGTATAAATAGCATAAAATATACAGTATATTTATTAAATGATGATTATTGATGATATTTTGTTGTTTTACTTTGGTTGATTGAATTAATTATTCCTTTATAAGATATAAGAAAAACATTATGTTCATTCATTCATTAAATTTAAATACACGTGAGCATAATACAATGTGTTGGTTCCTGTGGCAACCTAAGCTAACTTATCTGTAAACACTCACAATAACTTAAGTTATTACGCGGTACCTGCTTTACTAATGCGGATGTTCTCGGGCGGTGCTGAGCGCTTCCAAATCATTAGCTAATTTGTCTGCTGGTTTGCCTCCTATTTCATAAAAAATCCTGTGACACTAGAAGAATTACAGATGCGATACCAACTATTCAGAAATTCTATTAATTTTCTTTAAGTTGTGTGTAGCCACTAGATTCTCTGCTGCAATTTGCCTTTTATTCTTTAACCACCATTTCTTAGAACCATTCGCAAATTTAATTTAAGGCTTAAGTATCTCTCCTCATGGATGAGGGTTCTAAACCTACCAAAGGCAAGTACCAATGTCACTTTTTCCGAATTACATGTGCACAAACGGTTAAATAAAACCTCGTGAGGAAACCTGGGTTTATAATATCTAGTTATAAGTTTGAAATCACCAACCCGAATTGAGCAAGCGTAGTAATTAATGCTCAAACCTTTTCCTGATGAGAAGAGTCTTTCGGTCAGCATTGGCCACTTATAGGCTGATGATGTGATGGGCAAAGATAAAACGATGGATATTCCTATAAACTTATGAGTATAACTTTGAATTTATTACAAAAAAAGTGTTTTCTCATCTTTTAAATCGATAGGCGTATAGATTCAACATATATATGAAAGAATAAATCCCCAAAAAGAAATAAGTACCTTGACATGAAAGTCATTCATGTTCAGTGGTCGCTTGGCATACAAATGAATCAATGAATAATAATCCCATTATCGTGCTTTTGGAGAGTATTATGTCATTGCTGTGAGATATATCCAGTTGTTGGGGAATACCACATGTCTGATATACGTACATACATACAGAATAACACATTTTTGGTTACCATAGTGACTAAGAAATCGCTAGTGTAGGTAGTGAAATTGTCATTTGATGAAAATATTATTGTGATGTTGCGTTTTTTCTTATCAAATGCAATAGGACTCGTTTATTTATTATTCTATCAATGCTTAAGTATTACTTTACTAAAGGTTGGTAGAATATTATAATGAATTTTAATAAAACGTCCCGTCATGCATCATAAATCAGAAGAAATAAAAAAAAAAACACCAGTTATGTTGGGTCCCGTTGTCCTGTAATTGGGGTGAGACGTATACATTGGAAACAATTCCAGACCCCGTGCTATTACTGCAAATATTCTAAGAAAATGCAAACCCCGTTAAAATTACAAGTGAAACAAATTTGAAATCCTTTGTTCGTAACTAAAAGCATTTTCCGAGCACTCGACAGGCGTAGCCATACAAAAGACTTCAACGATCCAAATCATATCGTTGAAGTCTTTTGTATGAAAGAATTTAAGCCTGCAAAAAAAGTTTACTAACCTGCCATCTAGCGTTTATTGTTCAAATTAAAGTTAAACGAACGTTACTTGCCGTTCAAACGTACACCAACTTTTACTTTGCGAAGCCTATAAAGTTGGAGGTTGTATCAGTTATGTAGTGAATGTTTTTAGGTATTACTAGTAGAGGGCGCTACTTGTTAATTTTCTATGGGTTTTCTGTGCGTATTGTGTTTTACATATAGCAATTGTATTATTTGCAGTTGTGATTAATATGACTGTGATTGTAAGAAGCGAGTTAAAAAAAGTATTTGTGCATAATATAATTTTATTTATTTGAATATTGAATTGATGGGATTATAGAAAAAATAACGTTGCGTGCAATTAGTTAAAAAAATGATTTTTGTTTATCAGAAACTAGCATAATATAAATTTTATAAAAACATTCAAATTCCTACGTTTCTTTTGTATGAGTATTTAATATCACCACATACTTATTATATTCAAATACTATGTAGGAGTCCACAAAAAATATCTTAAACGCTACCTTGTTTGAATCAACGAAACCTCTAATCAAATAATATTGATTGTATCATTCAATCAATTAATGAGTCAAAATATTTTGACACTTAAAATATTGTATAATCATTTCCTTAACTATAATAAAAAAGACAATAATGCACTTAAAAGCAAACAAACTGAGCTACTAGCGATTTATTTTTTATTCCTCGATAAATATCCTGTGATGCAAGTATTTTTTATTAATTCGTAACATCACACAAGCAGAAGGCAGAAGGCAAGTGTAGTATAAAAGGTAATTTAATTATTTTTAAAATAAGAGCTTTTGTTTTAAAATAATCATTTCTATTAAAGTTATTGGGTGCTTTAAGTGAAAAGCGCAAGCGGCTCGGTTTTTTTTGCTCCCAAGTGAAGTATTTAATAATCTTTAACATATTTTTATATAGGTAATATATTTTGTTTAACATACAAGGCTTTCAAGCTTTTAAATCGACCTGAAAAAAATATCGATGCGTTGGTTTAATGATTGTCAAATATGAGGTGTCGGTTTCCATTCTCGCCTTCGGCAGATTACTATACTTTTGTATTTTTTTAGATAGCACGTAGCATATTCGTATTCTGGATATTGGACTAATATGACATTAACTGCACTTCCTAATACAAAGGACATCTAATATAATTGACGATTATTAAAAAAAAAACATAACATAATTTTTTATATAAGAAGGATTTATTCTCATTAAAATGCACGATTAGTGGAAAATTATACAAAATAATGTGATTTATGTCATATAAAGGTGAACAAGTTCAAAATGTTTTTACATATCATACATAAACACAATGATCTATATTAAAACGCAACTTCCTTTAATATTAATAATGTTTACCTCATTAACATATTATTATTAAGAGATAAACATTATGACATTTATGATTTTTGTTTAACATTGAAAACATAGAAGGTTTCGTGACGTCACGTAATGATATGTTTTATTTAAAGAAGATATAATATTTATTTATTTAGACTAAGTTCACCAAGTATACTAGAAATAATAGAGATAAAACAATATTATACTCTAAGTGGCTCTTAAATAAACATTTTTTTAGAGTATTTGTCTGCACTTATGTTTGAAGTAATGGCTGGGATATAACTATAATATCTATAACTGTATTGTTACTATATATTACATGCAGAAAATATAGTCTATTTTAAATTATATCCGATTATTTTCAAAAATCACTCCCTTCCATAAAAATGAATTGGAATTTCTTAGTTTTGCTTTTCAATAAAACGGTTAAATATTACTGAGTTATTAGTTAATCATCATATCATTATCAGTATCATCTCCATAAATATTTAAGTGTCAATCATTTCTGCGAATTGCGAATTAGAATCAAACAAAAAAGTTTGCGGAAAGTCAAAACAAAATCCACATAGAGCCTTCCTACGAGGAAGATTGAAACGGCAAATGGATTTTCTTTAGTTTTTTTTTTATTACCATACTTATCAAATTATGGTTTGATATAAAAAGGCCTACTTGTTTCATTAATATCATTTATCAAAGCTTGGCTTCTACGAATTGGACATAATCTACTTTATACTTTATATAGTACATATACTTAGACTTTATTATAATAAACTTCAGAGTGAAGATTGGATTTTCCGATAGACAAAATGAATTTTTCTTGATATACATAATGAATTACAAACCTCCTGTTCTCTGGAAATACTGTTTTAATTTTGACCTACGAACTTTCAGGTTACAATCTCAACATTTTTCAAATCATCACATCAACAGACTATAGGTGGCCACTGCTGGCCTTTTCACGGAGAAGGTTTGAACATAAATCACTACGCTTGCTCAATGCGAGTTGGAGAGTTGATAAATAATCTTAGAAAGGACATATAACCCGGAAAATATCACATTGGCACTTGCCATTGGCAGGTTTCGAACTCGCACCCTGAGGTATGTAAAGCGGGTGTCTGAAACTTCTGGGCGGCCACGACTTTACCTCCGGGTCATAGACGTCTGATCTTTTTAACAGTGTAATAATAAAATTATCCTTTTCCTCAAACTCCTCTTAAAATAGCAAACATAGTTCTAGTGACTTTTAAATCCAATTAACATTCTTGAAAAATAATATTTGTCTAAGATTGCAGTCTTCACTAATTAATGACGTAATTAATATTATAATAAATTAAAGTTCTTGTTTTTTGATTATATTGGTTACGCTTTGGATAAAATTAGTGTAGGTTAAATGGTGTATAAGTATTAATAATTTATATTCGCAAATAATTTATCAATACATTCACGAAGACAGTAAACCTAGTAGGTACTCCACTTCTAGCGAACATTATCAAATTATTTAGTGATGCATCATTGATTGTGAATATCCACTGATCATACAGACATTGTTGACAAGTACTTATATCGAGATGTAAACAAATAGACTACTGATAATTATAAAGGAGTCTGTTTGTTTTGAATTGTTTACCTATGCCATAATAATTATTTCTTATAATAAAATTAATTAGACTATCTGATTTATGATTAATTGTAATTTTCTTTTTCGTAATATTTACACGAATTGTGCATAATATTAGTTACTTACTTTATTTTTTCAATTAATATATAAATTATGTACATTTAGAAGTAGCAAAATTATTAATACTTTATCACAATAAATTACAGTAAAACAGTTGCTAACTCACACCTACGTTTATCTATGTCCAAAAAATAACTCGCCACAGAGTTTCAGTATTACAAACACAATATTATTTTTGCATACCAAACATACAAGGCCCAAATACTATTATACTTAAATACCATCCATTATATTAGCTGCTAATGGTACTTGATACAGTCTACTTAAGTCAGACAGTTATCGAAATGAATCGGTGTAATCAAACAGTGCACTTGCTCTCGGTCTATAATTTGGTCAGGCTCCTTGCCTAATGGACGCGTCCTCGCTTCTGCAAAGGTCACGGCGGCGACCTTTGTCTGTTAATTTATTCTCACTCCTCGATACCAAATAATGACATCTTCGGAAGCGTGAACGAATATTAGTAGATCGATATTGAAATATTAATTGACGTTAAGATGATTATATTCAAGAATTTCTTTGACAGCATAAGGTTGGGTATTTAATATTGTTTTTAAAGTATTATTTAGGTATAAAATAAATATTGACTCACACTGGGATTTTCCTCCTGTGTCGTTTATGCATGTTGTTCATTGCATATTTGTAAATTTGTAAAATATTTCACATTTACATCCCTTGTTTAATTTATGTTTTTTGAGGGGGGAAATTCATCTAATTCCTTCAAACTCTTACTAAACAAAAACTTCCCCGTTGTTACTCCTGCTTTTCGACTCGGAGCCCCGATAACCTGTTAGGTAGTCCGCAGCTCTGGCTCAGACACTCAGACCTGAAACTACGATTTATTGTTTATTTGTATTTTATTCACAATGGTATTCAGTATGGGTTTTCCCATATTATTAGGTGGGAACATGGTAACTGGTGAAAAGTGGGTGTTACATTGTAAATGTACATTATGAACCTCTTCATGCACATTCAGGGATTATAAGGCGATCATGTTACACGATATTTAATAAAAATACAGACAGATGCCTTGTCACATAAGTTACGTCAGTAAAATAATAAAATTATTAAGATATAAAAATTACAAAAAATCTATTATCGAATTGATTTATGAATGAATAAGGTATTTTTAACCGAACATAAATGAAAAATTATCAATAACTAGTAAAAACGTTTAGCTTACATCATTGCATTGACTCAATATCTATGACATATTGAAACATCTAACAGGACAGACTAACAAAACAACTTTTTTCATAATGAAAATGACTATTGGTGTATATTTAAAAATTAAGCGTCTTTTTATAACTTAACGCTTGACTTCCTGGTCGATGATTAAAAGATTATGTAGTATATATACGTACTATATACGTATACATATCTAATATGTGTTTATGTCATATATTACGTTATTTATTAAAGTTTGCTAATTATTTGTGTCCAGTAATGAGATCCGTGTTTATCTAAGTAAGTATTTTAGGTGTGTCCATTTTTTTTTTTGAGGAAAATATATAGATAAATTCCCGTTTCAAAGTTTACGTTTTTGTCATAAAACGTAGTTTGTGTTGTGAGATATTCTGATAGGTATATATTATTATTAAGATGATGAGTTAATATTTTATTTATATAACATACTGATCTTTACAAAGTCATTTATATTCGAAAAATGCCAAATTCTTGTCTTTTCACATTTTTCATTGTCCGATATTTTTGACCGCTGACTAAAATTATTTTATGTCGTGCTCATCTCATGCAGGACACATGGCCACCGTATGCTCAACTGTGTCCTCTGGTCGGTCCTCACAGTGATGACACCCGGGCGTTTTAATATGAACCTACCGAAGCTCCCATGTACGGTAAGTATCTGCGTCAGGCGGTAGGTGAGGGCGTCGTGGCGCCTCTCAAGCCATTCCTCAAAGAGGAGACTTACTGCTGCAATGACAGCGAGCCCAAATCTTACGAGTTTTCGTGCCCGGGACTCGGCATTAAGCTGAATGATATAATAAACAGTTTTTCTTTTTTCTTTCTAATTAATTACTATTATAATATTTGAGATTTACTATGCATTCAACTAGCCTATCTCGAAGACATTGGGGCTAGGTGGGAGAAAATAGTAGAGCTGTTCTCAGTATATTTACGTGAGTAAACCGTTAATTTAAGTTAACTTTACTTAACACTTATAACATCAGCCCAAAAACTTAGTCCTTGATTATACATATAGGAAATATATTTTGGAAGAGTTAATTACTTACTATTTGAGTGCTAATTTGAAAAAGTACTTTATTAAACTTTGTAGGGTCATTTGATACCTTCATATACAGCCTGATTTTTTTATCACCAGTAAATTTTTTTCTGAACGTTAGGTATCATTCAAACATTCCATTTTTAAACAAAAAAGAAAACTTTCTACAAAAAAAAACCGACTTCACTGAAGAAAGACGGTTAAAAAAACATTAAAAGGATCGAAAGTCGGTGTTTTTTATTATTGTTTGTTTCTTATTTAACACTGACCTCCGAAATCTATTTTAATTATATTGGTGCATTTTGACGATTTTCTTCAGTGACTTCACTGAAAATGAAAATCAGTTTTTTATTTTTATCAAAAATGAAACGTTTGCATGATGCCTAACTCACAAAAAAATTGGCTGTTGAAAAAAAAATCAGACTGTATACATAATCTGTACTTGAATACTGTTTATTTAAAACGTATAAATAAAACATTGACACTGTATTCACATGAACACACAAATTGTATGAAGTTATGCAACATGACTTTGAACTGATGTGATAATTAATGTTTTATATATTTAATGTAAATATATTGTCAAACGGAATTTATAGAATGTATCTTTTGCATTTTTGTTACATAATAAATGGTTTGTTAAAGAAACAAGCGAGGGTGACAAAATGATTGAAAGTCGTTTCGAGTTGGCATATTGATTGATTTGTTTTTAATCGTTGGCAATGGCGATACTTAATTTTAATCCAGCATCGTTTAAAATATCCAATCTTTATCACAATATTATGATGAAATATGATAATGCATTAGGATGGTATTGGTATACGTTTTAGTATAAGAAATGCATGGTCAAATTAAGGAACCATTTCTCGTATGAGTATTACGCTCTATTTTTGTGAACTGTCAGAACAGTCAAAACATGAACCAAATATTATAATCATAATTTTATAAGTGTATCTTTTGTTGGGAATCTAAATAAATGTATTATTATGTTGATTTTAAAAGAATTTTAAATGAACTTTTGAAATACTTTACAAAAATCGATATATTTTATCATCATCATCAAATTCAAGTAGAACCTTCACTAGAAATATGGTCAAAAGAAGCTTAAACACTCAAACAGATTTTCATTGCAAAATAATAAAATCTTTAAATCAGTTCAAACATCAGCCTACTTGACGTAAACAAACACGTTGGTGTATAATGCGTAACACAGAATGCGTTTGCGCAAGTATAAGATACGAGTGTAAATAAATATGACATCGCTTGGTAAATATGATCTAGTAGTGACCTTATTTATATCCACAATTTAAAGAGGTCTGGTAATGATGTTTAAATAAATTGGATCAGTGGCTAAAAAGTATGCCAGTTTGAAGAGATATGGTAAATAAAATTATATGCACAAGTGCAATACGTAAATATACATGTCTTTTAACATCTCTTCTAACCAAAAGGATACTACATACAATGTAATACCCATTTATGAAGCACTGACCGGACCATCTACTTGCTCAGCACGAGTGTGCTTTACATTTAACGAAATCGAAAGAAGAGGGCGCTCTTATTAGCCAGCTCGAATGAACTAACCAATCAGTAGACCCTTAGAATAACTTTTAACAGCAAACGTTACATTCTGATTTTCATTCATAGAACAAACGCTCAACGATTACGAGATTTTTTTTTCTCGATAAATTGGCAGTACGAGTTACACAGAGCACCGAACGAGCTTTCGTTTCGATCTCGTTAAACCCTCAGTAGTCAAAGCTACGATCATCTGACCAACGAGGTAATCTGTTGATAACAATATAAAAAAAAGGTGGTAAACATTAACTCGATTAGGGAATTCAAACCAGCACCCCAACCTCGATTCGTCTCAAGTAGACCGAATAACTAACTCAAAAACAGCAATCAATTTACCAAACCATCAGCCGAACAGCATCCTCTCACGACTGACCTATGTACCTCTTAAAATACAACAACGAATGAAGTATTCTATAATCTATTAGTACATGTGTTACAGGATGTACTGATTGCTTAACGAGATGTCACAACATGAGTGTCATAAATACCAACATCAGCAATGTGCTTCTATGTAGGAATGTTTGTTATGTTGGCATGCCTGACGAACCTGACCTTGGAGGAATGTTGTTTATGATAATTTCTTGTGTATAGGGTAAATAGAAACGTGTCTTGAGTATGTAAAGTTCATGTTTGTTTCAGTTGTTAGTATATAGGTAACTAGGTATATTATTTTATATTAGATTCTGCTAATATTATCATTCAAAAAAGCTCCAATCCAATAGAGAGTATACCTAAGTAAAACGATTATTGAATCCAGATTAGTTAATTAGGCTTATGTTAGGGAGAAATCCAATGGATTATGCTGGCCAATTTAAGTAACTGAATAAGAGAGCTTTTCCATCATAAATGCACTATGCTACGTTGATGTGGATGCGTTTGACCTCTACCAATCATATTCATTGGTGCACATAGCCTAGATCTGGTGGAAACGGACTAAGCTAAGCTATGTCTTTTTTATATGGAAAGATGTGTGCTACAAATGGCTTCCCTACTATCGATACAAAACATACTCGATTTCCAAATTTTGCTCGCACAGCTTAGTATCAGTGGAAACGGTCACATAGTTTCACAGCTTATCTATCACATCTTCGTAGCATAGCTACATAGCATATCTCTGATGGACAGGCAACTTAATCGAAAGATCGAATTTTGTGATTGGCATTACCTGTCAAATCAGTCTATAAAAAATCCTTGCAATGGACATAATGGCATAAAAAGACAATATAGTATTAATGTTAGATAGTACAGAGCATTTAGTAATAAAAAGAAATGTCATAATTATTCTTCAACTTTGACTCTGGGTCCACTCTAGGTTACGATGTGTAATGCTATCTGAGCACCACGTGTTTGGCGGACGTGACTTGAATGGCGTATTCTGACATGCAATATGCTTTCTGCAATGGACAGAAGGCTATTCAACAAGACCACGATGGGTTGGGCTGATGACTTAAGACTTTATATTGTTTTAAAAAAGTAATGCCTGTATTGTATTGTACGTTGATGTATTGATTCTCTCGTATAATCACGCCTTTTATTGTCGAAGGGGTAGGCAGAGGTGCATATTACGGAACGTAATACTACTGTACAATGTACACCCACTTTTCACTATTTGTGTTGTAAGTCCCATGTAATAGGGGGTGAGCCTATTGCTATATAGTCTTAGGTAGATAATTTAATAGGTATATAAAGATTTTGACTTTTGTTTGTAAAGTGTGTTAGTTATATTATAAAGTCATTGACATTATTTAACAGTACGGTACAGTAAACGGTTAATGTTATTGAAACGTTACCCCTCCGAAATCAGTAACGAACAAAAAATATTATGTAGAAACATCAAACATTATATTATTCAAATCTATTTATAAATCAGTATTGTTTTACAAATGCAAAAAATATATCCAAAATATATATTTAAATATAAAATAATGCTTTTAAATCAATTCAAATGTACACAACTATAAAGGGTGTTGCAATGTAATTTGTATAAAATATGATATCGACTGACCTAACCTCCTACTCAAATGAATCATAACACATTTGCAAATTGATTTATATATTGTGTAGCTTCTGTATAAATAACAGTAGGCCAGGCCTATAACATTATGTTAAAATTATAGAGCGAAATGTTTGTTTGTCTTTTTTCTCGTAGCAGTTAATGGAGTGTATTATGTCACGATTTTTTGTAAACATGTAAGGTTTTTTATAAACATATAAGTTTTTTAAGAGACTGAAGAGTGATATAGGTTCCTTTTTTCCCGGCCGTACGGTGCGTCGCGATCCGCGCGCGCCTCAAACAGCCATCAGACCACCACAGATGGGGTTCAGTAGGGCAAATGCCTAATCCAGAGCTGCGAACTACCTAGCGGGCTTATCGGGGCTGCGGCTCGAAAAGCAGGAGTAGGCACATGGTTATTATTCAGTAAGAGTCTGACACTCTCGCTTCGTCCAAGGCGTGAGAAGACGTTTAATGATTCTACCCTCTCAAAAAAAAAACTTATTATTTTCCTTGGACTACACGAGCAAAGGCGTAGGTGGAGATGTAATATAAACGTATATAATATTTAATTAATTTATACTTATCATACATATCAAGGTGAAATACATAATTCACAGAATAAATCAGAAAATGATTTAGAGCAAGAATGTGGAAATAGATTTTATTCCATACTGGGAAGGTTACTTGCGTACATTTTATGGATGAGTCTAATTTTAAGGTCGATATTTAAGTTGAAACCTTGATCAGGAACTGTTAGTAATTATTATCAACAACTCGTAATAGTCCGCCGCTGTATTATATGCCTCCGATGATTTGCTATAATTTCCATGCTTCGTAGGTTGCGAAATTGCAGTAAAAAATGTAGTTTAACTTTTTCCGATTTATTATTTCGAAAAGAGATTACTGAAGTCCAAAAATAATTGAAAAGTCATTAATTTGGCTAAAATACTACGTAAATAGGACATGGATTAGAGTAAGACACCTAAATACATATTACAGTTAAACAATCAAAATATAATAAATGCAAAAATATTAAGAAATACCTCCGTACAAGGTCATCTTTGTATTCCTGAACACATTTTTAAGACCTTCTAGTAAAACTGAAAAGGATCATAATACACATAGTCCTGATAATAAAGTTCCAACTTTATGTAATTTAAATTAAGATCTATTTTTCAATATACCTTAGATTTAAGATAAATAATAGGTATTTAATTACTTATTTGTATAGCGGTTGCCGTACGAATGTCATTACATACATACATACTTACCAACATATATGGTACATATTAATATATAGGTACATTCCTACCTAAATTATGTGTATTATCGAATATTGGACATCGTAAGTATTTAACTACCATATTATTACATTAAAAGTACGTAGCTGACAGAGTCCAAGTGTTCATTGATGAATTCTGAATAAGTACCTACAAATACATACGGTACATATATAGATATAAAATGTTGTATATAGTATGTATTTGTTAATTTCCAATTGTTAAAACAATTAACTAATTACTCAAAGGTTAATGTTTGTTTTAACGACATTTGTTTTATTAATAATTTGAAAATTATTATTAATAATTACTTGATGTAATATCCATTAAATTCTTAATTGATTAATATTTCTATCTTTGTTTTAATTTGGTATTGTTGTAAAACTATTACTTTATGTAATGTATATTAAATATCTATGTAATATTATATGGTATAAATAAAAACGTTCAAATAATAATTAATAAAGGTTGGTCACACGGAGTAGGTGCGTATTTATAACACGTGTAATTTCATTTACACGCAGTTATTGGCAGATGATTGATTGCTACCAAATATGTACACAAGGACATGATGATATTTACTTATATTTCAGAGTCAATTCATCGAAGAACTCATTACAGTAGATTTACTCGTTATTATTATTATTTTAATAGGTGTGTCCGGTCATTATGCGTAAATATTCAAGGCAGATTCTCCAATTTGACTGAGTGTGCTTTTGTTTGTGATCATTCTACGTATACTAGCACTCCTATATGGTTTCACTTGTGAAATCTTATCTAGTCTTTAAGTGGCGCAACATATGGCAAAGCACATATTTTGTAAAATACGCACACATTTGAGCAATATATTATGTATTAAAATACTATTTATAATAATAGTAAATAAAATATAAATAAAATGTGCGCATTATGTTTTTCTGTATAGATGAAAATATGTGATTAAAACAGAATTGATCAAAACGGAAATAATTCCAATTTGAGCATAAGATCGGCCGTCTAAAATTTTTGTCAAAAATATTATAGCACATAATATGCAGCAGATTTCTTATCAATGCATGACATCACTATAAATAGATAATGATAGCCAGAGAATAAATTATACCACGCGATGAACTAGTGCAACCTAAAATGTATCTTGTTGCTATCCAAAGAAATACTAAAGTCAGACCAGATATTTTCGACTAGAACAAGATTTCATTTCAGTGAGTGTGAAACATTCGCAACTTGATTCTCCATAGTCCTTTCCATCATCGAACCACAAGACAATCGGCGCAGCGCCACCGCTTCATGGTAGATGTCCTACCCACTTGCACGAAGCACTTCGCTTCAAACTTTCTTGTGCGTGAACTGCTAAGGAGTGGAAGGAATTCTTTGCCGGAGTCTGTGTTTTTTGAAGGGTAGGAATCTGGGTGTCCTCAAAGCCCGCGTGAATAAATGCTTATGGGCAGACGTGCTCCATCATAGGCTACATCATCACTTACCACCAGGCGAGATAGCGGTCAAATTACGACCCATCAAATATATAAAAAATATGATTATTTTAGTATCATGCAGAGGATTGAGCATGCGTGCACTACATACTCGTCAATGATGTTCGAAAGGTCAAGGAATGTCATTAAATGTTAGTAATCTATTTCCTATAAGTGGAAGATTCAACAAACATAATATCGAAATGATGCGCTATAATAATCTATACTAATTATCATTCAAAACTTTATGGCACTGGATGGCCCTGAATTTAAAATAAACCACGTTTAAATGCATAGGTGTGAGGGAGATAGGACTTTTACTTTATCAGACACGACTGTATAATCTTTCTCTAAACGTTTTCGTTAGTCACGTTGACTGATAGACTACATATGTACTTGAAATTCCTTATCTGTTTTTACATTTCATTAGAAAATTTAGTCTCTCATTCAATTTTGACTCAGGCTATAGAAAAACGCTTATTTTGTAAAATACTAAAAATTACACTTTTTCCTGAAGAAAGGTAAAGATGGTGGAGTGTGATACAGGTGGCTTGACTGACATGATATCTTGTTATACCTTACACAGAGAGTGAAAGTTATGAATCAAAAGTAAACTTACATAATTTTACTTGTCTCAGATAACTGGATATTAAACTGAACTCATTTAAGGTTAACATACTTAAAAGTAAATTCCAAGAATACCGTATAAGAGAACAAAATATTTTTTTAAATCAATCTTGTTGGTTTACCAAGTAGGAGTAACCAACTATGTACGCAAAATGAAATATTATTTTCGAAGTCGTACGACTATCGTGTCGTATTGTATAAAGATCACAAAATCACCAACCGTAAATATTAATGAAAACAAACGAAGAAGCGAAGGCGTTCAGTTCACGAAATGTCAAACCACAATATTAGTCTATTTCTATACGTTTTTTTTATCGTCTAGCTTTTAGCTGCGACTCTGTCTGCGAGAACTTAATTTAATAATAGCGAAGTTATGCACCTGATGGAGGTGGAATCTATTATTTAAGAATTTAATGCTATCTATAAATTATACATATAAGATAAGAAAAAAAGCATTTAATCTAATAATAAGGTCACTAGAGCTCATTATGAGGTCATGACACACACATCACAATGAATAATCGTAACCACGTAAGTCCTGAATCAAAGTCAATTTTAATAATACATACAAGATTTATTTTCAGTTTTTCTCTGATAAAATTCTACGTAATCCTTGCTTATCATTCTAGTGCCTATAAAATATTAAATCGAATATTAATTGCATAACAACGGCTTTATTATATGTGTTAAATAATACATAGGCTTATATAATGCTTATATGGATATACAATGAACTAGATATGCAGAATCTTCGAACCTAAAAACAGAACTACATTCTACAGCCTGGTCCAAATGAATAAATCAACAGAACAGGTGACATTATAAGCCCAAATATTATGTGGCTTATATTTTATTACACCACTTCATATCACTGTGATGATCACATCATACTTGCTAATAGAGGATCTAAATTAGATTAGTGAATAAATAACTGATTAATTTTGCTTTTGTGTCTTTATTTTTGGGAATAATAAATGTTATTTACGTAGGAATGTGGAAAATAGTTGCTAGCAGCGTCACCTAGATGTCTACCCACGCAGACGGATAACTCAAGGAACACGTTTAGCTAAATGTTAGATCAAGAACATAAAAATAATATTTTTATTAAATACCTGATTTTTTCCTATCGGTTATTTTGATCGAGAATCAGATTTTCATGTATTATTACTAGACAAATTTTATAAAAAATACGACAAAAATTTTACCACAAACCATAATAAAATCTACCCTGAAGAAAATCCGACACATGGTGGACAAATGACCTGATTAAGGTCGCAGGGAGCCGTTAGATGCAGATCGCTTCCAACCGGCCTATCTGGAAGTCATCGGGGGAGGCCTATGTTTAGCAGTGAACGTCTTATGGCTGATATGATGATGATGAAGAAGAAAATCAATGAATCAAATATTTGAACTTTACGCAATGCGTCAGGTGACGTATACAAAACTCTTTTTTTCTATGACATCATGACACTCGTCAAAAGACTGCTAGATTTTCCCGAGTCAACATTACACTACCGACCGTCTCATCAATTCCAAATACAATATTGTCCCACCAATCGTGTCATCAAACACTTAATTAAGGCTTTCCCAAACAAAATAATGTCGCTGACATCATGGGTACCTTGTGCAAATACTACGTAACTCATTAAAAAACCTAGAGTAACGTTAATTGGCTGGTTTACGCTGGGTCAAGCCAGAACCGGTTTTATCTGTGGGACTAGGTGACGGACGGACAAACTGTCATCCTAACGCGTTGTTGAAATCTTAGAGTCAACATATTGACGTAAAAATTAGTAAGGGCATGTTGTGTTACAAAATTGAGTTAGAATAAGCACTTAGTACCTATGTCTTATGAAAACGCTATAGATATTAAATTTTAAGTGTAGCACTTTAAAATAATTTAAAATATATATTATCTATGTTTATCTCCTAATCGATTCTCTAATCCAAGATAGATACACACCTTGAACCATTTTAAGTCATAATGCAATGTGGAAGCTTTGGTATCAGGAAAATCAAGGTTACGTATTGCTTTTCTTTAGTTAAATGTCCGATATAATACTAACTTACGCTACTTAAATGTGCTGCAAAGTGCTTTATATATCTATCTAATACTATCTAACACTACTATGGGGCGAAGTACTACACACACTACACTGCAAAATATCTTTTCATTAACCCTCGACATCTATGAAAGTGCACACACACACAAGTTTTCCAACTAATTGAATACCTAACAAACAAATTAAATATTTTACGATGTGCCATCTTTAGATGTTATTTTATAACCATTGATGCAACAGCGTAGGCTTATCTTTAATTACTTAATGACAAATAATAATCAATAAATCAAACAAATGTATGCAAGAGTAACGCCCATTGTTCTACTCGGTGACACCTCTTTCTAATATCTTGTGACATACTTACTTCGCAATTAATTAATTTTGGATATGATTTATGTCAACACGTGTAGTAATTTGTCTAGTATATAATTAATAATTTCTGTTATGTAAATACTGGACTGGAAACTACTAAATACCTTCAAATATTTTTTTACTCACACAGGGCTCGGGGATTTTTGCGAGAAGTTAGATCTGTTAAACAACTTTAGGTTATTTTTAAAAGAACATGTTATAGGGCCTCAACTACTAACAAATATTATTCTGCTGCGGATTATCAGGCGGATTACCGGGGCTCAGGCTCGAAAAGCAGGAGTAGGAACGGAGTAGTTTTTAGTCAGTAAGAGTCTGACACTCCTTCTCGCCTCGCCAAAAGAAGCAAATTCTTTAGTTAGAAAAATGAGTAGCTGACAGATTCAAAAGTAGATCCTCTGTGATTAAAGGGTGAAATCATTTTTGTGTTTGTAAACTTTAGAATTTTATTCTCTGCATTCCATGCATTAGTGACTAAGTAAATTAATTAATTATAATAAAATTTTCCTAAAACATTGAACATTAAAATATCAGGGTTTTGATATATTTAAACAGCCATGATTTTACGTAATAAATAAATAAATATCAATAAAAATGTCTGTAGATTCATATATAATTTAATAAAAAAAAAATAGTTTATTCAGTGTAGTACATGCCATATGTAAATATGTATAATTTATGCGACCTCAATTAACCTTAGGTGGTTAGTGCGAGCAAGATAAACACATATTTTAATATTCTATTACGATGGGACCATCAGTGGCTGTTAGAATTATGTCTTGATTTGTGATTTGCTGATGTGTGACTCACTGGTGATGACAATCATCACTAGTGACTAAGTTTTGGTAGAAGTTTCTTTATTATTGAATTTCCACGAAGTATCTTCAAGGGTGGATGAACAGTTGATACATTTAATGATTACTTAAACTTTAAACTATTCCTTAGCAATGATTTTGTTCTGAAAACAATTGCTAAGGACTTTGTTAATTATAATACATTTCTGAGGATTACTCTACAAAATTCTGCAGGACGGTCCTTGAGGTCTTGCTCTGCTTGTTTTTATTTCCTTGCTTACCTAGTGCGACCTTCATTAAACATATCGGTCTAACTAAATTGGGTAGACTTAAGGAAGTTGTGCAATATCTAGAAACCGCAGGACTCAAACAAAATTGTTTAACCAGTGGGTGTAGCCAGCGATCTTTTTTACAACTACCCGCAAGGCTAGAGTTGTTCAAGAAAAAAAAATTGTTCAACATTGACTTTTATCTACTACGAAGACACTCGGTGTCGACCACAAGTACTCATCATCAGAAATTACCGCTTCTGCGAATACGTACATCAATTAATGTCACATTGATGAAATGATTATGTTTATAATGTCAAGTTCAACGATTATTAAAAACGAATTTGGGTTTCTCATTAGTTCTAACGTACGTCACATTACATCACGACGTGTCGTCATTAGGGCAGGCAGTAGTGTTTGACGTTCGTTAAGTAAGAGATTTGTAAAGATATATGCTTTTATGGCGTTGAATCAATAAGAGCGGCCGACGTGGACGTACTCCCTAATACTAAGAATGACCATGATTTCTATCACTAAGTCAACTATTGCTGAAACTGTCTGGCTCTTGTTTCGGTATTTGTACGCTTTATTTGGCACCGGGGACGTGATGAGAATTAATTATCGAAATAAGATAACATATTTGTACACAGCATATTTTATAATATAGTCACTAGCAGAGACTATTTAAATAAATTCAGAATAAATTTTTTTTTTGGAGACAAACTACCCAATTTTGAATTTGTCATTTGTGAGGTTAACACGACTCGTGAACTTCGTATAGCGACATTACGTCCTGTAATGTGCACCTCTGCCTATCCCTTCGGGGATAAAAGGTGTGACATTGTAATACAACTCGTAGTTGTCATAACAAGACCCAGCTCAATACCTACATAGACTTCAGCAATACAAAATTAACTACTCTATATTACACTATAACCTTTAAACCAATAGTGAGCTAAGAATTACAAAGAAAAAATTATAAAAACCGACAACACACTGTACTATGACGGAATCTGAACAAACCGCAGACTAACATAGGCTATCTTGATTAATTGATTGATTGCTCTTTTTGGAACCACAAACACACCGCTGACTATTACACAAGCGTCACACTCAACAGCTGGTGTGAACAAAGCCTTTATCAATTAGTATAATTATTTAATGCAGCATCACCCTAAGACATTGTTAGAGAATCTAAATTGTTAGTGATGTATGTAAAGCTATACATATTAAAAATAAAAATAAATAAATATAAAGTTATCGGATATCCGAATAGATAGAACAATTGTATTCGAAATGTATTTCGCTTCTTACTCTTTCTACTAACATAAAACTGAATGTAAGTAACTCTATTATTGGGTTTGGATTATCTTCTGATTAATTGTGATCAGGCAGGATACTTAATACACTACCGAAAAGATTTTGCTTAGGAGGAAATAACACTTCCTAACCTTAACATGATATAAGATTGAATAGCGCGGATACATCAACAAACATGCAGAAGATACCTACTGCTACTCATTTTAAGAAACTGATCGATGTTTAAGGACATAACTAGGTTTACTACTCATAATTGACGTTTTAACCATAACTAATCGACAATCTGAATCCCGTATCGGTATCGAAACATCTTATTTTACTTAACGGTGCATATAAACTGTTTCTCTTTTTATTTTCTTTCTAAACATAATAAAATTATAATCATCATACATCAGACATACATGTATCCCTGATCTATTCACACTCGCCTATGTTAGGGCCAGCCTATTAATATATTGTAATATGATTATGTATTAATGATGTGTAATTAAACCATTGACTACCGTTCTGACGTATGAAAGTCAATCCAGACAATCGTAGGCCGTACCGTTTGACCTTAATTAATGTATATTTTAATAATGGAATGCTTTTATTAAGATTTAATGATTCGACTACGATTGATTGTGAATCAATATCATAATATTTTAAAATGTCTATGATATTTAACTGTCAAGCTAAGGGTCATGGGATTGAATTTCACTGGAAAGCCAAATAGATTATTGAGTTTTTTCGTATCATAACTTTTAAGAGATATTTAAATTACAACGTTCGCAGAACCGTTGTCGTGCAATGGTGTTCATGAATACGAGCCCCTAACGTAGCTTGAAACTAGTTGGATACCCTTGTCAAAAGTCTTTTGTCAGTTACGTGCTAAAGCCGTTAAGCGTATAATAAATTAATCATATTGATTTGCGAAATTTTCTGTATTTAGTAAAAGAATAGAATTGAACCTTGTGAGTATGTCTAATCCTTAAACAAGTGTTAACTTAAAATGTTACAAGAAAACGCTCAATATTTATTACGTTAAACCTCTTAATTCTGTTTATATTCTGATGTGGTTGTAAATTAAGGCATTAATCCTTATTACTTATAAAACTATTTACAAACACAATGAAAAACAAATATATATTATACATACAGAATTAGGGTGCATTTCCACCAGAGATGTGCTATGCTACATTGCTGTGGATGTGTTTGGCTTTCATCAATCATATTCATTGGTACATATAGCTTAGCACTGGTGGAAACGATTCAGCAAAGCTATTTTTTTTATATAGAAAGATGTGTGCTATAGATGGGGAAGCCACTACTACCATAATCGAGCTGCGCATCTTCCTTGCACAGCTATTTCGCGGCGACGCATCGTCATAGCACATCATACTCGCACAGCTACATAACTTAGTATCAGTGGAAATGGTCACACAGTTTGACAACTCAGCTATTACATTTTCGTAGTACAGCTATATAGCACATCTCTGCAAAAGCACCCTAACCTAACAAAAGCCTACGGTTACCTCAATAGCGTGCATAAAATCTATTAAAGTTTTCTCATCATGTTATATATTACGCTTAATTACTCTAAATGAGCTAAACTATATCTTACAAATGGATGTTTTGAAGGTGGAGACGAGGGGTACTTACATTCACGGTCAATACCACACTTAATCGTTTTGGTTTAGTGGTTGGTAAAAGCAGAACATTTGCAATAGGCTTAAAATGTGAATGGTTTTTTTACATATTTATGACTTTATTTTTAAGTAGCTGTTAAAGAACATTTTCCTGTTAAGATAATCTAAGGGAATATCTAGTTAGTTCCAGAAATCAATAACATTGTTGTGTCTTTTCTGATATGTGATGATGATCACTTTCAATCGAGCTGTTCCAATGTTGATTGACAGACATGTGTCAATTAAAATTCAGCTGAAATTAGCAGTAGGTATAATCGAACCTTATAAAATATATGTTTTTTTAAATAAAAACGGAAACCTCTTTCAATTTCCTTAACCACTTCTATTTTAAGTTCATGGTAGTTATCCCTGTATTTAAGGCAATAATTTACGTCGAAAATAGATTCTATGATGAAACCGCATCAAAATCAATTCAGCCAAATGCGAGATAGTCTTGCACAAACATACATACATACAGGTCAAACTGAAAACCCCCTTTTCTTTTTGAAGTCGGTTAATAAATCTTAATTCAATACTAAGTAAAATAAATGATATTTAATTTATTTCCACACACTACATCTGTACGAACCTTTACACTCGTTACAAGTGTGTGACCTATGCCTATTGTACTGAAGCCTAAATATGAGACCTATCACAACCTGCAGTGTCGCAAGCAGATGTTTAGTAATGTCTATCATGGCTTCGCTACTGTATTCGAATAATCGTAGCTGTCAGTATAAATAACATACGTTATTGTTGTGTTTAAACCCACATTATATAAACTAAACATTTTGATATTTCATTCTAGGTTTTGCTGTGGTTTGTACTCGACGGATGATTAAGAGAATTTGTAGCTATTTGTAAAGATTATGCAATAGTAAGGATGGTCGTATTAAAAATTAAATGTGAGGTAGCCATACTTTAGCTCGAATAGACAAATAACTCGACCTGGGTCCAGATCTTACAGTAAATCTGTATGGCACAATTCTTGAGATACAATGGAGAACAGATCCGCCTGACCATTTTCAAATTGCATTACTTGAACCCAGCAAAAACATTAAGCTATACCCCATAAATGTCTCATTTAAAAAAAGCAATAACATCGCAGTTTATTAACGCAACACTTGTAAATGCTTAGTCAGCTGTGCGGATGATGTTGTTAACTGTGCCGGAGCTGGCACTGTGTGACCACTCCGCTTCATTCGTCAATTCAAGGTCATGAGGCGGGCTCATCAGGAGCAAGTAAACATTACCTCAGTGGTGGTCAGGCGCATACAACCACCATTGTACCTATTTAGAGGTTACCATCCCTTTGAATAGCTTGAATGTCAGGCAATACGTCTGCTCGTTGGCGATCTTATCCAATAAGAAATATGGTAAAAATTAATAGAACTATCAACGAAGGACAAAATCAAGGTAAATATTCAAACATATAAACGTTTTCGTTTTAAGATGTCTTATTTAGTTTGGGACGCTACTTTCGTCCTACGCCATGGATAAACCGCAAATAGCGGAAGTATTACAATCTTGTTGACAATGATTTTGATGATCTCAGCTGAGATAATAATAGTCATTGGTATATTAAGCTGCCATGGAGTTTTGGCAATAGCTTCGCGTATATAGTATACAGACTGTGAGATGAATATTAAAAACGGTTAAAAGTGACCGTGCTGTAAGGTGAACATGATCTGCTTTATTAGGATGTGTGTCAGTGGTGTCTAAATAATCTTAAAAAGTACACATAACGTGTATAAATGGTAGGTTTCGAAATCGCACCCTCATGCATGTAGAGCGGGCGTCTAAAACCTCCGGACGACCACGACATTTTTTAAATATTAGTACCTCAACATCAAACTATTAACATCTATAGCAATGAAAAAGAAATTATCACAAAAAAACCGCAGGACAGCCCTTGACAACTGACCACGATGTTACTGGTGACGTCACAAAGTACGAAACGAGCGACAAATAAATTCTTGATAATATGCTAAACATCACATTGACATCAAATTCCATTGACATGTTAGAGATCAGAGAGGGTACATACGTGAGATACATGTCTGTTCGTTTGTTTGTTTGCTGAGAAAAAGTTCGGGTCAAGAACAGAATTTGTTAGTATTTAGTCACGATTCAATTAATTCCTTTATTTGGATGTATTGTCATGGTAATGGTGGTATTAATATCTGTCTGCTTCTAATTTTAGATATGTATATTAGTAACAAAGCGTTATTGGTAAATTAATAACAATAAAAAAGTTACATAACCTTATCGCCTTTAATAGATTGGTAACGATGAGTGGAGTGCATAGTACATATAGAAACAAAATATCGCTGCCGAAAACAGCACATTAAATTATTTTTTCTTAATGAATTTTCATGAGTTTAGCTTTCATTATCTTAGAACTTTCTATGTGCAGAAAATGAATCACAAAGAATAAACATAATGTACATACATGTATACATAACCTCACGACTGTCTCCCATAGAGACAGGCACAGACTATAGTACGCCAATTGCTAAGAATCTTACATACTTCTTTCGCTTTAAGAAAGAGGTATTTTGTGAATGAATGTATATATAGTATTATAGCATAAGTATATAGGTCAAGATCAAGCAAATAGCATACAGGCACATTCCAATACAAATATTCAATTTAAATATTAACAACGGCGTGCACCCACAATGTCGACATTTGGTTAGCATCAGTTAGGCTGCGGTGTCGGTGCGCGATGACGTGAACCAGTGTGCGACAGCGAAACGACGTGAACTTTAACGTTTCACAACAAGTGGGAAGTCATCAATGTTCTGGCGATTTAATAGACACTACCTGTCTATAAAACGTTAGGATTTTGTTAAGAAATTTGAAGCTTAGGTGTTTCTAGGTATTCTGGAATTGCGGACAACGTAAGAGGTTACCGGGGCTCCGGCTAAAAGCAAGAGAAGGTGACGGGGTGTTTTTTAGTAAGAAAGAGTCTAACACTCCCTCTCGCCTCACCCAAGGCGGGAGAAGAAGTGTATGGATGATTTTCCTCCTCTAAAAAAATAAATTAAATAAGGTGTTAAGGTGTAAAGTCCTTTCTTAGTTTCACTGCTCTCCTAAAACTGGGCTGCAGCACCCTCCGATGAAACTAAGCCTGTGAAACTATGATCATCTTTTAAACTTGGAGATTATGACAAACCCTTTTTTGAGGAGTTTGAAGATGATGTACCTGAATACTCACTGCTACAATTTTTTAAAGTAACTTCTTAAGTATACGTATATACCTACGTATGTTAGATAAACTTCGAAAAAATTACAATAAATTAATGTTTATGGAATTCCTAAAATATTTGAACTCAAATAAATAATGTAGTCCGATGACTAATTAAAATATTTTGATAATATATTCATGTTTTAATAGCTACATGTTGGTTATTAATATTGTTATGATTAATGTTCCCTGTATGAGAGATGTCTTCTTAATTGAAAACAGCTTCCTATGACTGGTCGTGGTTTAGAGTCGAAGGCCATCTTAGTATTTTATCAGTCTGCGGTCCAAACTGTTGACTGATTGTAAAGGAATTTAATGTGCAATGTCTGTGTGTACTTATTTATATAAATGCAGAATGTTGTAGAACAAAACGTACGTTTATTAAAAAAGAATTATAAGGAAAAATACTTTAGCTATAAGACTCACAATCTCCATCTTAGTAGGAAGGAGTGGGTTTTAGTAAGTAAGAGTCTGACACTCCTTCTCGTCACATCCATGGCAGGAAAAGCCATTGGATAATATTCAACACGATCTTTCGAAAATAGTTAGTAGCTAGTCTAGCTTTGGACCATGAGATCATCACTAGGATCACAAAGATTTTCTCCTGTGTCGTGGGTGCTTTTACAAACATACAAGTTCACATACACATGACACCCATACCCGAAACAACACAAAGAGTTGCTCCATGCACGAATCCAACCCACTACACGTTGCACGGTAACCAGTTGCCCAGCCGCTGCGCCAACCGCGAGTGAGTTGCAATAAAAGTTAATAAAACCTACTTATAGGTGATATATTTCCCAGGACATTTCGCAAACACAAGTAACTCGTAATATGATGCAGTTCATCTTAACATTCTTCCAGTATAGCATCACCAAATAACACGCGCATTATGTTCTCATTAATCGAATGCGCCGGCGCCGACAATCATCGTATTATTTATGGCCGACGTAAAGGTTGACTTGAAATAAATATCTATCAGTATTACACTCACTTGTTCGAGTGATGTATGGTAAGTTTAAATTTTAATGTGGTTTCCTTATGAGGCTTGTAGCCTTAGTATGAATTTGTTTTACGCTTAAACTAATCGAATCGAGATCATGTTTGGCGCTCTGTAACCTTAGTACGTGTTCCCATTTCGTTTTCGTTCAACGTAAAGAAAACTCGAACTAAGGATACTGTACCCTAACCTAACTTACTAGCAGGACCGACTCGAAAGGGTATAGTAACCTCAGTATGAATCGGCCCGGCTAATCAAAGCACTGAACGCGCTCTCGTTTTGATTACTTTACCTAAACGTAAAGTAAAGCCATCTAAGGTTACTGATTGGCCAGCTCGAACAAACTAACCAATCAGAGCGCTGAATGCGCTCTCGTTTCAGTTACCTTAAACGTAAAGCAAACTCTTACTAAGGGTACTGTTTTCATAAATGCATCTGCTCATTAAGGGTTTTGGGTAAGATCTTGGAATATAATTTTGCATCTGGAGCTGCAGCGGGTAAACGTAAACAGCTGAAGAAAAACATCTCAGTGCGAAGGGTTTCCTCTGAAAAACTGAAGATACAGAAATTATAGGCGGAGGTTTGGTGACCGTCCTAGTATTGATTCTAAAGATTACACTGTAGGTGTATTTTCTACCGTGTTAGTAGGAAATAGATTAGTACGAAACAGAGAAAATATTTTTATACATGACTTAGATTGGATGTGTATCAAATTTTATGAAACTGTCCCTGAAAAAGAATATTACAATAAATAAGAAAACCGCTAATCCCTTGGGAAATTATATTTTTGGAAATAGACTTGATGTAATATCTATGTATGTGTGTTCATATTTCAATGGCGATTAGCTAATTTGAAAATGACCTAAGAAGTAGCGGTACAGGTAGACAAGAAAATTAATTATAATAAATCAGTGTCAAAATAAGATGTCAATTTGTAATAAATTATTATTAGCATATATTTTGGACATGATTAGTCATAAACAAAAGGTGACTAAACTAAATATAGAAATAAACAATGTCAAAATAATATTGGCCATCATTGTGACTGACGTGGGTTTTTTAGCTAATAAAATAAATGCATTATGTGTTATCAGTTTCTAAAGCCACTTCCTTACCTTTTATGCTACGTCACGCCTTTTAACCCCGAAGGGGTAGGCAGAGGTGCACTCACTTTTCACTATTTGTGTTCCCATGTATTAGGGGATTAGCCTATTGTCACAGACTGGGCACAATACGGTAGTTTCCAACTAGTCAAATTCAATACTTTTATCAAAATGTCAAAAACGATACTTTTCTATGAATTTTGTAGGAGATCGCAACTTATGACGTCATATTTTTTTGCGTCAAATAGCATACTTATTTCTCAAAAAATTGCTAGAAAAATTAAAAAAATAAGTATATCGTCATATTAATGAATGAAAGTACGATTATTTTGGGATATTATATTGTATTAAAAAGCCAAAATAATTTATTTTTGACCTAGGAAACTACCCAACTCCAGACTCCGTGCTACTACTGAGACTTTTTTCGAAAAACCGATAAAAGCCCAGTAATACTTTGCCAAACCTGGGAATCGAACCCAAGGCGCCTTGTTCGGCAGTACCACTTGCAACCACTCGACTAACAAGGTAGTCTTGTCCTGTACCTCCTTTAGTAGTCGATATTACTATTTTTTTTAATGTTGAAGTCTGCGTTTGGCCACCAGTTCGCTTACTGCCAGGACGGCGAAGCGAAGATGTGACCGAAGATGGAGCACACAGACATAATACAGCAATATTTTAGTATTACTACTAAGTAGGTATTAATGAGTTATTCATTTTCGAGCAGATCAGATCGCTTTAGATTCCATTATCCACAACGTTCTCCACACGACACAGAAATGGATACACGACACGAAAAGGAATACCTACATAAGAGTTGTCCCGACGCTCAGCACTTATATTAGGGAAACAACATAAGGAGGAAATTCTTACAAATAGCAAAAAATTTGGTGTTTAGTAAAATACCTACATGGGAGGCAGACGTGAGTGCGTGAAGGTATGCATGTATGTATGTATTTCTGTTACATAACACATTTTTTGCTAATTTTCCTTGACAAATGTTTGTCGTAGCGTCATTGTAACGTTTCAGTTTTTCATAAGAATAATATTGTCAAATCTTAAATTAACTAAAAATCACGGTTTACTCACGTACATTAATGGAGAAAAGCTCTACTAGTTTCGAGTCACAGAGGAACTCTTTGTCATGAGCAGCGTGCGCAGACATGGCGACGTCGCGTAGCCTACTGTGTGACCATGATTTTTAGTTAATATAGTATATCTCACGATAGTTATTATAAAAGTCGTCAAATCCTGTTAGTATCAATGAAAAATAAAATCTACGCTTCTGTTGCACATATACATGACGTTTTCCCTAACAGGTGCAATAATAATAATTGTACAAGTAAACATAAAAAACTTGATGTATTTAATGTCATGTGGGTGAACTTTAAGCTATTTTCAAAGTTTAGGTAAGTTCATTTTCCTCAAGACAGATTTAACACTACAATAGGAAAAAATATGATTAGGGAAAATCTATTATTTTGTTACTTACGTACATTTTTAAATTTTCCTTGACTCGGGTATCAGACTCTAGCTTGACAGTCATATTTACGGCAGTTAGGTACACTCAAACAAAATATATTTCGTAGTCGTAGCATACAAATTAGAAGTTAAATAGTCTATGAGAATAGAGTTAATGCAGGTATTTCCTATAGGTCGATACTAATATGTGAAGATGTAGAAAGATTTCCTGTTTTGGCTTCGTTAGACTTACTGTGCTAAAAATTCATCTCTTGTCTGTCATATCAACACCCCGTGTCAATCAACAAGCTGAACTATAGGTCTCTGTTTAATCTAGTGTTGACACCAGCCTCGATAGATGGCGTTGTACGGTTTCATACAAACTGTAAATCGCGGTGTCAAGATTCTCCGGCGATTAATGACCCTTCGGGGATCAAAACTTTTAACTTTTACTTGCAAATGTATACAGTATTACTTCATTCACTACTCGCATCTCCAAGTTCTAATTCTAAACAATTGTTCTAGACATTCTTCTCTTCAAAAGAGGGGGATGCGATAGATATTTTTAATATTCACAGGAACGCAGTATTTTTATACTGCGTACCTTTTATACTGAATATTAAAGGTACAGGTTTTAAGAAAGAGTGTTACTGCCTGTGATAAACGTGCACTTAACATACAATGAATACACATCACAGCCACAGCCAAAATTTGTGGATCACACAAAGAATGATATCGTGAGAGGATCAAACCCGCGACAAGTTATTTAGCAGCTGGTTGTTCAACCACCACGCCAAACGTGTAGTCCATTTTTATTTTTGAGGGGGAAAATCATCCTATCGCTTCTTCCACCCTGGTTCAGGCGAGAGGGAGTGTGAGACTCTTACTGTAGTCAGTAAGAGTCTTACACTGTGTAGCTATTCTACCCTGATGTCATGCAAGAAAAGCAGATGAATGTATGTATATCTAATTGACTCGGCTATTACCGCACCAGATCGGCGGCAGATCACGTCACACCATTGCAAAATGGCATAGAAAGAAAATCAATATTACGAAAAACTAATTAAGGAGGCGTTTACCTAAAACTATAGAAACATCACCAAATTAAATGAAATATAATGAATATTTATTAGAAAATTTCATTTGATTCTGTTCATCAAGTTTTTAATGAAAATATACGAATATAATCACGTATTAAAATTGATTATGTATTCACGATGGGGCAATATTTTTTTTATGTTAGGTTTGCTGTTCATGTCAAAATAATTGTATAGGATGAACTTTGCGGTCTGTAAATACATTTTTCGGGTAATTGCATTTAAAGTAAACCTACATTTTAGACTTTGCATTCATTATATCCTGTCAACAAAATATTCGATTTAAATAAAAATAAATTAATAGACTTTGTTAAAGGTAATAAGATCCCTATTTTGTTATCTGACACACCAAATAAACATTATTTTTCATTAAAAAAAATGTGGTTTTTAGTTGGTAAGAGTCTGACACTTCCTCACGTATCGCCCAAGGCGGGAGAAGTAATTGCATGGTATTTTCCCTCTCAAAAAGAAAACAGGTATGTAGGTAACTTAGGTACGTACACATCTGTTTACCCACTTTAAGATAAGCACGTGTAATATTACGTATTGTTACGTAACAAAGAAAAGCCAAAGCTAACACAAAGAGAGTGAAAACTCGTACGGAACCTACGCAACACTTGTAACCATTGGCATTGAAAACCTTGAAGTACAATATTAGGTGTGGGTCGTTTACGCTATAGTAAAGTAAAGTAAGCAATTATAGGGTAGGCAGAGACTTTCGTTCGTTTAACTTAATGAAGGTATAGTTATTGTAGTCATTATTTTCTGAAAGCTGTTTCCTACTTTTTCTTCATCACATTTCTTATTTTTCACCAGTTGGGTAATAGTGCTATTGTTATGTTATTATTTTCAGGTTTTTCCTAATATGACAATTTGTCCTTAAATGTCGTGGTGGCTCGAAGATTTAATATACGAAGTGCTTCTCACTTTGAGACTGACAAACGGTGAAGGTAATCATCGAGAAGAAACCTAGGCTTTATAATTTGTAATTAGTATAATAAGTTTGAAATTGCCAATCCGCACTAAGCAAGCGTGGTGATGGTCAAACCTTCTCCGTGCGAGAAGAAGCCTGTGTTCAGCAGTGGCCACTTATAGGCTGATGATGTGATTTTTTTATAAAAAGTGTTGCTGAAATAGCCCAGTATGTTGGCATGCTGAAGTGGCAGTGGACGAGGAGTATAGCGCGTAGAACCGACGGCTGACGGGACAGAAAGGTTCTCAAATGTAGGTCACAGACCAGCAAGATGACCTGATTTAGCTCGCAAGGAACCGCTGGATGCAGGTTGCTTCTTACTATCTGAAGGAGGAGGAGAGGCCTATGTTTATAAAAGAATATTTTGTGGCTGATAAGCTGATACACTTTTTTAAACAAAAAGGGCTTAAGATCTCGTTCGTCCTCACCAAAGCCAAGACAAATTATTTAATTATGTAGCTTTCTTATATTATCTCCTTTTAAAGATTTAGATTAAGATAAAAGTAAGGTATATATTGAACAGTTTGTAGCCTCAATACCTCCGGGTTCGCCTGGCAAGTCAATAATATCCATAAGCGATAGTAGGTACCTATTGTAAAACAATGAATATTTCCGCATATCGTATCAGTTGATCGCGGATGCAAGGAGATTGCCACCTGCCTCTGACCTTTTTATTAATTCAGATAATGGTTACCTACCGACGGAGACGAATCCGTACTTTAATAATATTATAAACGGGAAAGTGTGTTTGTTTGTCCTTTCGTCACGTTGCAACGGAGTGAATTTATGATACGATTTGTTGTGTGAAGTTAGGGGTTGGAGAGTAACATGGATACTTGTCTTTTTGTATCTTTCTAAACCCCATTTCATTTGATTCAGACTTTACGTAATAAAATTGTACTGGAAATTCAATTTTAGGGTAAATTTCAAAAGCACTTTAATTTGGTATCTTCCAAGCTCGAATTTCCAAACATCAACTTAATGTTGGCAGCCATTAAGAATTGGTCTGAGAGGTTTGGCATAGCGGTGAATCCACTGAAATGCCAAGCCATTATCCTAGGAAGCACCCGTATACGCCAAGTAGTAAATACTGTAATATGCATCCCTCTGAATAAAAGGATCTATGTGCAAAAATGACGTCACCACAGTAATTGCAAGTGATTTTAAACTTGCATAGGAATAACATTTCCTTCAATGCAACGAATTTTAAGAAGTCGGAGGTCGCCGTATTTATGTGCTTTTCACACTTCCCAATGTCTAGACTAAACGGTTGCAGTGTGGATCTTGAGCCATATTGTTTGTTGTTGGTTATTGTGTGGTTTTTGCGAATTGCATTGTCGGTGCAGTGGCTGAGAGATGTGTGAAAATATATCACTACATAGTATAAAACAAAGTCCGTTCGTCCCATAACCGTCTTCTCCAATGTCCCACTCATCGTACTGACTTTCTCCATCTTTAAAATTACGCAACGGATTTTGTGGATGCGGTTTTTTGTATATCAGGTAGAGTCGATTCAAGAGGAATATATCACCAATGAGTTTTATACGTATATTCATCACAGACTATTTTCTGCGTAGTATATTATCATGTGCACCCATGCGAAGCTGGGGCGGGTAGTCATATATAAAAAAGTGAAAATGAGAAATATTATTTCTTATTTATGTTTAAGGAAGGTTACGTATATGTTATATATCGTAATTTTTTTTGAAAAATGCCCCATTTTTGAATTTTCTCCTGTGTCGTAAGTGCATTTACAAACATAAAATTTCATATATACGTAACACCCAGACCCGGAACAATAATCTTTGGATCAGAAAAAGAGTTACTCCATACGGAAATCGAACCCGCCACAGGTTGAACGGCAGATAGCCACAGCGTCAACTGTGCAGTCCTGGCATAATCAATAGATTTCCCTTACTGTTTATAAAGGTTTATAACGATTACCAACTTTAGGTATACATATAAGCGTAGGTAGGTGAAGCACCAGATTTTTGCTGACCTTTTTGGGGCAGTTAGGATTTTAATAGGTTGTTGGGGAATTGGGGTTGGGAAGAGGGGTAATTGGGCCTCTGTAAACCTCACTCACTAAACGATAACACAATGTCTATGCTGCATGCTGTCGGTTTTGACAAAATGGTACTGAATTTTTCTAATTAAAATATCCATTAGTAGGTAGTCCAGGGTCTGAAATAAACACCCAGAGGACACGGTGGAGCATATAGTAGCGGTGTTTCTTGCATTTTAGCACCGCCGTGTCCTTAGGGATGTGATCGGCGACGGTGACCTCTCGCGTCCGGCCCTGGTTCTGGCCATGGTACGGAGCGAGGGGGAATGGGACACCGTCTCCTCCTTGCTGCGAAGCAGTCATGCTTGCTAAGGAGGAGGCGGAGCGCTCGAGGCAATCCTCCTAACGCCCCAGCCGCCGTTTAGAAGACACTCCGGGCGTTTAGGATCGCGTGACGATCTCCAGGACACAAATAAGGGGGTCTGCGGACGACGAGCAAGGGTAGCTAAACCGCCCGATCAAAACCAGACCCGTGCTACGGCGCGTTTGCGTTCCGCGCGCGCCTCAAAGAGGCAGACCACCACAGATGGAGCCCAGGTAGGGCTGATGCCCGATCCGGAGCTTGGACAACTTAAAAGGTTAAATGGGCTCCTGTCTCACTCCCTCTCGCCTCACCCAAGGCGGGAGAAGTCATTGGATGTTTTCCCCCTTCAAATATCCAATAGTAGGTAAAACAGGGTCTGAAATAAGCACCGAAAGTTCGTTGGTCCTCTCTGGTTGTAACTAATCAGGAGCCACAGCACTCTTCACAGCATCTTAAAAAAATATTAAAATTCTAACAAACAAAATATCCATAAAAAACAAATAAAATCGTAATTTATCGGATGGTAATACAATACGAACTATACCCGACATCTTTATACGATTATTACATCACACACAAAATAGTTTTTAATCTATTCCTGAAACTGATCTTCAAAATCTCTTATAAAAGAGGATACTTCAATAACGCGGATGCGGTTTGGAAATACCACGCTTTATTTTACTATTAAACGAGCAACAGAAACTTTATACGAAAGATTCACGTCAAAAAAAACTAGTTCTTATTACCAATATATTGAAGGATCTAATTTCCCCCCACTATAAGGAAAATACCACAAAATAATTTAAGGGTTGACCTTAATTTGACCACAAGCAAGTTCAAATAAATGCTGGAAAATGTTCAGTACATCAATGTCAGTCAAACTTTCAGCCTTATATATAAGTTGGTAGGCGGTATATAATATATGCGATCGTCTCGGGTAAGCTCAAACGTATTCGCGCACGCGCAAAGTGAGTCGCGTTTGGTGCAGTGTGATCTGTAGATCAATTGTAATATGCAGTGTATGTGCTAGTCAACCGAAGGAAAAATGGTGAGTTCTGTGATTTTTCCTTTTATTTTAGGAAAATTTTAATTTTTAGTTTGCATTTGAAAAATGTTTTATGAAGTTTAAAAAAGAAATAAAAGCTTTTTTAAGTGATAAAACTCATATAGTAAATAGTTGTAGTAAATTTTCTTTTGATAATTTTCCTAAACAATAAATAAACGTAATTTTTTAAACATAATAAATTAAATAAAACTTTACTTAAATACTTAAATGCATAATCTTTTAAATATACACCTTTTTTGCAGATGTAACACTAAAAAAATATTTAAATTCACAGTCGTTTCCTAGTATGTTTAAATATTTTCAATGTCAACAGCTTCTTTTGATACAATTGCGAAATTTATCGATATCCTAATATATCGATGAGTACGAAATCGTGACACTTTCGAAACGATTTTCCCTAAGAATCGGATTAATATTAATATTTGACATTCGAACACATTTTTATTCGAAATGTCATAATCACAATGCATTCTTGATCTATGACAAAATGTTCGCAAATAATGGAATTGAGTTACGAGTGTTGATTTATTGTTATGTAAAAGTTTTAACATATTTACTTAAACTCATTATTAAATATTGACTGGATTACCTGGTTACGACAATAACTTAAAGTTCATATTACCGAAATAATGACGTGCTTGTTCTTTTATATTCCATCAATACTTAAAGAATCAAACATTTACCAAGGAATAAGAAAATAATAAGAGAGTTTATATAATAATAATATCCCTTACAATGCCTCTCAAGAAAACTTTAACCATAAACAATTACAATGAAATTGAACGAAACGTGACGCCAAAACCGACAAGTTCACTAAAATAATTGGATAACTGTAACCAATAATTAGGATGCGACTTTGTTACAACTAAAATTGTAAAGCTACGAAGATGCGCTTGCGCCGGAGGACAAAGTTACGCAACGCAGAAGGCCGCCGCGTAAAGGTCACACCCACCGAACGAGTGATTCGGCCAGTGGTAACTGGAATATTCAAATTTGTAACGTTTTCCATTAAATATTTTATATAAATAGAACATCACTTCATTAGGCTTATGTTCATTTACATATTTTATGTAATTCTAGATTTTATTATCGACCCGGCCAGAAATTTTAGTAGTTTAGTACCAATCAGATATCTTGACGCATATTCAAATATTCTCTCAATATATTTTACATAATATATATTTTAATTGACAGTTACATACCTTTAAGTTCGTAGAAATAACATTAGATAAGAATCTCGTTGCAAAATGTTATTTGAACAACAGAAACAAAACATTACGTACCGTGAAATATTTATTTAAATACCAACTTTTCGATGCAAACGTAACTACGATCATTTTATGGATTTATTAACTAGGTACAAGTTCCGTCAGCCGTGACTTTGGAGCGACGTCTTTTTATAATTTACGTACATTTATTCATAAAAGTATTTGTTTAAATAAATTAATCATTATTGATTTTTATGCTACAGGTACTACTTAATGCGTAGTATTAATGTAAACCTCTATTTATCAAAGAACTAGACAGGAATATAAATGACATATGACACACCCACATTCTTCAAATATTCATGATTTTTAGCACTCCTTATAAGAACATCTTTTGTGGTACAAAAAAGAATCAGGTAAATAAAAAAATAACTAAAAATCACGTTTTACGCAGAAAAAGACTTTTCTCCATTAATATACGTGGGTAAACCGTAATTTTTAGTTAATTTAGTATGTCTTACAATAGTTTTTATATAAAAATAAATACATTCTCAAACTAAAATGCAACACGCGATTCTCAAATCGATACGTGTCATGAGTTATGCGGTGATCTTTGACCCAATACGTAACACACAGTACAGTTCTATAAAGTTAGTTACAACTTCAAAATGTTACCGACACTACACACACACAGAACACAGATCTTTATGTCCGATTAGGGCCAGATGTCAGAAAAAAAATTATAGCGTCCAAATCCTACATCATCATTGGATTTCCTAAATGGCAAACGTGTGGGAGCCGTCTTTACTATTTTGGTTAAACTATTCCAACCTATTATGTGTAATGTTAATTTTATGATATTCTTTGTAAATATATTTTGTAAAATCATCAGACCGATCATTAACAGATAGTGAGAGACCACTGGTTGAGGACCCTTTCTACAAAAGATGGAGTTTGTAATATCCTTCATTCTTGGCAAGCGGGTTGGAAATGTTAGTTTCAAAGGGTCAGTTATATAAGAAGACTACTGCCCTGCTTGATCTCTGTTAAATATCCCTTAGTCCACTCAAATCTACCTTCGGGAAGTATAGGGATTGTGAAAAACGTATTCTACTTTGCTGTTATCACTCGGCTAAAATAACCATTTCTTATTTATAGGATCATAATCATTATTATATTTCTTCTGTATACACCGTTATCTAAGTTATGACCTGGGAGCATTGTCCTGCAACTATCATCAAGTGACATCATTAAATGACAATCGTCTTCACCTTGGCTTCTGTCCAAAAACTGTTATAATCACTGTTGCACCATATGTAAATATATGTCAGAGTAGCATTCTTAGTCATTTTGTGACACATCAGTTCCATATTTTCCATGGTCACATACTATAACACCTTTGTGTTCTAAATATTAAGGTAGGTGATATTAAGCACATCCTGCATTAGTCAATTGTTCTTGGGTTTTTATATATCAGGTCGAATTAACACGTTGTAGACAATAATAAAATTTGTATATCAAGTTTGGCATTATAGGATGTATAAATGTCAGATATTACTAAAACTCTGTCGTATTGACTCTATGCAATATTTAGTTTTTTATTGCAATATCACTTTATTTCTATAATAACACTACCACCCAATTTTTTCTTCTTGATATATATCTTTAAAGGTATACTTTTCAAAGTATACAAAAAGCCAAATAAACAATTTTCATATCAGTAGCGTATAAATCTAAATTAAATAATTAAAAGCGATCACCTCCTCATCAATACCAGTAACACCCATATATAATCCACTCAATAACTCTAAAAACGTAGCGATGTCAATTTTTTCCAACAAATTGAAGAAGCCTTAGTATTTGTATATTTAAATATCAAACCACATACCAAGGTTGTGTGTTGCGCAAACGTTGTCATTGGTCACTCAAGATTGTATTAATTAAAACGTATTTAAGTAATGATGTATCTATAAAAGGTTTTATTATTATGTATTTTTTATTTTATACGAGTCGGTAAATAAGATGTAATTATCGGATTAACAGCAGTTAGCAATTAAAGAGGTTTTGCTTATTAACGCGTGCTTGGCATTCTGTAAAGACCGGTAGCTAATTATTTATGAGATGTACTCCTATATTATATTATTATGTAGTATGTACTTATAAGCTTTAAACTATTATGGTTATTATTTATAATTATGTTATTAATTCATAGTTTTACACTGGACTTCTACAAATAATTCAAGACTAAAATTTGCCAAATCGGTCCAGCCGTCCTCGAGTTTTAGCGAGACTAACAAACAGCAATTGATCTTTATAATTATATAGATTTTCTCCTATATCACGGAAATGGAAAACTATTTGTTAAACTCTATTTCAACTAAAATAAACTTTTTACAGTTTCCTTGTAGATATTGAATGAAAGCCTTCCGCACTAAAACAACCGCAGAACGAATCATATTGTATTGACTTGCCGCATTCAACATACATACATACATTGAGTTTGACTGTGCATCAAATTGACTCGTGCCACAGTACAAAGTTACAGCGTACGGACGCAACTGGCCTATGGGATTAAAACATAATAGATAAGTGACAGGTACACTATAAAGCGCTAAGTTTATGTCTTAGTTACTCAATACTTAATCATAAACCTAAAGACTTAAAGGTTATGTTTAAGACAGCATTTGTTTCAAGTTTCGAGTGTCAATGCGTAGGATTTGTTGTATACGCAACTCTGACATTTTAAGAAATCTACAATCGATTATATACGGTACAGGTTGTCTAAAACTCATCGATATAATTTAAGCCGGTGATAGACCTTTCTGTGATGGTTCTGGAAACATACAAGAAAAATAAATATTACAGGTACCGGGTCAAATTATATCGTTGAATTTTGGGACATTCTGTATATGAAATGAAATACTGTTCTTTAGTCTTACTAAAACTCGAAAATGGCTGGACGGATTTGGTTAATTTTGTTCTTTATTGTTCAGGAATGATTTAAAAGCGGAAATAAAATGTTTGAGGCGGTACGGTATTTGTCGGGTCAGTTAGTGTATCATAATTATTGTAGTTTACGTGAAAATATAGCATATTTATGATTTTTCACTGTATATGAGTTACAATATTTTATTTTTATTTTACACTTTTATAATACCTGGTAGCTTAGTATGGTATGTTTACAAGCTTAATTTCTAACTGTTTTGACACACAAAAGATGTGACAAAATAACGAAAGTAATATTAATAATGCTTCTTGACCAAAAGTTGTTTGTCCTTGCTATTTTGAGACTATAATCTATACCTAATGTCCATTAAAATAAAGTCCTTAAGCATAAACATGTAATTCAAATGTCTAGACCTCTGACCTAAGCTTTCAAGACGCGGTGTAATGTGACGGGCGCTTAATTTAATTAAAAATCATCGCCTGTTTTGTATGTTGTTTGCAAACAAACATTAGGTCATAATGTTTTGAAAAAAGTCAGACTTATAGTAATTTGTCAGTGCAAGCTATTGCTAAATTGACTTTGGAAATAGTCTGTTAAAAGTAAATGCATCGACCAAAACAATAAAACTGTTTTAATAGATTTTTTTAGTCTGTAATTTTATTTTAAGTTACTATTTTTTTTTTGGTATTCTTTTATATATCCGAACGTCTCTATTGTTCGATGATTGATGTGGTATAAAAATGTATATAGAGTCATAAGTTCATACGAATCACCTGCGGATGTTAGTGTACCTATTGTTCTTGTTTTTTAAGACAGTACTAATTTCCAACGAAGGCTAGATTCTACATCTCACATTTTATTCTTACGAAATACAAAGCGATCGTACGCCGACACTTATCCATTTACTCATCAGCTAATTTTCGCACTTCTATTGTCTTATATTCCCTACCATTTTCACAAAGGCCCTGTTTCCAAAAGTCATTGGTTAGTCAACAATAACTTGTACTTAACATACACTACATATCTTCATTGTTTATGAAACAAAACGATGTTTTTTTCAGCAAATATTTTCATAAACAATAGAACTAGAGGAATGTTGCATACGTTTTGTATTTCTGTGTTACACCTAGATGTGGTATATGTGACAAAAGAATAGCGATTACACAATGCAGACTTTTGTTTTTATTAAAATGTACGACGACTATATGATACGACTATAAGTAACTAACCTTTACTCATAAAACATTATGTATACAATTTAAAATCAAAATGATAGGTCATTTCTCAGATATTGTTGTTCAGATAAATTGTAGAGTTTAGGAGGATATTCTGTAATGCACATTACAAAGACTATCACTCCAATCCTTGAAATCTATTTATAGTCACACTGTTGCATGTACAAAACATATTGCTCCCTGACCTCAGAAAGGCTTAAAACATAAAGATAAATGATGAGATTATCAATATTAATCATGTTAACACTACCAAAATCTGAGTTAAAAGGTTAGAGTATGTAAAAAATTAATAAATAAATAATAGTACACCAATGCCGCGTGCTTATTTGTCGTAACTAAATAGTATTTAAGAACAAATATGAATTAATTATTAGTCTGTTTCTGGTTGAAGGCCTGTTTGGTTACGCAACGGCTTAAGCGCCACCGTGTGTTATGATAAATGATGCACGTAGACATTGCTTAGCGGAGCGTCTTTAATACTAGTATTTGTTTGTTAGATTTTTGTGTTACGACGTAAGAATATAATAAACTATGCTAAGTATATGTATAGCAAATTTAGTAATCGCTCGTAGGATTTAAGATTCTAGATTATAGCAGTACACAAATAGGGATATTAAATTTTCAGTGCACAAAAATAATCATCTTTGGTAAATATAATATTTAATTAGATTAAAATCACACTGTAAATATACAGCACACTAATTCACACAGAGAACTACACACTTTAAATTTTTGTAACAATTTCCAAGCTGTCTACAATCTATTCTAAACGCTACCGCTTATGAATTAAGGCACAATATAAGCAAACGTACGCACTTTACGTCCTACTGTACAAGATGCGACGACAGATAGTTTTGTGTTCATACGCTTTGTCTAGCCAACTGACAACGTACACTCGTGATCACAAGTGATTAGAAACTATTTAATTTTAAGTATTTAACTGCCAATAGAATACTGTTGAAGGCAAATCCTCCGCTAACGTAGGTCACCGATGACCCCCGTGGCGTTTAAAGTGTTAATAAGGAAAATTTTGATAAAGAGTATTGATTGAGTGATGTGCTCTTTAAGTAATATTTTTGTAGAGGAAGCAATATAATATTATATTAAGTATTTATGAGGATTAGCATAAATGTCGAAGTATGACGAAAAAATGACGTCTAATGATTACCAACTTAATTATTATTTCTAAAGACTTAAAGTCAATAAATGAGACCTAGACCTTTTAATGAATTGCGTGATAAAACTCTTCCTATATTTTTTTTCATGAAATACCTTTGTTTTGTTTGCCAACTTTTTGCAAGAATCCGCAAAATGATTTTCGTAAAAACATTTTTTTTCCAAACCAAGCCTCTATTCACGTTGACCGCAACAAATGCATAATTAAATAATTCTTCCTTGTTTACGAAAACGATTATCAATGGAAATTACTTCTTATTATAGCATAGAACTTACCATATTTACAAAAACTTAACATCACGTTTTTTAGTATACAGGGTGACTTTGAATTCGACGTATTCCTCTCGGGAGGTGATAATACAACTAATTTCCTACAAAATTAGCCCTGAGGTCCTTGGGCGGAAAGTGGCTAGTTTCTGAGATATTCAACTTTTTTGGTTTTGGTGAAAAATCCCGAATTCATTACAAAAACATCAATAAATAAAAAAATACTGGATGGATTTTAGTAGTTTTAGTTTTAATCAGTTGCCAATACATCAGTTATCATTTATAAATACTAATAATGGCACAAATATCATTCGTTTTAAAATAGCAAGTAATTTCCTGTCAAATTTCTTTTTGTGTCACTAATTCGGTCGATAGGAAACTGGATTTATTTCAAAAAAAATTTATGACACTAAGCGTACAAACTATTAGAAAAACTTCCTTAGTTTATTAGCTATCCAGAAACCTAAAATTATTGACAACATTCTCAAAAATAAATGAATTAATTGATGATAAGTCGAGTGTAAAGAGAAAAGGGCAATTTCAAAAACATCTGTATTTGCAAAAAAATGTTCAAAGTAACCTTCCCTACGACAAATACATGCCCGAACACGCTTCCTTATCACTATTACAGTCACTTTTGGACTGAATATGCGTCTAATTTCGTCATTATCTTCAAATATGTTTTGGAGAAGAATTTCGATACACGACGTAATACCCCCTGTATAAACAAGGGACTCTATTTACAATCAATATTTACAATCCAAGACAATTTAATTTGACGTTTCAAAAGTGTCTAATTTAGGATTAATTGAAATAAATGCTTTGACTTTGACTTTGACTTTGACTATGTAAAAATCAACCGGCGTAGGTTTCTGGTCACTGTGCATGCCATGTAGTCATGTAGTGGGACCGCCCTGTCAATATACACATGGGAACCGAAATATCCTACCATTGCCGCACAGTAGATCGATAGTGCTCTGATCAAACTATCACAATATCCATTATTAGCCCCAAAACAGTCAACAAAATCTAAAAAAGCAAAACACGGTCCACGGATACGGTTTTGATACGGACTTGATTGGGCTCTACTTTTTACCCAATAATTTAAATAGTGAGAATTAAAATTAATTTTTAAGGAATGAACTAGGATCATTGTATTAAATTTGAATTTAGAAACAAGATTATGAGTTTATTCGAACACGACGATTGTTTAGTGCACTATCGAACTACTGTGCGGCAGTGGTTGGATAAATCGGTTTTCAGGCGTTGAATTGATAGGGCGGTCCCACTACATGACTACATGGCATGCACAACGACCAGAACCTAACGCCGGTTGATTTTTACATGAAGTCCCTTGTTTATACAAACGGAATATGCCGTGTATCGAAATTCTTCTCCAAAACATATGTATTTAAAGATAATGACGAAATTAGACGCATATTCAGTCCAAGAGTGACCGTCATAGAGATAAGGAAGCGTTTTCAGGTATGTATTCGTCGTAGGGAAGGTTACTTCGAACATTTTTTTGCAAATACAGATGTTTTTGAAATTGCCCTTTTCTCTTTACACTCGACTTATCATCAATTTATTCATTTATTTTTGAGAATGTTGTCAATAATTTTATTTTTCTGGATAGCTAATAAACCAAGGAAGTTTTTCTAATAGTTTGTACGTTTAGTGTCATACATTTTTTTTAAATAAATCCAGTTTTCTATCGACCGAATTAGTGACACAAAAAGAAATTTGACAGGAAATTACTTGCTATTTTAAAACGAATGATATTTGTGCCATTATTAGTATTTATAAATGATAACTGATGTATTGGCAACTGATTAAAACTAAAACTACTAAAATCCATCCAGTATTTTTTTATTTATTGATGTTTTTGTAATGAATTCGGGATTTTTTCACCAAAACCAAAAAAGTTGAATATCTCAGAAACTAGCCACTTTCCGCCCAAGGACCTCAGGGCTAATTTTGTAGGAAATTAGTTGTATTATCACCTCCCGAGAGGAATACGTCGAATTCAAAGTCACCCTGTATAACTAAATTATATTTGTGCCCAATCCAGTAATAGAACTGAAGACCTCTTGTTTGATAATCCCGTTCTAGGACACTTAGCTATATTCCTCTAGTATCCAGACTTTTACAAAGATTCTCATTATCATTAACAGATCTGAATCCAGTCCATCCATCCAGTCCCCAGTATAAAGACTTATAACACTAATTGTGAACAGTGGGTGTACATTGTATAGCGGCATTTATGTGCATCTCTGCCTACTCCTTCGGGGATAAAAGGTGTGATGATGATGAGATCTGAATCCACTACAAAATATAGGTCACCATACTGAGTTCGACCGCTGGCCTTTATAAATCCATTACATTTTAGTAAACATTTTTGAACACCACTGTCCTCGATAGTACCCACGTGTTACGCAACTCAGTAGTCGCTGACAGGTTATGAAACTGATTGGCAGTTCATGCGCTAAAGTTAAACGTACCGTTTATTGTATTAACTCACTCATAAGTTAACTTGTACTTAATTATTATAAGAATAAGTCATGTGTTGTAAATATTTTGGTAGAATAAACCTCCTTTGTTAAATTGTGGTTACTATTGTAACTGAACGCATATGTGTGAACAGTTGAGGTAGGTCGGTTGATGGTTATGTTTTGATATGAACATTCTCTTTACTCTTTGTTTTAAATAGCATGAAATTTAGGGTTCGACATTGTGTAGTTTGTGAGTATAATAAATAAGACTCCCAATAATATCATACATTGTTTAAGTGCTACATTAAGGCATCGTTGTTAAATTCATAATTAAAATGTTCTACATACATAACCCATTGAAATGTTCAACATCTTAATTAAAGTATAATAATAATATTTCCTACATAAGTACTACATTATGAATCATGTCTAAGCAAGGAATTTTACTTAGTTGATCTTATCAATTACAACAAAATTTATTACTATTGCAGAATTTAACTTGAGGTAATTAAATTTGAATGCTATGTGATTAAAAACTGCAGACAAGTAATGACTGAAAGTGTTGAAACTTAGAGTAATCGTGTAATCTCTACTCTTAGTAAAATATTGTGGATCCCAAGCTCGTTAAATAAAACGTCTACTTAAGAAAGTCTTAATAGAAAACTTCAGAAATAAGATACTACCGTGAATACATCTAACCAAGACAGTGCAGTTTATATATTAACTAAAAAAAACTATGAATCCATAACGCAAACCGCAGATCACAACAGATTGGGCCTTCAGGGCTGATGCCTAAACCGGAGCTGCGGAATACCTAGCGGGTTTACCGGGGTTCCGGCTCGAAAAGCAGGAGTAAGAGCGTGGTGATTTTTAGTCAGTAAAACAGTGTGATCACCAGAGCAATAAAGATAACGAATTTCATAGTACTCTCCTAGTAACTTAAATATCATATTTAATAATACTTTTCCAAATCGGAGGTATGTCTGACCTTGTACTCAACAATTACGCCTCTGACCAACAAGACACACAGAACATCGTAAGAATCTCGTTAATACCTATATTTGGCGAGAAGACGCTTGAGAAAATTGATTGCCTGATTGTTCACAAGCATATTGGCTACCTCTCATTATTTGTGACTTTTGCAATCATACACAAGCCTGATAGGTCAAAATACGTATTAGGCAATCGATATGTAATTTTGTATATTTTGAATAGGTTGTGTTGGTGAAATTACGGGAACATGAGCAGTTTATAAAGTGTGACTTAAAGGTCGGTGATGTATCAAAGATTACCTTCGTGTTGGTAAGGGATGACAGTTACCTTAAGATCCAAATTACACTCTTTAAGATTATTTATTCACCGTTAATGTGCCAATTGTGGACTATTATTTTAGTTGCTTTTGCTATAGGATTCTAAATTCTAATGTATAAGTATTTTAATCATACAATTGCTTGCAGGTATCAATACAAAATATTGCACGTTAGACTCAGTCATCATATCTATGTCACTAGGTACCGTGTTGCTAATTAAACGTCCATTAAAGGTTTACTACCGAAGAGAATTGTAAATTAGGATTACATTATTGCACTTTAGGTATATGCTATAAAATTATAAAAACATTGCCTGTTTGCTTAAAAGCATTAATCATAATTACATTGGCATCTTTCCAAGTTCTATATGTTCGAAATTGTAAATAATATGGAAAAAGAACATACGAAATGTAAAAATCTAAGGTGGAAACAATTAATTTATGACTAAGTGATTATCGACTAAGAAATTATAGAACTCAAGGGTAAATTATGGATTTGTTTGTCCTAATTTCAGACTTAATCTGCAAGTTCAATACAAAACGAGATAAAATAAATAGCCAGCATTTATTTAACCGAGTGCAGCCCACTGAGCAGTAATAGGGTGATTCATCATGGTGTCATAATAATTTATCGAAACCTTATGTAATGTATTCAACAAAAGTATTTTACAAATTGAAAGTGCGGGGTCAAGCAAGAATATTTATGCCTTTAACTTTATGGTTATGTTTGGATTTGTGACGTCGATTTCAGTAGTATTGACAGTGGGTTGCGCGATGTCGCCGCATCTGCGCGCGCTGCTCATGATGAAGAGATTTTCTCCATTAATGTAATTGAGAAAACCGTGAGAGTTTAAATTAATTCGGCTGATATTCTTTGTCGAACAATTTTATTTGAAATTTATAAAAATAATGATTTAAATCAATTTCAATATTAAAATACGTAATAAACCAATAATTAACCCGTAAGACGCGAAACGTAGATCAAATCCACGCGAGACACAATGTACGTACCTAATACTGTATCTCAAATACCGACAGTCAACAGGTTAATGAGCTAAAAATGAGTACTAACTGAAGAACTAACCTTAACCTCAAAATACAGTTCACTCACAAAGACAAAACACTAGGCTGTACACAAAAGAAACGTAAAAATCTTCACACTCATTGTTTATTTTGTTTCTTTAATTACTAAATACAATAAGTTGCACTGTTATGATGTATTTATGATTATCTCAATTATTTAATGCAAAAAGTAAAAATATTTACTTTTCTTTAATTGAGACATATAAAAGCCGGCTTTAAAGTCTCGTATAAAATTGTATGTAGGAAGAGAAGAATATTTGAATAATAAGTATCGCGAGACATACTAAATTAAGACGCGGCTCATGATGAAAAATCCCTCTGTGACTCGAAACGAGTGGACTTTTTCTTCATTAATTTGCGTGAGTAATCTGTGATATTATACTGGCATAATTATACTTTTATTTATATATTATGCTCAACCAGGGTTGATGTCACTAAATAATTGTGATGAGATAAAAAAAATAGCCACGATTTCCAAATTACCGTTCAAGTATATTTGTCTAGACATAATTAAGATATTTTTAAACGATCAATAATTATTTGAATGTAAATAATGTCGTGACCATTTTTTCCAATAAAATAATTATAACAAATAATTAAAAATAATTATGTCTATACATGATGAATACTAGTTAAGTAAATAGTCATTCATATCCTGTTACGGACATATCACAATTCAATGGCATCGCCCCAACCTAGCGATAAACTTGTCATTAAAATTTGAACATTAAATCTTATGTCGTATGATATATTTCGTAACGTCAATATAAAAAGGCTGTAAGCGAGTCGCCCGCGCCTTGGCAATGCGCTTACAGCTTTTTTGTATTGTTTTCAAAGCATAAACGCCATGCCGTATCCGTGCAGTTCATATGTGCGATGGCCCTTATTAAAAACCTTTTAGCCTAAAATTATTATTTCTGCAATTACTTGTATCAATGCGGATGCGAATTTTATTATAAATATTTACCCATATAGGTACATAATGATAACACAAAAACAGGATTTAAAGAACGTAGGTAATCGGTTTTTACCAAGACATCCTATAAGATTGTATAGGCACTTAAATTGATAAAAAGACAAGCCTTTAAATTAAAATACCGCGACAATTTTATACTTTAATCCCATCGTAATAAAGCTTATGATTAAAGCAAAAAAAAAACGAGCAGGAGCTTCAATATACTTGAATGTTCAATGTCAATTATTGAACAAATATGTCAAAGGTAACTTGAAGTGTCATCTATGCGGAAATAAATGTCTATACGCAAGATAGAATGGACTATATCGTAATCGAATTAGCGTTTATTTTGCCTTGAGTATAAAACGTCGCTTATGTCATAGGAATGTTTGCAAAAAAAAAATGTAAGTTTGCGAGAAATTAATGATGTTGTTAAACCTTGAACTTCGTATGTTTGTACTAATTAGACGACAGTGGTATAAAAATGTGGTATAATTGTCTCACATAATAACCATAAAGTTAATTAGTTTTCCGAATTTAAATTAATCCTTATTTTATGGTTTAGACACGGATATATTCGAAGATTACAAGAATAAATTATTTAATCTATATTTGGTAAATAGTTTTTTTATAATAAGCCCGTATTTTTATGAACAGTATTTTTATACAATCTGGTTCAAAAATTAATGAATAATGTATAACTTGTATTAATGTATAATTTTTATACGACACTAATTTTAAGTGTATTCTTTCAACAAACATGCTATATTGAATGACTGATTCAAGTTGCACGTCACTTGAAGTGGTCGATTAATAACAGTTTGCGCAACAACCATAATAAGACATATTTGGGAGATGCTTGGCTTAACCCTCCCACGCCACGGTGACAAGTGAACAAAACTTACGTAATACCTATATTATTATTTATATTAATAATTTTCTTTTGCAAAAATGCCAATTTCATGTCATACTACTATCTTAAACATGATTTTACATTTTAAATATCCAGTCAAGATTTCAATCATGAACAGCTTAGTGGCCACTGATCAAAGCCTCTCCTCGCATGTTTAAAGTTTCAGAATTAATCACCACGCTTGCTCACAGCGAGTTGGCAATTTTAAACTTATAATTAGACATTACAAACGGTGAAGAAAAAAATCGTGAAGAAACCTGGGCAGGATTCCTCACGATGTTTTCCTTCACCATTTGACAGCTGTGTCTAAATAATTTTAGAAAATAAATACAACTTGGAAAAGGTCACATTGCCACTTTTCCTTAATAGAAGCCGCGATGTTGCCAAGTCAAGATTTAATTAATTAAATAGTTTTCCTAATATCTTCAAAAAGGTTAATTAGTATCTTAATGATCGCGGAATATTTATAACAGAAATTAGATTGTATAAAAAGTAAAATAAGCACGTAATAGGTCACAATAAATAATCTGTCTTAATGGTTTAGATAAGATCAAATACCATTATTATTATCCGTATATGAATCCTGTATATTAAATGAAAATTCATTCATTAACAATAAAAGCAACATTAAAAAACTTGTTTGAACATCCGCCATACTTTTTATTATACAACAAAATAAAATAATAATACACACCTATTTGTTTCAAATGTCTAATCATTTCTAATTTGAATATTAATTTGTATAAAGAATGTAATAATTTAATGGCATTTGCACAGCTATTAATTATTATTATTCTTGAACATTACGGTTTTAATTGAATAATTTATATTTTATTATTGATTTAATCGTTACTGGTATTGTAATAGGTAAAATGTCGGTAGATACAAAAGAATAGTGTAATAATATCCTATTTTGTTACATAGTATACGTACATATTATAATTAATTATTGTCTTTCCTTATCGTCCTTATTTAAATATAATACTTTGTCACGTATATAATGTTGTTGGTGAAATATAAAAAAAAACTTGAATTATGTAATAACTTAAAATTAAACTTAAAGGTCAATGGCCGTAAATGAAATATTTTATTAATGGTTTTTATTTTTGAAAAGTGACGTAATTCTGTGGAATGCCGTTAGGTTCTTCTTTTTTCGAAAAACTTATTAATTTAATTTTGTTTAATAGAATATGCAAATTAATCTGTGATATTGATTTTTTAAACAAAGACTCATTTTTAAAGATACTATGTATTTGTCATAAGTATTCAATTCCATAATTCTATTTTTATACAATTACCAATTTATAACAATTTAAAAAAATATGTAAATTCTACCAAATTCACTCAAACTGAAGTTAGAATTAGTTCATTGAAATACCGTATTACTAATATCAAAAAAATTACAAGCATAAAATATTTCATAAACAACACATAATCCTATTAACGGTTTACGGTCACCTGAGGGTCATAATGGTCAAGTTTGCGTATCATCGATACTTATCGAAGGTTACAATTGGCGTTGTAATGCATAATGCTTATTACACAATTTTAGGCCTTGTTTACTGTTTGATATAAGTGTCAGAATCTTGTATTGTTAAGAAAAACATGGAGTTAATTACACAAATAAAAATAACTTAAAATATTGTAAGATTTTTATTGTGTGCGCATAATATACCCATAAAATAATAACGTGATATATTTTTGTAATAACTATCATGAGACATACTAAATTAACTAAAAAATCACGGATACTCAGCGCGACGTCATCATGAGCACGTCTGCAACAATGCTCATGATAAAGAGTCCCTCTGTGACTCGAAACTACTAGAGCTTTTCTCCAAATATTTAATTGAGAAAACCGGGGTTTTTTAGTTGACGTGATATATTTTAAGGTTATCTATTTTATATTTTTCTTATGATTTCAAACAAGTTTACCGGTCACCCATTAACAAAAATTAGTTATATAGAAAAACAGGTAACTTTTGTATAAAAATAGCCGATGACAAACAGAATTGATAGGTATCGTTCCGGAGATAGTGTTTGTACCTAATTAATTAATCGACGCCAAATTCAGTGACAGTAGGCATTCAACTTGTTTTGATAATTATAATAAAAATGCCATTAAAAATAAAATACGAACAGTATATACATACATATATGGACCCTTGAAAACGAACCAAGGTCATACCCATTAAGCTTCTTCAGAGTTCCAAAAGGAATCATAGCAATTATCAAGATAATAGATATTATTGCTTTGTGACAATCATCACATTTCAATAACTTAATTCCGAATATTTTAAGGAAAATTGGTCAGTTTTTAAAGCCCTTATTAAGATCTCTCGCTTATTATAATGCTATCTTCAAAAAATGTTGATATCTTGATTGACCTTACCTTTCATTACTTACACGGCGAGAAAAATAAACTTATTAATATACAAACCAGTTCCAATTTACCCATAAAAATTATAAAAAGACGTTTAGCCACCTGTGGCACTAATTATGGATATTACGTGATCTCACCCATTTCTGGGGAATCACAAAGAAATTGATTTAATTTAAAAATAAAAACCCATTTTTATTTTAATAAAAGTCAATGGTCTTTCATCATTTATAAATATGACGTAATATTTTATTTTTGAGCAGTTTTTTTAACTTGATTACCTATTTTATTTTATCTATTAAATTTAAATATTTTTATATCTAACGCATTAAAATTATACCAAATCAAATCTAACAAGACATAATATAATACATTTGATGGTAATAAAAATACATAAAATAAACGATACTAAAAACAAAATAAAAAAACAGGATTATTGTTTATCATTAAAACAAATAAAAAATAAACTTCATAAGTATAAGAATAACTTACAATTTAAATAAATTATAGATAAGCAATACATTAGAAAAACGAAAACTAGAGACACAGTCTGAACGAACAACAAACATAACACCTAATTTAGAGACACGTGTATTTTCCAAAAATTGCATAGAAACAGTATTTTTATTGCAAATGAGAATTGACATTGCAACAGTGACATTGACAAAACGGATGTATGAGTATGCGTAGGAGCATCTCAAGTCGACTGTCCTCATATAGACGTTGAGGGAACATTGGTGGGCAGTGTAGGTGCTGCTCTGGGTCATTCTGATACATCCTTTATTATAAATTCTATTAAAATGTAATTTTGGTCTGATACTAATTAAGTAGTAACATTTTAACTAAAAGAATTCAACATTGATAATGAGATTTACCGGGAACTTGGTTCGAATGCATTATGAGATACTTGTTTGTCAACATACTTAGGTCCCTAATAAACTATTAAGAAGATTCACTGCCATATTCAGAGACACTTAATGATTACTTAAACTATTCCTTAGTAACGATTTTGTTCCGAAAACAATCGCTGTGGACTGGGTTAAGTAACCATTAAATGAGTCTGAGTACGGCGGTTAGTAAGAGTGACGTCAGTTGGACAGATTAATGTCACTTGTCTACGCAAGCCCTAAGCAATAAAATGGAGAAAATATTGCATAATTATTAACAGCTTAATAACGCAACAACTAAGTAATAGTCACAGTAGAAGACACCAATAATTACTTTCAGCAATTATTCATTTAAACTTGACATACATAAAGAAAGTACTACCCAATCAGTAATTAACTAATTTACGAACAAACTTCGCATGTTTGTATTTGTATAGACAATACAATTTTTTCTCCACTCATACAAACGTAATGATAGTACTGAGTACTGCACGCCTTTGTTTTACCAAAGAATTTTGTACTCAATGCCAAATGCAAATAAAGACGGAATTGTAATAGCGTTACATTAAATACGACCAATTGTTCGGTACGTTGAGATGGTATCTATTTTTAAATAAATGGTGGAACGAATTATATTAATGGTGCTTTATCGGTTGCTTGGTAAAAAATGGATTCCGTAATGTGGTTATGATAATTTTGGACATGGTACCTAGTGACATCTTAAAAGTAAAAGGTTTTAAAACTTAAATGTTTATTATGTAGCAAGAGATAATTATGTAAGCTTAAAATATACCTGTTCGGCATGTACTTAAGGGAAAACTGCAATATGGCCGCTAATGTAGGTAGATACGTTTCTTTGAAGATTCAATAACTAACTTCAACAAAAGTTCACACTTAAAAATACCAAATATTTTATCTCCGTTTCAAAAATAAGACATTACTATGCATTCTTATATAACACGGATGCTTATTAGTACCATATGGCTATGTATTGTATTAATAGTAGCAGACGTATACGGTCTAGACGTAATTAAATGCCAAAAATGCATTATAGCTTCATCTCAAATCTCATTCACACGAAAAATAATAAAAATAGACGATGTTTATCCGAGGTATTCCTCGAAGCGCAACTGTTTTGAAGCGCACCTCTCCAAGCGCACCTATTTTATTCCTCGAAGCGCACCCGTTAGTTGCGCTTCAAGGAACTATTAAAAATATTAATTTTTATTTCCTCGAAGCGCACCTATGTTTTATTTTCGACTAGAGAGGGGATGCTAACTGAAACTATCGATAATAAGATATCAATAATCTGATATACGTAGCGCTATCTATGAGCAAATAAGGTTAAACCTTTAAAAATAGTTTTTTGTCGATGTATGACATCGCAAGATTAAATGTTCCGCTTGAAACCGCCAATCAACGACTTTTATTAGTTATTTTATACAATATTCAATTTAAAAATATTGAAACTGGACTGTATAATAAACGGAATAAAAGTCTTGGACTTCAACGTTTGTTTGGGAAATGTCCAACAGATGTTCAAGTAAGTAATAATAATTATACGTATTATACATATACTTTCGGTTGAGGTCTTTGTTCACTCATTAGGATCAAATAAATGAAAAAACTAAAAAACCCGACTGCGTTTCTTTATAATATAAAAATGAAAAAACTCTAATCTATATCTGAAAACTTAGTGAGGGCACATATAAATCTGCTTCAGTTTTACGATGACTTTCTTGTTTTAGGGTTTTATAAAGAAACGCAGTCGGGTTTTTTTAGTTTTTTAAATTACCTTTTTTATTTTATTATTTTTATATTTTGATATATCTAGTGTCACTCTCACAGTAAGTATACAAATCAAACGATTCCTATCAAGCTGAAATCCATCGAGTCATTCAGGCTATAAAGTGAACAATATTCGAATTTGGCGCCAAAAAACCGCTACTTTGTATTTTTTTTATATTTTGATATATCTAGTGTCACTCTCACAGTAAATACGAATCAAACGACTCCTATCAAGCTGAAATCCATCGAGTCGTTCAGGCTAGAGAGTGAGCAATATTCGAATTTGGCGCCAAAAATCCACCATTTTGTTTTTTTTATTATTTTGATATATCCAGTGTCACTCTCACAGTAAATACGAATCAAACGACCCCTATCAAGCTGAAATCCATCAAGTCGTTCAGGCTAGAGAGTGAGCAATATTCGAATTTGGCGCCAAAAATCCACCATTTTGTTTTTTTATTATTTTGATATATCCAGTGTCACTCTCACAGTAAATACGAATCTAACGAGACCTCTTAAGCCAAAATCCATCAAGCCGTTTAGGCTGCAGAGCGTGCCAAACAATTATACATACATACTCTCGAAAAACATAACCCTCCTTCTGGCGCTGTCGGGTAAAAAAATAACAATCTATGGTCGACGAGTACAGAGTTCTTGAATATTGTATAAAATGACTAATAAAAGTTTCAAGCGGAACATTTAATTTTGCGATGTCATATATCGACAATAAACTATTTTTAAAGGTTTAACCTTATTTGCTTATAGATAGCGCTACGTGTGTTAGATTATCGATATCTTATTATCGATAGTTTCAGTTAGCATCCCCTCTCTAGTCGAAAATAAAACATAGGTGCGCTTCGAGGAAATAAAAATTAATATTTTTAATAGTTCCTTGAAGCTCAACTAACGGGTGCGCTTCGAGGAATAAAATAGGTGCGCTTGGAGAGGTGCGCTTCAAAACAGTTGCGCTTCGAGGAATACCTCGTTCATCCAAAACCGAATAACAAAAAACTTGTTCATGAAACTCGATTATCATAATTAAACATTTAAATACTGTGAGTTTTATTATTTTGCTAAAACCTACATCCTACTGTGTTTGAAGTACCAAATTATATAATCACGAAAATATCACACTAATATTATAAACCTGAAAGTTTATTTGGATTTGTTTGTTTAGATGTTATCCGTCAATCACGCTGAAACTACTAAACGAATTTTGACGAAATTTGGTATGCAGACAGGGTATGAGCTGACTTGGGTGATAGGATACTTTTTATCTCACCGGAACGCGGGCGAAACCGCTGGCAGAAGCTAGTATATATTCCTTAGCATCATAAAATAAAACATCATAAATCTCTAAATCTTGCATCTATTCATAACTTTATATATTCTAAATTGATTCACAGCTCGCAATAAATCCCAAATGTTAAGTGCTTCCAACCAAATGCAACAATACAATTGACGTTTGACCTCAAAACGATATCATCAATCAGGTCAAATGACTGCAAGTGTGAACTGTTACACAAGAGAGAAAAAGGCCAGGTCAAAACTGCAACTCCTAATTTGCGGTTATAATATCACAATTAGCTATGGTCATACACAAAAAATAAGAATATTTAAAGCCCAAAAATATTTTGTATTCTGAGAAATTTACTAGGATTCCATGATATCCGGGAGATAAAAGGAAAATCCTAGTAAATTGTAGTTAATATTCGTGAGCTACGAACGTCACTAGCCAAAGGGCATTGGACTCTCAAAAATATGCGCATAAATTTCGTTAAACCTTAGGATGGGCAGACTAGTGTTGTAGTGAGAGGCTCTTTTGATGCTAGAGAAGATAATAATGCTTTAAACAATCGTATTGCGAAGTACAAAGATAAAGAAAATTACTTGAATTGAAAGGAAAGGGAAAGTATAAGATGCATTGAATAAAAAGGACAAAAATTCAACAAAAAAGAAAATCTATAGACACAGTCTATGTAATGACATAATAAGCAAAAAAATGTACTACGAAAAACAAAGTAAAGAAGCGTAATTAGATGCAAAGAGTTTATCAATATCACACGCAAATATGAAAACGATTATCGATACAGGATCAGCAAAATGGATTTCCCCGAATAAAAATTGGCAATTCTCTTACAAGATTTGACCCGGATCTCAAACCATCCGGACAAATACCGGAGCAAGGACAAATTCTACAAGTATTTTCTAAATGTCAAGGCTCCAAAAATAGCCCATCCGATTTGATTTACGATCTAAATCACCAATATCCTGGAAACATATTTCATTGTAATTTGGATTCTATTCAATAAGACTTATATGGTTCGAAGTATATTTATGTTATTGATCACAACTTGTTCTATGATCACTGATTTATTATTATTATGTTTATAATGCTTCTTTAACAAAATGTTAGCGTTGGTTATTTTGAATTTATCGTCTAGACTACGGTTGTTAAGTTCAAAGTGTTCAATACCATTGTTGTAGCATTCAATGTTCATCAAAGATTTCATATTGTTAATTTGATTTATTGCATATACATTTTCATGAACAAGATTATGTTTAATATTATCTTCTTCGTCTAATTTTACGTCCCTTTCTGCTGTTTAACTACTCTTTAATTATTTTATTTATTTTTAGCCGTGGTCGTCCCACTACAGGGCAAAGGTCTCTCTACCCTCCTTCCACTCCTCTCTTATATCAATGGCCAATCCTTATTGAAGGTGTCAAGTTCATCCCGCCATTTTCTTCTGCGGCTGCCTCCGCGTCTGTTGACGTCTACGACTCTTTAAGTCTCTATTTAATTATTATTATAGCAATAAAACAGGAGCATGTATAATAAGTATCCACAAATATATTCAAATTATCCCCCAGACCATCATTAGCGTCATTTATTTTGCTTTTACATCAAGAGTTTGCAACACTTTGATAGCTCTATTAACCTTTGAAGTTATTCTTCACCATTAACTCAGGTATTTGAATGAAGCTTGAACGTGCTTAATGTTTGCTGGGTCATCTGCTGCGACCACAAGGACGATACCTTTTATAGGCTCTGTGGGTTTAAGTACATCATTATTTAAACCATTAACATTACAAAATCATATACAATGTTTGGTGATAGAAAAAACAGACACTATAATGAACAAAATGATTTTCAAAGTTTTGAAAATATTCTCTTATATGAAATGGAATCCGTTGACATTAAGGAGTCTTTCAAACAAAGTAATTTGACCACATAAGAATGCCAAAATATGGTACACTCCATATTTATAGTCAAAATCAATCAGACACAACAAAACAGTTTTGACTTCGACATAAATTTTAACGCCGTGGGGTAAACCCGAAAATATGACCATAAAGGATGTCTGAACCCCAAAACCAGAATATAAAATTAACTGTCATATTAAAAATAATTACTATACAAGAGGTCCTCATTACTCTCGCTAAAGCTTACGTTATGGGTTACGCAAGCGAACCAACTGGACAAGCCATGTATGGGGAGATGACACCAAAAGACAATGAAATTGGTTTCGATTGAATTTTGTTGAGTGTGAATGATTTTGGTACTTTGAACGGACATAATAGGGCCAAGGTACGCGTTATATTTTAGTTTTTTACATTTGCAGAGAAACACCCAGAAGTAAATAGTGTAGGAGAGATTGTGAAAGAGGTATAAGAAAGTGACGTAATTTTTTCATGCAATAATAAACATGATGTAGTAAAATTCAATGGAATATTTAGGTATGTAGGTACAGGTTATTTCGATGACACATAATATTGATTTACTGTCTGCAAATAACTTTCCCGAGTATGGTTGTTCGTGTATTCGGTTTGCGTGTAGTTGGCGAAATAAATCAATCATTAAGAAATTCGAATGTGGAAAAGCAATCATTTAAAAGATGATGAATGCCAAATGAATTCCTTTCATTTTATCAAAAAAGTATAATAGATTGATGAAATCATAACTGACATTAGACTTCAGAAATTCCGTAGCTGGACTTAACACATTTCGAAAGACTCAATTCAATCAAACGACTCTACTAATATAAATTTACGATTCCAATCCCATCCAACGAATACAAATTAAACTCATAAAACATAAGAAATACTAACTATAGGTACACAGAACCATTAAAATCCCAGTTATGTTAAATGTGTCCTAACATCACATTATAAAGCAGTTAAGTTAAAACCTAATGGTCATTTAACTTAAACCTTGAATGCAGGTAATCTTTCACCAGTTTCTGGTTAAACTGGTTGGTGTTAAGTTAACGTAAGTTGACTTATTGTTGCTGATCTTTAAGTTAGAATTAATAAACCGATTTAGGACTTAAGTATTAAGCTCTTTGTATTGAAAAAGGAGAGTGAGTATTGTTACGTATTATTTGTTACGAGTGACATATAACTACTCGGTCATGGTCATCTTGGTTAAATAATTCTGATAAATTCTAAAAAGTTTGTTCCAAAATAGATTATTTTGACAATGAGCCGATCATCTTCATCAGCATCTTTAATCTCAATAAGTAATCATAAAGATTCTAGTATTAACGAAACATGCATGTACTCAAAGTTCAGTAATAAAATAATAATAATTAATAATACAGTTTAGGTTAAGAGTTCGTAGGAGGTAATCATTTTATCAACACATGCTTCCAATTGGAAGCTTGTAAGCAGTATTGATTTCTTTAATTGAATTCAATTAAAGAATGAAAGAATTCACTGAAGGAAATCGATACTGGTAGTAAAGTAGCAGATGTTATCTCACGAACTGTTTATGTTTCAAGTTTCCTTAAAATGGTAACCGATATCGTCTGAACGTTGCATTTAAATTGATTTCCATTTTAAATCTTAAAATGTCACGACAATTTGTAGGTAATATTTATTTACTTTTTCCTTTTATCAGCCGTTTATAAATTTCGATTTTATGGTAAATCTACGAAATAAAACTCTAAATTTTTTTATATATTTCTACTCTTCATATTACTTATCTCAATCTACCATTTCGACTACAAAATCCTGTGTAGAGACACATTGACATTTGCACCTGATCGCACTAAAATCAAATCGTATCGAAGTAATTGATTCAGAAGGTTTAATGAAACACGAAACTGTTAAAGAGATTATAAACAATTAGAAGTAACACTTTAACAGCATAATAGATTAGCCAAGCCAATTACAATCGTAACCGGCCAACCCGGGAGGCATGAATGGTATTTAACAGTATTGCTGATATGATTCCGGTAAACGCAACCTAAAGGTGAAGGTCACAGAGCATCAAATTACATGGAAGCGTAATTAGCGTGGAACCCTCAGGCGATATGATGACAGATTATTATTAGATATTGGCAAATTAAGATATATTGCTTAGCAGAAAAAAGAATAAAGCTAAATAACTTGAATTTGGAGATGTTATCGATAGCGCACATTACACATTTTTTCTGTCAACAGAATAGAAATAAGAAAGGTGAGGATTTAAGAAATAACTTCCATAAATTATGTTTTGGAGACTATTGATGTTTAATTTAACGTTGCGTCGATAGGTCTCGATGATGACACCATTGCTCCGTAATTTCAAACAAGGCAGATGTAAATATTAAACAAAGCAAAGTTTAGTGCATTACAAAAAAATATGCAGACCATTAGCCTAACGTTCATGATCATTTTACTAATAAATCTAACATTTAACACATCCTTTCACCAATTACAAAACGAGCTTACACAACGTAAATAACTATTACACGTACTTCAAAAATATTATCAGCTTAAATTTTGGTTAGAAACAAATCATCGATCACGGCTCCCTACAATTTATTATTGACAACGTCTAATTTATAAATGTTAAGAAATAGGTAGCAAACAATGGATTCTCCATCACCTTCAATGATTTTAATATTACTGTGATTTAAGGGTCACTTGACACCAATCCGTCTAGTTGTTGCATTACCAATGTTAAGCACTTGTGTCTAAATGGTTTAATATTCAATGGTTTCATTGTCATCAAGTTTCATTTCGGCTGTGACTTATGTTTCAAGTTGTATCATTATTTTTGTTTTCCCATCCCACATACCTTCATCTTCATTTAATATGTCTTTTTGTTTGGTTGTTTGTTTTCTTGATATGTTTGAATGACATTTGAGTGTTTTATTGACATCTGTCTCGTCTTTGTCTATCTTGACATGGAGATGAGCATCAAGGTTGTGTAGCTTAATATTGTCTTCATCACCTTTGATTGTTTTAACAGACATTTAATCTGATTCACGATCCATTGTGTAATGGACTACGATATCAACTGCAATGGTGTACAAAATACACAATAATGTTTCGAATTTTTGCACTAGTTTGTAGATACCAATTGTGTTAGTAAATATCGAAAGGAAAATTGTATCGTCGTCTACAGTATCACGAGCTAATGTTAGTATCAGATTACCTTCAGTATAGAACGGTGTGAAACACATTTTTCCAAAAAAGTATTTGAATTTTATTTGAGTAAGTTAAGACTTGATTGTTTTTACATAGTTTAGTTTAAATAAACAAACGTTTTGTGTATAATTTTCCAATTTCGTGTTGTATAAAATAACCCTGATATAGGTTTTTGACCTATTCTGTTTGACCAACGGAGATTAATGTCGATTGAATTTGATAATGATGAAATTAATAGATCATTGGAGTGAAGAAATGTCATTTGCTTGCACAATAAATAACTTTGCATCACCGTATTACGGTATAGTTTACTTTAAATTACCTCAGTGTTGTTTATTGAGTTTATTGGCTTTGGATTAATTACCTCATAGCGGAACGGTCAGTGTTTGTTTTCTGTTTGTGTTCTGTAACAAATATAAGTGATTTGATTTCACACCCTTGAAATTTAATTGATTAAAAGAGATTTCATTTCCTTGCTTTTAGAAGTCTCAAAAAGGGCTAACCATGACCTTATAGCGTCTTGAATCGTGAGCACTGCATTGTTTTATGGAATTTTCTGGAAGATCTTCTAATTTTAATACAACTTGTTACTTATCAAGTAACTAAGACAGATGGCCCAATTCAGAACACAAAGGGCTTAACAACACCGACCTACATGACATTTTTCTCAACCACTTGGTCAACATGTTGCGATCTGTTTCCAATCGATTCGCCTCGCCCGCTTAGAACATGTTCTTTTATCTTAATGGGACAAGTCAGTCCCCAAACAAATGCTGAAACTAGCACAGTTGCTGTTGTAACCTATGCAAGTCGCGGGTCTAGTTGAAATTAACAATGGTGTGGAATTTCTAGCATAAACGAGTACTTTAAGGTGAGTATAGACTACAGCATGTACTTGTAACACAACAACGAGCCGCTCTTTGATATGTCCTAGTATATCATCATTATACGAACTAAAATGCTTTGGAAACTAGTAAAACTGGAGCTTTTGCCTTGTATTATACCATTCATAAGAACGTTACATTACAGAGAAATGCTCCAAAAATGTTGTAGTCTATACTCATCTTTACTTATAAAATTGTTACTAGTGTTATATTAGGAACTGTCTTATTAGATACAACCAAACGCTAAAAGAGTTCCTTAGTACCAAACAATAGTAACTTACAGATAATAATTAGATTGATATTTTAATTAGTAATGCATTCTAGATACTTTGATGTAATCTATTTATTTTTTCGTATAAAAACTAGATAAGGCTGGTACTCGAGATTTTGGACTTTTGTCTAAGCCATCTAATGAAGACATAGTAGTTTATTTGCAAAAATTAAGAAAGACCTAGAAATACCATCTCTCGCATGACTTAATTTATCACCAGTAGCTTAAGTTGTATTTACTAAGTGTCGCAACCAGGGGTCAGAGCTGACTGTATCTTAGGTAAATAATTGCTCAGCCAGTGTCGTGCGACCTTCGATGGCATTTGTTAATTTTTGTGTGTCACCCGCTAATGTGTGTGACCTAGGGATCGCTGCCCGTTCAGTATTTGTATCAGCTATTTTACCTTCGAATTGTTTATTGATTTCATCTACATTTTGTACAAAATGTTGATTCTAAGGTTATTGTTAAGTGTTTTATCAAATACTAACAAACCCCGACGAACTCTGTTTGAATATGGCCACCAATGAATTTCCCTTTTTTCCTGTATTTGCTTTTCTTGATTTTTTTCACGAAGCCCGAGACTTTTAACAACGCCGTGGAAATCGGTTCGTGTATTCTGGTGTTATAGTCAGGAAGGCAAACCTGACTTATTTTTATATTATACATAAGTTCTAAGAAATAGATAATGTCAAATTAATGATTTTGATGTTTTAAAAATGTTAGTTGGTGATAAGGAAAATTATGTCTTTTTCCTTATTTTCCTTGCAGTTTTCTGTCGCAGGTATTACCAAATTTAGTGCATTTGTATGACGTAAAGCAAATATTTTAACTTCGTCATGTTTTATGAATGACCAGGAGACCAGACACAACAAAGACGTTTTACATAAATAGGTATTAGTTGTACATTTGTAACCTACTTACAAATACTTGTGTAGACCACACGTGCTCATTACAAATTCCTTTAATGGACAAAGAAAATTTATTATGTAAAACACGCATGCGCAAAATAATGGCGAACCATGCCTCGTCTAGTGTACTTTTGTTACTTTTAATTTTACAAAATTATTATAATATTCTACAATTACCTTATTTAGACGAGCTCTGCTTTTTGCTTTACTATTTTAAATAACTCTTTATTACTTTACGTCAAAACAACAGATACCAACAAACTTTCTCTACTTTAACTCTACATAAAAAGGCCCTAAATTCAGAACGCTACTCACTTTTAACCACTCAAAAACCGACTCATTTACTAACAAAACTACAAGTATTACTCAATAATTCCAGTAAAGCATCATTTAACTTCATCCTATTATACGTAGAACAAGTCTAATCTTTAAAGGTGAACAGATTATCTACAATTCTTATTAGGACTCCGATTGCTAACAGATTTTAATATGCATACTTAGTGTATCTTATATTAACAGGTAAACCGAATGGAGATAAAGTGCTAAGATACACATAACTTTAATATGCTACTACTATCATACATCGGTTTTGCATTAGGGAAATTTTAAGTGTATTAAAATTCTCAATCGAATGGTCTAATGAAAAAGGGTATTTAATAGGTTTTATCCTTTCATATGAAATTAAACTTAGCGCCTGTCTGATTACGGTGCAGTTAGCCTAACTAGCATATTACATAGCAACAACGCTTGTCTTGTGTGAGTGAGGTTACCAGAGGCTCAATCCCAGATTTCCCAACAACCCTTATATTCCTAACTCCCAAAAAGCCGGCAAAGCACTTGTAACGCCTCTAATGTTTTGGATGTCCATGAACGGCGGCAATTACCTACGATCAGGTGATCCGTCTGCTCGTTTACCAGCTTATACTATAAAAATAGATAAATTCAGTGTATAAATACGTAAAATTATTTGCTGTGACATTGTATGACGAGTCCTTAGAGGTGACTAAAAAATATTTTAAACATTTAATGCTCTCTTTATAACGTCAATTATCTGTTGATAACCCTATACATACTACATATTATGTACTTACCATCTTACATAGATATTTCGACAAATATCGTAAATCGAAATTCTCAAATTCATAATCAGTACAAAATCTATTGGCTTTATCTTTATCATCGACTATTAGTATTAGCATACAATTAATTGTACAACCTCTATTACTATGCCAAACTATTGTTTTATGTTGGAAAGAGTAATTATCATCCTACTGACGCCGACACGAGACCAAATTTATTGATGTTTTTGATGCTTGAGTGAACTGTCGAATTTTAATACAGCTATGCTTGGCTAGCTGAGTATCTGTCTATTCTTATACAACTATAAAGACAAGTAATACATAAAAATATGTTTTTATGTTAAACGATTTTTAACATATTGTATAGTAATCAAGATAAAGAATGCGCACCAAATATGAGATCAATCGGACGTGAGGAAGAGGGTTAAATGCCTATTACAAAATTTGACTAAAACAAACAAACAGGTCAAGCTCAATAAAACCATTTACATACTAGCTAAAACCGAATAATTTCATTTGCAAGGTATTTCTTTTTTCTGCCTTTCTCCTAAATTACTTAATATAGCCACAATATGTACATGTGTAATCTTTTCACGACTATTCCTATCATCCGATTACACTCTATTATTTCTTCACACAAAATATATTACATAATGTTTTAACTTTAATTCTTTTTTAATTAACCGAGAGGAGTTTGTCTTGCAACAAATAATACCTACTATAAAATGACATTAATAGAATTATATAAATTCGCAATCCTGCAATTACCCAGATATTACAAGTTGGCGAATCAAACGAAGGACAAGTAATCATTACGCATAATAACCAATCAGCGAACAAAAACACTATGACACGAGTGTGTTGACTTAATTAAATCATTGTTTGTGACAAAATGCTTCATCAATGTCATTGTGTGGTACAAGTTAGAAGGTTGAAGCGTTCATACTTAGAATTGAGATAATTATGATTAGTTATTCATTATTGATTAATTAATGAATATTATCCATTTAGATATCGTTTAATGTCAGCATGATAATTTAGATACGATTGATGAATATTGTTGATGGTAGAAAGATGGTGTGTAGGAATCGAATTACTTGGCATTCGATTGTCTAAGTGTCTCCCAATGGAAAATTGATGTGTACTTTGTTGTCATGCAATAATTTAATTTTTAATTAAAATGAGAAATAACACTTAAACTAGTCGCCATTATTTCCGCAGATAGCTTTGATAAAAATGGTAATATGTTTATCAGTATAATATATAAATCTGATCAATTAGTACCAGATAATGATGTCAATAAAATACATTTTTCTTTTAACATAAATTAATAAAAATAAATCAGATGAAACATAATACCATCTTGATAAGACATAAAACTTTATGTACTTTTAATATGTCGTTTACCCTTGAAACAACTGTCGCCTCTTCGCTACTCGATTTTACAAATTCACGAGCAACAAAAAGCCTACTTAATTTCCCAACACAAAATCAACTCGAATAATAAATCGATTAATTTAAAACAAAACTTGGTAATAAATCCATAAAATTTAACGGCAGTTGACGAAAGCCTTTACCTTGGACCAAACGACATACAAGTTGAAATTCTACAAGAGCCAACCGGAACGCCTTGAGCTTCTTCGAACGAAATATGTTTCATTGACGTATATAAGCGAACAGTCGTAAATACCATTCAGATGATAATCATTTAATCCAATTTAGTATTAAAAAGTTGTTTTCTGATTCTTATGCTATTATTGTATCGTGAATATTACGAAACTTGCTTCGAAGTGCCTATAAAAAACAACAACGCAATTTCTTTTATTAGAGCAAATTGCTATGCGTTTTATGACAGAGTACAATTCATCTTTAATTAGGCACTTTGGAAACGTGAAGATTGAATTGTCCGTTTGTCTGTCAGTGGAGCTAGGTGCTCGTTCCAAAATGAAGTTTCGAGAGAGATAGATATAAACTCCATCGTTCTTCTTTTAAAAATTATTTGCCGGCCAATAAACTAACCAATCGCAGATCCGCACGCGCACACACTCTCGTTTCGTTTTCGTTAATCATAAAGCAAACTTGTTCTAAGGCCCCTGAATAAAACAATGCACTCGTAACTTAGTTTCAACTATTATGACCTGGAAATTTCCACTAATCTAGCTTTTTATGACATAGTTTCTATAGAAATATTTATATTAGTTATGATATATGATAAATTATGCATTACATATATTATGTAACGTTGAATTTTGAAGTTTTCCACATTGAGAGATCTAAACAAATCTAGGCTATGCCACACAAGCATTTTCTAGATGCGCCAACGTAAATAAATAATGAATTAGAGATTAGATTACATAAGTAAAGACGCATTTAATTTATTGACATATAAATGTTAATGACATTGTTCGTTGCATAAAATACAATGATTAATGGGTACGCATGATGTCAAACAGTGGTCAGCAGGTCAAATACTTTGAAGCTGATGTTATGACACATGACCCTGACACAGAGATTTAAATCACCTAAGATTAGGGGAGAAGATTATCCCCGATTAAATATAAGCTATATAAATTGTTCACGAACTCTGAATATGGACGTTTTAAAATTTGAACTAAGTATGACCATTAGAATCCATGAATAGCGCTTTGTATGGATAAAATATCAGTACAGGACCATTTTAGATTATTTAGTATTTTTGTCACATGGTCATTTAGTACTTCTAGGAAACATATTAAACAATCTATCGAGTGTTATAGATTACATAATTTTAAATCCAAATTTTCTATTATTCCAGAGGCTGTCACTGCACCTAGCAGTGGTGCTGCTTGCAGTGTACCACACGTGCAAGGCAGAGCCCCGAGTGCCGCGAGCGATACAGTTCAGCTCGAATCAAAACTATGCTGTAATTGGATCTCCAATTTCTGCTAACCTTGACGAGGATGGGTATTTCTATCCGAAGCCGAAGATCCCCTTCCCGCCGCCGCCACCGCCGCCGCCTCCGACCAGGCCACCACCACCACCACCACCGCCACCTACCAGGCCACCTCCACCACCACCACCGCCGCCAACTAGGCCACCACCACCACCAGTCACAAGACCACCGATAACTCAAACTACTGGATATTATTATAATACTCCGAGCATACCATTTGAGATACCTACTACTCGAAGACCGCTTCCTCCCCCAACAACAAGGAGGCCTCCACCCCCTCCTCCACCACCTCCGACTAGGCCACCACCACCTCCACCACCACCACCAACAAGGCCTCCACCACCACCACCGCCGCCACCAACTAGACCACCACTAACTACAGGATACACATATCCAACACCACGCATCACATTCCCGCCACCAACAAGACCCCCACCTCCTCCACCACCACCCCCCACGAGGGCTCCCTCTACATACCTGCCACCTCCTCCACCAACTAGG